>NC_134854.1:73945223-74607723 GCF_049852395.1 Peromyscus maniculatus bairdii
ATTTCAGCATATTAAAATAGTGTGACTTTTTTTTTTAAAAAGATCTGAAGTCTAAAGCAGTCTAAAATATAGAAAGGATTTGAGTATTCTCAGCCAGACTTGCAAACTTGGTATTCAGTTACTTCTGTGTATAACTCCAGAGAGGAAACTGTTGACAAAACCCATTTAAGACAGAAGAGCCAGCAACCAGCACAATACAACCTCGGCTGGACAGATGTTCTGCAGGCATTATTTAAGGATGATAGCTGAGAAACACACCATGGCTGATATTGGAGTGTAGTGTGTGGAGTGCCTACCTGACAGCAAGCCATGGTATTTGGTATGAGTGGCAGGATGGACCCAACCAAAGCCACAGAGACAGTGTCTGTGCTGAGGGCCTGCAGGATCCTCTCTCACCCAAGCCTGCCTCCTGCTGCCCCCAGCCGCAGGAAATGACCTGGGGATGATGAAAATCTACTGCTCACAATGGTGCTTAGACCCACAGAACTTGGAGGCGCCAGAGCAAGACAAAGGATCTTAGCTGATTTGGAGTTTTACTTTGTACGCTTGCCTTCTAAGTGGAACAGTGGTCTAGGCAGCAGCAAGGGAGGATCTGGGGACCGGGACCTTTGTGCAAAGGTTTTTTTTTTTCCACTAGCGTGTACATTGTCATTCTAAGGGTTTCTGTCAGCTGTAAGCTTTTGCTTGCAAGTGTTTGTGTAGTTATTAATGTTAAAACAGAGGCTACAATGCCCACTTTAAGTTACAGGCACCAAAGAAAAACTGTCTCCCTGGTTAGAAGGCTTCCCCTCCCCGGCAGCACTAGAGGGGCATGTTTGTTTTAGGCTGAGGAAAGAAAGCAGGCAGGCAGAAAACGAGCTGAGAAACGGCTTTTTATTTTTTTTTTTCAAGTGTGGCAGCTCATTAATAACCAGTGAAGGAGGGACTCGGGAAGGCTCACAGCACGTATCTCTACAATTCATTTAATATTCCAGAGAAATCTGCTCCACGTGAAGTGTTCTGTGAGCCCAAATTCTAACTCGCAGTCCCTTTCAGACAACTTGAGGAGCGGCAGGCTCTGGGGGGCTTCCAGAACTTTTGAGGAAAGAGAATTGTGGGTGTTCCAGTGTAGAAGTAGAGATGCTCTAGGGCGAGGCTGGGGAATAGCATGCTTGCTTATCATGTGCGGGGGGGGGGGGGGGGGGGGGGGGGGGGGGGGGGGCCCTCGCTTCCAACGCCAGTGCCACAATAAAAAAGAGAGCTGTGCTTCATTTAGTGAAATCAACTGAATCAGCCCAGCGCTAGTCGGTTTTTTATTTTCCAAGCTCATTTATTATGGCAACATGCTCAAACCCACGTCTTTGGAAGTTGCTTAGCTTCTGTTATATAGAGCACACCATCTTTATTTTGACCGTTTTTAGATCTGCTTCAGTGTGACAAAATTTATCAGGCGACGCCAGAAGCCTTTTAAATCGCAGTTGAGCCTGTTTAAACCAGGCTGGTCCCCGGGGGCCCACGGACATGAGTGGACGAAAACAAAGTCTGCATTTTGGTTAACGGGGGACAGAAGCAGAGAAGAGAGGTGCGTTTTTATTGCCTTGTGTGCCTGTGCTATATGTAACATGAGTAGTTCTGAAAGCTGCCTGAAGGTTATCCCTGCTTCCCTTACCTACACCTAGGCGAGAGGTAACGGTGAGGGAGATGGCAGACACCCCCTCACTAGCCGTCTCCTGTGGGAGCAGGGGAGGAGGAGGTGGACATGGGGTGAGAAAGGACTGAGCAGGTGGGCCTAGGGTTTTTGTTTATATTTCAAAAACAGAAACAAAAACACTCCGGAAGACAAAGAAAATAGCAAACAAGTTAGAAATAACACGCCCAGGTTTACCCTGAACTCAAATAAACTTCCGGGTTGAGGGACTACAGACCCACAGCCGGGCCACTGTCCCAGCACGGGACGATGCCTCTCTGCACACCCAGGCCTTTGGTGCTGGATGAAAATGTCTTGAGTGATGTTCCATGGCGTTTTCTCCAGTGCTCCAGGAAGAACAAGCCCTGTTTGTTCAGAGAAACTTCTGGGCTCCCCTTGACTCCCCTTCATCCTATTTTTTTTCCCTAAAGCCCTCAGAGGAAGTGTCACCCAGACATAAGGAATCGGTCATTAGTGTGTCTAACAGAGGACGTTTTTTTACATAAAACTCTGAATCTATAATGAACAAAAGCAACTGTTCAGAACTCTCAGGGAAAAAAAAAAATCGCCCGGCAATTTTAAGTAAACGGGCAAGATTAATGGATTGTCATAGAATGGGAAGGGAGAGAATTAGGAAAAGGGTGAAATCAGCTCTACAAAATTGGTTTGGAATTCGAGTCTACCTGAAGGGCCCTCGGCAGGAGCACTACTGTCGGCAGAATTTTCCACTAAGCGGTGTATTAATTTGAAAGCCTTGCCTGGCCCAGTCACCCGGCACTTAGCGGTTGGTTTTATGTTAAAAATGCTTAGCGTGAACCCTGGGCTGAAAGTTTGCCCAAACATCTCACAGTTGACGGCAAAGCTGAGTGCCTGGGGCTCCAGGTCTGTGCCCCAAGAATGTGGGTGACTGGGGACCTTCTGGCTCCACACCTGGATGTGTCAAGGCCTCTTAGCGGCTGCTGGGAATGTGCCCTGCCTGGGGCCTGAGGCTCCCCCCCCCCATCACCCCTCCGACAGATGAAAACACAGCGGGGTCTGTTGCTTGACTGACACATTCCTCTCCTGTCTGCCTCTGAAAGGACTTTATTTAACAGGCCTGGAGTAGGGCTTTTGACTGACAGATTGAGAAGGGTAAAAGTCATTCGGTTCCATTAAGCTCTGTAACTTCTCTGGAACAAAACACCTTTAAAAAAAAAAAAAGTGGGGGAGGTAAAGCTGTGGAGAGTGGGGGCGTGAGCTTTAGGGAGAAAAAAGGGGATTCTTTTCAGGTTCAAAAACAATCCTTCTCTTTGCCTTCTGTCTATCAATTAGGGCGGCATTCCCAGAGGGAATACAGGCCCGGCCTCATTGGTGTCATTCAGCTGCCAATCTCCTGACAGGGACACCAAAGGGCCTCATGTAGCGCTGCGGAAACTGTCTGTCAGGCCATCAGCAGCTGCTATGACGACATCGCCCGTTTTTCTAGGACTATTGGGGGGTGGGGGTTCACACTAACAGCCTAAGACTCTCAGTTCCAAATCTGTTCATATTTTCCTCTCTCTCTCTCTCTCTCTCTCTCTCTCTCTCTCTCTCTCTCTCTCTCTCTCTCTCTCTCTCTCTCTCCCTCTCTCCAAATCTCAGTATGAATTCTCCACAAAAACAACCCTAGGCTTCCTTGGTAAATAAGAGATCACGGGCCAAGGACGGGCTCTGCTTCTGGGAAAACTCAAGGCCTGACTAACCGTATTCAGCGGTGTAGGTTCAGATGAGTCCAGAGAAACAGGGTTGGCAGGGAAAGGCTGCTCCCTCCTCTGAGAGACCTGCCCAGGCCCCGAGCGAGCAAGCGTGTGAAGAACCATGTGAGCCCACAGCAACTTCCTGCCAAGCCTCAACCTTGTTTGGGTTGCTGTGGGTTTCAATCCCCTCCTGAGTTTTGCTTGGAAGCCGAAGACTCCAAAGGAGCCCAAAACTCAGAGCCAAACTCAGCACCAAGCAACCACGTCCTGCTTCCCTGTTTATCAGCCTCACTTCCCGCCTTCCCCGGGGGCAGACTTACACACTGACTTGGTTTTACCCCAAAGATGGCTCAGCCTCAGCTGATCTTGTTGAAGGAGTACCACACGGGGTACCTGAGCTTTCTGGGTTGACTGGGGGGGGGATCCCCTCCTCCCTCTTGACCGCCTCCTCCTTCTACCCGCTCCATCCTGCCTAAGGCTCTCGGAAGGTAGAAATCAAAGAAAGCAGGGTGGCAACCTGCAAAGATGTACACTTGTCACTCTGTTTTGAAACTGCTGGGCTTGTGACTCCTAGCCTTTTCCTGGAAGTCTCTCACATTACAGGGAGTGACTTTCCAGACAGTCATGGTAGCACTCTGTACCAAACTGAGAGCTGGAGAGCGTGGCTGCCAAGCCCTGAGGTCAGGGGCCGCTGTGTTGCAAGGCTTGTGCCTCAGCCACAGTTCTTCACACACTCTGGATAGACCTCACAGAGTGCTCAGCCAAACCCTGCCAGCGCACATACCTAACGCTGTCTCCTCCCTGCCAGACGCACAAAGCCTATCACTTCTTGTCCATATTCTGAACAAGCTGCCGGGGTCTTGCCCTTTCTGAGTATCAATCCATCACATGCTGGCTTCCCCCAGATGCTGGGTCTTGGATATGAAGACTGGGCCTGAGGAAATAGAGAATTAACCAGGTTTTTGGCACAGGGAATCCACGCAGAGAGGAGCAAATGGCCAGGATGATGATGACAAGAAAGGGACGGACGGAGAGGTTAACTCCATTGTCCCCTGCCTGCTCTCTAGCCTCAGGAAGACACCCCCAGGAGCCAGGCCTTGGCCATCTGCACGGACAGCATCTGCGGCATTCACGTGTGGCGTGATGGTTCACTGACGAATGAGCATTTGCAAACTGCCTTTGCAGGTCTCTGGTTGCTATTGCTTCACGTTTCCATCACGGAAGCAGAAAGCCAGCCGAAGGCAGTGGGCAGGAAATCCGAGCACTGCTTAGATCACATCGCAACTCCTAGAGCAGTACAAAAAGAGGCTCCCGTGCTGAACTCCAGGATGTCGTGAGCACAGTGCTTGTGGTCAGTACCCTGAGGCCAGCACTTGGAGTAACCCCAAATGAACAGATGGCTTGGCTCTCCTGGAGACTTAACGGTGGCCTGTTCCCATCCATGGTCCAGTGTCTTGTAACTCCACCTCTACCCCGAGAGTTTTCGATATGACTTCAGATGGAGTGTGCTACAAGGCTCATGCTTCTGCTCATACTATAGAAGACAACTTTGAAACGTCTCTTGATTTAGTTCTAATAATACATGAATATTAAAATATCTGTCCTGCAAAGACAACCATCTCTCCTTCCTGTCTTCTCAAGCCAGTCCTGGCTGTTTGCTCTGTTTTAGGTTCTGTGTAGTTCCTTCTAGCCTTTTGTTTCGACAGCTTTTCCATTAGGTATGGTGCCTCTCTGAGTTTTCTTTCCGTCAGGCTAGCAAGGGTTAAGTGGTCGTCCTCCGGGCTCCCAGAGGATACTCTGTCCCCTGAGAGTGGTGGTCCCTGTGTGGTACCTTAAGTGAACTCTCTTTTCTCTTGGCAGGCACTCCCTAAGTGGTTGTAGATTATGGATAATATTCATTAAATGTATCATTGTTTGATTTCAACAGAATAAGTAGTTGCTGCTCATTAGTAGCTATGTGGGGGTCTAGATAATGTACTCAGTTTAGGTAAGTGGATTCCCCTCGCAGTAGATGAATTCACTTCTCTCAGATTCCTTTTTTATTATTATTATTTTGCTTTTTTGGCTTATTTATTTATTCACTTTTATTTTATAAGCATTAGTATTTTGCCATGGGTGTCAGGTCCCCCTGGAACTGGAGTTATAGACGGTTTGTGAGCTGCCATGTGGGTGCTGGGAATTGAACTCCTGTCCCCTGGAAGAGCAGCCAGTGCTCTGAACTGCTGAGCCAGCTCTCCAGCCCCCTCCTCTCAGATTCTTAAAGATGTAAAAGAACAATACAATTTTTCCAGATACCCCCCTCTCCGACCTCCCAGTTTCATCCCAAACAAAAAACAAGGCTCATCAAGAGACATAAGACCTAACATCTCCCCACACCATGTCAGTAAATTCCCAAGCCAAAAGTATCAATAAATTAACAACTAGTCACTTTGTGGTGGCTTGTTACATCTTTCAGTCCATCTCCAGAGTGAGACGGGGGGGGCATAGATATGAACAATCACTTTTGTTTCCACTAAGACAAATCGGAAGATGAGGCCCAAATGTTCATTGGCATACTATGTATGAATCTCTAAATAGCACAGATACCCACGTTAAAAGGAAGATATACCATTACTATTGCTAAAAATTATGCAACGTTTTGTATTATCTGCTCATACTCATCTCCCACTAAACAGATAACTTTGAGGACATGGAATGCGGCAAGTGCCAGGTGTCAGAATAATCAAAAATAATTGATGGGGAAACCCCAATACATCATTCTTAATAACACAACTGTATGCGAGGTGTATATTTCTGGTACTTCAAGGAAGTGTGTGGAGCTGTCTGAAGAGATGAATGGCACTGATCTATTCAAAGCAGAGACAGCTGTCACAGCCAAGCAGCATTAAAGCTGCATGTTTCCTGGTTCAGTCTTTGATCCTCAGCAATGCTCTTGGAATGGAGATAAATGACACATAGGCACATTCATCTTAGCTTTACTCTCTAGAAATCTATAGATTATAACATCATAACTTTACTAGAGTAATCATCATACAAGTAAAGTTGTTTTTTTTTTTTTTTAAAGAAACTTAGCTAATTGAGGTCAGGGTGATGGCAATCTTAGCTGTGGTTGAGATTATTGTGGACTGGGCTAGAAATTTAACGCAAATATTTGGGGTTTCCCTGTTCCTTTCACAGGACTCACAAGCTTCAACAAAACTCTGTGCCCTCTAACTCTCAGGCACTCCTGCTGTTCTTAAATATAAAAGAAGGGACGGAAGGGAGTAAGACAGAGAACCGAGGACGAGATGAGAAATAAAAATGGCTAAGCTTGTCGATAAGGTTCCTGGAGATCATCCCTGGAATATTCATTCATGGGCTGAGTTGAGAAGCCATAGCTGAGGGGGAGCAGGACCACAGAGAGCAGGACACACAGAACGTTTGTCACAGCGTTAACATGCGTCCAGTGCTTTTAGACTAAGCAGTGAGAGGAAGCCCCTCTGGTGTATGGATGAAATGGATACCATGCCGCCTCTACATACGAAAGAGCTGACCGCCAAACTAGTTCCACCCTGTGACTCTCTCCTACTAAAATGCTGGTTAGCTTCTTGGGGAAAAGTCAATCCTTACCAGGCACACTTGCCTCCTCCTGCCTCCTGGGAAAGGGTGAGTCTTCCTGTGGTGCTGTTTGTACACTGAAAATGAATGTATTTGGATTCCACGGTGTCTTTATCGTAATCTTGTTATTTTAAAAGGAGGGGATGCTAATGAGCCTTTGGCAGAAGCTCTTGGTTTTAAAATGTTACTCCGAGCTCCAGATCTCTGTTTTCTTGTCCTTCGACCATTTGTTTCTCCAGCGCGAGGCGTTGACAGGTTCACAACACTAAGCTGCCAGTTCTTATTCGTTTCTGGAAGCTCTTCATCTTCCCTGTGAACTGAGGGCTTTTTAGGAGCTCCAGGTTTCTCCTGAGTCTCTGGAGAGAATGAGTCAGGGAAGAAGAATCTAGACCATCCTGAAGTCATTTGTTCCACGCGCTGGATCAAAATACTTCAAATACTCAACTCTCCAGAACTGATAGGAGCCTGACTGCTTTCCAGTTATTCGACAGCTGCATATGTGAAGGTGAGATACAAGCAAGAGAGTAACAGCCAGAATGACAGAGGCCAGGAGCTCCTGATGCTGCAACACAGGACCGCTCTCCTTAGACTGACCTCTGATACAGTGGCCAAGTCACTGCCTCTCTCACAGCAGCTACAAAGCACTAACGGTGTTTTCAAGGCTCTGGTCACGCACGCACGCACGCACACGTGGCCTTCACCTCAGTTCCTGGTAAAGTGCTTGCATTCCTGTCTTCCATCCTACCATTTCTTCCACTAAGTTTGCCACTGAGAAACCAAACCAAGCTCCAAACAAGGAACCAACCAGGAGCCTAACACCCAGCCGTCCGTGACCAGTAGTAGGACAGGTTAAAGGTCTCCTCTCTTCTCACAAAATAGAGCTCCTCCTGCTTCAGACACTTTAAATGTGTGTCTACTTGGCTTTCCGCACAGGTCACTAAGCACACCTTCAAATGACCTCAGAAAAAATACTGTTTTGACATTTATGTTTTGGGCTCACATGTGCAGAAGCTGCTCATGTTAAGTCAGCATGGACATTTCTAGACACACATGCCCTGTGATGTCTAAAGCGGGAATGTGGCTATGCAGCTAAAGCTAGACATCACTTTAATGGGAGGAATCCACGGAGTCCACTTTAAGGGCAAAGGAATTTATTTGGGAAAGAAAATTCACAAGACAGACTAGAGGAATTTGTCTCAGGATCCTGGAAAGGTGAGGCACAGTCCCAGGCTGTTCTTCCACCTGAGACCTGCCTGGTCTGTCCCAGCATCTAAAACCATGAGGGACTGAAGAGAGAAGAGTGTACGTGCATCCCAGGTCTTAAGGGTCCCCCACTCGGCAGCCACACCTCAGGGGCATGTACTTAAAGGTCATAGGCAGGTGTAACAGTTACCTGTTACTTCACTAGGGGAGGTGCTTCAAGGTCATAGCTAGAACAGCTACCCACGACATCACTTCCTAGGTGGGACTTTCAAAACTCTAGGAAGACAGCAGGACAGCACAGCACAAGGCCCAATCTGCCCACCCCCAGGACCAGCCTCCACACCCACGCTGAAAAACAAAGAAGAAAGAACCGTTTCCTTTTAACTTTGGGTTGGACTCAGCCCAGCACCAGAGCTTCGTCCACACTAGATTGCCTTTTCATGGTGGTTTTCTAGTAGCTGAACATAATATAAAGCACTGAAATTAATAAGTAGAAGTTGGAAAGATGCCTCAGTTGTTAAGAGCACTTCCTGTTCTTCCAGAGGACCTGGGTTCAGTTCCCAGCACCCACATGGCACCTCACAATCATCTAACTCCAGTTCCAAGGAAGCCAATATCCTCTTCTGACCTCTAAGGGCACCAGGCACACACATGTTATACATACATACATACATGCAAGCAAAACATACACAAAAAAACAAAATAATTTAAATCTAAAAAACAGATGTTCAAAATTATAAAATTAAATTCATTTTAAGCAAACACAAAGCAATAGCAATGAGTCACTTTAGAACCAATGACATCAAAATACAAAAATGTACACATACTGAATAATGTTCTCTTCATACTCATAACATGCCCCTGGGCAAATCTGGACTATGTCACCCTTACTGGGCCACTTGTCCTCTTTTGAGGAATCAGCTATCTTTCCTAGAACATCATTCTTGTTATAATTAATTAAAAAGCAAAGAGCTGACCCAAAATGTAAAATCTCAAAAACTAGAATCAACTGCTTAAAAACACACCACCACTATCACCAACAGCACTTAATACCATGATAGGAATCCAATCCCTTGTCTTAGACATGCCAGCAGTTCCCTGTGAGGTGGTGACATAGAGTTCGGTTATACAGCTATTCTAAATTTGGTTGCTGGCTTCAATAATTAGAATAACTATCCCAACTATTCTCTGCTCTTTGGATGTGCAGACCCAGACTTTCCATGAGGTCCAGAGTTATTAATGAGAAGACAGGAAGCTTGGATTGTGTGTTTAAATGGCTCAGTGATTAAGCCAATAACTTTGAACAAGAAGTGTCCTTAATCATCTCAGTTTATCCATCTTGCCAACGGGGAACAGAACAGAAACAGTCTTATCAGCACTTTTAGAGAAAATGTCACACAAAAACTAAACAAAATGCCACGTTAGCCTTAGTCTCCCAGAAAACAGAATCGCAGTGGGAATGAAGTTCTGTTTTCTTTGGGAGGTGCAATTCCCAGGGAACTCTGAGTCTTAGAATGTTTTCAACAAACTCAAGTGAGAGCAGTGCAAAGAAATGTGTAAGATGTTGGCTTCTGCTTCACTGTGAGCCTCGAGGAGAAAGAAGACCCAAGGAGGGAGGAGAGAGAAGGACTGTAGCTGTCTAGTTCTTCGCCATGTCCTGACAGCCACTGGTTAATACTGTGTACCCCAGCCCAGCCAGCCAGGGCTTCCATTTAGCACCACATAGCCCTTCTGACAGAGCCCAAACCTGCCAAGTGGCTGGGCATCAGATGTAGAATCAGGTGAGAAAACCCAGAAGCTCAGGCATGTTGATGGAGGGCATCAGGCTGCACCATGGGGGGTCCAGAAGCAGAGCAGGTGCTGAGAGGAGGAGCAGCTAAAGAGTGGAACGCACGGCTGAGACAATCAAAGGATGCCCATGATAAAGCTGTTGGCAAGATTTGCCAAAGTGCCAACCAATTTGCTGACGTACAAGGGTGTCAAAAGCATTAACGCTGACATTTCTGACTTTGAATAGCAGATTTAGAATGATTTTGATAAGTATAATCTCTAAGTAGATAGACAAAATGTTAAAAACTCATGCTCTTAAACCCCTCTAGAAGTCACATATCATCAATGGGAGAGAGACGCCCCACTGGGAATTGAGCTAACTCTCTGGGTACTTGGCAGTCCACTCAATCACCACAGGAAGCCTTTTCCAGAAGTGAGACAGTCAAGAGACTCATGACACTATCCCTGCTGAGGAATGAATGCTTAACACTCGTCCCTCTGCCTTCTAACTCTGACGCCTCAGATGAGAACCTGTTCTCCTAATCCCGGGCTCTGCAGTCCAGGCAGACCTAACCCAATACCCAGCCCTGGAAGCCTGTACCGGGCTCAGCCAGCCAGAACCATGTGGTTCATGAGTGGTTCAGAGACAGCTTAACTCAGGGCCCTCTCCCCCCTCAGAATCAGGACCCAAGGCAAGTTACTTGTCCTTCACAGGTTAACAAGTCTTAGCAAGCCTGAATAATAGAACCAGCCTGGGAAAGAAAGAGAAATGGAGAGAGATTGGATCTGAAGCATTGTTAGACCTCCAGATCCAGCAAAACATTTTGGTTACTAATCCAATAAAGCCAATTTTTTTTGTTGTTGTTTAAAGTAATTTGAATTATTTTCTGTTACTTGCAGTTGAAAGATATTGGATTGATGGGTCAGGGATAGGGGCGGGGATTATATCTACAACTACCCGCAAGGTAATGTGGTCAGTCTTGAAGTAAAGAAAAGCTAAACACTTTGAGAACTCTGGACAAAAAGCATTACTTCTTGGGATGTTACCATCAACCTGGATGAGTCCACATTGTTGACCTTTAAAATACCTACAGTCTGACCAACTCCTTCATTCTGAGGCTCAGGGAAATGTTAGTTCATAGGCCCTCTCTCCTGGAGCGGTTCACAACCATCCATTTACTAACAAAGCAATGCAGCTTTCTCGGCCTCCTTGAAAATTCCATCAGGTTATTAACGTGGAAGGTCACCAGTTGGAACGGCAAAGGCTCAGCCAGTTAGTGGATGTGGAGGCAAGCCTGCCAATCGATCATCACCACACCACCGGCTGCACTTCGGAAAATTACCTCATGACATTCTTTGGTCCTTAGGTAAATCCTTAGACGTCATCCTTAAGAAAATGAATCACACGTGTGTCTTCCTCCCCAGTGTGATGTGCAGTGGTCTGGGAGAGGGCTGTAACTGTTCTATATACGTAGGAAGAACATCCGAATGCATGAAAAGGTGGGATCCCTGCAGAGTTAATAAAGTCAATGTTTAGGGAGTTGTCATCACTTCGACACTGGCCCTCAGTCCAGGGTCCTTCATTGTGCTCTCTCCCTCTCCCTCTCCCTCTCCCTCTCCCTCTCCCTCTCCCTCTCCCTCTCCCTCTCCCTCTCCCTCTCCCTCTCTCTCTCTCTCTCTCTCTCTCTCTGTGTGTGTGTGTGTGTGTGTGTGTGTGTGTGTGTGTGTGTGTGTGTCTACATTAATTAAACCTTGAAGGCTGGGAAGAATGCCCACAAGTGGAGAAGGAGAATGTTCCAGTGAAGGCTGAGAGAAAGTGGGTGCTATGGGTAATGGGAGGTTTTCTGCTTAGAAGGCAAGAGCTGATAGTGAGGGGGTGGGAGGGACTGGAAAGATAGAAGGGACCAAGGGCGGTGGGTCTTCACAGTGCCAGTGGGGTTGCCATCACTGTGTCAGATTCCCACCCTGATGGAAATGGGCAGAAAGGGGCATGTGTGTCAAGAGGAGCTGTCATTCATGGCCATTCCAGGGAGAGACAGCAGACCCAAGCAGGCTTGATTGGGACCGATAGAAGGACATTAGAAGATGCAAATGGCTCCCTCCTCTGGAGTCAGGTAGGATGTACACTTAAGGATGCTGGCAACTTTCTTTCCCATTACTTGTAAGGAGGTTATCTATAACATGAAGGCAAGACAGGAAGAGACTAGAGCTCTGGAGATGACACTTGGGAGAGAGCTGAGGACCTGTACTGAGATTCTAGGTCCACCTGCTCCTGGCATTCTAGATACATCCCTGGACTTCTCAGTTATGTGGGTTAATAGATTCCTCTTTGGTTGGAACTGGTTGGAGCTAAAAGAGTCCTGGCTATATGTGTAGCCACATAAACCATGTTCAGCTATATAGGCTTATTAGTTCAGAGCTAAGGAACAGTTCAAAGTCTCTACTCATGATAAAGGGCTAAATCACAGAAACGTATGTAGCAGACTCAAAGGCTGTGGAGGGTCAAGGGAATGCATGGGGCCTTCTAATCCATCATGTGAATGAAGAAGTTAATCTCCATGTACAGCTGGCATCCAACAACCCCCCTGCTTCCCAAAGCAGGAGCCACATGAAATGATGACATGTTTTGAGCAGCAAATCACTGCCAATGTTGTTCGGACATTCTGGATAGTAGATATCTGACCAGACAGAGTGACAATACTTCAAGAGGAACAGATGACTTGTGAGGTCAAAGCCCAGAGCCCAAAACAGCATCACTGCAGCAAATGCAAAGGGTCTGGTTACCTCCCTGCCTGAAACCCAAGTCTCACGAAGGAGAAAAGGTGCTGAAATGTCTGCAGTTGGTGGCGAGGCCTGAGAACAGAGAATATCCCACCCCACATTCGAGGAGCAAGTCTTTTGCTGCAAATAGCTTTGAACTTTCTGGCCACCTTTAACATCTGTTTTGCAGGGGGTAGAGGACCATGTTGCTCTTTGGCTCAAGCCCAGAATATCCAGTGACTTATCACATTGAAAGTGACACTCGATGAAGCTTAATTTTGCCCACATTAGAAAACCCCAAGTTAAAATGGCCCCTGTCTGTATTATATAAGGAGACTGACCAGACATCGTTGGCAATCACAAGATGAACTCTGCAGAGAGAAGCTAGGATACACATGGATTGGGCTCCTTTTCTTCTAGTATCTCTGCAGGACAGAACATCTAAGCTCTGTGAAGTGCCTCCCTGGAGCTGGACTGGTCTGCCTCTGGGCAAACGTATTATCGTGCAGATTTAACAGAGAAACAGGGCAAGTGAGGCTGATATTGACATGTCCAAAGCAAAAGGCTGACAGCCTCCAGCACTGTGCTCTGTGCCCACCTCCACCCTGCCCTGTCAGGATGAAAATCCTTGGAGACACATGAGGCCAGCTGGATGCACATCAGAATAGGGTGCTCAGTGGCACTAGGTCTGCAGAGGAGGCTGTGGAAAGGAGGGGGTGTGCGCTGGAAACTCGCATGTACTATACAAGGCTCAGAAGAGCAGAAGTGATGCCTGAATCAGTTAAACATGCTCGTTTTTCACAACTAATTGCTCTAAAATACGATTGCACCTTGCTATCAATGGTACATCACATGTTAAGTGTGGCAGCTCCTTTTCTTTTCTTGGTCATTCATAAAATAATGGTGTGTTTACCCCTGGTGGTGTGTTGGGTTCCAGAAGATTTGCATTGACATCAGCTGCTCTGACCATCCCCAAGAGGCACAACTGAGTCACAAAGAACAAGACGGATAGACAAATGGTCAACCTCATCCATGAGAGATAGACAAATGGTCAACCTCATCCATGAGAGATAGACAAATGGTCAACCTCACTCGGTTTCTCAATGTTATGCCGAAAAAGGATGGCAGAAGAGCCCTTCACACTTGGGAAATAGCAGTCTGCTGTTTTCTATGAGAGGTCCTCGGCTCCAGATCCTCAAGCTGAGGGCAGATGGCAGCAAAGGTGGAGGATGTCAAAGATGGTGATTAGAGTCAGTGGTGGTGGGAGGGAGCCTTCAAATGAACTTCACAGTATGAGGTTTTCCTAAGCATTAACTGAGCTCAGGCCCATCTGCTCTCCCTGTCCCCTTCTCCCAAATAAGGACATTAAGGCACAAGCCTTGAGTCACTTGGTCAAGGCTGCATGGTTAAACAGTAGTGGAGAAGGGATTACAGGCCTCAGAAGCAGGCTCATTCCTTATCACCTTCCTACCACTCGGCAGGGGATGAGGGAAGATATAGGCCCAGGCATTCCTCTCTCCAATCTTTTCAAACTCAAAAGATAAAACAACGTTTACAGCATGTCTATTTTTTATCAGCATTCCTGAAAAAGAAAAAAAAGTAAAGAATAAAACTGGCAAACTTTTAGTGTCCATGGTCAATAGGATGCCTATGGTGATACTGATAACTGAAATTTGCACCCAGAGGCCCATTTTTCTGGTTGTTAAAAAGGATATAAGACTGGAGAGATAGCTCAGTCAGTAGAATGCCTTCTGCACAGGCGTAAGGACCTGGGTTCAGTTCCCCAGAACCTCTGTAAAGGAACCAAGCATAGTGGGGTCTACTTGTAACTCAGCACTAGGGGTTGGAAATAGGCATATCCCTGCAGCTCATAGACCAGACGACCTCGAAGAATCTATGAGCTTTCCACATATGGAGAGCAATCAAGGAAAGATACTCAACATTGACCACTTGGCTTCCACAGGCAGGCAAGCATCACCACACTATCAAGCACATACACACACACACACACACACACACACACACACACACACACACACACCCCAAAACGATCAAAGAGCTGTAAGTTTCAAGATGTTAAAAGTATTTACACAATTAGCTTGTAGTTACTAAATTTCTTTATCAAGCAATACACACAAAGCCATAAATGACTGTAACAGAATTCTCCCACAGGAGCAGACAGGGATATCAAGAGAATAAGATAACCTTAAAAGTATATTAGCACAGAGCTGAAAGTAATTAGCTCCAGTAAGGAAAAAAGACAAAGCTATGTTCTGGGCTTGTCAAGAAGCTTCCAAAACTTCCTTCCTACTACCTAGCTTTCATATTGCCGAAAGGTTGCTGGGAGAGGAAGTCATCAACGGTCTTACCTAAATTTGAGTCCTGCCAGCTACAGTAACAACTGGCCTGGTAAGACATGCCCAATCATGCACTAATGGCATGAAAGTTATGGGTGTAACCAACCACTTTTGGATCGGTTTGCAAACCCACTCCTCAGGGACTTCGTGACCCCACTTCGATGCCCATCTCTGGCCAGGCTCGCAGCTCTCACCCCAAAGCAGTTGCTGCTTCTTCCTTTCACCCCTCAGTGACCCACAGGAGCTCCAGAGAAAATCCCACTTGTTTCCTTGGCCGTGTGTTGGACACAGGCTTCCACCCATCTTCCTCTCAGTTGGGCTACATGGTAAGCATTCTTTAAGCTCCATTGCAAATCTTCCCTTCTCTAGGAAGCCATTCTTTTTTCATTTTTAAAACAGTCTTTGGCAGTTTCATGCATTTATATAATGAGTTTTAGTCCTCACCCCTTATTACCACGCCTAACCAACCCCCATCCTTTTCCCACTGAAACCTTCTTTTCAGCAAATCCCATTCCTAGTTTTCTGTCTTTTGCATGTGGGCTTTAATAGGGTTGCCTGCACCAGCATGGGCGGGAGGTTATTCACTGGGGCATGGGACATCTTTCCCCTGGTCAACATTAACTGATAAAGCTGGACCACGCCTTCTGGTGGTGGCTCACACAAGAGGATGTAAAAAAAGGAAACGGTTTCCCTACCTGCGCTCACTCTCACTGTGATGACAACGGGTCATTCCAAAGAAAACTCCACTTCGACCTCCCTCTGGCTTGCAAGAGTACCAAAGACAGACCTGTCTACCAACACGAGCTTGCACACTAGCTTTGACACATAAGTGTCAGGAGTTTCAGTGTGCATGGCAATGAACAAGACATCTTCCGTTTGCTTACTTCATAAATGTTCAGTGGGTAAAAAAATAAAATAAAGCCTCTGCAAAGAACTGCAGTAGCTATGGTTCCTGGCTTTACAAGACCACACAGCATAGGAAGAAAGAAATACCCATCCCCAGCTGTCTCAGTCTCCATGATGTCATTGTCTTGGGGGAGCACATTCACAGCTCCAGTCCCAAACCTGTTCCACACCTAGACAAGCTGGTCTAGGGAGGAAATGAAACTGTTCTCACTGTCCTGAGCGTGTGGGATTCACAGCTGTTCTTGTAAAACTAAATGCCAACTGCCCACCTGCCTATTGGCCAGTCGCCTCCTCCAAGGCATTTATGTTTATTTATTTATTTGTTTACTTATTTGCTAGATTAATCACATTTGCAGCCTGTGCCATTTGGCCCCAGGGTCAAGATAAATCACTTTTAAAATTTTAACACCATCCTTAAGCACCATGAGCCTTACCCTGCCACTGACAAGCTTCCCAAAGGCTTTTCGAGGACAGAATTAGACCCGTCTTACAAATAAATACACTGGGAATAATGGGGCTTAAGTGTACTAGAGAAGGAAAGTAAGTTCCAAGGGAAACCTGGAGTGAGGACTGAAGCATTCTGCCCCCTGGCTGTTAAAATTGGAAGTTGTCACTGATTTTTGGCATCTTAAGTGGCCATGCATTCACTTCTGTTTAGCGCAAAGAGAAACTTCTCTGATTAATGCTAAGAGTAGCATTTGTCTATCGGTAAAAATGTAAATATTTGGAATGTAGTTTGGTTTCATTTTAACTTAGCTAAACAACAGTAGGAAGATTCCTCCACCATCAACAACCCTACCACCGCCCAGGGCCTGTGACATCCCTAGCCACAAATTTTTGACCGTGTTTACAGCATCAGGCATGTATTCTTTTCTGTAGATCAGGCCTCAAATGCAATCTGAAAGCAGTTGTCAGCCCCGTAACAACTGTACCACTACTGCAGCACTAAGGCACTTGCCTGGCAGATTGGCATTGCAGTTCCTAGGTTTCACAGCTGGGTAACTGATGCCTTTTCTCCCCCCAGGAGCCTGCATAGCATCTACATGGACCGTGAGTGTAAAAGCTGGAGGGTGGGAAAAGGATCCATCAAATATTATCTTCAGGGCACAACATATGTAAAGAGGATCTCACAGCATCCGCCATTGACCGCATTGGGTCTGTAAGCAGTCAATCATGGATCAAGAAGGGGTTCATGGGGCTCGATCCCTCTATGATGAAGTATCAGCTACTAATGTATTCTAGGGGACAGACAGCCGATGTCTTCAGCTGTGTGCCCAATGGTGAGCCTAGTAGGCGCCAGTGCATAGGTCCAAACCTGTGCTCTGGCTTAAGTCAGTGGTCACAAACTAAAACAAAAAGATATGAATGTGGGAAAGGGAATTATGGGAAAGTGGGGAAGACAGCAGGGTGGGAGAAAGAAGAGAGAGAGTGAGAGGGATCAAAATGAATTACACACATGCATGGAATTGTCAAAGGACAAATTTAATTTAAAAAATTGCAAATGCTTTTTCCCCAAAGTGAGGTGGTTACAATGCTACCTCTCTTCTTGGCACAGCCAAGGGATGTGCTCCATAGGACTTACAACACTAGGTGTGAGAAGAAAGCCAGCAATCCCAGTGACAATGTGTCCTGGAATGGAATAGAAGGGCATCTCTGGGGATGCTGCAATGTCATTGGTGGGGGCAGGTCCCCCCCTCCAAGGCCTGAGAGTACATATGGAGACGGCTAAGTGGGCAGAGAAGAGAGGCCACGGATTCAGCCTGCTATTGGCGCGAAGCATTTAAATTGTCCTAAATCGTCTTTTCACAAACTCATCAAATACTTCACAAATGCAATATAATAGCTAAGTGTTTGAGCTCGTGAAACACACAAAAAACCCAACTCACAGTTCCCCCATTTTAAGGAGCATCCATGAAAGCTTTAAATTACCCAACAGATGGTTAATAATGGTGCATTGTCTCCTTGAAAATCACCAGTAGACGAGGGGTGAAGTTTTCATAATAACAATGAAATAAATATTAATTACATAGAGTGACATGTGTGCCCATTAGCTTAATTAAGTCATTCTACAATGAGTGCATATTTCAAAACATGGTGTTGTACATCTTAAAAAGTATAATTTTGTTCCCTTGAAAAGTAATATTTTTTTTTTTTTTTTTTTTTTTTGGTTTTTCGAGACAGGGTTTCTCTGTGTAGCTTTGCGCCTTTCCTGGAACTCTCTTTGGACACCAGGCTGGCCTCGAACTCACAGAGATCCGCCTGCCTCTGCCTCCCAAGTGCTGGGATTAAAGGCGTGCGCCACCACCGCCCGGCTAGTAATATTTTATTAACCATGAATTAAATCTTATAAGAAACAGCTCTGAGATCCTGAAGGCAGGGTTTGGTATTAGCAAAGGGCTGCTTCCTTGCCACATTGGACCTCCCTGCCCTTCTCCTCTTCTCTTGGTCTCTCTTTCCCCCTGCTCCTCTGCCCTTTCTCTCCTGCATTTTCTGGAAATTACAAGATTTTATATACATATACATACTCTGCTACAAAACAATTTGCCTTACCCAGTATCTTTTTCAAAGGAAGTGACTTACACTGACTCAGTTGACTGACTGTGGAAAGACATTTGGTATTTGGGACTTCTACTCTCCAGTTTCCAATACCACAACAAGGTGGCGAGACCCAGAGTCATGGCGCCCTTCTTGGAAAACAGAACTGACAAATGAGCATTCCATGAATATTTAAGAATGTAGACGCATGGCTT
Source organism: Peromyscus maniculatus bairdii (assembly GCF_049852395.1). Taxonomy (NCBI): domain Eukaryota; kingdom Metazoa; phylum Chordata; class Mammalia; order Rodentia; family Cricetidae; genus Peromyscus; species Peromyscus maniculatus. The sequence goes on from NC_134854.1 coordinate 73,963,948, forward strand.
CTAGATCTCATAGTCTTAACAACCCTCACCTCCTAAAAATGAAAAGGCTTCACCCAAAGGTGCCAGTGACTAGACCAGCCATATCACCTCTTAAAGCCTCAGGTTCCTTATCCGCACTGACCTCCCAGGAGGGGTAGTCAGATGCTCCAGTTATCTGAGGTACCCAGGTAATTTAGTAATTTAGCAAAGGATATACAGATTCTGAATAGAACAGAGAATCATTATCACTCCATTATCTCTATTCAGCATTCTCACATGCCTAATTTTTATTTTTTAAATTATGTTATTGTTTTGTGTGTATGGGTGTTTTGTCTGTATGCATGTGTAACACACTCATGCAGTGCCCCCAAGAGACCAGAAGATATCAGATCCCAAATGGTTGTGAGCCACAATGTGAGCGCTGGAGATTGAACCTGGGTCTCCTGGAAGAACAGTCAGTGCTCTTGAGTGCTGAGTCATTGCGCCAGCCTTTTAAAACAAAGGTTATTAGAATTATAATTATGTTGTTTGTTTAATAGATGTTAACAATTACTCAGGTACATTTTGTCCTGGCCAAGCCCAGAACGTTCCTCAAGATCTACCAACCAATGTTAATTATCATTTCTATGGAACAGGGCATTTAGGGGTTCCAACAATTGACTTGAAATGAATTTATAGAGGCTGAGGATGTAGCTCCATGGTAGACCACTTCCCCAAAATGCACGAAATCCTGGGTCCAGTGGCCAGCACTCTGGTAAGAAAGGAAAAAAAATGGCACAAATCATCCAATTCAGAAACCACCCATTCCAAAAATGACTCCAACTTCTCAGGTATTTTTCCTTCACAGTCTCCCATAACCAGAATAGCAAACTCCTGATGGGAACAGGAGGAAGAGAATCCAAGTAGTCACCACAAAAGATCCAATGTCAACCCTAAGACATGACCTTTTAACGAGTGAATGAGCCTTCTCAACAGATGTGTAAAGGCCTCTGCCCAGAGAAAAGTACCAACAATTATCGGATTCTGTGAGCCCCACAGAAGTCTTTGCCTAAAAGAGCCTTCTTGCCCAAATGAACATTCCTGCTCACTGCCTATCCCAATAACTTTCCAGCCTTGTATGTCACCAGCCACTCTTATAAATGCCTGGCTTCACCCATTGGAAAGTGCCCGCCATTCCTTGAACACACAAAACCACAAGATCTTTTTGTATGTTCTGGCATGCCACCCAGCCTCCTGCCCATTCAGTTTCTACTATCTGTACAAATCCATCAAAGTATGCACACATACAAGCACACACACACATACAAGCACACACACACACACACACACACACACACACAGGAAGTCTTCCCATGTCATCTAGAGACAGTCACTCTGTCTTTGGCCATGCTGCAACATCGATCACACTGTGTGCCCGATGCTGGATTGAGAACACAGCCCTCCATCCAGCAAAACCACAGCGCAGGCCCCTTTCATCTGCATCTTACCAAGGAGAAAGTTAAAGTCTGAAAACTTGACAAGACCATCTTTCTTCACAATGGAGACCTTAAAAGCAGCCCCAGCACATGCATGGGCACGGCCTGACTTTGGATCAGCTTCAGGGAAGAGATAGAGAAAGTCTCATTTTGTGGCTAATTGGATTTGTGCCTCTTTCTACTACATAATGAAATTCAAAGCCATTTTATTAGTCCTCTTGGGACTTTTTAAAAAAAATCCTTCCTCTACTGTATTACATTAGCCTCACCAAGATGGCCCCATATAAAATAAGGTCAGGCTCCTCTGGGGTATTTCTTTGTTGTTCCTGCTTTCGGCAGGTCACATAAAGGTCATGCTTCAGTTTTTTAGCTTCTCTTTCAATTATTCCAGGAGGAGACCATGAAGCCTACTAAGCACTGATGTCAAGCTGACCCCGGATCTTCCACATACTCTCCGTGCTCCTACTGTGCGTTCCCATGCACAGCACTGAGGCCGATGCTTCGCATGCCTTGAACAGCAGAGGGTTTGACAGGAAAACAGCTTCATCCCGGCCCAGCACCACCCCCCACTCACTCACACCCGCGTAGAAAGGCGACTGTGTCTCACGAGCTCTTTCAAGGATAACATGACAGAGTAGATTCGTTGTTTACATCTCCCCAAACTTCATCTGTTGAAATGTTAACCCCTGACTGTCGGGTGGAACCTTTGGGTGGATGGGGGCCTCCTGAACAAAAGCCCAGTGGAGTTCACCTGCTTTCTGTTGGGCACACGAGGATACAAGGAGAAGTCATCCATCTACAACCAAGAAGGAACCCTCACCCGAGCCCAAGCACGCTGACTCCTTAGCTTGGGCTTCCAGCCTCCAGAGCTGTGGGACGTTCATTATTTGTTGTTGCTATGGTTGAAACTTGCATGTCTCCCAAAGGCTCAAGTGTGTGGTGTCCGGCTTGCCACCACTGGGAGATGGAAGAACCTTTAGGATGTGTTGCCTCCTATAAGGTTTCAGATCGCTGGAGACACGAGTTCAAAGGGAATAAGGAGACTGCAGCCCTCTTCCTCTCTTCCCCACACAAGATGAGGTGAGCGGCTGTGTCCCAGCACACAGTCCCAGTACGGTGTGTTGTGCCATCTCATGTCCAGAGCAATAGGAACAGCACGTTACAGACTAGGATCTGCCCTACCGTGAGCCAAAAGGATCCTGTTCTCTTCCTAAGTTGATTGCCCTGGGTACCCGTTACAGTAACAGAAAACTGACCGGAACCGTTGCTCGTAAGTCACCTAGTCTCGCGAACTTCGTCACAGCGGCCCAAACTGAGTAGGCTGCGGCCTAGATGTCTCTCCTTTGCTAAGCGTAAGTCAAGGAACAGTAAATAAACACTCCCTTCCCTTTGGGAGCTGGTCTGCCGGACCTTGGTCTAGAGAAGACATCGGAGAAGCCTAGTTCATGTCTGCACGTTTCCAAAATAACGTTCCTAGTTTGGGGAGGGCTGTGGACACCTCGCAGCACGCTAAACACTCTAAATCCATGTAGTGAGTGCGGAAGGCAGAGTTTCACTTTTCGGTTGAGAAGCTGTGGGCTCTGGAGCCAGGCTGCTGGGGTCGGAACTCAGCCTGTCACCACCAGCTGTATGGCTTTGCCTCGGTCACTCAGCTTCTCTCCTACTCCCACGGTTTAATTCTCCAAAACTGGGTGGCTACGGATGACTGACTCAAGGACACTGTGAGGGTCGCACGTGAGCACACATAAGTTCTTCAGTCAGTGCCTGGCAGGCAGTGAATCCTAAAGAAGGGTTTGCAATTCATATTTCTCCTCAGCATCTCCCCTTTTCTCTCCCGGGGCCCTAGTGAGAAGAATGGCTCCTGCCTCAGCCTTTCGCCCTAATTAGCTCAAGCTAATGCTTCCCAACCTCTCTTCACGAACTATGGCCAACTTTCCTATTACAGTCATGCGCCGTGTGAATACATGTAAAAGTTAATAAACAACTCCACAAAGCAGCATCTGCTAACGGCATGCAGTGTACACTGGCATTTGTTCTTCACTCCTGCTCTGGCATGTTTCTCTTTTTTGAAGCTAGTCACAACCCACTAAATTTACCCTGTGACTCACCAGCAGGTTCCTGAAGACGGTCCAGGAAAACACCAAAGTGAGCTAACCACCCGTGGTTACATCTCGATACATCTGTCTGAGCACTTACTGTCAGAAATTTGACAAATTAAAAAATGTGGGCACAGAGAGGAAAGTTTCACAAGGTCGTATGACTTGCCAGGGACCTGCATGGGCATTTCTGAAGATTGTTCCTGGATCAGAAGCAACCCCACGGAGCCGGGTGAAGGTGAGGCTGTGTGTGGAGCATTGGCCATCGCGCTACTCCAAGCACAAGGGGAGCAGGTCTGGGCAGAACAACCACCGTGCGTGACAGAATTAAATGTCTGATCTCCACAACACAGGTCATCCCCGAAGCCACCACACCCTCAGCTCCCTCTTCCCCAAACTAGAAAATTCCATTGCCATTTGATTACTTAAGGTTGAATTTTCCGGTGGCTTACAGATAAAAGCACCAAAACTGACCTGCCGCCTCTTTATAACCTGACAGCGATTGTGTATGGTCAAAGTGAAGCCCTAGGAGTGAAGCCTCGGGCGAGTCTGAGGCCAGGTGGGTCTAAGACGCCAATCAAGGTCTCTCTGCTTCCAGACACTGAAGCTCACAGGGATACTATATACAATATAAAGAACAATAGAAAGAGTTGAGAGATGCTGTCCCCCCCCATCACAATCCCCCACACCTTCCTCTGCCACACAGGCACAGTCTGTCGCTTCACCTTTGACTGTCTGTGCTCACTGCCCACTTACTCGACAGTTACTGATTCCTCTGCAGCCTGAGAGCACAGAGACTGTCCATACAGCTCATATCCATGAGCTCTGAGCCTCACACATGAAAGGCACACAAAAGATAGGGGGTAACCTTGTCCCCAAGTCACGCTTTGCCCCATTTAGAACTGGTGGAGGGGACATGCAGGATGCTACAACTTTTGATGGCAAGTTTGGGATAAGCCACACCCAGTTTGGCTCTGCCCCAGGTGTAGGCTATGAGCTGTCACTCTCTGCCAGTCCCCTGTCCCTGTTACCGAGGGAAAGGGAGTGGAAGTGGAAGGGTGAGTTTACTTCAAAAACGCGTACATCGTTGGCGCTGCTGTTGACGTGGGGACCAGACCAGCTGAATCTGACCCCTGTGAGTTTTCAGGTCTGAGCTAATCCTTAGCCTGAGAGCCAAGATCTCATCCACTTTGGACTGTGGTCTGGCTCTGAGTTCATTCTAAATCCCAGAACCAATGACTCTGCCAATATTTTATGCGTTCCCTGGGTAACCCCTGAAAGAAAGCCTTCTAGAAAAGACAGCCCCGACCATGGCGTTCACAGCTCAGAATCCTTCAGGGGCTTCCCCACCCACCGAACCCGACATCAACATTTGGAATGCACTCAAGGTGCTGGTGACAGAGACTACATTTTCCATCTCAGTTCATACGTGTCCTCCTCCCTCGGCCAGCTGGCCTTGTCTCTGAGGCCCAGTGCGTCCCACATTGTCCAGTTTCTGGGCCATGTGCATGCCAGGGCTGTGTGGCCACACTGCCTTTTGTAGTCCGATCCATTTGGAAGGCCAGTCTCCAAGAAGACTCTCCTAGGGCTGCTCTCTCCCTCTTCTGACCTTCATGAAATTTTGCTCCTGTGTCTCTTAAAGCGTCTATCATAACTGTTTGAGGGCTAACATCTATCAGCTGATTAAACTGATTACATACTCATTATGATGATGATGATGATGATGATGATGATGATGATGATGATTTGAGTGTGAAATGTCTCCACACACTCGTGTGCTGAACACTCCGCTTCTGGATGATGGTGCTATGAAGTTCTGGAAACAAGGAGGTAGGACCAGCTGGAGAAAGGTCACTGTTGGGAGCAAGGGGGCAAGTCTCCCAGAGTATCTTGACCCCAGCTCTGACCTGTCTCTCTTCTCTGCTTCCTGTCTGGCATGTGGTAAGCTGCCTCCTCCACTGCCCACACCTGCGCCATGATGATCCACCTTATCTCAGGGCCAGAGTCAGGAAATAAGCACTGAGGGCTGAAACCTCTCCAACCATGAGGAAGAAGCCCCACCCCACCCCCCGTAAGTGGTTGGTTCCTTCAGGTATTGAGTCAGAGCATGGAAAAGGTAACTGACCCAGCCATTGATGCTAATGCTTACCCACTCTCCTACCACCAGGTGTGTGCAGTCAGCCAAATGCTTCCGCCAGGAGATCCTGCTGCCTCGTCATAGGCCCAACCACAGATCCAAACCATCACCCACTGACACCTCCAAACCTGTGCACCAAAACCTTTCCCCCTTGATGCTGATTTATCACAGGTATTTTCCATAGCACTGGAAAGCTGCCCAACACAGTCATCACCTTCATCACCTCTATTTTACCTATGGGGAACTTGAGCCTTGGAGTGTTTTATGTACATATTAGACCTCTGTCATAGAGTAGAACTTGTATGCCATATTAATCGTTACCCTGTATGGCATTTCCATATAAGCCCGATTCAGTCAGGCATTGTATCTGTCCAGGGATTAGCACAAAGCCTAACCCAGAGGCAGACCATAAGTATAAGAAGAAATTAGTTGATCAGAAATTTTAAGATTGTACTGTGATTTCTATTAAATACCATCTAAATAGCTTATTTTTCTGGGTAAGGGAAAGTTAGCCTATCTAATATAAATTTCTGAATATGTTTGCATATAGGTTTTGTCATCTTCAATGCTTTCAAGTGAAGCACTTTCTTTGAGCTATTAAAAATGTCCTCTGTCCATAACTCCAGTTCATGGGGATCTGATGCCCTCTTTGGGACTCCAGGGGCACTGCCCACACATGGTGTACACATTCATGCAGGCAAAACACTCATATACATAAAATAAAAACAAGTAAATCTAAAGCAAGTTTTTTCAGAATGTCCTGTTCCAAGGTAGGATAGAAGCAAAGCCAACTGTTTTCACTACTTGGATGCAAGCGAAGTGTGCAAGCTGAGATGAATGCCGTGTAAGCCGAGATGGATGCTGCTAACTACATTAGCCATGCCCGCGTGTCTCTGCCATCTCCTCCGTCTTTGTAGTTTCAGTCTAGGCTGCTCTGACTTTGTTTATGTTGCCATAAATTACAGGACATGCGTTTTAAATATCCAGAATACATTTCACTCAGAATGACAGAGTACAGGAAAAATAGTATTCCATAGTCCTCTCGGGTATCCCAGAATGAACTGCATGGGGGAGCCCACTTCATAGCCAGGCACTCTGATACCTGCCAGGAAGAGAATGGCTTAAAGTAATGCGCCATCACCACCACACTGCCCACAGTGGCCGGAAGGGATCACTTTCATCCACACATGAGCTCCAGCCACTAGCCTCAGGCAAGAATTTGCCCCTGTGCCAAGCATGAAAATCAGTCAAATATGTCTCCTGGTCCTTACTCAGAAGCGGTATCAATTTGTTTTGTCAACATCTCCTGAGTGACCCGTGACTTCATCTAAAGTCCCAGAGAGTCCCCCTACACAGAGATCCGAATCTTTACTATCCAGGGTCCCACCCATCCTGACTAGGCCCTTGCTGTGCTGAACTCAGGTCAGAATCGGGGCTCTGGGCCACACAAGGCAAACTGCGGAGACTGGGTTGTTTGTCCAAAAAGAAAAGCCAAAGGTTAGTGTCAAAGGCTGGTTGGGGGGTGGGGAGTAGCACCCTATTTCCAAAGTTGTGTTTCATACAACATGATTGTCACAGAAACAGAAGATGCATCACACACACACACACACACACACACACACACACACACTCACACACACACACCTAGAAAAGGGGAAACATGTCTTTCTGTGCCTCCTTGCATGAGACATCTTCGGCCTGCCCACCCTCAACAGCAGTCTGGACTGTATTTATCTACATAGAATACTATACTGCTGTGTGCCTGCAGTCACTTAGCCATGTGAAGGCAGGGTTGGTGAGGTGATGTGAAGCAGGGCCTGTTTTATGAGAGGAGACAGTGAAGCTCCAGCAGAGTCACATGCAAATCACCCAGAGAGCTTTTAAAATTAACTCCCCGCTGATAATTTGTTCTCTGGCCACCCTGGGCCAGCTGCGTTGGAATGATTGGGAAAAGTGCTCGGACATGGGTCAATCAGGTTTCTACAAAGAAAGAAAATCACCAGGATATGAATAAATAGATACTGATTTGAAAGTCTTGGCTCATGTGACTGTGGAAGATGGCCCAAAATCTGCAGGGTGGGGCCCCCTTGGCTGAAAGAGCCATGCCGTAGTACACTCCAAAGGCCATGGCCTACAGAATTCCCTTTGTTCACAGGAAATCAGTGTGCAGCTCTGTGCAGGTCCAGCTGATTGGGTAAGGCCCACCCACATTAAGAAGGGTGACCTTCTTTATTCAGAATGCATAATGATATAGAAGTTGGTATTATTCAAAAACACCCTCATAAAAATATCCAGACTAGTATCAAACCAAATATCTGGACACTGTGGCTCGATCAAATTTGACATATATAATTGGCCATTAAGCCACCTTTAAGCTGCTTCTACTGTGCAACCAAGATGAAGCCTTAGTGATTTCTCATTATTTGTCAATACACATAATTGTCGTCATTGTCATACGCACTCATGTATTTCCAATCTCGTTTGTCAATACACATAATTGTCATACACACTCACATGTACTTCTAACCTCTTCAGAACTAAAAGCTACCTAACCACTAACAATTACATAGAATAATGCTAAGTAAGATGCTTGCCCATACCAGGTACTGCATTATTCATGGGAGGTAATAAAGTAGTCAGTCTCTGCTAGTGTGGGTGTACATGTGACCATGTGTGTAGCTGTAGTTCTGCTAGGAAGTTAGTAGAGCCATCCATTAGTAGAGCCTAATGGTTTCTGGTAAGTGGCTATGGTGGCTTGAATGAAAACACCTCCCGCATTGGGAAGGACATTGTTTGGAAGAATTAAGACCTATGGCCTTGTTGGAGTAGCTGTGGTCTTTTTGGAGGAAGTGTGTCGTTAGAGGTGGGCTTTGAGGTTTCAGAAGCTCAAGCCAAGCCCAGTAGGGGACTCACTCTTCCTGCTGCCTGCCAATCCAGATATAGAACTCTCAGCTCCTTCTCCAGCACCATGTCTGCCTGCAAGCCACCATGCTTCCCACCATGACAATAACAGACTAAACCTCTGAACTATAAGCCAGCCCCAGTTAAATGCTCTCCTTTATAAGAGTTGTCATGGTCATGGTGTCTCTTCATAGCAATAGAAACCCTAAGACAAGGACAAAGTGACTTCTTCCTATCTTGATGTGTTCTTAGGGGTTGTTCTGTTATGAGCCAATTCCTGGGACAGTCAGTGTTCTATTCTCAAATATTATCATTACTTAAGTAAGATATATCCATTCAAACTCACAGGGACAGAACAGAGCTCTTGCCACTCAAGTCAGCTAACCAGAAAGTTGCTGCCCTTCTCTATCCCCCCACCCACACACACACACTCTAATGACTCCTTTAATAGTCTCATCATGAGTGCTACTGAAGATGCCTTCCTGCATCCCACTTGACACTGAGCTCCAGTTGCCCAGGCTGAGTCCTTACAGGGCAGTCATATAGCCGGTTGGTTTTCTTCTGAGCTTGAATGTTGAGGGTGGGTGGATGCTGTAAGTCACCTTTGTCCATCTGAGCAAAGGCTTTAAATGTTTGAACAGTGTCAGCATTGAGGGGCTACTTGCAGAGTCTCAGAGGACTTACTGGAAATAGAGACCAGGGAATTCCATCCTCTCCACTTCACATGTGCGCTTCGAGTCCCAAACTCCAAAACGGGGTAATCCAATGGAACAGCTATGCCACACAGAAACTCTGCGCACATGAACTTGAACGCCACTATGCCTGAGGATTTTGAACACAAATCCAGGACAAGGCTGCCGTGATGTTGTTTTAAAGTCACCAAAGGAAAACACTTTCAGTGCATAGATTTCCGTTTTGCATAGTCCCTCGTGTTCCTCCATGGCATTTCTAGAGGAGAAAGACCCCTGAGCAAGGAGTATAGAGGACCTGGATGAGTGTGTACCTGAGAGGTTGGAGACCAGCCTGCCTCAGTGGCAGAGAAAAGGAAGACGAGACCAAACATTGGACTGTGGTACTCCATCATGTGAACCAGGGGTTTTCAACCAGGGCTTCTTTTTGCCCCCATGCAGGAACATTTGGTGATGTCTGGAGACATTTTTTACTTTAGTGTCTGAGACTGGGAATGTGCCCAAATATAAATATAAATATAAATATAGTGTAAATGTTTATATCTCTTCAAAAGTCGGATTGACCTTTTCCCTCCTTAGGTGATATGTGAGGAAGCCAGGTCTTGGGAGATAATCGGGTTACATGGCTAGAGCCCTCCTGCTTGAGTTCACTTTATAAGAGGCCTGACCAGCTTTGGTAGCACACATTCGTAACACCAGGTGCACAGGAGACCAAGACAGGAGGGGAGCAAGTTTCTAGGCCAGCCTGGACAAATTAGCAAAGCCCTTTCTCAAAATGTATGAGCTAAAGATGGGCTGAAAATGTCATTCAGTGGGAGAGTCCTTGTCTGTCAGGCACAGGCCTTGAGTTCAATCTCCAGTACTACAAGGACCAAAGTGAAAAACTAAAGGAAACCAGAGGGATTGAGAGAGAGAGAGATAGAGAGAGAGAGAGAAAGAGAGAGAGAGAGAGAGAGAGAGAGAGAGAGAGAGAGAGAGAGAGAGAGAGAGAGAGAGAGATTGGTCCTTTCCAGGCTGCAGGAAACTTGACCTTGGACGTCAAAGCCTCTATAAATGTGAGAAACTAAGGTGTTGCTCATGAGCCTGATGCTGGTGTTTTCTTATACAGCAGCCCAAAGCACTAAGACAGGGTGCCACTGTCACTCACTGGGTGATGGCCAGGGAGGGTACTAAACATCCCAGAGCCCAGGACTGGGCCCTGGGACTCGGTCATTCTGCCCCAAGGGCAGCAGTACTGAGGCTGAGAAAGGGAGAATTGACAAAGGGGTGTCAGAAATACCCTAATAAACCTGGGCAGAAAATATATAAGCAAGAATATTCCACTCTGTACAGTCAGGGGGCAGCCAGGGGTCCCCCAAAGGCTTTGTGCAAAGCTTTAGAATGTTGGTCCTTCTCAAAAATCCCCTGTGGTAGCTACTAGCAAATCCGGGGTGACTGCTCTGACAAAGTCAGGGACTTTTCCTCAGTGCGCCCACCTTTCCTGCCCCCGCATCCTTTCTAATGAGCCCTGGTCATGGGGATTTTGAGTCTCTTGACATGAACTACAGGGAACTTTCTCTTCCAGACACAGGGGATAGTGTGGGTCTCCTGCTGAAAGGGAAGGCAGGGAAACTACATGGCCTGAGCAGAGCAGTTCTGTGTTAGCTCATTGATTGATTCCAGAATTAGTGTCCTTCCCTCCGTGACTCAATGTCTCTTAAATGCAACTATTTCTTCCCCCGGTCACTGCGGGACACTTGATCCAAATGTCGCTGCAATCCAGAGCTGTTTTCCTTGCTGCTACACTGGGGACAGAACACAGTTCTTTTGAAAGCTTCAACAACTCAGTTGTGTTTCTCAGTGGCCCCTTTCAATAGCTTACTCTATTCTCAAACAATAAAACAAAGAATTTTTTTTGTCCAGCTGAACCCCATTTTTGTCCAGCCTTGGGTCTCCTTCTTTTCCTTTAGAAACCCTCACATGTCTGTGTACACTAAATAGTGATGAATGTTATTTAGGAGCTTTGGTTGTTTACTTCCGGACACAACTTGAAAGCATGCCTGGGTATGGCATGAAAAATCCCAACTACGATGAAACCAAGCCAGGACAATGAGCAGCGACTTCATATAAAGTAAGTTACTTACTCCACATACCCAGAAGACCACAAAGAAAAATAGACACTTTTCTTAAAAAGAAACTCCAAACACCTTGTGCTGATCACCCTACTTGAGAAGTTCCAGGGTAAGCGTTTACTGAGAACCTGGGCCAAGCCTGAGAAAGTCCACCAGTGGACTCTCTTCTGAGCAAATGGACCAGAGGTACCAGTCCCAGGGCCTGGGCTCCAAAGCCTCTCTCCGCGCCTATCTGGAGTTCTGCTTTGTGGACAGGGCAACTGGTAAACGTCTAAGGAGTTCCTGACTAGACTCCAATCCCTCCTCCTCTGCACACGCTCGGTTGGAGAATCAAAATCCCACATCTGGAATTTGGCTTTTTGCTGTCACGGGATGTCTCAAGGGCTGGCTGCTATTTCTAGAGTTACATAATTTCTCCGAAGGAGCTTTTTTTCCTTGCCTCAAACAGAGAGTGGAAGAGACTGCGGAGGAAATGCCTATGAGGCTAAGTCGTAAGCGTGCATCTGTGGTAATGGAAGGGTAGTGGCAGAAACGCACAGAAAGTTCCGACGGCTTGCGAGAAACGTGAGGGGCAGGGCCTGCTGGAAATGACCATGCAAAGAGCCAAAACAAGGATGTGAGGACAGAGGTAAAAAACTTCATGGCGTGAAAACATGACGGTGAAGATTTCCACATCTCAGGGGAAAAGAAAATGGAATTGGTGGTTTGAGGTATATCTGGAAATTCAGATCACCTCACCCAGATAATATTACCAACTTTCATTTATTGGTTGGCTTACTATCAGTAAACTTTGCCATGAAGTTATCAAGTTTAAATCTAAATATTACACACTTGCTGCTTGCAATTCAGAGTTAACGGGTAAATCCCTGCCCTCGAGGAGCCTGGGGTCTAGCTGAGGACCCAAATTCTGACATAGGCAATTACTGTTCAAAGTTGTCAGTGTGGGGGCACATCCTTGTGGGTAATTCTGCATCTTCTGAAGCAAGAACGGGCACCTAGCTAAGCTTCTGAAGGCCAAACAAGGCATCATGGGAGAAATGACACTTACATTGTCTTCAGAACGACAGGGGTGAGTTAGCAAAGAGAAAGACTTATAAAATCCCAGAAAGGAAAGTATATGGCATATGGCTGGTACAAGTGATTGACAATAAACAAAAACAGATACTTCAGTGAAAGGTAAAACATATTGTAAGATTTATTAGCTATTAAATCTTTGTCACAAGAAATCAGTTCTCACACTATAGGGACACAAAACTTATGGACAAAATGTAAATGAATGTGTTCCAATAAAACTTTATTGACAAAAACAGGTAGTAGGCTGGCTACATCTCATAGCCTTATTTTGTTGAACTATCTGTCTAGAAAAGAGTTGGGCACCATGTTTCTTTGCTGCCTCTTATGCCATCATTTGTTTCCATACTCATTACCTAACTCTTTAGAGGTCCATTCTCTTTATTAGGGCTCATGAATTGGATGTCAGCTTCTAGAAAAAGAAGCAGGCTACAATTCTGAGTGTGAGCAGAATAAAACCCCTTCATTAGGCAAGAGAGGGACAACTGTGGGGGCAACTGTGCACAACCCAAGGGAAGACAATCTATCAAAGAACCCATCTTCTTTCTGTACCTCTTACTTACGCTTTAGAAAATCCAGTCAAACCAGAGCCTGGCACTCTCCCCACGTTCAACCATTTAGCATATACAATAGTTGCATTTAAACATGGCGCGTGCGTGTGTGTTCCCTCTCTCTTCCTCTCTCATGTATACAAAATAAACAAACACGTCCTGTTTCTTCCTCCCATCTTTGAGGACTTAGGGACCTAGGGTGTGTCTGCAGATACCAGCCAAAAAGATGATGAAACGTTGGTCAGAAAACATCACTCGGCTGCTTGGAGCAGTTTCTCATGTCTTTGTTCTTATGATAGCAGTTCATCCATGTGTCTTTCCTGCCCAGTTTGGCTTGGCCTTGGGGAACAGTTCACACAGACTATGCTGATGTGAGCAAGCCCTGTGCATACTTTCCCTCACTACCGGGCTGATGTGAAGCTGGATGTTTCTTGACAGTTGAACCTTTGCTTTTCCAGCAGCCCCTGGACAATGTACCATCCTGAGAAGATTACTGCAGGCACCCACTGGGACGAAATGAAGCTGGACATGGCACAGCGCCCATTCATCTACTCGTGTCTCTGAATACCCCAACACACCCAAAACACATACCATTCCCATACATGCACATACCATATGAGTGGAGAGAGGGTGACAGAGTGGAGTTACTTCCCCCTAGCCACACATCGAGTAATGAGAGAAGCTCGGGATGGCTGAGAGCATTTCCACTCAGCCTGTGCCTCGGGACCAAAGGTGGTAATGAAGTCCACGCTGCTTGAAATGCACAGTATACCCTCCATCCTGAAATAAAATCAGTTCCTCAAAGATTAAGAAGTTATTCTCGATCTAACTGTGGCAAATGCCCTAAGGGTTGGGAGGGGAACGGAGAGGAAATGAAGAAGGAGACTCTGCCTTAAGCAAACTGTAATTGTGTTTGAAGAAGTAAAACACGCACATACAACATAATAAGAGGAGCTGAAGCCATGGCGCAGCACTCAAGAGCACTGCTCTTCCAGAGAACCCAGGTTTGAGTCCCAGCACCCACACGGCCGCTCACAACTGTCTGTTACTCAAATCCCAGGGGATCTGCCTCCTCTTCCAGCCCCCACAGGCACCGAGTATGCAAGTGATACATAGATATGCATGAAGGCAAAACCTCTACATAAAAATAAGTAAATAAATGTTAACAAAGAAAATATTTCGTTGCGTGTGCGTGTGCGTGTGTGGTCAACCAGGAACCAGGTGCTCTGTTCATACGTGCTGGAACACATGAGTCACTGTTGTACCCAGGGCTGGCTGGTGTAAGGAAGCTTTAATGAGGAGGGCTGTAAAGCAGAGGCACACACGCATTAGCAGGAACCGGAGGGAAGGCTTCTGGAATAAATAAGTAAAGCGATGATAGTGGATGAAGCTAGGTGACGGATGCAGCATGGGTCTCCCTCTCAACTTTCATACCCTTGATACTGTCATAATTAAAAAGAAAAATGAAGGAGTTACAGTTTTCATTTTGTAACTCTCTACCCTCTACTTTTCCCGTAGGTAGACAAGTTCGTTTCTAAAAATTAAATTTTGAAAGAAATCCCAAGTCAACCAGCCCCTTCCAGCTCTAGACATCGCGATCAACCATAGCCTGGTTACCTGATTAGCCAGAGAGGCCTCTAGAATGTTGTCAAAGGTGCCTACCAGAAGCTGTTGACGAATCTGACAGGGTGTGTGCCTGGCTCACACTCTGCACTACCATTTCTTTCATTGTAGGCTCGCATCTGCCCAGGTACTGTCTGCCATGCCTGCAGATCGGCATTTCTCTTTTACCAGCCTGGGTCATGGCTGCAGCTGCGGATGTGGCCTCCACCAGCTTCAGTCCAGGGCTCCATTCCTGCCAGAGCCCCTGCTGAGCCTGACCCACCAGTCCTCCTTCCGTGGCTGGCAGGAATGTTTTCCTACGATGTGCCTCCCCACGGCTCTCAGAAAGCGATGAGTGCTAACAGATCCCAGTTGGTCCAGAAGGAAAGCGGTCCAGTTATTCTTGGGTTGACTTCTGATTGGTGAGGGGCTCTTCCACATTTGAGCAGAAATGATGTGCCAGGCACGTCTTTTCCTGACTGTGCTGACTTCCAGCTGGATCAACATAAAATGAAGGTGATGAGCACAGTCTGATACAGCTCAGAATGGCCCCGGGTTCTTCGGTGAGAAAATCCTGACAGTGTTTATAAGGCCTTGCACCAGCAGACCCTGACTCTCCCTTCTTCCAGTCTTCTGGGCCAGGCTCCTCAGCCAGCCTGACTCAGTCTCTAACACTAAACCAACAAGGGGCTCATTATCCATTCTTTCACTTGAGAGACTGGGAAACATGGAGGGGCAGGGGAGAGGAGGAGCCTACGTTGATCACATCTATGGCCAGACACCGCACTAAGAACTTTCTGCTCATTTCATTCTAATGGTGACCCTGTGGGTCAGATTTTACAGATGAAAACACTAGTCTTAAAGAGGAGACGGGTGGCGGTAGAGTCAGAAAGTGCCAGAACAGGATCTAGGGTTAGGTCTTTCTGAACTCCTAAGCCTTTATTGCTCCTCACCTCATCTCTATGACTAAGTAAGAAATCTATGGTAACTTGTTAGCCCCTCAGTGGACCCAGTGCATCTGCTGACAGCCTGGGTTGACATGTATGCCAACAAAGAAGGCTTTACCAGAAAGTAGGGTCCGGAGACATTTGCATCCCTCCTTCAGGTAGTGCCGATTTCACTTACAATTGAGAATTTGCTGGGCAAAGACACCTCCTCAGGTAGGTGGAGCTTCCTCTGTGTTCCCAGAATCTTGTACTTATTCCCATTCTACGCCGTAGACACGGACAATGCCCAGGACGTTAGTGTGTGTCATACAGCATGAGGAAAGTGGCCATTTTTGTGACCTCACTTAAGAATAACAGACCAAGCCAGGCAGTGGTGGCGCACGCCTTTAATCCCAGCACTTGGGAGGCAGAGCCAGGCGGATCTCTGTGAGTTCCAGGCCAGCCTGGTCTACAGAGTGAGATCCAGGACAGGCACCAAAGCTACATGGAGAAACTCTGTCTCGAAAAAACAAAAGAAAAGAAAAAGAATAACAGGCCAAAGGAAAAAGTTTAACTTGGAGCTGGGGGACGTTTCAGTCAGTGAAGTGCTTGTCAATGCAAGCGGGAGGACCTGAGTTCAAATCTGCAGCATCCACGTGAAAAGCCAGGTGTGGCACGGAGAGGTGTAGACTTCACCCCTCATCAAGGAAAGTTCTTTTGGCAATAGACGGAGGCCATTACAGAAAACACAACCAACCAGTATGTAGAGTTGGAAAGCCCAGTCCTGGTGGATACATCTATACAATACTCCCATACCTAAGGTTCTGAGGAAGTTGCAGAAAGATTGTAAGAGCCAGAGGATCAGTGACTTTGCTGTGAGATTGTGTCTCCTAGTAACATCAGAAGCTCTACCCATAAAGACTCACCAACATGACGGCCCAAATGTGAGCTGAACAAGGATGACGTCAATGAACATGCCCTGGACAGGGAAAAGCCCATGAGGCTCCAACCCTACACAAAGAGCTACAGGCTATATGGCTGTGGTAATTTAAATGTGATTGCCCCCTCCCAAGCTCACAGGGAGTGGCACAATTAGGAGTTTGGCCTTGTTGGAATAGGTGTGGCCTTGTTAGAAGTGTGTCACTGTGAGGAGATGGGGACTTTGAGGTTTCCTATGTTCAGGATACTGTCCAGTGTCTCAGTTTACTTCCTGTCATCTGCAAGATGTAGGACTCTCAGCTCCTTCTCCAGCACCATGTCTGCCTGCATGCCACCATAGCCCACCATGATGATAATGAACTGAACCTCTGAACTGTAAGCCAGCCCAAATAAATGTTTTCCTTTATAAGAGTTGCCGTGGTCATGGTGTCTCTTCACAGCAATAGAAACCCTAACTAAGACAATGGCTAATATAAAATTAACTCAGTGACATTTTTGGAGATTCTTTTTTCTCATAATGCTTTGTCGGGGTATTTTTTTCCTTATAGGTCCTTTGGGTGTATATATTAAAGTTTCCAGTTTTGTGTTTTTATGCAATTTCTATGTGTGTGAATATGTGTATTTCTGTGTTTGTATGTGTTCTTAAGCTTTATCTTTGGTTCTTTTTCTTCAGTTTATTTGTTTGTTTTAATTCCAGTTTGTCTTTATTTTATCTTATATCATTACTATTGTTGATTATTTATATTATCTTATTATTATTGATGCCTGTACTCTAAAGAGAAAGAAAGAAAGAATGTGTATTTGAATGGAAGTGAGGGGATCTTGGAGGAGTTGGGGCATGGGAAAACATAATCAGAATATATTGTATAAAAAAACCTATTTTCAATTTTAAAAGTCCACTTATAAAACACAGTGGGAAGAAAACTACAGGCAACTAAGTAAAGTTGGGAGCAGGAGGTGGTCCTCCCAGGAAAGAGCATACAAATTGGTTGTTCAGTGCCAAATGGTCAGCCATGAAAACATACATAACATTATATGGGTTCAACAGGTTATAACTGAGAATATGTATTTGTGTGTGTGTCTATATATACGTATGTATGTGTATATACAAATACATATATTCATGCACTAATAGTTGATAAAAAGAGAACCATGAATTTGAAGGAGAGTGGAGAGAGGTATATGAGAGGGTTTAGAGGAAGGAAAAGGAAGGGAGAAATGTTGTAATTAAAATACAATCTCAAAAAAAAATAAAAAATTAAGTCAGGCATGGGATGAGGAAGCCTTACAGAAATACACTAGTCTGTAAACTAGTTAAAATGGATGTGTGCATGGACATGAAGTTTGAACAGAAGTTACCCTCCACAGGTGGAGAAGGCTGCTCCCAGAATCCGTGAGTCTTCATATGAAGCTCTCAATGTCAGGCATGGGACACCTCCCTGTGAGTTACTGGTTCCAGAGGCCCCAGAGGCAGCCAGAACAACAGTCTGTTGCCATTGCTCTTGGTTGCCCACTATAACTCCATGGTAAATATCTTTTGCTGAAGACATCACCAGTTTTGCATGCAGACTGTCAGAAACTCTTTCCCCACTCACTAGCTTACTATAGTGCCAAAGGTACCATGCAGGCTGCTGAGAAAGAAAAGATGCCAAGGGTCTTAGCCAGCGCTGGACACTGTAATGTCAACCTGGCTGGCAATGCGTGCCCACTGGAGCAACAGTGACGTGATAGTTGTAGGGTAACCATCCAGTTTCTGGCTGAATATGAGGCCTGCTCCACAGGGAGACTTTCATGCCCGGTACTGTAATCCCAGGCCTGGGGAAATTCTATGACCGAGAAGGGAACATGTTGTTGTTATCCTAATGGCCGAGCTGTCAAACTGTCTTCTAAATATTTATATGTAGACTCATTGATTTGTGCTGCTTTTAACTTTGATTGAAGAAGCGCCTTTTTGTAGCGTGCAGTGAGTGGTTAATGCAGAGACTCATAGCTGGTCAAAGGCTCCAAGTATAAGTCACTGTCAATGCTCAGCTGTGGGTGAGTCATCTATACCAACCTCCCTCCATTCGAGGCTCAGAGGAGTGGATGGAGAGAATGTAAGAGGTGAGGAAGGGAGCCATGAAATGCAGACTTACTTCTGGACATGGCACAGCGGTTGCACACGTCGACTCCCAACACCTGTGCTCACCTGTACAGGCGGCACAAGAGCAAGACAGTCAAGATTCCAGCATGAGTAGGGCCAGGCCCTGAGGCCTCACCTTGGCGGAGGAGGTCTTGGCAGTGGATGGTGCTGACAGAGGAAGAGTCTCTCTCCTCAGTTGCCCAGATCCTGTGCGTGGCACCTTCCCCTTACACATATGGGCAGCATTAATTGGGGGTTATTGATAAAAAAATTAAAAATATATAAAGAGAATATGAGGTTGAGAGTGTAAGAGGGTGGGAGACACTAGAGGAAGTCAGAGGGAAGCGATGGTGGAAGAATATGATCAAAATACACTGGGCATAAAACTTTCAAAGAATAAATGAAAATACTTAAACAAAAAAAAAAAATCCTAGCAACTCAGGTCTGCAATCCCAGCACTGGGAGGTAGAGACAGGTGATGTCTGGAGTTACTGCTCAACCCACCTAGCCAATCAGTGAGTTTCAGAGTCACTGAGAGACCCTGTCTCAAAAACTAAGGTGATGAGTAACCGAGGAAGGCATACTATGTCAACCTCTGAGCTACAACCATACATCATACAGAACACAGACGATCATATACACACAACATGCAGTGTACACACATGTTTTATTTTTAAATCTAACTATTACTATGCAATTGACATAGGTTAATTTGTCACTCATATGCCATCCTGAATTTTCTACACAGGCCACATGGGCTCATCTTGAAGATGCCTGGTCCGTCAAGGCCCAGAAATGAGCATAGACCACAGCTCATGGGAGTATGAGTCACATGGCCTGGGGTGGCAGGACAGCTTTGGACACACCCATCTTAAGAACTGATAGTATATGCAGATAAAAGATCGGCAAAAAGCACATAAAATTAAACAACATGATTAACCAACATGACCTAATTAGAATACTCCACCCAGCATCTGGAAAATGTATGTTCTTTCCAAGAGCATAGAAAACATTTAAGAAAATAAACTACAAGCTGGGTAATAAAATAAATCTCAACAAACTTTAGATTAAGATCAAAATATCATCTTCAACTTATTTTATGAGAAGTCAATACAAGAAAAATAAATGGAAAACCACCAAATGTTTGGAAATTAAATAACACATTTAAATACACCACAAGTCAGTAAAGAAATCAAAACAGAAGAAAGTGTAGCTAAAACTGTGCCCAGAGAAATATTTATAAAGCTAAACACACAGGTTAAAATGTAAATGGATACGTTAAGTAAATGCATATATGTTCAAAAAAAAAAAACATTTGAAGATTGACAGTGTATTTTCACCAAGAGAAGCTCTGGGGGAAACCAGAAACATCCAAGGGGGAGGCATAGAGTTATAAATAAAGGCAATCACCGAGTTAGCAAAGCATAAAATAAACATGCAGTGAGGAAAAATCAACAAATCCAAGTGCTGATCACTTCAAAAGATTAATAAAACTAATGAATTTCTAGCAAGACTAGATTTAAAAACAGAAGTCACTACACATCCTGAAGACACTCAGAATATA
Source organism: Peromyscus maniculatus bairdii (assembly GCF_049852395.1). NCBI lineage: Eukaryota > Metazoa > Chordata > Mammalia > Rodentia > Cricetidae > Peromyscus > Peromyscus maniculatus. Next base: position 73,984,111 of record NC_134854.1, read on the forward strand.
TTAAGATAGTATGAGGAATTGTCTAACAAGAAATTTGAAATTTTGCAAACACTACAAAAACTGACCCATGAAGAAATAGAAAGTCTGAACAGTCTTGAGTCTATTAAACCAATTTCATTAGTTTAGCATATAGAGGTATGCCTGTAATCCCAACTCTCTGGAGGTTGAAGCAGGAGGATCACAAGCTTAAGGTCAGGTCGGGTTGTATAAGAGTTTTTCAGGACTGGACAGGCTATGAAAGAAGGAGAGAGAGGGAAGGAAGGAAGGAAGGGAGGGAGGAAGGAAGCAGGAAGGAAGGGAGGAAAGAAGGAAAGAAGGAGAGAAAATTAAATTGATTATTTATTTTAAAACACAAAGAAAACCACATACTATGTAGCTTTCTTGTCAAATCTTACGGAACCTTCCTAGAGAGCAGGGAAAGATGAGGAACATAACAGCATATCAGACCCTGATATCAGAACCTGATATGAGAAAGTAAAACTGTATATTCAAGAAGTCTGAGTAAAGTATTAACATCAAATTTAATAATACCACCAGAAGACAGCACATCATGAGCAAATGGGGTTCACTCCAGGAATGCAAAGTGGGCTCACATTATAAACTCAGCATTCACCACATTAAAATAATAAAGTAGAAAAATACATTCATCTCAATAAACACAAAAGTTTAACAAGATTCAGTTCCTCATGATTAAAACAAAGACTCTTAGAAAACTAGGAATAACAGAGAAAGCTCTTAATCTGATAAAGACATCTGCAAAAATCTGTCTTGCAGTTCAGAAGAGCGCAAGGCAATTACCTTAGTATTCCTTTCATTCCATGTCATAGTAGACATCCTAGTCAGTACAATAATGTAAGAAAAATTAATGCGGGGCGGTGGTGGCGCACGCCTTTAATCCCAGCACTCAGGAGGCAGAGTCAGGCGGATCTCTGTGAGTTCGAGGCCACCCTGGGCTACCAAATGAGTCCCAGGAAAGGCGCAAAGCTACACAGAGAAACCCTGTCTCAAAAAACCAAAACCAAAACGAAAATATAAGCCTGCTGGGTGGTGGTGGTGGTGGTGGTGGTGGCGGCGGCGGCGGCGGCGGCGGCGGCGGCGGCGGCGGCGGCGGCGGCGGCGGCGGCGGCGGCGGCGCACACCTTTAATCCCAGCACTTGGGAGGCAGAGGCAGGAGGATCTCTGTGAGTTTGAGGCCAGCCTGGTCTACAGAGCAAGATCCAGGACAGGCACCAAAGCTACACAGAGAAACCTGTCTTAAAAAAAAAAATTAAATTAAAAAAAAATTAAAAAATAAAAAAAAGCAAAAACAAACAAACAAAATATACATAAACCTTGAAAGGAATAAAAGTAAAACAGCATCATTCATAAAGTACATGATTAAACACAGAGAGAAACAAAACTACAGACCATAAAATTAATTAAAGTAACCTAGCAAGGCTTTGAGAGATTGCTCAGTGGTTAGGAACACTGGTTGCTCTTCCAGAGGACCCAGGTTTGACTCCCAACACAACCAGGGGCTCTGACTCCCTCTCCTGGCCGCCACAGGCTCCAGGCATACAGGGTGCATACAGGCAAAGTACTTGTACACATAAAATAAAAAGAAGCAAATCTTTAAAAATAAAATAAAGTAACTTAGCAAGATCATTTACATACAAATGATTGCATATTTACTAAAAAACAGTTTAAAATGATTTTTTAATGTTTAAAGCAAAAGTAACAAAAATCATAAAATGTCTAGGAAAAAAATCTAATAAAAATGAGAAAGATGTACCACCAAAAACTACAAAGCATTGTGGAAAAAAATTTTGAAAGACCTAAATAAATCAAGGAATAGACCATTTTCATAAATTAGAAGACTCAATGTATGGAACTCAGTATATAGTAGATCCTAAGTTCACTTATAAATTCAACATGATCCCAATAAAAATTCAGCAGGTTTCTTATGGCAAGCTATTTGTACATATGTGAAAATAGAATGAACCCTCCAAGTTCAAACTAAAGGGTGTACACTACCAGATGACAAGACATTTTGATGGCACTCTGACACTTCCGAGATTGTCAATAAAGTTTACCTTGAATCAGAGGGCAGAGTTAGCTACTAGCTGACCAGAATCAGCCATAGAGGTTTTGGAGGACCCTGGACATATAGAGAGACACCGGAAATAGTAGAGAGGGGCTTAGAAAGATACATGGGCCTTTTTGGATCAAGGAAGGAGAAAAGAGAGGAGGTGGCTGATCGCTTTTCTGCTGCTTCTCTGATCAATCAGGTTTTTACCCTGATATCTGACTCTTAAGTTTTATTTACTAATAGAACAATATAAGTAATCACTTGAAAGACATGCAAAGCCACCACATTAGAGACAGTGAGGGAAGCACCAAGATGCACGGACCAATGGCACAAAACAGAGAACTCCCCACAGTTCACATGTGTCAGCAACTCACAGTCAAGCACACTGCAGCTCGGTGGGGAGCACTTTAAGTGGTGCTGGGTCAAACAGATCTCTCTCTGGAAGTAAAGAAGCAAACTTTCAGAGCACATTAAAAAAAAGTTAAAGATAAATCATAGACTCGAATGTGCAAGCCAGAACACCTGAGTGTCTAGAAGGAAACACAGAATGCTGTCATGAACAGTGTGAGCAAAAATGTCTAAACAATACACAAAAGGCACTCACTACTAAAGTTTCGAAACTGGGCTTCCTTCACACTGAGAATGTCTATTTATCATAGTAACGCTCTAAGAGAATTAATGGGCTGGGAGTAGAGTTCAGTGGTGAACTGCCCACCTAGAAAGTGTCAGACCCTGGGCTTGGTCTCTGACAGAAAGGAAGAGGGAGAGAGAAAGAATGAATTAATAACAGCCGTAGAGAGAAAAGAGATTGTAATTCAAATACACGTGTGCCAAAGGACTGGTATCCAGGATGCATCAAGCTTTCCTACAAGCCAGCATGGAGAATGATGACCCTTTGATGCTCTGTGGGTGCAAAACCTTGAGCAGTCACTTACAAAAAGATACCCAGGGGTCAGTCAGTGTTTGGCATCATTAGTCTTCAGTGATACCCAGATTACAACCTCAATGAAATATTGAAGACCACTCTTATGAACTGGCTGTTGCCTCAAGGTTGTAAATTGAAGCCCTAACTTCCCGTGTGCTGGTATTTGGAGATGGATCAGTAAGTATTTGGAAATGGGTCCTGTAAATTCAAAAGGGTGGGGACCTTTTTGAATTCAACAAAAGTAATAGCCTTTAAGAGGAACAGACACTAGGAATCTCTATGCCTAGCAGAGGAAAAGCCAAGAGGTGTGAGATCAGGAAGGCAGCTGTCCTTAACCAGAAACAAAGCTTTCTTCAGAAACCAAGTCTGCCAGCATCTTGATCTTGGACCAATTCCATCCACGACTCCACCAATATAGATTAAGTTCCTCTGTCTGCAGTAATTCGCTATGGCACCTGGAGCTGACTGGCAGCTACCAACCAAGGTGGCAAAGCTACAGAGCCAGGAAGTCTAGCAGAGCTAAGCACACACATATTCTATAACACACCCGTGTATGTTCACAAAAGAGTGTACTGGGAACTCACAGATATCTATAAGGACACTTCAATACCTCACGTATAGTAACCCCAAGCTGGAAACATTCTGAATTTCTATCAGCAACAACGTGGTTAAATAAATTGTGAACATCGCCAACATGGCTAACATTCAAAGAAATACTGTGGAGTGTGAGAAGCCCAACCCTGAAAGAGAATACGGTGTATGGTTCCATTTATATGGAGCTTTAAAGTAGACGAGACTAATCTATGGAGACAAAGTTCAGAACAGTGGTTGCCTTTGGTGGAGACATTCACTCAGAGGAGACAGGAGGGAACTTTCTAGAAGGCTGGAAATACTGTAAATCCTGATAGCCTATGGGTGTCTGTACATATCAAAGTTGAACATTGTGAACTTTCTGTTAGTTACAAAAGAATATCCTGACTACTAAGAACCAAAGTGGCTACAGTTTTCTTTCCCAAAGAACTCTGTCTCCATTTCCACTTGGATTATTGTGCACAGTCAAGTGGACTCGTAGACACGCGTTGTTTATCAAGACTGTGCTGTTAGTGCCTCATTCAGAAACGTAATATATCAAACAGAATTTTTCTGCCCTGAGATTTATAGCTTGTTTGTGGACACTGACTGTATTCACTTCTAGCTCCCTGCTTGACGCTGTGCTATGAAAGCGGTCGTGACTTCTTCATTTTATCAGAGGCCAGTCACATGAGCTAACGAACAGCATAGCAAACATCCTTACAGAGTTAGTCCTCCTCTCCCATGGCCGATGGACACTGCTATCGAGGCTTACGTCTGTAGAAATTTTATTATTTGTTCTTAGTATTTTTCCAATGACAAAGTCACAAGCTAGCAACCGTGGCTGCTTAGAGAGGGGACAGGGATGGGGGATCCTGGGAGTGTGGAGACACAGACTCAAGAAGTGCTGGGTAGAATTACATTCCTTCCAAGAAGACATTGAAAGGTAACCTTCGCTTCTCTTAGGAATGTCATGAGTAGAAGAGAAATACAGCTCCATCCATTTTGTTAAAAAGAACCAGATTTTCTACATAAATATCGATTCTATATACAACTTGACATTTAAAGACAGACACTTTTACCAAGGAGGCGGTAAGAGAAGACAGGCAGGACCACTTGACTGTGCCTGTCACCCCCCACACCTAAAAATAGCTAAAGCAAAATAAACGGGGTGTCTGGGAGGTGGTTCTCGGAGGTCAAAGGTGGCGTGACATCACATGAAGGAGTGGATGCAGACTCTTTTTCTGCTCTCTTCTCTGCCTCCGTCTACTGAGGGTACCGGACACTCTACTTCCAATCAGCCGTCTTCACCGCAGGGAGTGTGCCTGGAGAAAGCAGTGACTTCACCTCCCCAACCCCTCTGCCAGCATCTCTTGTCACCTGTTGGGGATGGCCAGTGATCCTCTTGACTGGTGCCACGAAATCATCCTGCAGAGGCATTCGGGCTCATGCTTTAGACAGAGCAGTTGCTGTCCACAACAGCTGAACACACAAACCAAAGGCTGTGCAGCCCAGCGCCACCTACACCCCATTTCCTCACTTCCTCCGACTCCATACTTCATTCCTTCTGTTTCCAGAATGCACTGATGCTCCGTCTTCACTCTCCAGCTCGGAGACAGCCCTCCCCCACACAGGCTGTCAACACTCTCAGCCAGTCCTGGACCCGGATCGCCACCATGTGAACACAGAAAGGCGCGGAACAACTGAAAAGATTGGCAGGAGACGAGAGCAAATGAAGCACTGTGGATTCTAAAAACAGGTAGCTTGCAGACACCTCAGTTTACTTACATTTGATTCACTTTAAATAACCTCGATAGGCTACACACACACACACACACACACACACACACACACACACACACACACTTGCCACTCCCAGAAAGTGGGTTACTCACTAGCTGGCCTGGTTGATACAACTTAAACAGTGAATACACCCATGGCGTCACTAAAGGAAGGTGTCTAGGTGAGGGAACTGGCATCTGGCAGCCACAGATGAAGGCTCTTCACTTCATATCACTGTCTGGGTCATTTGGCCTACCTTACTTTGGCCTGCTATGGGTCCATTTGCTCATAGGTAAAAAGAGGAAGAGGACTGCATCAAAGGTTGGTAAACCAAAGCCACAGGCCACGTCTGGAACCGCCATCTTTTTTATAAATAGGTTGCCAAAGTCAAGAGAGGGAACTACCCACATGTACGGATATGTGTGGAGGACAGAGGTCAACTTGAATATCATTCCCCAGGTGCCAAGCACTTTATTTATTTATTTATTTTTAGTTGTTAGCCTAGGCTAGCTGGTTGGCAGGCTGCAGGGACCCTGCTGGTTCTGTGTACCCACTGCTGGGACTATAAGAGCATTTGCTTTTCTTGTTTGAGTTCTAGGGATCCCCCTCAGGTCCACGCTGCTTGCAGAGTGAGCACTGATCAACTGAGGTATCCCCCCAGCCCACAAATAAATTTTTATTGAGACAACTTGCACGTCCTCCTGGGTATTTTCGAAGGCTGTTTTTGTGATATCACAAAAAGGCGCACAGTTGCAGCGGAGACTGTATGGTCTGCACACTCTGGGATACTTGTTCTCCAGCACTTTATAGGAAATTTGCCAAACTCTGATCTAGATAAGTCTCCCCAAATATAAAGCCATCTTTCCCCTGAACATATGTCATGGAAAAGTAGTTTTTGATCTGAATTATCCAAATAATTACCACATCCCTGACTTTCTTTGCCTGTATGCGTTGTTTAATCCAAGCCACATGGACGTATGTCAGCGTGGGCAGAGAGGCTCACAGGAAACAAGTCAGTCAACTGTGCATTCAGTCAAAATGAGCAGCCAACCGTATTACTCATATTATCCCCCGGGCAATTGCAGCAGTCACAGGAAACAGCCAAACACCACCTCACGGCTTTCCGTCCACTTCTCTGTGGCCATAGAAACAGACAAGAAAAGCCTGGGAAGAGGCAGCAAATCATCAGCTCAAAGGGCGTGGAGTCACGGCCATCAGTGAATTCCACGTGAGGGTACTGTCTGGGGAGACACAGAAATCTATGTGGGAATTTAAGTTTTCCGTTCTACCTCTTGAAATAACCAAACCTGATAAAATGCCAAAAACCTTTACACTGTGTGTAAACCATAAGAAAAGGCAAAGACTGGACTAATAAAATACTATGCTCACATGTTTTCAGTTTTCCTGTGTTAGTGTTTAAGAATGTGCAAAAACACTATACATTCTGTTGAGACCATATTCCTGAAAACTGTTCTGGGAAACATCATACTAACGAACTTGGAAAAACAAGAAGGGGGTGAGCAGGAGAGTACACACACACACACACACACACACACACACACACACACACACACAAATGCACACACGCACACAGGTACACACACGCATGCACCCAGGCACACACATGCACGCATGCATGCACACATACACACACATGCATACGTGTGCACACATCCAAACCATCCTCACAAAAATAAATCCAAAAGCAATAACCAGCTCCCAAATGCCAGGAAGCAGGGTTATAAATTTAACACAAACAGCTCCCTCTTCAAACTCCCAGCCCGTTTATCAAATTTTAAAAACTAAATGACAAGTTAAGATTATTAGTCAAAATATATAAATAAATCACCTTACATCTGCTATGTCCAAGGCCTGTGAATGATTTCACAGTGGTTAGCTGGACTAAGTGAATATACAGGCAACCTGGCTCAGGAGCCAGCCGTTCAGGTATGGCTGGCCGGCTGCCAGGCCTCCGACAGCACAATTAGCTGATAGGGTTGGAACTCCGGGCCAGCGCGGAGGGAGCTGGAAAGGGTGCTCAAGCTTTCTTCCACAGGCTGAGCTGACATAGCCCTTGGTCTTCAGTCCCCTCCACGCATTCCCATTGTTTATGGAAGGAACCTTTTTTTAGACATCTCCAAAAAGCAAGGATTAAGTCAACTCATCATAAATTCCCCCTTCTAAAAAACCAACTCACGGAAAAATTTTCCGAAAATGCAGTTTGTCAAATGCTTTGAGTTTAATGAAATGCCAAGGTCTGGGAGTCATAATTTATCCACTGGAGCAGGAAGCCTCACAGAGATGGAGGAAGGCTGGTGTTCTGTGTTCAAGATGAATTACTAGAAAATCTGCCATCTTAAAAAAATCAGTGTTGTTTTTTTTGTTTTTTGTTTTTTGACCTGCTTAGACTTATATAACACCCTGTGTCACCAGCCCTGAGGTGGCTGCTATGTGCCAAACGTAAACGGGAATACACGAAGAGAAAGGGCTTTGGGCGTTTTCTCCTCAGCAAACCAGAGCTGAGTCTCTCAAAGGGTCTGCGCCCTCCGCCCTCCGGGCTGTACTGTCACGGCCGCGCACAGGGCTGGCGGCGTTGAAACAAGTCCAATTAGCTCCCACTTCAAGCCCATTTGTCCAGTCGTGTCCAGTCCTGTCATGTTAGGCAATCGGTCACTTCTTCAACAACAACAACAACAAAAACACTCTTTAATTTCCTTCACTTATCTCTCTCAGAGCGTTTGGAGGCATTTGGTAATAGCACCCTGTGTCTGTCTGACGTGCCCCCACCCCCAGAATAAGCCACCCACCTTGTCACCTTCTTCTCTAAACAGCCCAATTGTTCTCTAAGCATAGGAATGCAGACCTGACTCTTCAGGATTATTTCCACACCGCCTGTAAACACAGAGAGCAGAGCTGCATACATAAATAAAGGAAACCTGTCTAAAGAGCATTTGCGAGGTCACAGGAAAAGCTCTGTGCAAGGGATTCCCTGGTTTCCCAGATCACCCTGGGAGCAGAGACCTAGGAATGAGAATATTCTTTTTTTAAAGCAACATTTTCCGTATACTCTCAAAAGAAAAGATGGGTTCTTTTCGAGAAAGATATCGGGACCTAGAGAGTTGAGCCATGGTCTTGGTTTCCCTCATTCAAAACATACAAAGTGGTGCTAGAGAGATGGCCCAGCAATTAAAAGCATTGACTGCTCTTCCAGAGGCCCAGGGTAAGATTCCCAGCACCCACATGATATCTCACAGCTGTCTGTAACTCCAGTCCCAAGAAATCCAACATCCTCTTCTGGCCTCTGAGGGCACCAGGCATGTGTGTGGTGCAGATATACACGGGCAGGCAAAACACCCATATACATAAAACAAATAAATAAAATGAAATTTAAAATATAGTTAAAAATAAAAAAGGCCTACATAGTGATGTTACCCAAGATTGTGGAGGGCAAAAAAAAAAAAAAGATTTTCTAACACATTATGCATGGGTTTATAGCAGTTCCATTTCTATGCATGTGACAGAAGCCTGTCAACTAAAAAAGATTTATTTCTCAAAAAAGAGAAGTCTTTAAGTGTCTGGGCCAGGCTGATAAGGAGTCCTACCGCCCGATCCAGGTCCCCACCTTCCTACTTGTCCTGACTTCCTGGGCTTCTTACCACATTCCGACAGTCCCCACCCAGTCAGAAAGAAAAATGGAAAGATGTTGACACCAGCCTACATCAGGAGAGCAGGACCTTTCCTATCATTTTATTTCTTTTTATTGTTTTGGAATGGGGTCTCACACTGGCTGTGCCGCTGAGGCTGGTCTTGAACTCCTGATCCTCTTGCCTCCACCTCTCTGGTGCTGGGACTCCATGTGCTACCAGTGACTGGCTTAGGAAAGAAAACTCTTCCTCCAAAACCCCTAGCAAAACTCTATTCTCTTCCTGGGGAAACCGAGGCCTGTGGTCACGTGGGGCACACTGCTACCTCAGACAGCGCTAGGATTCTCTCAGGGAAGAGAGAATGGCTGTTGGGAAGGTTCCCAGCAGAAGCCACCAGAGCATAAGGTTGTGTATAGCTCGCCAGAGGAGTCTCACACACAGACTGCAATAAAGCAAGCTACACCCTGGTCCTAACCACCCTCGGAGTGGAATCCTGAGCCAACCATCATGCTCCATGGAAAGTGAACAATTACGGGATTAAGATGTCGCTGACACTAACTCTGGGATCGAGTGGCTTTCATTTTCTCTTCCAGATTGACCATAAAATGTGAACCACACAGTTATTTTTTTTTTTTTTTTAATTCTCTAAACACTACCACACGAGTCCCTGGATCCAATCCCCAACACCATTAAAAACTGTTTAAAAAAAAAAAAAACAACAACAACAACAAAAAAAAAAACCCTCATTGCTCTCCAATTGAAGTTAGCAGTTTGCATAATCTTAACAGTAGCTTCCGGGTCCACTGCGTTGCAAAGAGTATTCCCCATGTGAGCAAAAGGAAGGTAGAGACTGTTACACCCCAAACAGAAGTACAGGGAGTTGGCTATTCCCTTCAACAAACCTCAATTCCTGAAAATGATTTTGAAAAGCAAAATTTCTCAAAGATTTACACAAACTGCATTTGTACACCTCCTTGTTAAACAAATTGAAGATTGAAAAAAGTTATCAAATACTTGCTTTCTAGAGAGACCTGTCTCCCGGGCTGCAAATGTCAGTGAAGCTGGATAATGGACACCAGGCTCCTTGGGTCTCTTTCTCCTGTTTGGGGCTTCAGATTTCATATAATCATTTTTTTAAAAGATTTGCCACCAGAAAACTGTACTAAATATTTCTATTTCCTCCGAAAAATAACATTAAAAGAAGAGATTGGAACATACCCTGGTTTGTATGTTGTTGCTATTGCTGTTTGTTTAAAGGAGAAAGCACTTTATAAAAAATGAAGCCAGTTAGTAGAAAAATTCAGAATGGAGATGTAATCATTCATAAAACCCAATTTCAAAGTGAACAGCTACTGCTATGGAAAATGAGGAGGCCGTCCTAGACTGAAAGCATTGGGAAAGGTTGTCTGTGGTTTACGCTGTCTGGTTTGGGAATGGCCCTCCCTAGGAATCGAGTCTCCAGAGGGTCTCTCTGTACCGTTCAGTCCAGAGATGCTTGGGCTGCAAGCACATGGCAAATGTGCCCATCTGGACACAGCATTTCCTGGTGACATGAACAAATGGCAGCGTTTCTTCATCTTGCTTTTCTAGAACAAGCTCTCTAGAAGGTTGTGGCTTGTACTCAGCTGGGTTTTGCAAAGAACCCACACTTGCACATATTACTGTGCTTCTAGAGCATTTCCCCCTGAATTTTAGTGGATCCAGCCATAGCTTCTAACACGTTATCTGCAGCTCAGCCATGGCCTCTTTCAACTCTCTCCACGTTACTGCTCCTCGGTTGCACAAGCATTGAGAAGATTCCTGACAGGAGCCGTGTCCGTGCCTTCCCCCCTAAGACTGCTCTGTGTTTTCAAAGATCCTTCCTCTCTCCTCTCTATCCTCCCCAGACCTCCAAGTGACTGTTTCCTCAGATTTAGTTACTACTTTGGAGGCTCAGCGGGCACTCCTGTGTTCATCCACTTTCGATGCAAACCCATAGTTTTCCAGATCATAGATTTCCTTCTAAAATACACCATGCACTGTGAAAAAAAAAAACAAACATTTCTTTTTCATTTGGGGGGGGGGAGGGACAATACAAAGCCCTTCAATTTTTTAAGTATTAGTGTGAAGCCAAAATCACATTAGCAAGTGAAAATGCAGTGTTAGTTTTAAAATGGAGCTGTGTCCATCAAGATAGCTTGAAAAGCAAAACAAACCCACAGGCAGCCACAGACTGAACAGCTTGCCAGATTGAGTGTAGGTAAATGTTATATTGCCTAGTTTGGGTTAACTAGTCTTGTCCAAGTATGTATGAAATGTAAATTCAGCACATACAGTTAGGACCAATTCTGCCCTTTTGAAGATAAAAAATGTCAAAGAAAGACGTTGGCCTCGGACATCATACTTCACAGGTAGAAACAGAGACTTCTGGGATTCTTGTGACCTTCGATGAAGGTAATGTTGGGAAAGGGGAGTCAATAAAAATCTCACCAAAATTCGTAAGCCTTTGGTTGCCATGCCGAGTCATGTTGTAACGCCATAAAAACTGTTTAAAAAACAGATTCTCACAGCTGCAGAGAAGGCCTTCCAGCCACAGACCCCTCTGTAATGCTGTGGTCTGAGCGAGTCCCCAGGGTGTCCACACTAAGTGCAAGTCCCGTTTAAAGACTGTCTCCAGTGTTAACAGCCTATTTTTATGGGAGTTTTTTTTTTAATAATAATAATAAAAAAACATTAGATGGCCACCAAAAAGGAGTTTGAAGAAAATAGCCTTTGTTTTCAGAACGTCATCTTTTATTAAAAGTTTTATGGGGAGGGAAAGGCGAGCCGTACGGCTTGGTGTGTGGAGTGGGTGGGAGACACAGAATGCCTAGGAGAGGACCACACTTACGGCGGTCCTTCAGCAACATCCTCTCAGCAGGGTGGGGGTCAAAGTCTCACAGTTCCTATGATAGGACACTCAGCAGAAAGGGGTTTGGGCTTACTTTGTACCCCAGTCAAATTCCCTGCCATTGTGTCTACACACCGGATCCATGTGGTCTGTGCAGATCCAGCTGACTGATCTGTGCCGTCAGAGCATAGCCCACCCTCGGCTGTGTGATGATTCTAGGTACCGCCTGAGCACGCTGGGGTGATGTGCTTGGAAATTGATGGGATGAACTCCTAAGGAAAGACTTGGAACTCTACAGGGGTGGCTCTGGAAGTGCCGGGACTATGGAAGCATCTCTCTGAAGCCATCCCCCTGCCGGTGTTTTCAGGCAGTATGGTAAAGTTATCGGTCCAACAAATAGCACGTGTCTCCCTACATCCAGTAGACAGCAGATTCATAAGGCTGGCTAGTGCTGAAAGGCAAGGCACAGCCCATCTCTTGATTCCTGTATTGGGGTAGCAGACGGCTTGGGGGGTCTTTTTAACAGCCTCTGTTAAACATTGTAGGGGACAGTGGGCAGATTGGTTGCTTTGGGGGGTTTCCTGGAGTGGGTTGGTGGGTTTTGTCCTCAAACTTCCTCACGTGAAATTTGTAAGTAATAAAGCATAAATATAATTCTACAAAGGCAGTCCAGGAAGCGCTCACAAGATTTCAGAGCTCAGACTTGGTATCTGTTTCCATAAAAATGTTTACGGGAATGTTAATGCTCACATACTGATGTTCTCATGAGGTGGAAGAGTAGGGGAGAAAAGCCATAAAATTCGGAGTTGGAACTGGGTTGCATGCTGAACTGGCTCGCTCATAAGCATTATAGCCACTAAGCTGCCTTGTGCAGATTCATTGAGCTGCTCGTCGCATCCTCCAGGCAGGTCCCTGTGCTGCTCCGGAGAGACCAATGTACTTGAAGGCAAACTGCTCTGCTACCCACAGGCTGTGGGCACAAGCCCTGGGGCTTACTTCAGCGTCCTGGGGAGTGAATTGGCACTAAGCAATAGCAGATGAGCAGCTCATCAAAAAGCAGTCTACTAAATGTCAACTGCCCCCAAATCCATGTCTCTGAATGACCACTTCCTGAGTTATGACCGATTTTCCAAGTTTACTGATTTGTTTAAAAAAAAATTTTTTTAAGATAGTTTCTTTCAGTGCATTTCAGTGCATGTTATAGTGAATGCCTATAACTTCATCCCTCAGGAGCCTGAGGCAGGAGGATCATGTAAATTCAAGACCACTTCAGGCTACAGAACAATTTCAAGGCTAACCTGCATTAGGTTACAAGATGCTATTTCAAAAAAAAAGTTCTTTTCAACTAATTTCAAAGAAATTTGTCTTCATCAGAATGTTTTTATAATAGCTATATTTTGATAGGATTTCTTCAGTTACAATTATTTTCTAACAACAAAAGGAATAAAGTCTGATTGGTCAAAAGGTAGGACTCTTAAGAAAATCGGGCCATTTTATGAATGACAAGATTTTTTAAAGATGTCTCTTTATAAATAATCAAAATCTCATTGTTTTACAAGGTGACGTTTTAGCTTTTGCTGCTTTCTTTTACGTAACTCATCCTGTTCTGACTTTTATGTTGTGCCATTTTGCTGTTTTGTAAAAGCCTACTGCTGAAGACACTATGTTCCTGAGTTATAGAACATGGAGGAAGCAGGCTGGAACCCACCTGGTTCAAATGGAAACTGTGTCACACCTGCTCTAGAGACAGCCCTGGTGAGTTGCTTCTGCTCTCTGGGCCTTGTTTCCCTGAACTTGAAATGGCCAACCACCTACTGGATTGAGGTCCTGGGAGGATTGACGCCATTTGTCAGCATGTGAGCAAAGGCTGCGAACAGACTCTGTATATAGGAAGGACGGAGCCAGTGGGAACTGCTTTTGCAGCTTTTTAAAAACATTACACAACTTGAGCATCCCTTCCCCAACATGCTTAGGATGTTTTGGATTAGATTTTTTTTTTTCAGATTTTGGAATATTTGGATATATACAATGATCCGTTTCTCTAAATACACACTTCACTGAGTTATGTCTGATTTTTCAAGTTTACTTATATGTAAACTTATCTGACTGAGCAGTAATGATGCATGCCTTTAGTCCCAGCACTCAGGAGGCAGAGGCAAGATCTCTGAGTTCGAGGCCAGCCTGGTCTACAGAGCAAGTTCCAGGACAGGCAGGGCTGCACAGAGAAATCTTGTTTTGGAAGAAAAAAAAAGTCTAGGGTGAGACTCAAGTCTAGACACAAAATATACTTACAATAAATGCACATGTAGCCTTACAGTAATTATATACAGTGTTTTTAGTCCACCTGGATTTTTATTGCCACTCACCACATGTGGTCAGGTATGAAATCCTTTCGGATTTTTTGGATTTGGGGTTTAGAGATTCTTGCATTAAAGCCTGCCGTCCTGACACTTGGTCACCTTCAATAAACTTTGAAAGCTCCCTAATTGGATTCATTCTGAATCTTCCACCTACAAGAAGGGTTCCATCTTGTGCCTACCATGCTGTGCTGTGACAGCAGGTGATCACACCTCTGTGAAGGCACGTGTCCACACTCAGCCTCTAGTCTAGAGCGGTCTGTTCATCTCTGCATGCCACCAAGCCAGTCAGTAGTTCTTCTCTGACATGTCCCTGAAGGCTCATGTGCCCAGATCTTGGTCTTGAATACAACAGCATTCAGAAGTGGGGTCTCTGGAGGTGACTGGACGCTGGCTTCCTCAGTGGGAAAATCCACCGTTGAGTTGGTAATTTAAAGGGCTTTGGGGGTGTGGTGAAAACCTCAGGCGATGAGGTCTACTTGGAAGAAGTGGGTCACTTGGGGTGACTTAGAAGGTTATATTTTGTCTCCAGAACTTTCCCCACTCCCTTAGCTTCCGGCCACCATGAGGCAAGCAGCCTTTCTCTACCATACATTTCCTGTGTGAGATTCCGCCACACCAAAAACCCAAAGCACAGGACCAAGTCTCCAGAAGCCAAAGAAACCTTTCCTCCCTCAAGTAGATTCTCTCAGGTATTTTGTCACAGTGACAGAGAGCTGACTGATGTCACATCATCGTGCTGCTAGCGCTGTGCTTGATGTCGGGTGAGCCAGACACAAGCTTTTGGTAAATAAATAAACGTACACAGCCCACGTCTGTCTGGACTGGCCTCTTGATGGTTGTTGTTGGCTTCTAGTACGATGGCCTTTCGGTGAACTCCTGCCCTTGTTTTGGAATACGCGCTCCTTTGAACAAGTGGTTCCAAAGCCACTTAGCATCCATGCAGCTCCCTTGGAGCCAAGAAACAAGACTACATTAATGGCATCCCCATCTCAGAGGTGCCTTCCTGAGATGAGGTGTAAATTAATGCCAGCCTGGACATGGGATCATTAAGGATCAGATGGTATGTTTTTGCAAAAGGAACAACTGAATCCTAGCTGACCTGGCCCTCATCCAGCCAGAATAATTGCCTGCTGCCTACACAGTATCCCCTACTTGTTCCAGACGCAGAAATGAGTAGCACTTCATCCTCTGGATGGTTACAGAGCCAGCCCTGCTGCTGTGGTGTGGGTGTGGGAGAACCAGTCAGCTGTCCTCTGGAGGGTCTGCAAATTGCTCTGGGGCGAGTGGGACAACGTCAGTGTAAGGGATTCAATCATGTATTGGAAAAGTAAAGTTTCAGTGTTTTGTTTTTAAGTGAAACACTTCATCTCCCACTGCATTTTCCTTTTAAACTCAAGAGCGATCAGAAGTCTGCTGTACTTTTAAAGACATTTAATTTGGTGAATCATTCTTCTTTTATTAGAATCATAGAAATACAGCTTATATCCTCCTCCACCCCCAGTAGTCCTGGGAGTGGGTCATGTTTGACATTATGACTTCACAGGAAGTCAAGACAAATCTGGGCTTCGGGAGACCCCACTTCTTCCTATAATGGAGAGGGGTGGAGTGTATACAAGAACCCCAGGAGCCTGAGGATGGAACAGTTCTGTCTGTGAACTGTCCAAAGCTAAAAACCAAGGTCAAGAGTAGGCAGTGTTAGCCGAAAGTGGTGGTGCAGAAGCAGACAGGTCTCTGTGAGTTCAAGGCCAGCCTGGCCTACACAGCAGTTCCAGGACATCCAGGGCTATGTAGAGAGACACTGCCTCTAAAAATCCAAAGGGAAAAAAGTGGCCAGTGTTGATCTGATCGGCATGCCGGGAAACAAACGGAGCTCGGGGCATAAGTGATCTGGGTCTGGTGAGACTATTTCGTTCCCAGTGGACCCGCAGGGTCCAACCCCTCTTGTGAGATTATCCGGAGTACACTGGACGCGCTCAGAGATGCATAGTTCCCAGCGTGCGTCGGCTCATCACACTCAGAATCCACCACACCTCCTTCTGCATCCTCATCCAAAGAGATGGTTTGTATGGAATGGGCTGAAGCATCTTTTCTCGACCCAGGAAAATTTCACAAAGCCTCAGAAGGCCACATACAGCTTACTGCAGGGCTGTCAGGGATCCCCGACTCGCCCACAAACACATTCTCCTCAGCAACAGCCTGGGCTCAAACCTACCTTGGAGAAACCATCTTGACTCAAGCCTAATACTTAGTAATAAAGCTTCCTGGGAAAGCAAGGCTGCCAAAGTTAAAGTGGTGGGTTTTTATGAGCCGGATTATGGTCCATTAAGGGACGAGAAGGCAAACACCAGCTTGTTTCATTTTGATCCCTTCTCTCAGCTAAACCACCATTCTATTTCCAATTAAATCTCCTCAAGAAAAAAAGAAATGCTGGCATCTATCTCTCCTCCAGACACACCCTCCTGGTCTTCGCCCAAAAGGCCGACATGGTCTGAAGTCACATGCTCACAGCAATGAGGTTCTGGGTCCGTTTGCTCCAAGAGGATAAATAACACGTTCAGTAAAACGAGCTTTCATTTTTTTTTTTAATGAGAAAAAAGGAGCAAGCACACGTGGTGTCTGATGGGACACAGGTTCGTGTATCCTGTGGTAACAGAAAGTGAAAGTCCTTCCCGCTGAGGTTCCTGATTGGGGGCTGCAGGAGGAGGACTATGCATCCTGTTGGTGGTTGTGCATCCGTCACCATGCAATACATTCAGTCTCTACTTCTAACTGTGCACACGCACTGAAGGACAATGAACAGCCTGGCCCTCCGCTGGTCTTACACTAGTCAACTCCAACCAGGTACCCGTGCATGGCAAAGCTCTCTCTCCCTTTTAGAGATCAGAACATTTTTTTAGGATATGATACATAGGCATCTTAAAAGCATTCTAGACAAATCCCAGTATATAAGATTCTTGCATGGAGAATTAATTAAATATTCAGTTAAACAACTAATGCATGGACTTGGGCCTGTCCTACCCTTCAAGGAGTGACAGTGTGGTCATGTCCAATAGCGAGTTTAAAAAATAGCTATGTCTCTTTGAATGACTTAACGAGGTCTGAAATTCACATAAAAAGTTTCTCAAATACTGTGGAAGTCAAGTTAAATAACCATTAATAAACTATTTTATAAGAGATACCAAAGAACAATATAAAGAAAGAAATCTAACTGGTTGCAAACTAGAGTCACCTCTCAGTAGACATGAGGGGGTCCAACGTTTTCCAAGAAAGATTCTCTTTGCAAGAATATTTGCATCAGGCCTTGAGAGTTCAAATAAATTCAAACCGAAAACAAAACAACTGGAATGTCTAACACATCAGCTCTGTGTGTTCTCTCATATCATACTTAGAGAACAACTCATTCATCTATTTCCACATCATCAAAAGGGGGGCAATCCAAAGGTTAAATTTTGACTGGAATATGTTCAAAACCCCAGTTAAGAAAAAATGTTAACCCTTTTGCTGTTGTTGTTTGTTTCTGTTTTTCGAGATAGGGTTTCTCTGTGTAGCCCTTGATGTCTTTCCTGGAACTTGCTCTGTTGACCAGACTGGCCTCGAACTCACAGAGATCCACCTGACTCTGCCTCCTAAAGTGTGTGCCATCATGCCTTTCAAGTTTTAACCTTTAAAGCTGGAGAAATAACCTGTTTCATATTTCAGAAGACCCAAGGAAAATATATCTGTAACTATAGTCAGAGGGTCCGGTAGCCCTCTGAAGAAGTGACAGAATCAGGCAGGGAAGCCTCAAGGATGCAGCTGAGGTAAGCAATGCCAACCAGTTTGACCCAGTCGAAGCATAAAGAATTGCCCAAGCAACTACAGAATCTTCACCTTTAATGTAATGTAAAACAATTCAATTTTTAAGTAAGTTTATTTATGGTGTGTGTGTGTGTGTGTGTGTGTGTGTGTGTGTGTGTGTGTGTGTGTGAATATACACCTGTGAGCACAGGTACCTATAGAGTCCAGAAGATCTGGTGGAACTCAAGTTCCAAGTAATTATTAGCCATTCAGCATGGGGGCTGGGAAGCAGGCTCAGGTCCCCTGTGAGAGTGTGCCATGCTCTTAACCACCGAGCCGTCTCTCCAACCCCCTAATCAGTTTCTATGAAATATGTTACTTGGCCACAATGAAACAGACATAGAAATCAGAGGCATGAAGATCTCTGTATAAAAACCTAGAAATATTTACAAACTAAGCAATATACATTAAAATAGCCTATAAGTCAAAGAAAAAGTCAGGAGCTTAAACTGAATAAAAGGGCACCACAGTCTGTTGGGATTGTGGGATGCAACTAAGTTGCATTAAGTTACGTTCCAAATCTAGAAAGGTCACAAGTCAGTTACTAAAATCCTTTAGTCATTTCCACAAGACACTAAGGGGGGAAAATGAATTAAACTCAAAATAAAGACCGGAGCAAAGACCAATGAAATAGGAGACAAAGAGTAAACACAGGAAACCAGAAGTATGTTCCTTCAGAAGATTAAAAAGTTAATAAAGTGGCAGCCAGACTAATTCAGTCAGAGGAAAGACACAGCTTTACAGTGTAACAAATGAGAACTATGGCCTCACTTCAGATTCCTCAGATAGGAAAAGCAGAGTTTTTATTTCTTTTTTATTATTTTTAAATTGTTTCATACAGTGTGTTTTGATTGTATTCTTTCCCTTCCCCCAAATCCTCCCAGACCCTCCTGCTTCCCTGCATAACCAACTTCCTGTTCTTAATCTCCCTCAAAAACAAAAGCAAAGAAAGAAATGAAAGAAAGAAAG
Organism: Peromyscus maniculatus bairdii; assembly: GCF_049852395.1. Lineage (NCBI taxonomy): Eukaryota > Metazoa > Chordata > Mammalia > Rodentia > Cricetidae > Peromyscus > Peromyscus maniculatus. The sequence continues at coordinate 74,003,135 of NC_134854.1, forward strand.
GAAGAAAGAAGGAAAGAGAGAAAGAAAGAAAGAAAGAAAGAAAGAAAGAAAGAAAGAAAGAAAGAAAGAAAGAAAGAGAGAAAGAGAGAGAGAAAGAGAGAGAGAAAGAAAGAAAGAAAGAAAGAAAGAGAGAAAGAGAGAGAGAAAGAAAGAAAGAAAGAAGGAAAGGAAGGAAGGAAGAAAGAAAGAAAGAAAGAAGGAAGGAAGGAAGGAAGGAAGGAAGGAAGGAAGGAAGGAAGGAAGGAAGGAAGGAAGGAAGGAAGGAAGGAAAGGGGAGGGAGGGGAGGGAGAGAGAGAGAAGCAAAAACAAAAAAAGCAAAAACTTTCGAACTCTAACCAAAAAAAAAAAGCACACAACACACACACACACACACACACACACACACACACACACACACACACACACACTGGAGTCCACGTTGTATTGGTCAACTACTCGTAAGCACGGGGCCTGCCCTGATTTGTGGTTGATACATTCGGTGTCAGCCCACTGAAGAAAACCGATTTTCCATCTTCCAGAAGGTGTTGACTGTAAATAGTTCCTTGGTTGGGGATGGGACCCTGGGTCCACTTCCCCTTCTCTGTGCTGGGATTTTGACTAGCTTGAATTTGTACAGACCCTGTGTGTGCTGTCCCAGTCTCTGTGAACTCGTACGTACATCAGGCCTGTTGTGTCTGGAAAATACTCTTTCCTTGGAGTCATCCCCCAGGCTCTGAAAATAGTCCTGCCTCCTCTTCCGCACAAATCCCTGAGCCCTAAGGGGAAGGATTTGTTTAAGACATCTTATTTAGGACTGAATGATCCAAGGGACTGTCGCTGTCTGCCCGCTGTCCAGTTGTGGGACTGTGTGTTGATTACCATCTACTCCAAGAAGAAGTGTCTCCGTTGAAGGCCAAGCAGTGCACTGGTGTGTGAGTACAGCAGTGTGTCATTAGGAGTCGTTTCATTGCTATGTTCCTTTAGCGGGATAATAGGACTGGGTTTTCCTCTAGGGCACTCGACCTATCTAGTCTCGTGTTCTTGGCCTCAATAACAGTGTCAAGTGTGGGTTTCATGGTGTAAACCTTTACTACAACCCAAAAAGTGGCTGGTTTCTACCCTAATATTTCTGTAACTATTGCACGGGTATATCTTGCAGCCAGGTCACTGCTTTGGGTTGCAGGGTTTGTAGCTGGGTGAGATCGATGATTATTTTTCTCCTCTGGTAGCATGTAGAGCACTTTCCGGTCACTAGAACGCTTCTAGTCCAGTACTGCTCAGTTTCTCCGTGCTCAATGGCACACGTAAGTCATACCTTCAGCAGCAGGACCTTACTGTCAGGGTGAAGCAGGGAGCCGATAGCATTGGCAATCACCTATAATGTTTGGAGGGGTGTTGTGGGGATTTTGATCTCCCCGTGACACTCCAAGACGGTTTAAATAAGTTTACTTTGAATCAGGGCGGAGCTAGCAACTAGCTGACCGGAATTGGCTATAGAGGAGCCAGCAATTTGCATAAAGAAGATGCAAAGGAAGGAAAGAGCTGGGACTTGGGTTTGGTGCTTCCTTTTGGTTTCAGGTTGAGAAAGAGACACATCTCTTGCTAAGCTTGTTGCTTCTTGGCGTCTCTGATCTAGTTGGCTTCTCTGATCTAGCTGATTTTCACCCCCACATCTGACTTCCAACTCTTTGTTGGTAAATAGAATGATAGAGACTTCATTTAAACCTACATAACACGGTGGCAGCTGAGCCGGGGCACAAGACTGGAAGGCGCTCCAGGCCATGGCCTGAGTGGCCGGTGGGACATTGACTGCAGGGCTGTGGGACCACAGATGATAATTAAAATATCAGTGGATTCATGTGCAGCCACTAAGCTGACAAAAACATCAGAGGGGGGAGTCTACAGGACCCCTTTGGCCAATGATTCAAAAAGATGTAACCCATTCATGGTACTGGGGCTTTTCTTGGTAGCATATGATAGTCAGGGTATTGTCTCCCCCATTATATGGCAGCTCCATTTAATTCCCTTTATATGTTTTAAGAATCTACTAGAACAGTAGGTTTCCCTATGCCTTTCAAAGGCCTTTGGTATAAGTTATCCCTCCACATCTCACGTCCTTTCCACACATTCTCCTCCCCATTTAACCTACTGTTCCGGTTTTCCCTTTATCCCTTTCTCAGCTGAGAACTGAACCCAGGGTGCCCCCCACACACACACACACAGCTGAGAACTGAACCCAGGGCCTTGCACTCTTGCCTAGCAAGCGTTCTACCTCTGAGCTAAATCCCCAACCCCCCTTTATCCCTTTCCAACACTATATTCTATCCCACTTCCTTGGAAGATTCCCTTCTCTCCCCTGATCCCTTCCAAGCTACCTAACCCCTGTAGATATTCTCAATGAGCACTTACATCTAAAGCTTAAGAGCTGAACTGTTTCAAAAATGAGAGAAAACGCACAATGCTTATCTTTCTGGTGTACATCACCCCTTTGGGGTGAGTGTTTCCAGCTCAGTCTGTTTATTTGCAAATCTCCTAATTTCACTTTTCTCAGCAGCTGAGTAATGCCCATTGTGTAAATGTACCGCAGTTTCCCTGTCCATTCTTTGGCCAAGGGACATCCTCGGAAACCGGCACACCACTGCCCACAGTCACTGTGCCAGTGTGCACTCCCACCAGCAGTGGATAACGCCCCCTTGGCCGCGTCCTCACCAGCATCTGCTGCCATTTGTTTTACAGATGCCAGTCATTCTGACTCGAATAGAAGGAAATCTCAAAGTAGTTTTAATTCGTATTCCCAGACGGCTAAGAGTGTTGAACACTTTTTTAAGTGTTTCTCGGTCATTTGTGCTTCCATCTTTTGAGAAATCTCTGTTTAGTTCTGGACCCCAGTTTTAAGTGAGTTATTTGTTTTCTTAATTTTCAGGGTGTCAGGTCATATGCTGAAGCCCTTGATACCTGGAAAATGTCTCAAAAGACACTACCAAAATCAGAACCTAATGTGGTAGCATAAGCCTGTAATTCTAGCACTCAGGAGGCCGAGACAGGATTGCTATGAGTTTGAGATTGCCTGGGATACCAAGGATTATCTGAGTTATCTGAAAAGAAATACATGGCATGGTGGCATGCTTTCACCTAAAGAAATTGAATCTGTAGTTAAATCCTTATCACAAAATAAACTCCAGGACACATGGCTTCACTAATAGCATCTACTAAAGATTTAAGTAAGAAATAATATCCATCTAAACAAGGTCTACCAAAAATTTGAAAGGACAGAATTTCAAATCATTGTAAGAGGGCTTTACTATAACAACACCAAAACAAAAAAATATTGCAAGAGACTGTAAATTTCTCTCATGAACACAGGTATTAAAATGCTAAATAATTCTTTGGACATGGAATCTAATATGATTTATATAGCTATATAAAATATGAAGTTATATAAATACATCATGACCAATGACGTCTATCCTCACAGTGAAAAAAAAATTGGTTTAATATTTGAAAATTAGCCTTTAATCCCAGCACTCGGGAGGCAGAGGCAGGCGGATCTTTGTGAGTTCGAGGCCAGCCTGGTCTACAGAGTGAGATCCAGGAAAGGCGCAAAGCTACACAGAGAAACCCTGTCTCGAAAAACCAAAAAATAAAATAAATAAATAAATAAAAAAAATAAAACCAAAAAAAAAAATTGAAAATTTTTGAAAAAAATTAATGAAAGTTACTATAGTAACAAGGGAAGAAAAATGAAATGGGCATCTCAACTGAGGCTGAAAAAGTAGCTGATACAATCCAGCATCCATTCCTGGTTTAGATAAAAGAAAAGTCCCTCTGGTATCTAGGAACACAAGGAAGCTTCCCCGACTAACAAAGGGCATCTCTGAAAAGCTTACACCAGGCTTAACAATGCAAGACTGACTCTCCCCCGAGACTGTGAGCCACACGGTGTCTTCTACCCTTTCTAGTCAGCATTTCATGAGAGTCCCTAAACACAGCGAGGCAAGCGGTGCACAGACAGGGAAAGGAGAAGAAAATGTTTTTCCCTTCTGTTGCTCAGCATGGAAGTCTGTATTAAAACTCAGGGGAATCTACAAGGAAAGCTACCAGAGTTAATGCATAAGTGTTTTAAGACTGTAGGATCAAGATGAACATGTAAAACTATTTAAATTGCCTTTCTATCATTGTGTCCTGATACTAAACGAAAGACAAAATTTTAAAACAATACTATTTACAATAGCATTAAGACAATCAGAAATATAAACAAATATGTCATGCCTAGAAGGTCTAAAAATCATAAAACGCTGCTGAGGGAAACCTTCCAGATATAGAGAACTGGAAGGCTGTACCTGTTCACAGAGCCAGTAATGATGATGTCATTCCATCCCAAGATACAGACTGAACACAGTCCCTCTTGAGATTCCAGTCGTTTTTTTTTTTTTTCAGTTCTAGAAAATGACACACTGAAAGCTGAGTGTGATGGCATTCACCTTCAATCCAAGTACTCAAGAAGCTGAGACAGGAGGATCAAGTGTTCCAGGCCAGCCTGGGCTGCACAGTGATGCCTGTAACCAAAAAATAAAAACACACCGGGCAGTGGTGGCGCATGCCTTTAATCCCAGCACTTGGGAGGCAGAGCCAGGTGGATCTCTGTGAGTTCGAGGCCAGCCTGGTCCACAGAGTGAGATCCAGGAAAGGCGCAAAGCTACACAGAGAAACCCGGTCTCGAAAAAACAAAAGAAATTAAAAAAAAATAAATAAAAACACAAAAGGAGGCAGAGAGACACTGACAAGCTGATGATAAAAATTTTATTTGAAAATGCAAATGACCTAGAATATGCAAAGCAGTTCTGAAAAAAAAACAAAGTTGGATAATAAGAACGATCCTATTTTAAGACTTATTCCAAATCTGGAGTAATCCAGGCCAGTGTGGTCCTGTCATACTGGGCAAGTAAACCAGTGGGGATGGGAAAGGAGTTCAGAACGGATCCACACGTGTGGACTCTTCATTCCAATAAAGATGCAAAGATAATTTAGTGATGAAACAAGGGTCTTTTCAACAAATGACCCTGGCACAACTGGACATCTACATGTAAAATAAGAGTGATGAGGTTCGACCCATAACTCAGACCGCATCTGTACAGTCTAAGCTGGTAAATTTCATTTTTAGAAGGCAAACCTGGTGTAACCTTGCACCAGACATAAATGCCTTAACTATTACAATGAAAAGGTAATCCACAAAAGAATCCATACATTGGATTTTATCTAAATCCAATGTTTTTCCCTTTGAAAGACAAGGCACTATTATGTCACAAACACATAAAATATTGCAAATCACAAAGCTGACAAAGGCTTGTGTCCAGACTGGAAGTGTCACACAAGACAATAACCTCCAAGAAAGAAATGTTGACTATTTCAGTCTGAGTTGGTAATGTGGGTGTATAATACACACACGCCTACACTCATATGTGTGTATTTGATAAATAAACACATGAACAAATGCTAAGTTATGCTTCTGGTTATGGAGAAGCAAAATTTAAACTGTGAGAGATGCCGTAATACGCCTCTTAGAATGGTTAAAGTTAAAGGTGTTGGATCCGGAGCAACTGAAAATTCTTGCACACAGCAACTGAAAGCAAACAACACAAACACTTTAGAAAACAGTCTGGCAATTTCTTCAAAAATTAAATACACAGAGATTGTGGGGTCTAGCCACCATAGAATTCCAGTCTTAGTTATCTTCCCAGGAGCAAAGGAAACATGCAAACAGGCTTCACACAAGTGTGCATGGCAGTTTTATTTATAAAAGCCAAGTAAAAGGACTGACAAGATGGCTCAGAGGGTAAGAGCCCTTGCTGCTAAGCCTGATGACCCGAGTTCAATCCCTAGAAGCAGCCACAGTAGAAGGAGAGAAATGATTCCAGCAAACTGTCTCTGGCCACACACACAGCATGCATATACTCACCCCCCCACACACACTATACACACAAAACAAGTAAATGAACGTAACTGAAAAAGCCAAATGTCAGAAACAACACACAAATCCACCAATAGTTGGATGGGTGCCCAAATACCCACAATGGAGTCATCCTCAACTGTAAAAAAGCATCATTCGTGTATATAAAAAGCATGAAAGAGGTTGGGGATTTAGCTCAGTGGTAGAGCGCTTGCCTAGCAAGCGCAAGGCCCTGGGTTCAATCCTCAGCTAAAAAAAAAAAAAAAAAGCATGAAAGAATCGCAATCTCAAACAGATGGTACTGCTCCGGGGAGGCTGAACCAAAGGCACGTTTCCTAAAACAGGATCCATGGCTTCTGTTTTAACTGAACACCATGTCACCCCCACAGTTCCCTGGCGCCTCCGTCACCAACACGATGGTATTTGGAGATGTGGCTTTGTGGATTTAGGAGGGGCAGGAGGGTGGAGCATTCATGGTGGGACTAGTGCCCTCAAAGGAACAGACAGCCAAGAGTCCTCCCGCTTCCTGAGTGTGTGCACACAAGAACTGCAGCAAGATGGCGGCCTGAAAGCCCTCAGAGACAGGTCTGCTTTGCTGGCACTGTGACCTTGTGCTTCTCGGCCTCTAGACCTGTCTAGACCTGTCAGAACCCATTTCCACTGTTCATCAGTTGGTGGCATGTGTCAGTCTGAACTGCCTGAGCTGAGTCCATTCATATAAAACTGCACAGGAAATATAGACAGAATCATGAGAGAGAGAGAGAGAGAGAGAGAGAGAGAGAGAGAGAGAGAGAGAGAGAGAGCTTGGGAAGGACGTGGTAACACCAGGGGTGTTAACCCACAAAGAGGGATAGCAACAGAGACTGAGGAAATGTGGGGGACTTCTGAGTGTGCTCATGGTGTCGAGAGTAGCGACGGTACAGCTGTCAAAGTGTGTCAAGCGGTGCACTTCAGATACGCAGCTTAGAATAGGAACCTTGCCTCAGCAGTAGCCGTTCCCACAGCTAATGTACTTTAGCTGCCACTAACCACGTGGTATATAGATTAAGAAAAGGGCCACAGAGAAGGCTCAGCAGCTAAGAGCACTGGCTGCTCTTCTAGAAGACCAGGGTTCAATTCCCAGCACCCATAAGGAGGCTCACAACTCCAGGGAATGTGAGATCCTCTTCTGGGCTCTGCAGGCAGTACACTCACATGGTACACAGGCGTATATGGAGGTGAAGCACCCACACACGTAAAAGCAGGGGGAAATGTAAGATGCCCGTGTTTAAGACACAGATCTACCAATGGCACATGTCTATAGTCTCAGCGCTCTCGAGCCGAAGGCAGGAGGGTCTCGGATTTGAGATTAGCCTGGGTGATATACTACATTCAAGGCCAGGCTGAGCAACATCATGCGATACTGTGTTAACAAAGCAGGAAGAGGGCTGGAGAGAGGGCTCAGTGGTTCAGAGCACATGTTGCCCTTCCAGAGGCCCCAGGTTTGATTCAGTTCCCAGCACCCACATAGTGAATCCTGGAACACCAGTTCCAGAGGATCTGATGTGCTTTTGTGACCTTTATGGGCTCCAGCACACAAGTGGCACACATATGCTCAGGCATGTGCACACTCACACACACATGAAAATTTTAAAAAGTGATTTATTTTTTATAAGGAAGAGGGGGAACCGATAAATTATTCTTTGGTGTGCATTTATATGTATAAAGGGCATTTAATTAATGTATTTGGAGATAAGAATGTCTTGTGACAAAAGTACCAAAATGTGCCAAAGCAGCTAAGTTCCCTGTCACTCAAGGCTGTGATCTGTCATTTGCCTCTGAAGGACATTGGACCACTCTGTAGTAGATGGTATGATAAAACCATACCATAGTATGTGTATCCCTTTACAAAGACTTTTGTTTATCCTCAGCATCTTCCCCGGGATTAAACAGTATTATCCACATTTTGCAGTGCAGAGCAGCTGTTCAAGGACGCACATCTGTCTGCACAGTAGAACGCGGCTGGAGCCCAGCCTACCCAGCTCTGCTCCCTGCTCACCCTGGGGTGGTTCGGCCTCAGAAATCTCCTTACGTCCTCCCTGCCGCCATCCAAGCAAATGTAAAGCCACTTAGTGTGTAGACTTCAAGAACAAGACAGAGAACCATGTTTGTGCTCCCACTTTGAGATGGATAACCCACTGCTGCAGAACGTTTCTGATTTCACACAGGCTACAGGGACCCAGCGTCCCTCACAAGGACAGAAAGCTACGTGTTTGGATGGGATGGCAAGAGCCAACACATGTTTGCTGAGAACCCAAAGGGGGTTGACTCTTGAGCAGAACATAAAACTGGACCTAGCTATCTGTAGAAAAATATAACCATGTCACCAAACAGCTCGTAGAATAAATATAAAAAGGGGCTTACACACTGCTCTAAGTAAAAATAAGAGATGCAGATCCTTTTTAGACTTAAACTTGCACACTCTGCTATTAAGAACATTAGCAGACGTCTTCCTGGATGTTGACAAAGTGTTCACTTGATTTCTGTACTGAAAATCAGAACAGCTTTGTGCTGAAAATATTTCATGCCCAACCGTTACACAAGACCACCATTTCTTCACTTTATAGCCCCTCTTAATCTTTGTGGAAATCTCCAAACCTCAACCACATTCCTTGAAATTTTACAGGGCACAGGAGGAGCAGAAATCAGCCCAAAATGAATATGTGTATTCAGAAACGCACTGATATTTTTCCAACTTCTCAGGTACCTCATACAAATTAATCTTCTTAAGGACTCTGGTGGTCCCTGCATCACGGCTCCACTCCCCCACTTCCCTGCACCCCCCGCTAGATTCTCCTGCTAGGAATAACTGGCAGATCATTAGGGAGAAAGTGTATTGAGCCAGGATCTGGGCGGGCCCCCACAAGGTCAGGAGAAGGTACCACCAGATTTACATAATTTTTGCATCTGTACCAATTTGATTTAAGGCTGTAAGTGGAATTTATTGGTGAGTATTGCATTATAAAAAGTGGTTTATACTGCATTGTCTTATATTTATTATGATTCAGTCAAAGTGAATTGTGCGCATGCTGTCTGCAATGAGCTGGTACAAGGAGGGGGAATCCTGGCCCTTGAAAAACGCGTTCATTCCCCTTTCCATTGTCTTTACTGGTTTGCATAGGTGGAAGAAAAACCCTTTTATGCTAAAAACCTGCGTCTTTTCTTGTGGTGAGAATTACCAAACAGAACTTATTAGGACAAAGGTAGAGAAAGAGGGTGAACTCGGGGTGCTGGGGTCATCGAGGACAGTGGAACTGTTTGTGCAAATGGGAAAAAGGAAAAAACATTAGGTATCCCCGGGAAGAAAACAAACGTGCAGAAACTTGGGATAAACTTTCTGGAATTTCCATCTCAGAACAAAAGCAAAACAAAACAGTGCTAATTAGTTAGCACTCCTTATTCGGACATAATCTCCACTAGGAACTACAGACATTTCCAAACGTGTCTGAGTGGAGGGGTTCCCAGAATGCATCTGGCATCCTCAAGAAGGGAAGGAAATCCGAACCTACCACATGACGAAGCACAGTGATCATTGAAGGGAGCCTAAAGATCACCCAAACCTGCCCGATTCCTTTTTTGGAAGCTGCATTGGGCTCTGCTTGGGGTTTGTTTGTTTTCTCCATATCAACCCCACCATCATTCCTGCTTCTAAATCCCTAGTTGGTCTATCTATCTCAATAATCAATCCTGCCCTTCTTAGAGTCAGCACTCTGTTGCTAGGACAACAGAATTCCCTCCCTCCCCGCAGAGCCGGATCCCAGGTTGTGGCTTTGTCATGCTTGTCATAGTATTAGAGAGCTGTCAACACTAAAACAAAGTTTACTCCTCAGCCCACTGGCACCACGAATGAGCTGAAGACATCCTAAGTCAGCATTTGGAGACTCAGTAGAGGTCGAAGTTTCTTCACTCAGCCTTTCACATGGGCTCCTAAGCTTATGAACACACTCAGTGCTTTTGGTCTGTGTTATTTCGGTTTTCTTCTGCCTCTCACTGTTCACCATGTGATTCGGTATCATAAGTATCCTCTTTGAAATGTGCACAAGGAAGAGACTAAGGATATAACTTGGTTGGTAAAGTGTCTGTCATGCAAGCATAAGGACCCAGGTTCGATCCCCTGCACCAATGTAAAAAGGTTAGGTGCCGCCAGAACCGGATGGTAAGAGCCAATTGCTGGAGAACATCACACACTTTGGATGCAGGACACAGAGAAATCAACGTGGAACTCAGCTAGAAGCTCCCTTTTTGCTGTCCAGCTTTTATTATGATATAAGGTGCTGTGCAGGCTGCTGGGGTCCCTGCACACGACAATGACAACCTTCTAGGAAAGCTGGACCCACTGGGGCAATCGTAGCTTGACTATTTTGGAAGCAACCAGCCATTTTCTGATTTTCCTGAGACCTGCTCCATGGGACGGAATGCATGCCTCGTACTGTAAACCTGCTCCAAATCTCACGGCAGGAGAAGTCAGTGGGGTAGGGAATCCTCCTACTGTTGTTCTGCTAAAGGAACGTAAGTACTCATGTTTATCTCCATAGACGAGTGCTGCTCTCGGCCTTCTGAGCAAAGGGATTTCTCTTCGCCGTGGGCGATGGTTGATCCAGAGACTGGAAACTGGTCAAGGGCTGAGAGTGAGTGACCACTGGGTGTTCAGCCATAAACAGGACAGCCATGTCACCTCTCCAAGGTCCAGAGAATATTGTGGAAGACCGTGGAATGGAATGGAAGAGCCAAAAGATGGAGAGGAGTGCTGTGGGACCGTCTTCTGGACACAGCAGGGCCACTGTGCTCATGAACCCGCAGCAGCTGGGGTGACCTGCACGAGACCTGCCAAAGACCGGCTCCTCAACCCTCCATCGTGGCCTTAAATTATTGCTGAGGGCCAGGGTGCCGTTTTCCCACTTCTGTAGCCACCAGTATGTTGCCTGTGCTCTAGGAAGTAACCTCACCCCTGCTCATACCAGCAACCCTAAGTCAACCCAGCGCATCAAAAACAAAAACAGACATGAAAGGAGCCGGAGGGGAAGTGGGAGAGGGTAAGTAGATGGGGGGGGGCGGTAGAAGAGGGCAATGGGGGTGGATATGTTTGCCATACATACATTGTGTGCATGTATGAAAGTGGCAAAAATGATGTTAAATCCAACCAAACGTCGTTCCAGCGATACTAGGATTGAATAATATAATTAAAGTTATTGATGAATATATATATAATATGTAACTTAAAATATAATCCTATGACCTCTAATCCCAGCACAGAAAGGTCTCTGGGGCTTGTTGATCAGTCAGTGTAACCCAATCAGCCCCAATCAGTCAATTCTAGGTTTAGTGAGAGACCCTACCACACACAAAAACATAAATAAAAAGGTGGAGAGAAGCTGAGGAGGACACTGAGCCCAGACAGTGCATATGCGGACATTAGAAGATACCTTCTTACATTTTGTGTATACGTGTGTATGTGCCTGGGTGTGTGTCTGTGTACTGTGTTTGTACAGTACCCACAGAGGTCAGAGGGTTGTCGGATCTCACGGAACTGGAGTTACAGAAGGTTGTAAGCTGCCATATGGGTGCTAGGAATCGAACCAGAGTCCTCTGCAAGAGCAGTGGGTCCTCTTAACCACTGGGCCTTTCTCCAGCCCCCAGGGTGAGATTTATTAAAAGATGGCCCTCCACGTCTTCCAGCCCCTGTATCCCCTTCACACTCACAGGATGAGCAGCCCCTTCCCCTCACTGTTCCTGCTCTAGAAGCCAGTAGAAAACCCTCCTGTGCGAGGAGCTGAGGGCTGCAGATGCCACAACTCATCCCAGTATCCATGTCTTCAGGGCAAGTCAGGACCTTTGGTAACAGTAAGCTTACACTTCATAATTGTTGTCTGGCTATGAGCAATGTTCTCACAGTCTCCCTGCTGAGTGTCCAGTGCCATCCCACTCTCCCTGAATTCACATCATCCTTCGCTCTCTGAAGAGCTCTGACCTCAGCTGTTGGGAAAGGAAGGAGCGGGAGGCTACGTGTCTTTGTAGTCTAGTCCCCTCAGTCACTTGGTACCAGTGACCCTGTGACCCTGTCCACTCACTGCTCCTGCATCAAGCCTTCCTTGAGACCTGTGTACATGCAGTTCCCTCAGCCTGGAATACACATTCCAGATCCCCGATGCTCGCTGGTTGGCTTTCTGGGTCCCTCTGTTTAAGTATCGCCTCCTAGAACAAGCCCTCCGCATCCCCGCCACACCACCTAACAGAGCGCCCCACACCACGACTAACTGAGTCATTGTTCCTGGAAGCCATACTCTATCACCCAGGCCCCTCTGAAATAAGGGGACTCTGTAGGCTGGGAACACTCTCTAGCCGGTCCTCGGAGCCTGGAGTAAGGACTGTCACACGATGAGCGTGGAGTGTCAGCTGAATAAAGCTATTAAGGAGGGTCTTGCTAACAGACAGCTGTGGTTCTAAATGTCCTGCTCTCTGCTGTCTGCCTGGAGCCATCCAGGCAGATTCTTAGAGCCTGCTGCTGAGATGGTAGCCAGCCCGGCTCCTCCAGCGACTTAAACTACATCAATACAGACGTACGCAAAGTGTCTGCCATGTCCAGGTGAGGCCAAGCAACATCAATTAATCTTCATACAGCCACTACCATCATATGTATCCTGGTCACCAGCCACCACTTGGGAAGCCCAGGATTCTCTCTGAGTGGCACTGTCTCCTTCCTGGCCCGGCTTTGCATCTAGTTTCCCTCTTGGAATGTGTCACAAAGAACATGGGATTAGCAAAGGCCCAGGAAGATGCCAAGTACGCCTCAGACAGCCACGTCAGCACGGAATGTCAGAGACAAGGCCAGGAAAATGAAAAATGACAGTGTTTTAATAACCCGGAACATTCCAGATATTGGTCCATGCCAAAGGTGGCTCTTCAGTGAACACTAAATCAAACCGTTCTTTGAGTGCTGTAAGGCCCTTGAAGGACGAGGACACCAAGGACCTGGGACTGGTACATGCGCCCCGGATTCCTTCAGAGGTGTGAAATGAGATTTTAACAAAAGAGTAACACTGAGTTAACACTGACCTAAGCCTTCCAGTTGAGCTATGCGGTTTGTGATTTTGGGAGACTAGAAAGAGCAAACTGAAAAGTGGAGTGGAACCCTGGGTTGGGAATGGATTCCCTTCTCAGCGGCAGGCTCCATCGGAAATGGTTGTGAGGCAGATCAAGGTCAGCTTTGGGCCAGAGGCTCCACACATTGAAGACAGAGAGCAGGGCTTTCCAAAGAGCACTTCCACGGCCCTGACAAGTGAACCCATGTTCCCTACCACCAGACAGTGGAAGCGGGGGGCTCTGGCCTTGTGTCCTTCAAAACCAATTCTCCTGTATGCCTGCCCTAACCAGGATCCCAGCCAATGTGGAAACAAACAAACAAACAAACAAACAAACAAAAAAAAAAAAAAAACACTGGAAGAGTTTCAAAGTTGGACCCTGTGGCTGCTGATGGAACCAGGAAATGCTGTCACCAACAGGAGTGTTCAAGCACCTGCCAAGAACACATCTCTCAGGTGTCCCACTTTAAACAGCACACGGAGATGAGGTGACCTGTATTTACATGAAGGTGAAACATCCAGGTGACTAGACAAACAGAAGGTGGCATATTCCAAAAAGTGGAGTATTATTAAGCTGTAAAAATGAAGTACTGAAACATTCGGTAGAAAAAAAAAAGAAAGAAAAGCACCATGGAAAGTATATTTTAAAAAAATCAGTGGAAAAAAACGTCACGCAGTCCACATGTCATTTGATCCCATCCGTCAGGCCAGAACAGAAAAGTCTCTATCGACTGAAAGTGTAGGTGCCTGGTTGTATGGCGCTACGTGGGCTGAGGGGATTAGGAGAGATGGCCGATAATTACGGGTTTCTTTTTATATTCTTTGGCAATTTCATGCATGTATCTAATGTGCTTTTGGTCATTTTCACACCCCCCAACCCCCTCACCTTCTCATCTCCTCACTCCCACCGAATCCCTTCTCCTTTTCAAAAAGAGTCCTTCCACTTCCCTGCCTTTGTTTGTTTGGCTCTTTCTGACCCGCTGAGTTTAATTAGGGCTGCATGTGTGAGCATGGCCGAGGGGTTGTTCACTGGAGAGCGGGCAACCTGACAGGGGCTACACCACTAAGAAAATAACTACCCTCCCCCACCTACGATCAACTGCCAAGAACTCTCTAGTGGCTGAGAAGCCTCTAGAATAAGGAATTTTGGGGGTTTTTTTTGTTTTTTTTTTTTTGTTTGTTTGTTTGTTTTTTGGTTTTTCGAGACAGGGTTTCTCTGTGTAGCTTTGCGCCTTTCCTGGAACTCACTCTGTAGCCCAGGCTGGCCTTGAACTCACAGAGATCCGCCTACCTCTGCCTCCCGAGTGCTGGGATTAAAGGCGTGCGCCACCACCGCCCGGCTAGGAATTTTGTTTTAAGGATTAGGAAATTGCTTAAAATGTGACTGTGGAGATGATTGCAACCTATCTATAAATATACCAGCATCATTGAAGTTCACACTTTAAATGGGTGAATTCTGAGGTGTATGAACTATATTTCAATGAAGTTGAAATAGAAAAACAAAACCTGCCAACACCAGCCCCCTGAAAATATATCCACGGATTTTGCTTCCCAGCACCAACCATGAGGTCAACTCATCACATTGTGCGATGAAGTGTTTGAAAACAAAGCATAATAGAACATAAAATACCAGAGTGCTTTGTTAAGAATAAACATGTACGTTAGCTCATGAAGCTTCAGTTGACAGTCACAACAGCCCAGGGTGCTAAGGCAAAAGCCCTGTGACTGGTGTTTTCATGAGGAGTCCCCATGCAAACAGCTCCCCCGCCACATGTCTACTCAGCCTAGATGACTCAGTTGTACAACCCTAGAGAGTTCGAGATTGGCCAATCTGCTCATCCATGTCCAGGGACAAAGATGTCGTCTGTTTCTCTTTGTTTTGCTTCCAGAAGCAGCACACTTGGCATGTGACAGGCGGTGCCTGTCATCACTATTAATGACAGGCAGAAATGTTTGATCTCCCAAGCAATCATTTTGCCAGTTCCTCTCCTACACTGTCCCCACGCTGCTGAGACGCCCGCCCCTTCACGAAAGTCACGCTAGGGACTGCGTGAGGTTACAGTCCATCAGACTGAGTTGCTGGAAGCCCCTTGATACTTCTTGTCTTTCCACTTTACTGATTCATCAGTATCTTTTGGTTTCTCATTCTCACCCTTTGGGTGTCCATTGGTGAGCAAACAGGCCTGGCCATTGTCCTCTGGAAGCCTGTAACCTTGTCACATTTGTCAGGACAGAGAAACATCCTCAAGTTCCTTACAGACCTCATCAGCTCATGGGGACTTCTGGTGAGCCTTTCCCTAATCCTGCTGAGGCTTGCTTCTTAGAAGCTGGGTTTTCCAGCCTACTGAAAATCCTGATCTTAGATCTAGGGCCGAGCTTACAGACTGACACAGTAATCCAGGACTCAAGGGCCCTTTCTGCTCAGAGACACTCTACAAACATGCCTGCCAGCGCCTCCACCCCATTCCAAACACAGCCCAGCCTTCAAGAACATGCTATCTACTCTTGATGAAAACTGAGAGGCCCTCAGAAACGGGGCTTGGGCTTGAGCTTCTCAGAAGATGTGAGCCACAAGGTCCAGACTGCACTGAATGAGCAAAAACCGAAAGATAGATTGGTGTCTCACTAAGGAGTTTTCAGAGACACCAAAAGGAGATCAGCAGGGGGCCCAGTTATCAGGGGCAACCCATAACTCCCAATAAATCTCCATTTCTGTTTTGAGTTCGAGTGATACCTTATAGTGTGGCCTGATAACCTGGATCTCCTCAGAAACAATAGCCAAGTTTCCAGCGTCTGGGCTCCCAGCATTCCATTCGGGTTCTGTGGTTGGTTGGTTGGTGTACCTGGTTGGTGGGTGGTTTCTCCCTTCCTCTAGGCTCAAAACTTGAGCCAGCATCATAGGAGCTGTGGGTTTAGCGTCTTCAAATCCTCAGCAGTTTCCCTAAAAGTCTGTCCCATTAAACATAAAACCCACAGAACACACACCAAGCTCCATTTCTCTTCCCCTAATAAATCAGGTAAATTGCCTCCTTTGTTTTTAAGACCACTTCAAGCTCACCTTTAACATGTTTAGCTATCGTATTATTTATGTTGTGATGTAATCAAGATTTAATCCGCTTTTCAGCACACCATCGTCTCACAATCTCCCTGCATTTTCCTCCCATGTTATTAAACTTGAGGGGAAAGGCAGCATTTCCTCGGAGGTGGTATTGATCATTTCCAGACTGCGTGTGTCTCCCTGGCATCTCAGCCCACCTGAGTTTGGAAAGCCCACTAAAATAAATACCAGTTCAGTCTGGAAAGAGCAGAGCTGTGTTGGTAATGCATAGAGAGGCCTGTGTTTATCTCTTCTTCCTAGAGACCTAAGAGTCTTCTACGGTCTGTGTATATACAACAGAAACCATGTGGATCTCCTGGTAAATGTTTACCTTTATTCCTTGGGTGTGTTGTACACCAGATGGCCTGGTCAAAACAAAATCACACATACATGCACACTCCCACACTCGCATACATACTCACATAGGTTTAAGTATCATGCTCCCTTGGGGAGTTTTGTAGATTTTTTTTATTATTTTCTCTCCTTCCACACATGAGAAAGAATGTAGGAAGACTTAGAATAATGACCAATATGTTCTGTGTTTACTGCTGCTTTCCCTCACTAGAGATTAACTCATAAAACTTTATTCCAAATTAAACAAACTGAGGATCTCCTTGCAGCCAGTCAAAGCTGCCACTTACACTGAGGAAATCAGGCTTCCATCTCTTGAGAGGCTGGATGGCCTCCCTGCAGAGAGGAAGGGTCTCTCTTCTTGCCAACCTGTATAGGCTGGACTCTGGTCCCCATGACACTTCACCTGGAATTATAATAGAAACTGCCAGAAGCTGAGAGAGAGAGAGAGAGAGAGAGAGAGAGAGAGAGAGAGAGAGAGAGAGAGAGAGAGAGAGAGAGAGGTGGCTTTGGCTGGCCTCCAACTCACTGAGATCCTCCTGCTTCTTTCTTCCAAGCAGTGGGATTAAAGGTATGTATGTGCGCACCTGGCTTGAGAGCTGTATTTTAGAATACTAACAGCTCTCCCATATTTATAATAAAGAACAAATTTTATGACCACTCTGATTACAGGGAATTTGGACACTTTAGAGTTTTACAACAGGCAGACAGAAAACAAAAAAGGAAGGAAGGAAGGAAGGAAGGAAGGAAGGAAGGAAGGAAGGAAGGAAGGAAGGAAGGAAGGAAGAAAGAAAGAAAGAAAGAAAGAAAGAAAGAAAGAAAGAAA
Source organism: Peromyscus maniculatus bairdii (assembly GCF_049852395.1). Taxonomy (NCBI): domain Eukaryota; kingdom Metazoa; phylum Chordata; class Mammalia; order Rodentia; family Cricetidae; genus Peromyscus; species Peromyscus maniculatus. The sequence goes on from NC_134854.1 coordinate 74,020,454, forward strand.
GAAAGAAAGAAAGAAAGAAAGAAAGAAAGAAAGAAAGAAAGAAAGAAAGAAAGGAAAACATCCTTTTTTGCTGGAGAATACCCAAAGACGGCTGAGCCCAAAATGGAATTAGGAATTCTCTCACCATCCAGCCTACTGGGGAAAATTAGATGCTGGCTTTGAAATTTCTAGGGAAGAGGACACTAATTAGTCATTCAATACCAAGTGATCAGCCCTGAAAACATACACATACAAGCAGTACTATACAGACTGAGCAGGTTATATTTACAAATGTATTACATATATTACGTGCATGCTTAATAAAAAAAGAGGCCATGAATTTGAAAGAGAGCAAGGAGGGGTATATGGGAGAGTTTGGGAGAAGGAAAGGGAAGGGGAAAATGATATTTTAATTTCAAAAAAAAGAAAAAAGAAGAATTTAAAAAAAAAAAACAACAGGACATGCATACTGCCCGTGGCTCTGGGTCTCCTGTGTGTAAGTTCTCTGTAGACACTAAGTCGGTGGGAATCCCTGGCGTGAGATCTGAGTCTGGGAAAGTTTATTAAAAACTTGAAAGACCTTGAGAAAGAAACTCGGGAGTGTCGTGATCTCGGCGGCTTCCTCCCTTTCTCTTCTCCCAGGCACTGTGTGGGTTTCACAGCCTCCAGCTCTGGAGGAGGCTTAGAAAGGACTTTAATTTTAAAGGGGGGATTTTTAATTTTAAAGGGAGGGATTTCTAAAGCTCATCTGATGGGAGTAGACTGCTTCCTACTCTTAAGGGCCTGCTTATCTTCAGTGCCCGCCTGGAGGCCAGGAATGTGTTTTTGTGTGGTGCCAGTCCTGTTTTATGGGTCATTCCTGTACCCTGGAATCCCTTGGATACTTCAATTACAGAAATTAGCATGTGCTGGGTCCTTTCGGGTTGACAGGACTGCGCTCTTTCCTCTTGGGTCTGAGCTCTGTTTGTTTGTATAGGAAATGTACTCTTAACATGCTGGCTGTTTCAGCATCCACTCAGACAGCTCAAAAAAAAGGGAGGGGGTGTAAAAATTTCAAGAAGGAACAGAAAACACATCTTTAGAGTCTAACCAAGAATTTTGTTGAGAAGGAACTTGGAAAAGCAAAGGCTGTTTCCTTCTCTTCCTTCAGACAATCTTCTTGTTCTGGAAGGTGAACTCCAGTGTGGTTGTGTGGGTCACAGCGTAACCTTCTTCTTCTATTTACACTCTGTACTTTCTTAAATGTTCTTTTCAAAGTAAAACCAGACAACCATGGGTCCCCAGACTGTATCCTATTTATTTGAATAGGGAATGCTAATATTTTTGTACATGATCTGAAAACTCAGTCTGGTGGTTGAGACAGGCCACTTTAAGCTCTGGGAAGCTCACTGGCTGTCTTCTAGGACTCAGACATTCACAGTAACTTCGTTTCCGAAGCTCTGGAAGATATCTGTATTGGTTACTAAGAGGAATTACCTTTTCTGTATTTACCCTAAACATGTTATTTCATGAGGACATGGTCCTTACTCACTCTCCTCTCTACACCTCTCTCTACATTCTCTCTGTCTTCTATCCAGCCCACTACCAAATCTCCTCCCCAAACTCCTTGCCACATCCATGTGACGAATAGATGTGGTCAATCATCACCCACATGAATCTCTGTCCTGTTCACCTGTGTTCATTGCATCATAGTCTCGTCCCTGTCCATGCCTTTGAGCACCCCCTTCCCACCAGTCCCCAGTCTTCTCCGGGCCCCTAGATCTGATGCCTTTTAAAGCAGGGGTTGCAGCAGAAACACATCACTGGTAGAAACAGGTTCCCATGGAAACAGGCTGTCTCTAAGTTCTGTCAGCCAAGCCCTCCCTAGGCAGGACTGAGCCATCAGAGCTGTTCAAAGGGAAGCTGGTGGGTAGCACTCAGTCTCTTTCCTCAGAACCTTCGCTTCTATGCGTGTGTCTAGGCCTTTTGGGCTGCCTTGTTTTAAAACCTGCTCAAAGATGGATAAACAAACCAGATGCTTAAGACTGGGATAACCGGAAAGTAAATTAGGCTAAGATCGTGATGCTAACCAAGCAGTCATGTCAGGATCAGCTGAATAACTAGCTCCTGGACTCCAATCTTGTGATTCATATTCCCCAGGTGCCACCAAAACAATTACCAAGTGCCCTATGTCATAGACCTTTGGAAGGGCCAGATCTTGAATCACAAATCTGGAAATGCCCACAGCCTAGTTTAGTTTAAACCTGGAAGTCATCAAAATGCTCTGCAGTATATGCTTTTCTTTGATTGAGCCATTTACTATCAAGGCTTTGAAGACCATGTAAAAACACAGGAAATGTTTTCACACAACATTAAGGTGAAAACAAAAAGATGCAGTGTTGTCCCTAAATTATGACTAAATATGCAAAGAAAAGTAACTAAGGAGACATACTATAAAGAATTATACAAAAATACCTTCATAGCTTTTAGGGTGCTAGGTTGTGGGCAATTCTTCTCTGTTGCATACTTTTATGAACACCTTCATCAGTAATTAGTTCATAAATTTAAAAAATTAATATGCAATAACTTTTAAAACTGAAACCTGTTTATGAACAGAACAAATCTGCTTGCTTATCATTTTTAACCGTATAGACTCCCCTAGTAATTAATTTAAAACCATAGTTTCTAAGATGGTAAAAATTGCTATCGTTTTCTGATTTATTTGGGCCTTACTAATACTGCATTGGAGATTTCCATAAATCTGCTTTAAACCACCTTCCGAGGCCAGGACAATCCTAGCCTCACTAACTTCAAATGCGTTGCCGGTTCCTGGGTGAGGACAGTTGGTTCAGCTCTAGGCTGATTGCAGAAGAGGGGATGATGTCACCCGTTTCTGGGCCATAACAACCCTGAAAACTGGCTCCAGACCCACTTCCCCATCTTGGAATGAGCAGACCTTAGTTATTCTCCAGAGAAAATATAAGCTGGAAACTTCTGCTAATGAGCGTGTATTTATACCCACGGCCAAGAAGGCCTTGTAAGAGAAAACAATAATAAAATCAGACCATTAAGAGCTTTTCTGGTCCCCCTTGGACCATTTCTTGAAAACCAGCAATCCCTTTGACTTTTGACTTCCATAACCCCCTATTTTGGACCCAGTCTCCTCTTGTCTCACATCCATCATCGCATAATAAGCCCAAATGAGAGAAACATGGATTTCATCTCCAAGAACATTTCTTGTGAAATTTAAACTTTGGCCAGTGTGGGTTCCAGCCTCCCCAAACTATCTTTCTGGATCCCACATCACCGCAGTGGGTCTAATATAAACGCTTAGCAGAATCGTGTCAGCCTCTGTTAGTAAACACAGTTCCAACTTACAAATTCAATCATATCACGGAGTCTAATGCATCAAATGGCAAAACCATAACACAGAAAGTTCATGTAATTTGAATATTAAACAACTGTCACTCAGTTGTAATACTTTCAATCCCACAACAGCAAACGGCCCCCTTCATATGGAAAGGAGCAGGACTCAGCTGGCCTGGAGGCTTTTTCCAACCCAAGGCCTTCCATCACCCATCTGCCACCAAGGTGGGTCTAAGAGCTGAATTCGATTCCAGGGGAAAGTCAGACTTGAGGAGAAGGAAAAAGACACCAAGATGATTGGATTTCAAACCAGAACTTTAGCCAACTGTTGCCTGTCTTCTTCAACTCACCAAACACTGTATCTCATCGCAGCTGAGACTCGGGACTTCTCGAGTATAGAGCTGGACTGGAGCCTTCCAAACAAGGCTTGGCTTATCCCACTTCTGTAGCAACACTATTCACAACAGCCGAAAGGTGGGAACAACCTGCATCCGTGAACAGATGGGTAGATAAATGAGAACGTGGCACATATAACAACGGGAGATTATTTGGCTAAAGGAAGAGTGCGATTCTGTTTTGTTTGTGTGCTACTGACAGCATGCTATTATTTTGCATAAGTCTGTTTAAATCTAATTCAGAGCACCTTAGGAGAAGAGCCTAAGCCCACTGAGTCAAAACTTGCCGAAGCCTCTGAGCTAAAGAATAGTTTGCTTCAATTCTAAGCACAGAGACAAACAACAACAACAAAAAGCCCAGTGCGTTTCCACCCTTTGAGGTGTGACAATATAGATGAACCTTGAGAACAATATAGAGAACCTTGTGTTAAACGAAATAGTCAAAGCCCAAAAGTCAAAAAGTGTGAAAGTCGCCCTGCAGAGACGGCAAACAAAGTGGCCTGGGACAGGGAAAAGACAAGGAAGAGTTTTTATTAATGGGCATAGTTCGTTCAGGAGGATGCAAAATTTCTAGAAATTGTAGTGTTCGTGGTTGTATGCATGGTGAATAGACTAAACCCTACATAAGTGTATGTACACTTAAAGATGGCTAAACACGTAACTGTATCCATTTGACAATAGCAAATTAGAAAGAGGGGCTTGAAAGAGCACATGCTTGGGGTAAAACCAAAAGCAACTTAAGCAGCATCTGTGCCACCCTTCTGTACGTGGGCAGCACTTCTCCCACTATGAGAACGTCTAGGCCTCATGTAGAATCTCTTATTGCAGGTGAGAAGACAAAGAGTCCAAGACTAGAAACTAGAATCATCAACTGAACACCAACACGGTGCCCACGCTGCTGTCTAAAAAGAGGATGTCCTCATGTCCCGCCTGTCCTTTAGTCCAGAGACCACAGCTCATGACTTCAAGATGGGGAGCCATTTACCCTCTGCTATCATGGAAGACTGTGTGTTCCTAGTGTAGGTTTATTTTTCTACTTTCCATAGGCAAAGCCTACAGAAGCTAGGCTCCCTGCCATGAACACATGACATGCCCACTAAGTCATCTTCATTTCAAGCAATTCTTTATCCATACCATTGATTCCAACAAAGGAAGTCATCCACATCTAGACAGACAAACAACCAGGCGGAGTCTTGATCTTATTGGTAGATAGACAAAAATAAATGAGTGAATAAATAATAGATAGATAGACAGACAGACAGACAGACAGACAGACAGATAGATAGATAGATAGATAGCAAGTGGCACTTCCTTAGAAACAGGATATTTGGGGGAGATGGTAAGGAGCAGGGATGGCTCCTACAGAGACCACTGTACAGCCAGCCACGGTACAAGAGTGGGAACTTGGGGATTCTTTTCCAAATCTGTTTTTCACAGCTCCTGCCATGTACTAAACTCACTGCCATGGGAAAGTTTGAATGTCCCTGTCTCTCTCTCTGAACCCTGACTGTTAGGACATTACAAGCTGATGCATAGCAGGACTTTCAAGGAAATGTCAGTTTCTAAGGACTCGGGCTAGATGAGCTCAGCGTTTCCCACAGTGCCCTCCAGGGAAAGGGGTCTGTGGTCAGTTAACTTGGGAAATTGGGCTGAATGAAATAGCCCAGCTCAAGTTTTTGTTTGTTTATTTGGTTGGTTGGTTGGTTGGTTGGTTAGTTGGTTGGTAGGTTGGTGGGTTGGTTTGGTTTGGTTTGGTTTGTTGAGACAAGGTTTCTCTCTGTGTAGCCTTGGTTTTCCTAAAACTCACTCTGTAGACCATGCTGGGAGACCCACCCTGCCTCTGCCTCCTGAGTGCTAGAGTTAAAGGCGTGCACCACCACGAACCAGCCCCAGTTGAAGTTTTACCTTACACTTGATCATCTGAACCTTTCTCCTTCCCATAAGAACACCAGCCAGGCCTCACCTGAGCTGTGCTTCCCTGTGAGAGGAAGTGTGGCTTGGCAACTGGCCTGGACCAATAGCACGTGAGCAAGAATAGCATGTAGCCCATCCAAGCAGAAACTTGAAATGCAGTTGAGTTGTTCGGTTCAGCCTCTGTGATTCCCGCTGCCCTGAGAAGAGTGTCCTCAGCAGAAGCTCCTCTTTCAACATTGGTCCTGGCTTGGAAAAAGTGTGGAGTCCCTCAGAGCCAAAGTAAGTCAGAACCAACCTACAGATCTGGAAGCGAGAAATAAACCCTGGCAAAGGCCTTCAGCTCTGATGGATCATGAAACACATGCCATGCTTCAGGAAACTTCTAGAATATAAGGCTCATCCAGCCGAGAGACCCCTGGGACTCTCTGGCCAGCCAGTTTAGCCCAATCAAGATTCCAGGCCAGTTAGACTCTTTGTCTAAGAAGTGACACCCGAGGTCATCCTCTGACTTCGACATGCATGAGCACACAGGTACATGCACACATACACATAAAAATCCTTTTAATTCAAAACTAAATATAAGTAAGTTCTACCTAATGAAATATTAATATATGTATAAAAGATAAAAAGGAAAAGGAAAGAAATAAAGATAAAGGCTTTTTTAAAAAAGGAGCAAGGACACCTGAATGAAACCTGTACTCCTGTCCCCCGACCTAGGTTACAACCTACCCACTTGTGTGGCTGGTTGTGTTGTCCCTAGAAGGGCCTGAAACAGACTTCTCAAAATGTCCTCTCCACAGTGAGAGGAGCTGAGAGAAACAAACACAGGAAGAAATGAATGGAGCGATGAAGTCAGCAGAGGTAAGGAATAAGACGAGGCCCGAGACAGGACGGCTGAGTTCCAGGCCCACAGACAAGGAAGGAGAGAACCGATAACAAAGAAATGAAAGACTGTCGTAGCCCCATGGCCTCCACGCCAGAGAGAAGGATTGCCGCGCGGATGCAGGGCTCACATCCCCTTCAAATCTCGCCAGTCATCTGCCCTGGAGCTTTGTCCTCATCCTGAATGCATCCTCGGAATCTTTCTCAGCACAACCCACTGGTTTCTTCACCAAGGCAAACAACATCTCTGAATGACAGTTTTGAGTATGAAAGTAGAAACTGAGTCACTGTAGAATTTTCCACCCAAGTGACTATGAATTTTTTTTTATAAGTATAGCAATGTGGTACTTTAAAACTTTTAATTTTTATTCTTTTTAAGTGTGTGGTAGGGGTATATACACACGAGACACAAGAGGGTAGAGGTGTTAGATCCCCTGGAGCAAGAATTAGAGGTGGAAGCCGGGCGGTGGTGGCGCACACCTTTAATCCCAGCACTCGGGAGGCAGAGCCAGGAGGATCTCTGTGAGTTCGAGGCCAGCCTGGACTACCAAGTAAGTCCCAGGAAAGGCGCAAAGCTACACAGAGAAACCCTGTCTCGAAAAACCAAAAAAAAGAAAAAAAGAAAAAAGAAATTAGAGGTGGATGTAAGCCACCCTACCTAAGTTGCTAAAAACCAAACTCCCATCCTCTTGAAGAGCAGTACGTGCTCCAGCTCTACAGTGTGGTACCTGCTCTTAAATGTCAGGCCATCTCCCCAGCCCTGCAGTGGGGTACCTGCTCTTAAATGTCAGGCCATCTCTCCAGCCCTGCAGTATGGTACCTGCTCTTAAACACCGGGCCATCTCCCCAGCCCTGCAGTGTGTACTTTGAAAGCTACTCCTTCTTGACAATAAAGGACTCTATTTCTGCATGAGAAGCTTGGATACTTAGTTATAGGATGTCAGAACAAGTGTGCTGGGCTTTTCCTTAACCTACCTGGGGTCCTGGGAATTTTCATAGTCATGTCTAAACCAATCCACAGCCAAAATCATGTTCTCTACGTTCACCCTTCTGATAAAGAAGCAGCAGTTTGGATTGTGAGAGCTCTAAGTGAATTAAATTCCACCCATGTTTTCCCATGATCCCTAAAGTCACAGGAGGCTGGAACTGTTTGCCATAAACTCTACTATCTTATCAAAATAAAATGGGACTGGTACAGGAGTTAGAGTCTCCAGAAAAAGGCAAAACTGTTGCCCCAGCTCTCTCACGCTGGCTTCTGAGACCACAAAGGCCACACATGGCGTCACAGCCTCTCTAAGACACCCTCTCTATAAAGCCCATCCTAGTCCGGTGTGGTGCCTCACACTTGCAATCCCAGCAGCTGGGAGGTTGAGGCAGGAGATTTGTCCTAAGTTTAAGCCCAGATTGGACCACGTAGTAAGTTCAGGCTAATCTGAGCTGCAGAGTAAGAAACAAAACAGAAGGATCTGAGGAGACCTCTCAGTCAGTCAGAAAAATGCTAACCGTGGAAACATGAGGAGAGGAGCTGACACTGGTCCCCAGAACACCCATAAAAATCCAGCTGTGGCTGAACAGGTTTTAAGCCTGCTTGTGGGGAGGCAGAGACAGGAGAATTCCTGGGGCTTGATGGGAGAAGTCATAGCTGAATTGGTGAGCCCTACTTCCCAGTGAAAGACCCTGCCTCAAAAGAAAGGAGGATAATCATGTTGGGGGCACAACACTGGAGGCTGACTTCCACAAGCATACACGTGCGTGCATACACACACACACACACACACACACACACACACACACCTGCAAATACATACGTGAACCCATGTACACATGTACACACACAAATAAGTCAGATAGTACCTAAAAAACAACACCAAAGATTGACCTCTGACCTCCACACATATGCACACACTCATGAATACATGCACATGCGAACACTCTTTCATGAAAGTCACCATTGGCCCTCACTAATCTAGAGCAGGGATCAACAAACTCTTTCTGTCAAGGACCGAATAACTGACGTCTTCAGCTTGGTGAGCCATTTGGTCTCTGTCATGACTCCTCAGTTCTGATACAGAGGGAACATGGCCATCAACACTACACACACAAAAGCATACATAGCTGAGTTCCAATAAAGCTTTATTTATAACAGCAGACACGGAAGCCAAGGCCAGTGTTCTGAACCTTTCTGAGCATCAAGTACAGACGAGTTGAAAAGTTGCTTTCAATTACACCTGCTAATCCTGTCTCCACCTCCATCCACCCCTACACACACACCCTACACACACCACCGTTGCTGACTGACACATCTTGACTTCGCAACCCAAGGACATGCTATGTGCTTAAAGACACATCCCTGCCTCCTGGTTTCTTGTTTTCAGAGTGTCCAGGGACCACGGGAATTCCTCTTACCAGCAGCGCCTCACAAGCAGAGCCTGGAGACTCTGAAAAGCTTCCTACTACACAATCAAAATGTCCCCACGGACACGCTGCTTTACACCCTGCTCTAGCGTCTGCCGCAAATGTTCACATTTGCCTTTCATTCCTGGCCCTACGCTATGCTGGCTGCAGGCCTCTTGCTTGGACCATGTTTAAACTGTCAAGAGATGTCAGCAAGTTGTGAAGGACAGCCTCACTCTGGCAGCAATTTCAGAGGGCAATGATCAATGGGCCTCCTTTGTTAGCCTTGCAGGGTCGCCGGTGACTCGGGAAGCAAGGGTCCCAGTGGTTTATGAGAAGGCTGAAATGGACAAGCAGTTTCACCCTCGCTGCTCCAAAGCCACAAACCTACACTCACCCCATTAATTATTCCTGCCCCAAGGACAAGGATTGTTGCTGTCTGCAGACCAGCAGGGCAGCCGGAGAGCCTCATGGAGCCCCCGTGGAAGGCGCCAGGAAATGCAGCCTCCTGACTTTCCCGGAAAGCAGGAAAGCGTGATTGCCTGAGCCCACAGGGACTCCTTCTGTAAACAGGTACAGGCCATCCACAGCCACTGGGAACCAGAGGGATTTGGAACCTTGGCCAAGCTTTCGATTCCAAAGATCTTATTTATCTGACACCATGACCTGACAGATCGCCCCAGTGCAGAAGACATGCCATTTGCAGGACACACACTCGTGTGAAATTGCTCTTTTGCCTTGAATCATTTTATCTTGACAGGTTCTTGTCTTAAAATCACAGACCTCACATAGGATCTAGAACCGGAAGCTAGGCCCTAATGCCCATGAAAAGAAATATACACACCCAGAGTTATTCTTTCAAGAAAGCAGACTCAAAAATCCCATTTGCACTTGATGCTCCCTTTTCTAGATTTGCCCATACTGTCTACCTAGTTCAGTGCCCCGTCTAAGAAGCCTCCCCTATCCATTAACTGGAAACATTCTCTCTTGTCCAACCTTCCATGGGAATCTCTTTGCATCCCAGCACACCGCATCCATGTCTTTGTGCTCCACACACTCATGCTCCATCCTCCCCATCTCTTCTCCACCCTGAGAGTGAACTCAGGCCACAGTTGTGTTAACAGCCCTGAGAGCATCCAGGCCAGCCCAGCAAGTGAATTATAAACTCATGAAAAGTTTCATGAACAAACAAACGGCCTCTGCTTCTGTCTCTGGGCTCAGGCTGCCATCGCAAGCACAAACGTTTGATACTGTAGTAATGATGGCACTGCACTCATCACATGGAACCTTCGTCCACATTAAGACTAGGAAAATCACACCAGAAATAGTGGTGCACACCTTTAACCCCCGTGGGAGGCAGTGGCAGGTGGATCTCTTTGAGTTCAAGACTGGCCGGAAATGGGGGTTCCTGAGAAACAATCTAGATAGTGAGTCCAGGACAGCAAGGGCTATGGAGAGAGACCCTGTCTCAAAACAATTAAAATAGAAGATCCCCAAGTCCTTTGTTCCTTAATAAGAAAACTCAGGCAGCAGTTAACACTGAGTTTTTCTGGCAGCTAGTGGAGACTAGTGGAGACAAGAAAGGCTGGATGAGCTCACTCCAGAGAACTGTTGCAGACAGAAAAACAGAATGCCATTTGGAAAATGACCTGGAGCCATCATCTTGCCTGTGTGCAGTCAGTTCCTATGTTCAGAATAGTAGAGAGCTCTGAAGTCAGACAGAAGACACAAGGGGTGCCCTAGGACTCACCAAACAGGGGTTCCCCTAGTCCTCTTCTTGGCAGTTACTAGGCCCCTTTATAGACAGGTTAGTGCCTCCTCTCCCTAGAAGATTCCATAGAATAGAAAAGCTGGTGCACAACCTCTTGGTGAGAACAGATAATGATGGGTGAGTCTGTTCCCGGTGAGATTTTCACTGAGGAAGCGTGCTTCTGGTAAGGAACGCGCTCCCCTGACATCAGAGAGTGGCACTACTCCATGGGGCCCCTGAGAATGGAAAAAAAAACTTCCAGCCAAGAGGATGTTTCCAACTTAAAACTTGGCTCTGTGGGCAGGTAATTGTGTCCTAAGGTAAATTTTAAAAATAAGAAAGGACAGCCATTTCCATATGTAAAATTATACCATTTAACTTGATAGCCCTGTATTTCCTTAAGCAGTTACATTTTAGATAAAGGGCCCAACTGTCTATTTTGAAATAGGTGTAATTTGGTATTCTGTAGCTTTCTCAGCTCTTGGGCTACATTTTGATAATCAGGAAAGATTATCAGGAGGGCGGTGTTGTCCTTCTACAGAACCCAAGGCTTTATGAAGGCAGGGAGAGCCACCCTCCCAAGCGGAGTTTGTGGTCAGTATCCCAGAGGCCTCTGGACTACAGGACGGTCCCCTGTGGCTTTGCCTTGGTGCATAGGCTTTGCATGGCTTGAATGGGTAGTTTAACTGTTCCTCCTCTAACCCACCCTGCGGGCCTGCCAAAGGGATGTGGCACATTCGCCATGTCACAGGAAAAGCTGCAATTTACAGTTGAGGGCTTAGTCTTCTAATAATGAAGTGAAATAAAATTTTAAAATATTATAACTATAACAGTTCAAGTACCTCCCCCCCCCCAAAGAAATGTGAGGAAATGGGGTTTTACTTGTGTATAAAATATATAACTACATCTTACGGAATTTATTCAGAAAAAAAAATTTAAATAGAGTAATGGAAAATTGTTTTTAACTAAGAGAAAGTAGAAGAAAAACAGCTGTGACATAAAACCTTGACAAAATCTCCTGCTTCCTGCAGACAACAGGAATCCTCCTCGGTTGCTCAACCTCAATGCATGCCTTCATCTTCCATGTCAGACAAAGTGAGCCAGACTTCGGAAAAGATGTGTTCTCTAGCGGCCCCATTGGGGCAGTGCTTGTTACCTGCTGGGGTTCAGTCTGCCTTCCACGTCCATTTAAAATTCTCAGAGGAGACTCAGCAGGTGAAGGTCTCACTCTACAAGTCCGATGCCTTGAGATGGCGCCCAGGACCAAGTAAAAGGTGGAAGGAGAAAATGGGGTTCTGAAAAATGTTGCCCTCTGATGTCTACATGTGCATGTGTGTCCTCTCTCTCTCTCTCTCTCTCTCTCTCTCTCTCTCTCTCTCTCTCTCTCTCTCTCTCTCTCTCACACACACACACACACACACACACACACACACACACACACACACACACACTAGACAGACAGACAGACAGACAGATAGATAGTTTTAAAGTCACATAGGCATACTATGGCAGTAATAATTATAACAAAAACATCTTGCTGTGGGATGGTCTGTATGTCAAATTGCTCTGATTGGTCAATAAATAAAACCTGATTGGCCAGTGACTAGGCAGGAAGTATAGGCGGGACTAACAGAGAGGAGAAATAAAAGAACAGGAAGGCAGAAGGAGTCACTGCCAGCCGCCACTCTGACAAGCAGCATGAAAAGATGCAGGTAAGCCACGAGCTGCGTGGCAGGGTATAGATTTGTAGAAATGGATTCATTTAAGCTATAAGAACAGTTAGTAAGAAGCCTGCCATGGCCATACAGTTTGTAAGCAATATAAGTCTCTGTGTTTACTTGGTTGGGTCTGAGCGGCTGTGGGACTGGCGGGTGACAAAGATTTATCCTGACTATGGGCCAGGCAGGAAAACTCTAGCTACAACATCTAGTGTTGACCAAGTGCTTTGGGACTGGGCAGTATGTTGTAGTTATGTACCATTCTTCCACTAAACCTTTGCACTAACCAAACACAGCCAAGCATATCCTAGCTTATCAATAACTAAAAACATTTGTGGAAGTTAAGTAACTTAGCCCCTCATCCAATACTTACTTATGGTTATGGAGGTTTTCAGATCTAGTTATGGAGGTTTTCAGATCTAGTTGAGGCTACCAGAAGACCACCATGCATGTACCTTGGCCTCTGCAAATAGAACAAGGCACACAAGCATCTTCAAGACATCCTGAATCCAGTCATTCTAAGATATCAAGCATCAATATCCTTCTTCTGATATGGCTATTCACACATATATGCTTGTACACAATGGCTGTAGGAATCAACATGTCTAACAAGCAAGGCTTTGGTTTCTAGGTGCTGTTATCCACAGCTGTGAATACTGATGAACTATTTTGTCTCTGTCTAGCTCCAATACCTGATAAGGTAACTAACTTCCTGTGTAAAAGCCATGAGCTTCCTCAATGGCCCTGGGGAGGTGCCATCGAAAGAGCTACCACCCAACAGACAGGTTCAGAGTTTCTCATCTGACATCAGTAATGAATAACATATTAGCCCAGGCCTTGAAATCACTCTCAGACCCACTAGTGATGACCCTCCCTGTCCCTGGGCTGAGCTCCTGCTGGTGTTTAATCCTAGGCCGGCTCTGACATCAGAGGTCTGGCACTGAGTTTTGCAGAAGAGCCTGGGGGAGGGGCTAAGCTAAGTGCCACAGGGGCGTCTGGGAAGCAGCGGCCAGAGTCTGAGCAGCCTTACAGCAGCCTGTATCTAGGTGAGGTAACCCTGAGCCATCCAACAGGCCACCCTGGAGGGGCTTCTCCTGCTGGCCCTGAGCTGTCTGGTGCACACACACCAATCTTTCCAAAAGGAATCCGACATGGAGAAGCTGATGTTGTCTCCCGCCCCTGGCTTCTAGCCCGTGTGCTCAGTGGAGAGGTAGTTTTAGAGAAAGGGTACTGGTCATCAAAGAATTACCCCTGTTGCTTCTCAATAGCAGCCTTTGTAATCTAGGTTATAAACCAAGACCCTTTCCTGTTATAAGAAATTGCCAGCAATTATCCAGCCCTCCGACTATGGGCATCAGCCCAGCTAACAGAGAGCTGTGTTCTCTGCCACAGGCTGATTCCCTACCTAAACTTGAGGATCTGCCACTAGAGCAAAGGAGGAAAAGTGAAGGAAAAGAAAACTTAGTTTAAAAATATGCAAGGTGGTGCACATCTATAATATTAGCACTTGAGGGTCTAAGGCAGGAGGATGACAAGTTCTAAGCCAGCCTGAGCTATATCCTGCCTCTAGAAACCAAAAAGGAAAACCCCTTCAGATATCTCATCTTGGAGTTTCTGTGCATCAAGGTGAACAAAAGACGCTAACAATAATCCACCATTTCAAACAGCAATGTGTGTGTGTGTGTGTATGTGTGTGTGTGTGTGTGTGTGTGTGTGTGTGTGTGCATATATACACATATGCATATGCAAAAAGCCAGGGTGTTTGTTCAAGCACAGACCTAAAGTTACCACCACCCAACATCCCAAACAGATCAGTTGTTGATTTGCTTATTTGCTAACAAAGCCGGACACATATGGTTGATGAAAACCATCAGATGGTGCTGGATTTAAACAGGAATTCAGGAATAAATCAAGCTAAAGAACCAGACACAGGAGATGGGCCCGGCTCAGATGCGCCTTCAAAGCCCTGTTAGTCTATGCAAGTCATGCCCCTTGCCTTATTTATGTAAAACCGTTCTGTTTTCTTTTCCAGGAAGAAGGCTGCCAATCGCCAGAGGCAGACATGTTTATCAAGCTGAGTATCTTGAAGTCTGACATAAAATCTGTGGCCTTTGGTATAACCGAAAAACACTCTGTCAACACCACGGGGAGAGCACGCCCGAGGCACTGGCCTCTGCCCAACAAGTGCAGAGGAATGGACGAAAAATTGACTCAAGTCCAAAAATTACAAAGTGAGGGAAGTCAAACTGGAGGCGAACAAACCTTTTCCATCGAGTCTGCTTAACATCTTGGGGAAGTGTCCAGCCCACAAGCTGGTCAGTGCTTAGGTGAAAATACAAATTTTTCTCCCTTTTGGGAAGCCACGTTGCTCCTGCGCTGATGAATACATCAATTATATTAAAACTGAGAGTGTCTGTCAGTGCAGTGTTAAAAGGTCCACTATGTTACAGACTGCCCTCGTCAGAAACAAAACATCCTTCAAATGCCCGCTTCTCCATTGCTCCATTGCTCTGGCCAAATAGCTGGAGAGAGGGGAAATGAGTAAACTCTGGAGGGGGGGAGAATTTAAGATGCACTTGTATTCATAGTGACCAGCATAATACCCTCCTCCTCCTCCTCCTCCTTCTATGTCTTCTGTAAGAAAAGTAATCAACCCCCCAAAAAGGTTGTCAATGATTTCCCCAAAAGCCAACATGTGGATGTTTGGAAAGACAAACTTGATTAGAGGGGGCTGAAATACTCTGTCCTCAGCTTTTCCTTCAAGCCCTGGCTTCTGGGGTCCCAGGGAAGGCGTCTACAATGGCCAGACCCCACAGTGCACCAGGATCCAAGCTAAAGCTGGAGACGGTCCTCAGTCCTCACCATAGAGCCTGGAACCACAGGTCAACCTGTGCATCCTCCCATGGCCCCTCATGTTGCTTTATGAGTCACTGGAACCCTCAACCCTGGCCTTGTCGTTTTCATTCATCGTGTGTGTTTTTTTGCAGAGTCCCCTACCCCTGCCTCTTCCTGTGGTGTCTGTCCCCAAGCCCTGCCACCCTCAGCTGCTTACATTGGCCAACGGGCCTGAAATGGGAGCGTCAGGATCCTTGCTGCTGTGCACATAGCCAACATTCCATAAGATTTATGTCACAAAAGCCTGTGAAAATGACAGATGGTGGGAAAGAGGGGCCAAGGAGGCAAGTAAAAATAATCCAGCTCTGGTTTAACCAAGGGTGGCCCAGTCCCCGAACCTAGACAGTGATGTGGTAGTTTCAGGGCCATGGACTTAGCAAGAGAAAAATAAATAAATAAAGCATGTGAGGTGCTTCCAATATCCTCATTTTCAACTCAAAATCCCTTTAGGAAAGTTGACTTTTTTACTCTTCAGTCACACTCCAAAAGCGCCAGAGTGGTAAGCACACATTTGGCTTGATTGGGTCGGGGGTTTTGTGAGGGAAGGTGGGGTGAGCCTTTTCTCAAGTATTTTCTCTGAAGATTGAGCCTAGATATAGAAAGGGGTCTAGATGAATACAGCCATGGAGGGGGCAGGGGGGACTCACATGGGCCAAGCTGGAGGGCAACTCAACGCAGCTCCTACCCACCAAAAGTCACCAACCTCAGAAACCCCTGGTTCACGCACAGGATGGCATACCATCCAGACACTAAAAGCTATTCTTATGAAGAAGTTAAGTAGAGGTACTTCTGGTTATTATTCAATGAATAGAGGCAAGTTAGACATGAAGATATTCAGTCTAGCGAAGCCAGTCTGCACAGGACAGCAACAGTTTGGGAATTATCTGTAGCTGTGGGATTAGAGATGGGTTTTTACTATTTTTTATCCTCTGTGATCTCTCTCTGTCTCTCTCTCTCTCTCTCTCTCTCTCTCTCTCTCTCTCTCTCTCTCTCTCTGTGTGTGTGTGTGTGTGTGTGTGTGTGTGTGTGTGTGTGTGTGTGTCCAGGCCACAGCACTCTAGTGGCAGATAGAGGACAACCTCTGATTTTGCCCTGCAGTAATTAGCCTGCCTCTGCCTCGCCTCTCCCGATAGAGTAGAACAGAATTACAGATACTATTATTTTTTCATCTAGATTTTAGGGGGAATCTGAGGATCCAAAATCAGGTCATCAGGCCCTCTCCAGGGACCCAATTTTCTATACTCTGGCTTGTCCTTGGTCTGTAAAAGAAAAAAAATTTTAGAAACATAAATAAACACTTTAAAACAGAAAAAAATCTCTACAAGCCAACATTACCACATGATTCAAATGCCAGGCTCCCCTTTACCCAAGGCATAAGGCCAAGGACTCCTTTTAAGGCAAAATGGCCAGATGTGGGGGGGTGCTTGCCTGCAGTCCTAGCACTGGGAGGCTAGGAGGAAAACGTTCTTGGCCAGTTTGAACTGTAAAGTGAAAATGGAAAAGTTACACACCCACAAATACATATATAGTATGCAGTATCTCCTCCCAGTCTTTTCCCTGACCCTGAAGTTTTCTGTTGACCCCAGTGTGAATGTGTGGGAAGTTTGTTTTGACTTTTTATGTGCCCTAGACTACCTAAACCTGATACTGTCCAGAACTCTGCCGCCCAGGACTAAACACACACTCTGCTGTGACTACCACGCACTTGGAATATGGCTAGTCCAAAGTGAGATGTTCTTCCATTGTAAAATGCACATCAGATATTGGCAGTGTAAGAAGAAAAAAGATTGTAAATGTCTCATTGATAAATTTATGTCAATTATGCATGAAAATGATATCTAATAGATTATTCATTTAATAAGTTATTAAATTTTTTCAACTGTTTCTTTTTGCTTTATTAAATGTGGACTCTAGAAAATATGACGTTACCTATGTAGCAGATACTATATTTTTATCCAAAAAAAAATTCTCTAGGATAGAAAGTCTTCAAGACTGGAATTCAAGGAATGCATTTTCCACCTTTTAGATAAAGGTAGGATTCACAAACACAAATGCTTGACTCAAACCTGCCTATGGTTTCTAACCAAATGCATTGTGTTGCCCCTGTTTCGAGTGGGTAGGTAATTTCCACTCTCTCCAAGAACAGATGACTCCAGGATCTTTTGAGGATGACAGGACTAGCCAGCGGCACCTAAAGGTCACCCTGCTCATCTCCAGCCAGACTGGAGTCCTCGGACTTGAACGCAGCTGCCTCTGCTCTCATGGACTCTCAAGTCTGTGTAACCCTTCGTTCAAAAGACACAATCCCACTGGGGACAGTCTCACACAGTCTCAGGTCATGTCAGAGGGACTTCCTCTATGTAGTGCCAGACCATTTCTCAAAGTGCCCCTGGTGTAAGGTACTGAACACTATTGCTCCTTGAAAATGCAAGAAGATATTTAAGGAGGGACTATCTGGATGGAACTGCCAGACCACATGTGACAGGCAGATGCTCCAGAGAGCCACCCGGGTCCACGTGATTTGTCAGAGCTGATGTTTGCCCAGGAGATGTCGAAGAGTGCATTTGGCTGTGACTCCAACTTCAATGGCCAGGCCACTCCACAGTCAGCCTGTGTAGAAAGTTCCCCTTTCTCCTGAGCAGAGCTGGGCTCGTTCTCTGCAGCAATCACCAGAATAAATAAAATCGTTATAAGCGACTCCGGAGAGGGGCCTGCCTAGGACATATTTCTACAGGCAGGGGAGGGTGGGGTGACTTTTTAAAAGATCAGGGGACTCGCCAGCTCTGTAGTCACTCTGTCAAGGCTCATGAAGCCAAGCAGAGCTTTTAATTCCCAATTATTCCCTCAAAGCCAAATCACACAGTCCTATTTTAGCAGTTTTCAGATTTCAGGAATCTTCCACATGGTTCCGTTTAATTCATTTCATCTGAGTTGACCAAATCCTTTTATGAAAAATAGAGTCTTTCATGACAAAAGCTACTTAATTCATAGTTTTCTTCAGGTATGAGAACCCAAATTCTGACTGTTTGCCACTCCAGTGAACTGCTTTCATTTTTCTCTCTGAATTTTTTAAGCCTGGCTTACAAATTAAAACGCTGAAGGAAATGAAAGTATATCGCATTTCTAACAAACTAAAGATCGTAATTTGTTTGCTTTTTGGAGTCCTTCTATTTCTAATCAAATTTAGAAAGCCAAACCTATCTTTATTACCTTAGAATACACTCACTCCCCCAAGCACTACTACCTTAAAAAGCTGTTCTAAAAGGTGGCTGTGGACGAGCATTTGATTGGCATGGTGTGGGAGACAGGCAGTACAAAACGAGGAATCAAAACTCTTTTTGTCGAAAGGAAAAGAAAAACATCTTTTGGGGTTTTTTTTGAGTCAGGGTCTCACTCTTCAGTTCACACTGGTCTCAAACTCCTGGCAGTCTGTCTGCTTTCAGCCTCCCAAGTGCTAACATCACAGGCATGAGCCACCATGCCTGACTGGGAAGAATCAAATTTGAAAGAGACTTGGGTTCATTTTCTGATGTCACTCAAATAATTACAGTCATTACACACCTCTCTACCCACGGCAAAGTAAATAAACAAAACAAAACCCCCAAGCTCTCCTGCAATGTTTCCGTCTGAGTGTGCTCTGTTCAAACACACACACACACACACACACACACACACACACACACGGGCACACACACGGGCACACACACACACACACGGGCACACACACACACACACACACACGGGCACACACACACACACACACACACACACACACACACACACACACACACACACACGGGCACACACACACACGGGCACACAAACGCAGCCAGTCAAACCGAGTTTAGGAGTTCAGTGACTGCCTGCCAAGGTTTACCCCAGAGAGAATATTTACTGCAGAGTTACAAAGTTTCCCTCAAGGAGGACCAAAATGGGAGCGTTTACACACGTGGCTAATACTTTATGCGTGCCTGGGCCACAAGAAAGAGATAGTTTAATAAAAACATTTATGGATTTTGAAAGCAAACACAATCCAAGAGCCTTTGCACATGTGGGAAAAGATATTTCAACCTTGCACGTTTTCTCCTGAAGATCTTTTGGTCGGTGACAGTGAACCAGGCCCGTGTCCTCTAGGGTCCAGCTAATCCACGCCGTAAAACATGTGCAGTAACAAATAAAAGCGCGATCTGGACAGTGCGGGGGGGGGTGGGCATGGGGGAGGCGTTGGGGGACGCAGACAGGGATGGGCCCTTCTCTGTTATTCCCACGCAAACATCCCCAACACAGATGATGGCCACTGCTCACTGAGAAGTGGGGGGTGTCTCACGCCCTTGCCTCTCTCTGCTTCCCTCTCTCTCCTGTTTGCCTGTGCCTTCGCAGGCCCCCCCCCAAAAAAGGCCCTCTTAGCAAAAAGTAGGAAGGATGGTGCTTTCCACCGTCCATGAGTGTGCTTTCCACAGTTTCAACGCCTCGTTTTTGTTTTCTGACGGTTCCAGCCCAGAGCCCACTCAATTGTGTAGCCGGAGCTAGAAGTTGCATAATCTAAGAATCAAAGTTTGCTGCTTGAGATTAGCCCCGTTTTGCACATCTATTTGGACATCTGCCGCTCTTCCTTACGCTTCTGTGCCTCCTTCCCCCACGCAGCCCAGGCTACATCCATCAATCTGAACGCTGAGGATCAAATAGAAATGGTAAAAGAAATCATTAGGCCAGTTCTGAATCACAGAAGCTAGCAAAAGGGATCTAGGCCCAGACTGACGTTTTGTGCGGGAAAGACGTGTGGCTCCCTAGTTGCTCTATCCTTGGTCTGCATCGCCCCCTGGTGGCCTCTCGAGAAGGAATCGGGCAGAGCTGAGCTCAGTTCCCCCAAAGGTTCGGGTGCTGGGGATGGAGCTGCTTTCTGTGGTGCTCTGGTGCCGAGTGCGTTGCTGGAGGCCGGGGAGAGGTTGGGCAGGGGAGGGCGTGAGGGGAGAAAGATCTAGATGGAAGGAAGGAAAGGAAATTCTTTAAATTATATAGGGCAAAAGGCTCAAGCTTCTCCACCGTAAACAAAAGAACGCTAGAACTAGATAAAAATAAATAAATAAAAAGCAAAGCAGAACTCTCGATTTACAGTCAAGAAACTCAGACCCAGAAACGGGGTGTGACTTGCTGGGGAAATCGACTTGTTGGTGACTAATTGCCCTCACCCCTTCTGGGGTGACAGTGTTGGAAAAAAACCACAAAGTGGGCAAGAATCGGGGCGTTGGCCAACGAGGAGACAGACTAGCTCTGCAGATAAGCGTCCTAGGTCCCAACCACCACGTTCCCGGGTGGGGACGGCTGGGGGGTGTTCCTAGGCGGCCTTGACCACACATGGGAACCCGACCCGGGTCCCTGGACCCCGGGGCACTCCTCCCGGCTTCCCAAGGCTGCGGCGGGCAGACACAAAGCAGGCCCCGCGGGCAGCTCTCTGGCTGGGGCGGTGGAGCCTGATTGATGGACCCCGGGGGCGGCAGCCCAGCTGCAGCCGCCGGCCTGGTGTGAGCGCCGGTCCTCGTCCCCGAGCGCCTAGGGAGGGAAGGCTGATTTACAGCGCCCGGCAGGACTCGGGCAAAGTGCCTGCGGCAGTGAAACCCACCCAGGGGCCCGCCCGAGCACAGCCACCTTCCACCCAGCCTGGCTTTGCGGGACCGCCCTGTACCCTGCCCGCAACGCTGCCCCGCAAAGCCCCCACCGCCCAGCGCCGCTGGCCTTTGGGGCGCCTTGGGGGACGCGATCGTCGGGAAGATGCCAAAGCATCAGACTCAGAAGTTAGGCAGAGGGCAGCCGGCGCCCCAGTCCTCCTCCAGGCCGCAGCTCCATCGGCTTAAAGAGGCTGAGAAACTCAAGGCTTCCCCTTTCTTACAATCGAAGTGAAATAAGCGTCGCCCCAAATTCTTACTCTTAGTTTCTGAGTGTGTTTTGTTTCGGAAGGTAAAAGGCCAACAAACTTATGGGGAATGAGAACGTAAGATTTGAACTAACGAATCTGAAGAAGTAATTCTAAACTCCAAGGTAACGTTGGGCCCTGGTGTAGGCGTCCCCCGCCGTGTCTGAAGTCGACTAGTCAGCACCAGAGCTGAGATTACGCAGGTTCTTTCTCCACGGACACGGGGGATCCAGAGATAGGGTGAAAAATAAACTCATGGTTGGCGTGTCAGAAGAGGGGAGACGACGGGCTCACCTCGGACTCAAAACAAGAGGCTTCTAAATAAAATTCAACAGACCGGGAGCCCAAAGTAACAAGCCTTATGAATCGCTTTTTTTGTAGGATAAGGGCCTCGTGGCTCGACTCAGAAAGATTTTTTTTAAGTAATAAATATGCCTCTTTAGGAGCTAATTTTGAAGGCTGAGTGCGATTTTAAGTTTCATAACTATAAAGGGCGGTGATCAAAAGCGGTGTACAGGTTTTGTGCGAGTGAGTGAAGAAATCTCGTGCAGTCAACCCCTAAGATGTACATGGAAACCTCAAAGCTCGCCTGTCGACTTGATTTTCTTCTCTTTCCTCCCTTCTCCCCTCTGTAAATACCATTAGCTCTCAGTCTGGCCTTGGTGGCCCGAACCCCGCTCTCCCTGATAAATCCAAACAGAAAAGCAGATACTACACGGGGCGGGGTGCAGAGATGAAACTTTGCGGGGGTCTCACCCTCCTGTCTCCCGCCGGAGTTGGTAAAAAAACAAAAGCAACTAGAGCATGGAAAGTCCGTCCTGTGATGAGGACCCAACCCGAGTCCCTGAAAGCCGAGCTGTGTTAACGGCAACTGGGTCCAAAAGCAGCGAAGCAACCCGAGCCCCAGGGCTGCGGCCGGGCTGGGCTCCGGGAAATACTGGTCGTTGGGAAATTAAGCTTCCCTCCCGCACTTTAATTTCACGTTAATTCCTAAAAAGCCCTGAAAATGACACTCTCCGAAACGCAGCTGCCTCGTTCCCTTACGTTCGCTTTAAGGAAAAGTTTTTGCAAACACTTTCTTTGGAAGCGTATTTTACTCCCCAACTTTGATAGGCAAAAAATCTCAAGAGGAAGCTTCACATTAGAGCAACAACCAATAAACTGATTTTCGTAATATGTAGCTTCCTAATAGTACAAGTGTGTCCCACTTCACTCGGTTATAAAATATAAAAATGTTTGGTTATCAATTTTTCTAAATTACTTGCAGGATGGGGGAGTGCGGAGGCAGAGAGGGAAGATGAGCCTTATGCCATCTGGTGGTCACATGTGGAACTTCATGACAGCCGCCAAATTCAATGACCATCTCAACCTACAGGGATTTCTTCACCAAAAGGCTCTGTAAACCTCGTCCTTTTGAGAAGAAGGGGGACCATCTTCTTTACAGAGGGCTAAATCTGAAGACAAAAATGTTGGCCAAAAAACGCTCCTGTTCTGAAAGTTTATAGCCACATAGATTTTTTTTTAACGAACCATCATACCTCTTGGGGAAATTTTTAATGATCATTTATATTGCAGTTGACACAGAAGTTTAAGAAAGGCTAAATTAGCGAGCTGTATGTAGCGTTTAACTTTTCCGAAGGGTTTGGGAGTAGTCTCCGCAATACCCGCTGCTGAACACGTGGGGGCGTACTCAAGTCTCTCTGTCCCTGGTAATATGACTCCTTCACTTTATTTGCATGAACCGTTGTGATTGGATAGTAGGTTTTGAAAACGTCAATCGTACGTCAAATCGTAGTCGGCCAATCAGCAGCCTACTATAGCGTGATTGGTTTCCCCTAGAGTTGTCAATCATCCGAAATTTGCATACTAGTCAGCCAGAAGGCTGGGGCTTGTCAGTTCGCTGTGGCAGCCGGAAGAGAAGGAATCGGACGGAGAAGAATGAAAATTCACTTTTGCTCTAGCAAAGCGAAAGAAAAGTATTGTTTTACTCATTGTTTCAAAATTAATCCGACTACATATTTACCTAATAAAATTAAAACGTTCAATTAAACAAAAATAAGCAACTAGCAAGGCCTTGGCAACTAATTTTAGGTTTGCTGCTTAAAAATATCAATAAGTAGTCAAAAGAATAATAAAACGCCTAAAATTAAGCTAACAAGTTCGTGTCCTAAATGATCATTGTCAAACTAAGAGAACGTGGCATTTATAAATAAATTGCTTTTATTTATAAAACACTGCTTTCAAAACATAGGCAAGCTAAACGTGTGCCTTCGTAAGAAAAACCACAGAGAAGAAAATCTAAAATAACATGTTTTTACTTTATCAATAACAACACGCTCGATCATCCTCCCCTTTTTATTTATTTACTGTGCATTTCCAGACCAGAATACTTGTGTTTGCACATTTCCCCTCTCCCACACACACACAATTTTTTTTAATGGAAAAAGAAATTTGCAGGGCCTGCGAAGAAGTCACGGCCAGTTTTTTAATTTAGAAATTCGTAAAAGCGAAGCCTTGAATTCTCAAATAGATCTTCTGGGGCTATCGTGATTTAAAATATGTGCAAAGCTTATGATTGCCCTAAAATCAGTTCGAGAAGGAATCCGCGGCCTAAGCGGAGGAGCGTGCTGGGGCCTCTCGCTCCAGGACGCTGGAATTTGGATGCAGGCGGGCAGCAAGCCCGGAGCTGCAGCGGCCAGGCCTCGCCTCTCAAGAATTTTGTAGCAGGCGTGAACACGCATCCACCCAAACCGGCTTTGCTCCTCCCGTGCGAACCCGGCCGTGGAACGGTTTCCAAACTTTCCACTCACTAGCCAAGGGATTTGTTCTGCTGCGTTTTCTTTTTCCTCTACTATCCTTTGGAGGCTGCATTTTTTCTAGTTTTATTCTTTTTGTTTTTCGTCCTTTACTTATTTTTTCCTTCCTTCCCCCCCCCCTTCCACCCAAGCATTATTTCAGTGTTTCTTTCTCCCTGGCTACTTGGGTTGGGAGATGCTCACTGCGGCTGGCTGCGAGAAGCCACACAGGGCTGGGGTGGTGCTGGGGAGAAGTGGGGTGCTTAGGAGGACATTTCCTGGGACACTGCGGGCTTGTACTGGGTGCTTTGCGGGGAATGCCCGGGTGACACGACACTTCCCGGCCTGTCTACTTTCCTGTAGACTTCCCGGCGATTTCAAGTGGGGTCCTACGGGAAAATGGGCCTCCTGGTCCTCTGTACACCCCGCCCCACAGTTAGCCTGGTGGAGACCCTGCTCAGGCCCTCCGGAGAGACGAGTGAGGGATGAGTGCCGACTGACCGACCACCTGACTCTGCACACGCCTCCAGGGAAACCTGCAGCTAGGACTGCACCCCCCCCCCAGCCTGCTGAAGCTGCCCGAGTGCCAGCACTCACCACTTCACCCTACACCTCCTTTCTCGCCCTCTCACTCTCTCCCTTCTCTCTCTATCTCTATATTTCCTCTCTTTCTATCTCTCCTCTCTCCCTTTCTCTATCCTCTCATCCTCTCATCCTCCCCCCATATCTCCCTCCCTCTCCCATCTTCTCCCTCTATCTTTTCTTTCAGTGTCTCTGTCTCTCGATGTCTCTGTCTCTTTGGGTCGGTCTCTTGCACTCTCATCCACGCACGCGCACACGTTTCCCTTGCTGTCAATCACAGCCGCACACCCTAGGACGCCTGCGCACTGGAGAAATTCAACCCCCCCATCCACCCCACGCCCTTTCAATGCGTCACCCCGCCATATTGACCAATAAGAGCACGGATCTGGGGGCGGACTTCCAGAAAGAAGCCAATGAGATAGTAGTTGGGAGCTAGGGCTCAAGGGGAGTAAATCCTTCGCGGTCCGCATTCAGTCGCCCGGGCGATGATTTATGCCCCCCTTTTATTATTTGTAACACTTTGGGAAGTTATTAAGAGGAAGATCTACTGCTTCCTCTTTTGGGGGGGGTGTGGAACTTGATAGTAATATTTGTTACTGGCCGGTATTAGGGGAGAGTGGCGCGGGGTGGAAGGCCGTCGGATGCTGGTTTGTTTGTGTGGGTACTGTTTTTCATTACACGACAGATTACCCTTTTCATTACAAGCTGCAGACAGGGCCAGCTTCGAAGGTCCTCTTGGCTGAATGATCTTGGATCACTCAGGGAGCTGAAACCTGATGCCTTCTGACTTTCCTGTCTATACTACCGGCCCTGGAAGGAGCCATGGGTGGAAGATGCTGCAGAAGAAGTAGACGGGCTTCCCTCACTCAGTTCCCCTCCCGAGCACTGAGCAAACCTCGCGCTTTTTCTCCTGGATGCTCATTAAGAGTTAGTTGACTCTGTGGCGGATGCAATAAAATGTGGATGGTTTCAGGACCCCAGACAAACCTGGTTTCTGTTTTTCTCTCGGCCGGACCACACCCCCAAGGAAATTGCCTTTCAACGGGCGCCTTCGGGAGACAGATTCTGCTCGTAGGCCTGCAGTTTGGAGAGGAGGAATGTCGGGAGGGGGGGACGGAGGGAGGCGGGATAACGGGGCTGCACCAGGACCCTGGAAGACCGGCTAGCTAGGAGGGCCATCCAGGAATCCGCGGTAGCTGGAGGTGTACTAAGTGTCACCCGTGCAGACAAACGCTGACCACCTCAACCTAGCCTGCCTCCTGGGAAGGCCAACCTCCAAGGGGGAAGTAGGCAAAGGGCTTTGGATGAAAAGAAAGTGCCAAAGAAGAGTTACAGATTCGCTACCTCTGATCTCCGAAACAGAAAGTGAATGTCCAAACATTAAACACTATTCCCAGCAGACAAGGATGGGGGCGGATAGGGGCGGATTGGGGGGGGGGCGGTTCTTTCCTTCTGTTTCTAGATCACTGACAGGAACTCGCTAGCTTATGCCAAGATATTTCTATTTGAAATTAAGAAAAACAATGCAAAGGGCTTGCTAGGGTATAGGAGTGGGGTGACGAGATACCAGAGGAGGAGAGGGCTGGAAGGGACCAGGAACTGTTTGATCATGGGAGTGGACAGAAGGAAAACAAAAAACGGTAAACTTCAAAGCTTCGGGCCTAATCCTCCTCAGGTTAATTTCTGCTTCCTAAAACGCTAATAAGCATCATAAATCACCCGCCCCACCCTCACCCCGCTGATCTTGCCGGGAGGGTACTTTTCCCCTGGTCTGTCCCCAGGGGCTCAGTGACTCTCCAGTACTCAGGCCTGGGCTTCCAGGGTGGGGTGGTTCCTGGGTTTGGATCGCTGCCGGATGGATGCGTGGAAATCTACGGACAGGAAGATGCTGGGAAGGGTGCAGGCCTGACCCTAGAGGAACCCGGGTGCAGATGCATTCTGCCTGACCCTGGGGGTTGTCCGTCTGGCGTGCTGTTTGAAGAAGGTTACAGCGTGTTTAGAGATTTGCAAAACTCTGAGGAGCAGCAAAGATTAGAAAGGCCAGCCTGAGATTTGTCAAATGACTTCCGGTAACAGAATCAGGTTTAAACCCAGGCGGACAGGCATCCTCTGATGGTGAATCTAGACCTGGACCACTGTGCAGGACTGGCCAGGCGCGAGAAGAGGAGGAGGGCAGAAGCGAAGGGACCAGGAAAGGGACCGCCGCGATGCCAAGGGAGCTCACTTGAAGGCCCTATCTTAGCTGTGTGGTAGTAAATGTCAAGTCAAAGCCTTTCTGCTGCGCTTCCTGCCACCCCACCCCCCATCCCCCACACCGCGCGTTTGTGAACCAAATGCCTTGAAACTGATAGATGCCAGGGGTACTGTCCCTGGAATTCCTAGGCTGGCCGCCCTTGGTTGAGGAGGAAGCCAGGGTCTGGACTGTCTGGGGAAAGCTAGACCCGTCTTCATCCTAAGCGCTTATGTTCACAGCAGGCGCATTGGTTAAACAAAATGTTAAAAATAAAGCAAAACATGTCAAAAGTCTTAGGCAGCAATGGGTGGGGGCGGGGGCAGGGGGGGGCGCTCGTGCCTGCAATTCTAACATTCTAGAGACAGAAGCTGGGGAATCTTTGACAAGTTCGGAGCCAGTGTGGTCTACATCACAAGTTCCAGACCAGCCAGGTGTATCTAGTGGAACCTCATCTCAAAAATAAATAGATAGATAGATGGATGGATGGATGGATGGGTAGGTGGATGGGTGGATAGATGGATAAATGTATGTTTGAAGGAAAGAAAGAAAGGAAGGAAGAAAGAGAGAAAGAAAGAAACAGAAAGAGACAGATTGAGTGGTCATGGCTGGGGATGCATAAAGAGCTGTAGCTTATGGGGTGTTTGGGCTTCTTAGAGTCTTCCAAGAGCAGGCACAGACCTAAGTCCTTCCCTCTATGAATGACTGTGTTCCTAGGCACACCTCAGGTCTGCACATCAGATGTTTCTACAGATATTCATGGCAAACCCCGGAAAACCTGCCTCTCGGGCTAACAAAAATATTATATAGCAATGGGTCCCCAGGCCTAAAAATAAGTATCTAAAGTATCAAGAAAAATAAAGAAAACTGAAATGGGGGGGGGAGTCCATTACTGAACCTTAATGAGACCTCTTCTTTGGCCTGGAAATGTCCCTGGATATTATTAGATACTCAGATGTGCATCTAAAAAGGAGGAGGAGGAGGAGGAGGAGGAGGAGGAGGAGGAGGAGGAGGAGAAAGAGAGAGAGAGAGAGAGAGAGAGAGAGAGAGAGAGAGAGAAAGAAAGAAAGAAAGAAAGAAAGAAAGAAAGAAAGAAAGAAAGAAAGAAAGATCAAATCAAAGCATTTGTTCCTCGGGTGAATAATTATTTCGAACCACAGACGGAAATGCTCTTTTGTCCCCAGAAGTGAAAGTGATGTAATTGTCTATGGTACTACAGGCTCTGGCACAAAAAGGACTATGTTTCCACCTTGGAAAACAAAATAATTCTAAAGTTGAGCAGTGGTGGATAAAATGTTAACAGTTTTCAAAACTGTATGAGCAACCAGTTAATAGAGTTAAATTCCGGGACATGGGCTTTGGAAATTGATTTTTCTCCCTTCCCCCAGAAGTGAAAAGTAATCTCTTTTTGAAAATAAAATATTGTTGCTCTACCAACAGAGGACAGAGGGCAGGGGACTTTGTAGGGAAGACCTGCTACTATTGCCTGTTCTATTGAAACATAAAGATCAAAGGCAAAAAAAAAAAAAAAGAAAAAAGAAAAAAAAAAAAGAAAGGCAAGGACAAATTTGAAGAGATTATCAGCCACATCTGTCCCAGATGTCAGCTCTCCCTGCATGCGTTTTGGTTTTGGTTTCTAAAATGAACCACAGAGCTGGGATGCAAACACTTTCTAGTGATTCAGTGAGGTACAATGCCGTCTCAGCCCCAGCTCAGGTGTGAAGGCTGCTGAAAGCCAAGACCCAGAAACCCTGAGCCCACAGTGAAGGGGTGCAAGAAATATCATTTCCTCAATCAATCCCAGCCCTGCTTAGCCAATTGCTAGCAAATACTCTCAGCAGCTTTGGAATTAAAATGATTCGCTAACAACCATGGCTTACTATTTGGGGGGGGGGGCTGTCCAAATTCGAGGTGTTTGCATTCCTAAAGGTCTGGGCGAGTTACACACTTTGGCTGTTTCCTGCTGCGCCAGAGTTTGCACTTGTACCAGAAATTCTCCAGATCTGGTCCTCCCACTACCCATTCATTTTGCGGGAACTCAGAGGCATTCGCCAGCTCTGAGATGTCTTTATTCACTGCTGTGGTACAGAGGCTGTTTAAACGAATAGGGACCTATTCTTTATATCCGCTCCTTGCACAGATATTTATTATCTGTAGGAATATTTAAGGGTTTGTCGTGGGCCAGCCACCTTTGACAGGCGCCATCACCTCACACTCCAGGCTAATGGACCACACTGTGGTCACATTTAATTTATTAGGGTGAGAAGTTACTGCAGGGGAGAGAGGGTCTAGAAGAGGAGGGCTTTGCTAAGAAGAGAGAGGTCCTAGCCCACCCTGTAGCTGCTTAGATTATATGTGCCTTGGAATAGCACATCCACATACAACTCAAAATGTGAAAACCATTTCCTTACAGTTTGATTCTTAACTGAGGTCCATTGGATGCTCAGGAGTCTGAAGGCTGGCCTTGAGTGGCCAAGAACTAGCTAAAATGGAATACTAAATCTTGGGTGCAAATTGTTTGGCTTGTAAACTTTAATAATAACAACAACAACAGTGCAGTTCTGGCCAGGCATGGTGCATGCTTGTAATTCTAGTTCTGGGAAGGCTGAAACAGGAGGGTCAAGAATTGCAATTAGCTAACAATGAAACCCTGTCTCCAAACAATAATCAACTAAATTCTGAAAAAAGTAAGTCTGTGCTCACCATCCTCAGATAAACAAGAAATTATTAAGAAACCGTAGTTGAAAATTATACCAAGCGCTCCAATGTTTGCCCTGCGCCCGAATAGAGGAACCTGAGAAACCGGAATAATTAGCAGGGAGCTATGCAGGATTTTTCACTTCATTAAGGCAATAGATCAAAACAAGCAACACAGAGATCCTTAATAGCCATGCTACTGTGGTAAACTCAAGAGAACTCAGAGAGCCTGCAGCTGACTACCTGGTGGTAATATTAATGAGTTCTTAAGATAGAATATTTCAATGGTTCCATTTCCTCCTAAACTTCAAGGCAATCTAAGCTCTCTTAACATTGTCATTACCACGACCGACAGAGGGAACCCGATCCGATTTGGTTCTAAAACAAAATGGGATATTAACTGTGTTTGTTTTCACTTTGATCCATAGGAAGTAGGTCCTGCGCCCTGTGACCCATTAAACTAATAAGATTATACACGTCGACAGAGCGGAGGTTCTAATTGTTTCCATCTGCCCCAGATCTTTGCATTTTAAAAATTGATGAAAATAGAGCTTGAGTTACGAAAAAGAAAATATTTCAACAGCGGGATCGTGACAAAGTTGAGCCGCTTGGACTACACATGCAACCAATTACTGAGAAAAAATAAGTGTGTGTATACGGTGTTGGGGCCTGAAAAGGAAATAAAATAAACCCAGAAATTCAATAATTAATAATGTAGTTGATCTGGGGGTGGTCGCACACTCTACAGCTAACACGCGCTTGAGAAAACTAGCCAATCAGAAGCGCGTGCTGGAGACATCCTACACCTCCCCTCCTCTTCATAAATATTTAAATAGAGAGGGGTCCAGATTTGTTATTTAAATATCCAAGGACTCTCACAAGGGCTCATCTTTCCTTGGGTTGCTCCTTACTGGGTGGAGCAAGGGGGAGGTGCGCTAGTTCCGCGCTCTCATTTGCTAATTGTGCCTTCCTTGCATCATCGTTCGTTTGACCAATCCTTGAACTTCACTTTGAAGCTCTCCCCGCCCCTCCACCCGCAGCCCGAGCCAATAGTACGGCTGCATGTAAATGAGAGCCTGGGCGTTTCTCTCCCCGCCCACCGCCCGCCTCTCCCCAGGGCGGGAGGCGGAGAGGGAGGAGCGGGGGTGCAGGCGTGGCACAGCGAGGCTTGGGGCCCCTGGCTCCACCTCCCGCGGGGCGGGATGCCACTTTCTCATTGGCTAGGCTAATATACTATTTTGCATAAAAAGGGGTGGGCTTTCAGTCTTTGTAATTGGAGAAGGGGTGTTGCCATCCTGGGGTGGGGTTTTGGCGGGGAGTAGGGGTGGGTCCCTGCGGCCTCGCCCGACGGGCGCCAGGATCCTAAAGAAAACGAACGATTTTCTGGAAAAAGATTGTTTTTAATATGCGCTCCCTTAAGGGAATTATATACTCCTAAACCCATGTTTTCGTTTACTTTAACAAATCGTTCAGAGTTGTACCATGGAATACATAGACCCCTACACCCTCCAAATTAATTTCCTTTCTATCTTAATAAACTCTAGTACAGCCTGTGTGAAAGCAAACTTTACAAGCAGTTTCTCTTTCATTAAAATTCATGTTTGCTTTACTATAGATTCCCTGCCCCGCCAATTTTCAACGATCTGAATTGAGAAGTAGAGTGTGAAAAACAGAGGAAAGACGGAAATTCTTGCAGGCTAAGCAGTCCGTGGATTGCCTGTGAATGAGGCAAGTGTTAAAATTCTTTCCAGCGGGAAAAGGCCCCCAGAATATTTGATTGGAAATATAAAATAAAAATTATTCTTGAGAAATATGTTTCCCTTTTTTTTTTCGAACGAAATTTCTTCCGTTTTATTTCCAACTGAACATAAGACTTAACCTTTTCAATACTGTTGAAGTATCGGGCGGCAAACTTGGGAAATGATTGAATGGAGAGGTAATCTGGGATCCTAAATTTTAAAAATATACCATTTGTGATTTGGATAACATTTCTTCAGCTTTCAGAAACGTAGTGACTGTAGCTCGCCTACTCAAACTCAAATTTGGGAGTTTTCATTGCTCAATGTCGACTACATTTTAAGGACTATGTGGCCAATGAAGTCCATTGATAAAAATGAAGAAAAATGGAAAAAAATATATTTCTCTTGGCAAAAATAAAATCCATAACAAAAACTAAAATACAGCATCCCACCTCACCTCCTTAAAAGAATTCTCTTTATTCCCGCCTTGGCAGAGACAGATTGCTGATTCTCCAGAGCAGAGGCTGAAAAACCTGGCCGGCTCTGGAAGAATGGTCTACAGGAGTTAGGAAAAGAGAAACAAATTGTGTTGGGCTAGTGTGAGCTACTTTTTTTCCCCTCCAAAACATTTTCTGATGTGTAATAAAATCAGGAAGAACTGTTTAATAACTGCCCCTGGATTTACATCAGTTCACTGGTGACATTTAACTCAAGTCATACATTTCAGTCTTGAAAGCACGCGGTTGCAGCATTGTTCAGTGCCCTCCTCCGTGAAATTAGATCCAGAAATATTCCAGTGATTAAATGTTGAAATGCACATTAATGTCTCTGATATTGCAGGCAATTACTCATGTACATCCGCCTCCATCCAAGAAACATGACGCCAGTTGATAATTTGTCAAAATTGTTGTTTGAAACTGAACTCTAGGTAAGGTAGAGTAATAAAACACTAGCACCTTTGTACACTTGAGTCTTAGTAGTTACAGTTAATTTTATGACCTCTTGACAAAAACTTATATTTATATTTATGTTCATCGGTTTTAGAGGCTGGCTGTAGATGTGGCCGCGCCAGTTCCAGGAGCTACGGATTTTAGAAACCAAACTGAAAATTCATTTACTCCAAGAGTGAGCTTTTTGTTTTTGTTTAGGGGAGGGTTTTACTTTTGTGAACAAAGTTGTTCTGGTGGTGAAGTGATATGTATTCCCCATTTAAAAAAAAAAACTGAGAAATACTGGATCTGAGGGGTGACTGTGCTCTATCCTGCTTTTCTCTGAAGGTTTCTCATAGGAATACCTCTTTGTTTCATTTTGCTACAAAATTGAGAATGGACGTCCTAAGAATCCACTTTCCCAAGCTCACCCTTGTCCTGCTCCTTTTTTCTGTTTTTAACTATAAATTGCCTTTGTGAAAATTCAGTTTTACTACATCTATATTTATAAAGCTTCATTTTATTATAAAGACATGAATGCTCACAAAAAAAAATTTGAAAAAACAAAAAAATGAGTAAAATGTAATGGTAATTGGGCCATAAATAATTTCCAATGTCACGATTGCATATTTTAAACACAGAATTATGAAACTTATTATTGGGTATAGCTGATATGTGGAAAAGTAAAAAATACATTTATAGACGTAATTAGGAGAACTCTGGTTTAAAGGGGGATATATGTCCAGATTAATTTACCTTTCTTACATTTTTAATATTTGTTTAAAGTTTGTTCCAGTGTTGTAGTTTAACAAAGGCTGATCTGAGGCTAGTCTTTATATCTAGTTTATCTACTGCAACTTTGTCCAGCAATTCCAGCATTGTTCTTACGGACATTTTCCTGAGCTCTTGCCCTGGCTTCACATTCTGCAGGAATGCATAATCACAGCAAGCTTGCACATTAAAGACATTAGTCCATTTTTAAATTGCAAACATTTTTCCTTTAGCCCAATTCCGTTTTACTAACAGCATCTGCTTCCAATCTACTTGTGCTTTTAGGAATACTGGTTTTTATTAACAGCACCTGAGAACACCAGCAAACCACAAAGGATGTGTGATTAAGAATATTATCAAACAAGCATTTAACAAAATGCATGATTGGCTATGTCCAGGCCGATAAACTGAGCAAATGTACCTCATTCACTATTCGCTTTACAGTCTCTAATGCTATTTGCTTCTTGCCCCTTCTCGATAATATGGTCCCAGCAACAAAGCAATAGCTCTGTTTATCATTAAATCATAAACTCACAGCAGTACACTATTATAATAGAGCTCATATCCAGTAAACTTCAGAAGCAAATTCTTGTATTGTGGTGGCAGATGGCTGTGAAAAGAACTGGTTTTGCCTGTTGGTTTCCCTTAGCTTGCAATGATGATTAACTCCGACGTAGCTAAACAAAGTTCAAATAATAGACTCGGAACATGTTCTAAACATATACAGTAAGTTGCTAAGTGTGAAAAAAATAAATATGTATTCCATTTATCTTCAGCTTATGAATACGTGAATGGGTGGTTTTATCCATATAAGAAAAAGACATGGAAAACTGACAGGCTCCATAGAAAGGCAGCAGTCTGGGCCCGATGGAAAGATCCGGGAATTAAGCAGGAATGTTACAGTGGCATTTTACAAATCTCTCTGAATAAAAACTGATTGGCCAATTACATGCTCACAGCTGGAAGGTGCTTGTTCATATACATTTTAAAGACTTCATTTGCCTTTGTGGACAAACACCATCCACAAGGAAGGAAATTAAAGGGCACAGTGGGAGGTGTTGGTTCTGTTCAAGTTTCTTTCATCGTGAGTGCTTCTAAAATTAGC
The DNA here is from genome assembly GCF_049852395.1 of Peromyscus maniculatus bairdii. Classification (NCBI taxonomy): domain Eukaryota; kingdom Metazoa; phylum Chordata; class Mammalia; order Rodentia; family Cricetidae; genus Peromyscus; species Peromyscus maniculatus. Next base: position 74,054,485 of record NC_134854.1, read on the forward strand.
AATAAGGATTCATGCGTCTATGATCATATGTCCACACGTTGTGTATCATTTCTTCCCTTTGAAACAAGGAATGTGTTGTTCCCAGAGCGCCGTGATGAAAGCAGACTGTCTTTAATAAGGATCCTACATGCTACAGCTGTTTCTAAAAGAATTGAGAAATACTTTCACAGACATAAACATGAAATAAATGTGTAAAATAAAAATGGTGCAGGAATACTGGCTTTTGTGCAAAGGTTAAAAAAAATTATATCTGAAGAAAATAGATGTCTGTCTCTAAAATGAGCAAGTTTGTGCTTCACATCCAACTTGGGTTCCGTAGATAACTGCTTCCTTTCTATCCCCACAGAGCAGGGAGAGCGGGGTTGAAAGGATAATTCAAAGTTATAGCCCACCCCACCCCGGGAACAATTTTATTCACTTGAACTTGACTACTGTAAAATGAATTGTGGGTAGGAAGAGGGCATTTATTAAATACTATCACCACTCATCTCAGGCAGAGTTCTTTGCATATTTCCATTATGGTGAACATTACGTTATTAAAAATTCATCTTCTAAATTGGGAATTCAGGAGAGTTTTCTGACTTCCAGGGGTGGTATGGTACATATTTTTGTGGAGAAAAATAAATACTGCTGGAGAGGGAAAAAAAATGACTGCAGTTTCATCTCTCCTTTCTTAGTTTTCCATAGTAGATGCAAAATATCAGTGTTATTCGTGAGCATATTTGAGTGGCTATTAAAGCACGTGGAGAATATCCTGTTTAAATTCAAGCACGATGCTGGCAGATAACCTAATACATGTCAGGCCAGCTTGTCCAGATTCTTAAAAGCCATTGATCGCTGAAGGTTGCCATGTACGTGCAGCTTTCAAAGTAGTGTGGGTATATTTTCAACACCCAAATTATATATATATATATATTCTCATATAATTCATTCATATATAATTCATATATATATGGTCATAATATAATTTGAAAGAATGAATAAGGGGAAGCAAAATTCATCCTTAACTGAAGAAAGTAACTACATATATGTATAATATATATATATATATATCTTGAATTATTACATACATAAAAATATATAAATATGTTTTTGGAACTTTTCTAAGTATCTTTTTGTATTTCAAAAATGCACTTATAAATACTATACATTCTAATTTTAAACCATGGAGCTATTTTAAAATAGCCTTGGTAAATTATAGAATTTTTCCTGTAGCCTCAGAGTTCTTCTACTTTTGGGGGATTGGCTGTCAGGTCTACTTTTCAGAATGAAACTGCACTTATTCAGCCAGCCCTCCTTCATCAGGCTCCTAAAGTCTTGGCTTTGTAAGCTGCGCTGTCTGCAGGGTCCACCAGGCCTTCTTGAGGGGGTGCTTGTCTTTGGAGGCTGAATTCCTGTGAAAGTCATTGTGTATTTTTAAAGATTTCTGTTAAATGTTTTTCTTTCTAATTTTTAACCTTTCCCCCTTTTCTCTCCCCGTTCCCTTCCTTTTTATTGATTATTTTTTGATGTGCATGTGCTGGTTTGTTTTCTTTTTTCTGCAAATGGCTTGATCACAACCAGAAAAGTAACACATACACTGTTATGGCTTCAAAGTATTCAAAACTAAAAGACCCGGAGGTTCCCATAGACCAGCTTCTTCTTGGCCAATTTAGCGTGTAGGGTTTTTTGTTTTTTGTTTTGTTGTTGTGTGGCTGCTGCCGCCGTTGTTTTTGTTTTGTTTTTGTTTTTTTACCTTTTTCCTGTACACATTTACAAGTAACATATACGTATATGTTGAAAATGTATGATGCTGTGGTATATAATCTTAGATACTAATAAAATAATTCAAGCTGCACACATTCTCAATGACGACGCTACAAATGAGCTAAGGGACGCAAGGGGAGAGGGAGCGCATGAGCGAGGGAGGCAGGCGATGGGGAGGGATGCAGAGAGAGGTGTGGCGGGGTATTCCGTACAGCCACGGCCCCGCCCGGCCCGTGCTATTGTTCAGCCCCCCTCCCCCCGACGCCCCCCTTTATTTCTTAGTTCCTGCTTAGAATTTTTCATTGAATTAAGAACAAAAACCGTAATCCAAACATGATCCTAGTATCGATGTTGGTCCACAAGTCACTCCACAGCTGCTGGAGCCCGAGACCGGCACTGGCCAAGCGGTCTTAACTGACCGGGAGGCAGAGCCCTTCCTGATTTGCGAGCTAGGCAACGTCCAAAGGATGCTTAGAAAATGCAACCGAGCGTTTGATAAGCAGTATCAGAGCTCAGCTGAACTGCCTTGGTAGGTGGCAAAGGACTCAGAAAGTCGAAGTGGAGATTTTCCGAGCTCTCATCCGGGTTGCCCAGGTCTCCTAGCAAGAGCTGTGCCCCAGCAGGAGTTGAGCCGCCTTTAGCACCTTGAGCACCTTGTTGTGGTGGGCTAAACAAGATCCTTAAGAACATCTCCTCTGCTGCACTCCCCAGCCCAGGTGCAAATGTACAATGCCTAGCAAAATCGGAAGGCGGTGGTGTCACCATCCCAGGGTCTGCTATTCTCTTTCTTCATGATCCCTCTTCAGAAGCCAGCCTGCAGCTCCCTTCCTTCCATAGGGAAGTCTGCCATTACCCGCCTGCGGAGCGCGCTCCTTCCTAACACAAAGGCTTCCTGGGGGATAAGGCGGTGGCACAGGAGAATTAGGAGATGAAACTCTGTGGAAAACATGGAGAATCGTGTGTGAGTGCGTTCCTTTCTGTTTCTTTGGGGATTTTCTTCCAACAGGTTGGTAAAGGAAAAATGACTGGCTTAAGACATAATGCAGCTTAAAGCTGACCTTTCTCATTTCTAAGTGTCAAGTTAACCTTCACATCCATGAAAACAAACTTCTTGTCAGTAGAGAAACAGACTTCCACCTCATGGAAAATACTTCAGAGGCACACTACACATCAAATAACGGCTTCAAAACACGCTGATACTTCAAGTCTGGAAGTATCAGAAACAGATGGGCTCGCTTCCTCTTTGTGTTCTATATAATATCCAAAAATAAAGAGGGAGAGAGAGAGAGAGAGAGAGAGAGAGAGAGAGAGAGAGAGAGAGAGAGAGAGAGAGAGAGAGAGAGAACATATTCATTCATTCATTCCACATCTGAAAATTTCGACTAATATCAGATCCATTGTCTACTTATATGGTTTACTGCTTTAGAGAAATTAATTATTATTGCTTCATTAGAGGGTCTGACAAACATTTGATCTTTCAAAAATGCCTGGCTCTTTTTTATGTAGTTTCTCTTACAGAGGCATGAAGCCTTTTTAGGGAGGGGGGAAAAAAAGAATATCCCATTTAAAAATTTTTTAAAAAATTAAAAACTTCTAGCTTCTGGTACAAGTGGTGATGCTCTTCCGCTTACAAGTCAATTCTCCGCACATGCATCCCTACTGTGGCTGTCCATCTCCAGAGCATAGAGCAGAGAGAGTTATCATTTTGCTCGTTGATATGAGCAACACTGTTCCTAACCAAGGGAATCCCTTCTACTAATCTTATGTCTTAATAAGATTTTTCAAACGGTCACTTCTTTCTGGGCTGGAGAGAAACACAAGGACACGTATCCAAGGCCATGTCTAGTTCTCTGAATGCTTGTTGGTAGGTCAGGGCGTGGGTTCCTGATACAAAACTGCTTGGCATGTGAAGTAGCTCCAAATCACATGTGACAAGTGCAGTGAAATTCTAGACCTGGAAGGTTAGAATTGTGACAAATACTTCCTCTGAGTGCTCATCCCATCTAATCACGGCTCAGTGAACTGTCTAAGGGGTCATTTTCTTCTTCTTCTGTCTGGGAAAATCCAGCAAAGGAGGATCAAAGATGGGGAACCCAAATTTAAATCAGCTCCTTCCCAGCATCTTACGTTTATTAAATCAAGAGGCAAGCCCTGGTGAGTTCAGTCCCTCCTCTTCAGGACAGTGATGTTTTGAAAGGCTGATCCCAAGTCGAGCATAAGTCAAGCATCTGGACAGCTCGAGAACACGCCCAGGTTGTGCCAACTTCCAGTTTTAAATGTGCTCTGGAGAGCAGGGCAGCAAGGCAGGCTGCCTGCCAGGCTGGCTCGGCCACTGGCCACCTGTGCGACTCTAGACAAGGAGGATGGCCTTTCTGTGGCTCTATTTCCCTCATTGGTATGGTTAGAATTATATGCCGGGCGGTGATGGCACACGCTTTTAATCCCAGCACATAGGAGGCAGAGACAGACAAATCTCTGTGAGTTCAAGGCCAGTCTGGTCTACAGAGTGAGTTTCAGGACAGCCAAGACTGTTTCACAGAGAAACCCTGTCTCAAAAAAAACAAAAAAACAAAAAATAAATAAATAAATAAATAAATAAATAAATAAATAAATAAATAAATAAATAACAAAAAAAAGGAATAATTATAGAATCTATCACTTCATAGACCTGGGGTGAAGATCATTAATATTCAAAAAATTCCTAGTGCCTGATACAAAGAACAGAACCAGATCTTTATTTGGGAGGGAGGGGGCTGTTGTTTTGTTTTGTTTTGTTTAAAACAGCGTTTCTCTGTGTAGCCCTGGCTATCGTAGAACTTGGTCTGTAAACCAGGCTAGCCTTGAACTCAGAGATCCACCAGCCTCTGCCACCATGTCTGGCTACAAATGGTTTTGTTTGTTTTTTACTTATGATTTTATTTATTATTATTAGTGTGTGTGTGTGTGTGTGTGTGTGTGTGTGTGTGTGTGTGTGTGTATGAGATGGGGTGGGACTCACACTCTGGGACACACATGTGGAGGTCAGAGGTCAACTCTGTGGATCTGGTTCTCTCCTACCACCTTTAAGTAGGACCCAGGGATTGAACTCAGGTAGCCAAGCTTTGGAGGCAAGGAACTTTACACACTGAGCCAACTCACCAAGCCCAATAGAGTTTTGTCTGTTTGCTTATTTTTGCTTTTATACGGTGTATATTAATGATAGGTAACCTATTTGACTACACAGAAAACCTCTTTGTCTAGGGTACAGGGTATTTCAGGCCTCTTTAGGATATCTCACAGAGGTAATTTGACCAATATGTTACTGGTAAATTGGTATCTTCCAGGGGATCTGTGGACCTGGGGCTTCCTACTCTATCATGTCGCTGAAGTCCTCTTTTTGCCGAATCCTCTTCCAGTGCATGCTGGCTTGCCATTTGTTTTTGTAGAATCAGATCTGTGTCCATAATGAGCCATCAATAGACAACTTTGGAATGAATGAATGAAAGAAGAGGAAGTCTGCGACTTCATTTTAAAATGAGATGGGGCCAGTGAACATGGCGGGAGAGGGGTACCGTGCGAGCTGAGGCACGAGGACCCCTCTTAGCACCTTGCTAAGAGTTTGGAAGACTGCTGTGATTTGAGAGACTGAGAAGACGTGTAAAGCACACCTCCGGGTGTGTCTGCGAGGGAACTTCTGGAGACCATTGGATCTCGGGGGCTCTAACCTAATCCACGTCAATCGGCTGATGCATTCAAAACCTGAGTCACTATTGGGAGGTGCGGAACTGTGCCCCGTCAAGTCTCCATGGAACCCTACTAAGACACCATCTAAAGACTGTATTTTGACAGTGGCCCCTTCTTCTCTCTGTTCTCTGGCTCCGGTGAAGTGAACAGCTCTGCTACCTCCTGCCATAGGTTCTGCTGCAGACCCAGAAACACAACACCGGCAGGCTGTGAACTCCAATCTCTGAACCCCAAAGAAATGTTTTGAGTTGTTTGATCTCAGGGATTTGTCACAGCAGGGGAAACGAATCCGCTTGATTTCCAGGACAGAAACAAATTCGGAGTCTGGTGGCCCATGGGGTGGTTCTAACAGAAGGGCTGGAGGCAGCTTACAGGAGTGGACACAGCCATTCCATAGCAGGAGTATGACCACCACCACCACCACCATCACCATCACCACAACTACCAACCCATCCCTCACCCCTGGAGGCAGGCATGCTTCTCAGAAACATCACACAAGCTGTGTGATGCCTTCAGACCTAGAGACAATGGGGTTAATACTTTCTCACCCGGTTCTAATGAGCTGAGCCTGTACCGCCTGGAAGCTCAGTCTTTTCTCCAGAAAAGGAGTATGCATTGCAGCAAGTTCTGCATAGCAAAGGTGTGAGCAAGAATGCACCAGAGTCTGCATCCAATAATAGGAATGCGGGAGATGAAGGAAATAGCATATCCCAATTAGGGGTACACTCAGGGGAGACAGAGGGTCCTGGGCAGGATGATGTTGTCCTAGCTGACCAGGTTTCTAGAGGAGATGTGAAATCTCCACCTGGGGAAAATTTGAAAGAAAAACAAGGAAGGGACTTAGGGCTTCCAAACCATAGGTTCAATCCAGGGCACTGCATGAACCAAGCCTGGTGGTAGACATCTGTAATCCTAGCACTGGGGAGGTAGAGGCAGGAGAATCAGGAGTTCAAGGACAGCTTGGATTACATGAGACCTGACATGGAGAGAGGAAGGGAAGAAGGAAGAGAGGGAGGGAGGGAGGGAGGGGAGGAAGGAGGGAGATAAAAAGGAAGGAAGGAACATTTGTTGTGAAGGGAAGTAAGTCAAGAAAAAGACCCCAGAGGCCTTTTGTGTCCTGAGTGCCATAAGTATGTGGCACCTAAGAACATTCATTGGGGTACAGGGAAGCTGCTGGGGACTGAAAGGGCTTCCTGAAACACAGGCTAGCACAGCCCACAACAGGGAGGAAGGAGGCCCTGAGTGAGTGAAGTCCTGAGTGAATGTATACTGTTGACACCGGCAAAGCCATGACCAGGACCAAGGCCCCAGACCCATGGGGAATTGATGTCCTTGGCCATTCCATCAGAGTGCACACAGCCCACCTGACCCCCAGTGTTTCGTACTTGTGTCTGTGTGTCTGTCTTTTCCTCCACCCCTCTCCTCCCCAGGTTAAGATTCCAGGACCCAAGCTGTGTGGGTCAAGGCATCACATAGGGACTTTCAAAGGGCCCATGCAAGTGAGAAGTCACGAAGCCTCAGTTTACAGAATGGGAATCAGATGATGTGTGGGTTCCAGAAAGCCTTGCCAGGCGTAAGATGCTTGGAGGTTCAACTATGAGAACTTTAAGGAAGTAACTGATGATGTTCTCCCTGAGTATTAAAGAAGTGATATCTGTGGTTATGATCAAGGACGTGTATATATTATATTAGTATTGACAGTAAAGCAGGAGTGTCGTCCCAACAGTGATCCCATAATGTAGATGCTAGGGACCCAGCCAACTCCATCTCTCGGACTAAAGAGGGAAATTGCCCTAGATCTCACAACTTCCAGGGATGGAGTTGGAGTTGATAATCGGCTCTAGGATGCTGATGTCCCTACTGAGGCTTTAATTGTACAAAACATTCACTTACTTCCTAAGCAGGGACAGTAATGCTGCTTTCAGACATGTATTTTGAATTTTACCTTAAGTCAATGATAAGCAAAATAGCCCCCATTTATTTTTTTTTCCATCCTACAAAATGCTTTCCCACAACTTTTCCATTCAGCTAATTAATGGTGCTTCCAAGTACTTTCTATTGCTTACTAAAGATATAACCCAGTCCCTGCAGCAGGGAAGGGGCTGTTTTCACGCTTTTATTTGACCTCGGACACATCATTGCTCTGCCACACTTAAGGCCATCCAACTGTAGTAAACTGACTAAATAATCCCCATGATTCCTCTTCAGACTCAACAGTCTCTGGCTACTCAAGAACTAAAATTTAAATCTGACGAAATTTAAGTAGTCATTGTAGCTCGTGGTAACTACTTTAGAAAAGGCAAATATAAGCATTTCCAGTATTCTGGGAATTTCATTGAGATAAACAGGAGCCTTGAGACTTCACTCCATGACTGGCCAATTGGCCTTTCTCATTTAGACTGAGCTTAAAAAAAAAAAAAAAAAAAGCCTTCCAAAGTGGCTTGCTGAGACATCCCTAGAAGGTCAACTAAAATGAGTTGTGGTAATGGGGGAGAGGCACATTGGTCCCTTCATAATGAGACTCTAGGATATATGATAGAGATGGGAATTTTGACAACTTTAGTGGGTTCCCCTCTTCACAGAGGAGAAAACAGAGGTACGGAGAGTTAGTGACCCGCACAGATCAATAACTGAGCAGGTTCTCCTAATTCCCAAGCATCTTCGTCCTGGTGGCATGCAGCCCGGCTCTGGAAGCCAAGCCAAGTCCCTCCTTCGTCGTTACTTTAACTCTCTCCTGTCACAGCTCGAGTTGTTGTGTGTAGAGCAGATGACCTGGGAGACACAAGCTGCCTTTAGGCGGGGAGTGACTTGCCCACCTGCTCCTTTGAAGATTCTAGACAGAGGATGGGGTAGGGTGGTCAGGCATTGTCAGGAACCAACCTAGTTTCAGCACTGAATGTCCCACGTTCCAGGGGGAACACTGCAGTCCTAGTTGAATCAGGATTATTGTTCACACTGAGACCAGTAACAGCGTCCCTGCCTGGTGGTTCAGAGCCCAGATGAAGCAAAGGATAAGGGAGATACCATCCCTGAGTGGACCGCTAATGCCTTCACTTCATAGATCAGAGAAAAAGAAGTTACCTGAAGTAGCTAGCATGCAGGGACTTCCCCTTGGCCTGCACTTAATCACCTCCTGGAGCAGCAAACAGCCCTGCTTTGAAACGGACCATGCCTCCTGTCGAAGCATTACATCTTAAAACACGCCTTTAAAAGACTCATAACATGGTTTTAAAACATAGATATGGAGTGATCAATCCACAATGTACGACTGTGTTCTGGATTCCGAGACAGACTGTTACAAGGTGCGGGCATTTATACAGTCCTCAGTGTTCTGCACCAAAGCTGCCGTAAGTGGAGGTCTGGGAATTTCTAATGGCCTCTTTAAGAAAACCTTGTTTCCACTTGGCTCACCCTAGACAGAAGCATTATTCAAGTAACCCTTGAACACCTGTCTGCAAAACCGCAGGCTGGAGATAGCAGAGCACACCAGAAGTTCAAGGTGAGGAAGCAGGAGTCTGGACTCCAGTGCTAACCCGGCCGTGAGCTAGGCTGTTACTTGAGGAAAATCACTCGGCTTCTTCGTCTTCGCAAAGGTGACAACAGTTCTCCAGGGAGACTGTGGAGTCAGAGAAGGGACAAGTGTGGAAGTGTCTTGGAAGCTGCCAGGTGTTACCCAGAGCCGAGATGTTCCGCAGAAGGGCCTCGGGTGCGAAAAGCTGAGCTTTGCAAACTGCAGTTACAGGTGGCGATTTCTGCGCATTTGCTGGTCCCTAAAAACGACCACCACCGAAGCACGTAAATGTATGAAAGGTGAAAAAGAAAACCCGTGACAGGGGCAGCACCAAAGCACAGGACTACATACACCGCAGGGCCAAAGGAACCCCTAAGAGCCACGGCCGCCGTCTCTCGCTTTCTTCCCTACACAGCCCCAGACTGACCATCTAAAGCAGACCGACCGTTAGAGCCAGTGCTTAAGAGATCTGCCGAGACTTCACAGACACCATCAAAACCATCAGTCGGCTCTGCTCTGAAACCCGATCTGACTCCTTTCTCAAGATGTGGCTTTCTAGTCCCCACACTGAGGCAGGGCAGTGTGACTGACTTTGGCCAGTACAACACGGTGATGGAGTCTGAGCCTGCTTCACTGTGCTAACTCTTACTGGCTATGGGAACAAGCCCCAGCTGGCCCTCGGGAGGATGGGCTCTTTTTAAGTTGACAATCCTTATGTTAGTCACTGTCAAAACACTATTTAACGACCTGGCCTGGGGTAGGACACGCCTTTAGTCTCATCACTCAGCAGGCAGAGGCAGGCAGATCTCTATGAATTGGAGGCCAGCCTGGTCTACATAGAGAGTTCCAGCCATCTACAACCATAGCAAAACAAAACCAAAAGACACCATGTAACAAAGAAACACACAAACCATGTGTCATGTGCCAGCAAATGTTTATTTTTGCTCCTGAGTCTAAGAACATTTATGATGGCCTCCATTAGGTTCCTTTTTAAAAAATTTTGTTTTGTTTTGTTTTGTTTGAGACAGGGTCTCACTATGTAGTTTAGGCTGGCATCAAATGCATAATCCTCCTGCCTCAGCTTCCTGGATACAAGTGTTACAGATGTTTGCCAGAATACAAGTACAACCTTGTACATGCGCATATGTGTGATGGACCTCAACTCCAGAGCCTTGTGTGTGCTAGGCAAGAACTCTGTACTTATCTACCCCCTCGCTCTTCATTAAGCTCATTCATGTATCTGTCTTCAATCATGTTTGAGACATGGATCTCCTGCTGCTGGCGAGGCCCTGTGATGGTTTTGTGGCTGACCAGCTAATACTGAGCAGTGATATCTGGGCTCTCTCCAATGTATTGAATTACAGATGAAATTAAGGACTCTGTTACTTTAGGACAAGCAACAATTAATTTCTGGTATAAGTATGCTTCAAATACGTGCTCTTCTCCATGGCTCTCCCATCCCTCCCACAGGCCGGCTGGGGCTTGTTCCCATAGCTAGCAAGAGAAAGCACAGTGAGGCAGACTCAGACTCCGTGCCTGTGTTGTGCTGGCTAATATAAGTCCTACTGCTCTCTACCGATTTGAGGACTAGAAAGCCACATTGAGAAAGACATGAAAAAGACGGAGGTAAGGCTTTTGTTCTGACAGCCAATCCACCTGAGTCTCCAGCAGCAACATCACCACCAAATAATGTCAGGAAAATTTTCCACGAAAATGTCCTCGGATGTCACCTGCCCCTTCTATTCAAATGCAGGAGTGTGCTGACAAAGTGCTTGCCAGAGCAGAGCCAGGGTCTGGTCTGGTTTTGTAAATCATTTTCTTTATTTTCTTGGTCAGGCCACATCTCTGGAGCACAGTTTCTTCTTCTATAAACTGGTAAGTTCTTCCTCATGGGGTCCTGCTGCTCTCTGACTCAATAATCTTGAATATTTTAACTCAGGCAACTTCCTTTTTTCTGCCTTGTCTCCATAGAAAACTCTCCCAGCCTAATCGGCTTTATGATGATATTAGCCACACTATGACTTAAAACAGCCCATTATGGCCCTCATTGACTGCTCCCAAATTCAAAGTAAATTCAATCACCAATACATATCCAATCAAAAAAATGGAAATCTCCAGGCTAAAGGGACATCAGCCCCTGGAAGGGAACGAACCTCCTGAATAAATAAATCTGCTTGGCCCAATATTTCCCCCTCTTGATTTGAACAGAGACAGTAACCCTTTTTCTGTCATTGAATTAATTTGCTAGAAGTGGCTGTAATTTCTATATAAATCCTGAGATTGTTTCTAATTTGCATGTTATATATGAATGTTTATGCATGGGGTGCCAGCCTAATGTTCTCCAGGGATGCGCTTGGAAACTGTATGAATCATGTAAACAAAATTAGGCTGAAATAAAAAGAATGTATGATATTTTCCTCACTAGTACTAATTTTTTTTTAAAGTTTGGTTTTCTCCTTAATGGCCTTCCTGCTGACTTTAATTATATTTATGGCACAATTATCCTGTGCTGGGCACAGCCTTGTATGCCCAGTGCTCATTTGGCGTCTGGTTTGGGGGTATGCCTGGCAGACAGATGGGTAGTGTGATGGCTCTCTTGTCTGCTCCCTTTGGAGCCAGTGGAGAGGGGAGGTGATAGGTGTGGTGGAGTCTACGCAGTTTATTCTCCTCCGCCTCACCTTCTTTCTTCCGAGGATGAATTCAGACTGTGGGCGAAGCTGATCCCAGGTCCGGTTCTTCCTCCTGCAGCCTCCCTAGAGTACTGTCGGAAGACCACGGCTGCTGTTAATTAATGATTTGCCAGCTGTCTGCGCTAATTTTATAGCATTTATGTATGCACACGCATTGTCCGGTAACAACAAACGTTCAGTGGTCGTGGTGCCGCCACTCAGCAGGGATGCCACTTTCTAAGGCTTTCCAGAACACCTCTTCCGGTCCAGTGTCCACCAGGGAGGGACCCTTCCACTCATCAGGACAACTTCACCTGTAGTCCTGATGGCAATATCACAATTCTTCTCTAGCGATCGGGCTTGCTCCAGCGTCCCTTTGTTTTCGTCTGAAGGAGAGTCCCTGTGTCTTTGTGACCCTCTCCGCTTTATTATCTCTTTACTCTGAATTGTTCTGGTCTAACCCCTGCCACAGCTCCTTCTAGAGGCTTGTAGGTATTTGGGCATCTGAGAGGTTCGTAATAGCCCATCCCCAAACTCCTTCCCATGCTAGCATTTGGGATTTTGGAGGGCTCTGCCATCAGGAGCCAGCTTCCCATCACTTCTCTTCCGGGCATTGCTTCTCAGGGTGAATCCACTTCAGATCAAATCATCCTTGCCCAAGGGTTTTGATCATTCCTTCCCCGAAGGATCAAGAGAAAATGTGACCCGCTGGTAAGATAGGGGGACACACTAGTGACTTGAGCTTTCAGTAATTAGCAAACATGCTCTAAAATCTCTCCACACTGGATGGAAAGGAAGATGCTCTAGGAACATGACAAAGTGCCTTGGGAAGAAGCTTTGGATATTTGTGAGGCAAATGCTGTGGGCGGGGCTCTGTGCTCTGGCTTTGGGTGTGTTTGTGGGGCGCATGCTGTGGGCGGGGCTTTGTGCTCCGGGTTTGGGTGTGTTTGTGGGGCGCATGCTGTGGGCGGGGCTTTGTGCTCTGGCTTGTGTTATCTTTACAATAATCCCATATGTGCTATTATTTCTGCAAAAGAGTGAGTCTGAGACAGAGAAAACAAAGCTCCAGGTAGGAACTCATCACCACTAAGCTAAAGACGAACCCCAAATGAAGGGGACGCATCTCCACTAAGTCCCAAAGCAGGCAGCTGCCTGAAACACCAGAGGCTGCAGAGAGCAGGGTGAGAAGTGACTGGAGTTCATGGTCATGGAAGGGCACAGGAAACCCTGAGAGGAGCTGGGCAACTGACAGGCAAGAGGAAACTTTCCAGAAAAGACTCTGAGTAGCCAGGACCGAGCACGGGCCAGTACTCCCAGCCACTTGGGAGACTAGGCAGGAGGAGGGGATGTTTAAGGCCTTCCTGGACTATAGAATAGGTTCAAGGCTCACCTGGGTAACTTAGTGAGAATCTGCCTCAAAATTTCAAAAAGTGGAAAGAAAGCTGGGGGGATGGCCCAGTGGCAGAGCACTTCCCTAACTTGCACAGGGCCCCTAGGTTCAGGTTGTGCTCAGTCATGAAAAGAGTTACAAGATCCTGGTGGAGGAAGAGAGGGACGAACAAGAAGAGGGTAGGTCAGGAGAAGTCCAGGGTTAGAAGAATTTAAGAGAGTCCAAAGCCCATACTCTAGACTGCATGTGCACTGATATTGGAAGGTGGCTCCATCTGGACAGAGGGCTGGCTTGCTGGAAGCGTCTGAGGAGGCCTGTGGCCTCACACAAGGAGCGGCAGCAGGTTTCTCCTGCTTCTCACCAGAGGACCACTCAAGGATCACCCGAGGCTATTACAATCCGTAGTCAGGGGCTGGAGAGATGGCTCAGGGTTCACAGCATTGGTTGCTCTTGCAGAGGACCCGGGGATCATTCCAGCACCCACCCGGCAGCTCACAAGCATCCGGAACTCCAGTTCCGATGTCCTCTTCTGGCCTCCATGGACAGCAGGTGCATGGTCCACAGGCATACATGCAAACAAAATATCCATACACATAAAAATGTTTTTTAAGAAGCAGTATCTAAATAGATATGCAAGCACTATTTCCAGACGTCATTAGGTGAGACGGGAATAGCTTGGCATCTACTCTTCCGGATGCAGGAGATGGAGCACAGGGGTGATGGAGCCAGTGCACCTGAAGTTGCATCAGTACCTTGTAAAAGGTTCTTCCCACTTCTAGGTTTCTCTGCCTCATTGCAGTTTCTTGGAATGTATTTATGTTCACATCCCACAGCCCACATATGATCCTCTTTATTTGTCCATCTTTATAAACACGAAGGCTTTGGTAAGAGCAGGAGAGAGGCGAAGTGCATTTGGGAATAAGAACACAGAAACCTGCTTCTGAAAGCTTTCCTTTTCCTTACCGAATCCATTCGAGAAGAATTCAATCTTCAAGGTCAAAAGAAGGTCACATATCCTAACTTCCTTGCACCCACAGCTTAATCATCTAAAATTAAAAATCAATTCTTGTCTGAGCCTTGTGAAGAGCCCGTAATTGCTTCAGAGTGGAGCTCCGAATACCCGCACCCTCTCCCACCTTCCATTTCTTAGAGATGAGAGTATCATTTTTCAAGTCCCAGGCGTTGTCAGGATGAGATTGCACAGTAACCGAGTAGAACAATCTGTTAAAGATGAAATCATTTTCATCATTATGTTCTTCAGGCAGAAATGAAGCCCCTCTTCAATGCTGCTTCTGAAGATGGCAAAAAAGGAAGATGAGCTGATTATTAGCAATATTTTTCCTTAAAAAAAAAAAAAAAAGCAGCACTAGTTACTGTCTCCTTTCTTCTGCTGGCAGGTTAGCATTCCAAACCAGCAGCTTGCTTTGGTTTTTATAGAAAACTGGTTGCCACTTCCCAGCTACTGGGTTTTCTCTTTATCCTCAATATCTGGCTGTGTTTGGACCGCCATTATTACATGGCTGCTCACCTGAGCCTGTTTGGTTAGATTTTTGTGCCTCTAAATCGAACCTGAGACATCTAAGATGCCAGTGAATTTCTGATCACAGCTTCAAACGTTGTGTGTGTGTGTGTGTGTGTGTGTGTGTGTGTGTGTGAGAGAGAGAGAGAGAGAGAGAGAGAGAGAGAGAGAGAGAGAGAGAGAGAGAGAGAGGGAAAACAGCTTTCCATTTGATTGGGACCTTCTGTTTAGCCTTCCAACCACCCACAGTTGTTCAAAACCAATTCCCAGAGTTTTCATGAAATTTTCAAGTGCCCATCAGGAGCCTTTGAACTGTACAGATCAGTTATGATATGGAAATGAGGGAATCTATTAAAGTAGTATTATGGGAGGTGGAATTCTTGACTACGTTTAAATTCTGCTCACCAGGACTGAAGCTGGCCCTGCTCTCCTTCTGCTGGTTCTGTCTAGTCATGGCCCGCACCAGGTATCCAAAGTCTGGCAGGAGATGCAAGCATGCCTCCCAGCCCAGCTCCGCCACAGGCGCACACCTGCTGTGACATACTGCTTCTGGTCCTTGCTAGCCTAACTCTTTTCATCCAATCCACCACCATCAGAGAAGTGGGTCCTCCCCGGCCCCCCCCCCCGCCCCCGCTCCCTGCCACCATGCCTCCAAAAGGAATGACACTCATCCAAAGTTTCCTAACCCCCATCTTAATCACCATTTAGAAGGTCTACAGTTTGACTTCTTTCAGGCCAAGCCAACTTTCTTTTAAGCCCAGAGCCTGTTCTGTAAGGCTGGCTAATTAGCCTGCCTATACTAGAAGGACTGACTTTTTATTGCCTTTAGAAAACAAAGCCAGGTTTGAGGAAGTGTTGGATGTAAGCTGTCTCCAAAACTTCAGGAAGGGAACCCCCACCTTCGAAGCCCCCCCTCCTCCCCAGGAAGATTTGTGGTCTGGTTAGAAGGACCATTTAGATGATGAAAGGAACCAGTGGACAGCCTCTGATTTATAACCGGCGTGATTTTTTTTAATATCCACCAAATTAATATTTTTATGTCTGTTCCCCCATCAAGTTGCTTGGGTTTGAATTTCAAGTAGGGTAACCTGCCAAGATGGTGTAGTAAAATACGAACTGAATCATAAATCCCAGCAGGGGTGGGAGAACATAAGACAGATTGCTAACACCTTATAGGGGAAAGAAGAAAAAAAAACCAACAACAACACATTTAAACAAAAAAGCAGGAATTTGCTTTAAAGTATGCTGAGCCCAGTGGGGACCGGACGAGACCGAAGTGGGCTGGAGGTGGGGCTGCTTTGACCTTCCCAACACTGCTTTCCTGGGGAGCCCAACTTGCAGAAAAGCTTGCTGGCAGGTAACTCAGGCCCTGTGGGTCTTCTCTCAACCAGGGGCACTGATGACTCTCTCAGACGTGTGTTTAGAGATAAGGCAGAAGTACCTTTGAATGAACACCTTCACACCTGGGTCTCTCGGTCTCTCCTCCGCTGGAGTGACCGCTCACAGCTCATCAAAGTCTGCTTTCATTAGTGCCAGGCCCAAGGAAATAAATGCAGCTGGCAAGAAGGAGGCTGAGCAGCAAGAAGAGAGCCATGTGTTTCCTTCCTAAGACGAAAGTCATTTCCCCGAGAGGAATAAGGAGCTTTTACGAACCTGGATGGATATGGCTTGGCTGGAACTGGTTGATTGCTCTCCGACCCATCACCGGGCACTAGCGGGAACAACAGAAGCCCTTATTGGCTTGGTTTTATAACAAGTTTACTGTACCAGAGCATGCACAGTCAAGCAAATGCCCTTACAACCTAGCTTATTACTACAGCAGTCTGGATAAACCGCAGGTCAGCTGGTGTCACGGAAACATAACTGCTGCTTGGGAGAGGTCTAATAGAACTCATGCAATAGCCTATAAAACAGACGAGAGTCCTGTCTGTCAACACCAACATTATAAAGGCAATCCACTAAGCCTTCTCATGGTCAGCTGTCAGTCCTTGAGCAATGTTGTCTTTTCTTCTCATGACTGGTCAGGGCCTGGCCCTCAGGACGTACAGTGTGCTCATGGGAGCGGGCTCTACTGAGTGGCACCCCTGTGTCACAGTTCAGCCACATTTCACTGAGACACGTTTTCAACCCAAATCACCAGGTCCCATAACACTTTGCAAACACACGCTTGGACTTCCGTTTTACTCTCTCCGGGCTCAGAGGCAAAGTCATGACCAAGGTTTTCAGAACCTGTGAGTGGCCAAGAGGAAGGTGCTGCTTCGGGCCAAACAGCTATTTAAGAGACTCCCAACCTGGTGGAGTTATTTTGGTTAATTTGTGAGATTATTTTGACCCAAGAATATATCAAGGTTTTTTTGTTTGTTTGTTTGTTTTTTGTTTTATTTTTTGTTTTTAGAGACAGGATTTCTTTGTGTAGCTTTGTGCCTTTCCTGGATCTTGCTCTGTAGACCAGGCTGGCCCCGAACTCACAGAGATCTGCCTGCCTCTGCCTCCCAAGTGCTGGGATTAAAGGCACGCGCCACCACCGTCCGGCAACAGACTTTTTTTTTTTTCCAGAGCTGAGGACTGAACCCAGGGCCTTGCACTTGCTAGGCAAGTGCTCTACCACTGAGCTAAATCCCCAACCCCCAGAATCCTCAAAAAGTAAGTAAAAACACTTTTTTTCCTAGAAAGGGAAGTGGAAGGATAGCCTTGAAAGCTATCTGTACATAACACCTAGAAGATGTTAATTTCTTGGATTGGCAGCTGCACTGTAGTTATGTAAATGGATTTAGGAAATATACCCAGAAGTAGCACATCTGCAACTTATTCCAAACCACCCAGAAAATAAAACGCACACACAGTGGCACACACACACACACACACACACACACACACACACACACACACAGAATGATAAAGCAAATATCTAAAGTGCTACCATCTGAAGGACCTAGTAAAGGGTACACTACAATTCTTGCTACTGTTCCTGAAAACTTTATGTAGATCTGGAATTTTTTAAGGCATCCAAAGTTATCCCTGTTCGTTTGCTTGCTTATTTATTTATGCATTGATTTGTCTATTTTTATTTATTTTGTGTTGCTCAGGATTCAACATAGGGCCTTGCCCACACCAGGTTAAGTGTTCTCCCACGACCTATATTCTTTCCCCTCTTTTTACTTTCTAGTTTGAGACAGGGTCTCATTAAGCTACCTAGGCAGGCCTTCAACTGGTGATCCTCCTGCCTCAGCCTCTGCAGTAGCTGGGGTTCCACTGTTGCTTATTCAAAATGAAGTCCTAAGAGACTGTTCTTGTAAGTTCCTTGGTTTGCTTGCCAGTGTTGATCTAAAACGACCTTGAAGTAGGTTCCATTTACAATATCACTAAGTGAAACCTTTAGATACATGTGTTTAAACTGGAGTAACCACAGAAGCAGTAAACTAGTAAGGGGTGGGGATGGGGGGTGTCCAAGGGAAGGGATGGGAACCCCGGTGGTATACATGGGGAAAGGAGACCAGCAAGAGAGGTTAGATGGGGTAGAGGAGGGCACAGCAGCTGAGTAAGTGTGAGGAGGGCTAACCCTGAAGACCTGTGGAAATGCCCAGTGGAAGCCTACTGCTGGAGACGCTTCCCAAAATAGCTACAAAGACACATAAAGGAGCTCAAATTGAGTTGTCCTATCACAGGGGACAATGTCTCTCCCAGACTCCAGAGGCTTTCAGATCACAGGCCCGGTGCCTGGCATAGGTTACCTTTCTTGGGGTTGTTGGTCAACAGGTTATCATAGCTCCCCCCGCCCAACATTACAGACTATTGCTGTTGCCCCTGGCTACCCTCCGGCACTTGGTGGTAGGACACTGTCGCTGAAGACGCCACATACTTGAGTCATAGCACATGGGAAAATCGTCCTGGTATGATCTGGAAGCTTCACCCCTACTGGCTCCTTTCCCTGGGGCTGGAAGGTTCAATGCACACTACCAGGGAAGAAAAAACAATCAACAGTCTTTCCCAGCTGTAAACTGTGCAGACTACAATAAACACTGACATTGAAAGCTGTGCCCATTGATGCAATGGTGGGACAAACGTTGTGGTTTTAACCAGCTGCCTTCTGATTGGAAGACAGAACCCATGCCTGATTCCATTGGCTAGGTTAAAAACCCATAGCTGACTAAGTCCTGGGCCCTAGAGGAGAACCCAGTGCTATCATTCTGCAAATAGACGTAATAATAAACTGTCCCCAAGTTCTTACCTTTTTCAAAAGGGTGTTTTTCGATTTATTTATTTTATGTGTATGAGTATTTTACCTGCATGTATGCATGTACACCATGTAGGTCCCTGGTGTCTGCAGAAGTCAGAAGAGGGCATTAGATCCCCTAGAACTGTAATTATAGATGTTTGTGCGCCACTCTGTTGATGATGGGAACTGAACCAGGGTCCTCTACAAGAACAAGTGCTCTTAACCATTGAACCATCTCTTCAGCCCTGTTCTTATCACTATGCCCACAGATTAGTGGATTCTTCAACTCTCACCAAAGAAGCTCCTCCTCCTCCTTCTAGTACAGGATGAGTGATACAGAGACCCACAGCTGGTCAGTGTGCCAAGAGTAAGAGACTGTGGGGCCTCTAAGTGGGACATCCATATCGCACCCTCTCACTGCGAGACTCGAATCTTTACAGAAGAAGTGAGAAGGCGGTAAGAGCCAGAGGTAGTGAACATCCGCAGCAAAATAGTCCTTGGTGGACATGGCAGTTCTGTTGCCCATGTGAACTCACAGTGGCTGTGACTGCAGGCAGAAGAGATCAAGATCAAGACGGCCCGGCCCCGGATTCCAGCCTGGGGAAGGACTCATGAAGCCACACACCCCCAACTGAGTAGCCATTGGCAACTGACTGAGGCTAGGGGAGGGAGAGTTGCTATCATGGATGTGGTCGCTAAGAGGCCTTCCATGCTCCAAGGATGGTTCTAAATCCATGCACCTACAAGCAGCACAAAGTAGACTCTTTGGGCTTAAAAAAACAAAACAAAACAAAACAAATCATGAAATGCGAGGGCAGAGCAGATGAATTGCCGGGAAGGAATGAGGAAGGTGTGACCAAATGCATTATAGGCATGTATGAAATCCTCAGACAAGAAAACCCAAGACCTCGCTAAGAGCCTTCACTGTAGGGGAGAAGGAAATAAGACACAAAGGGAGCTGACTCCGGAGCAGTTATGGAAACCTTGGGAAAATTGAGCCCTTGGAGGGGCCATGTTCACCCCTTCAGCCAAGCCCTTCCCGGGGGTAATGGAAACATCCCAAGCACATACCTTCCTGTGAATCACATCTCATTTGGGCTGAAATCCCGCTGACGTTCATTACCCCAAACCTGCGTTTCAAGAGATTTCCACTCACTTTGAGCTAAACATGTGGGCTCCAGCCTACCGAAACACACATCATACTTTCTTCTTTCTCTTTGGACCAGAAATGTCATCCTGCTGCTGGGAACTGATGCATGTGAATTCAAAGCGTCTGTTCCAGGAGACCTTCAAAGGAAATGGGGCCGGTTTCAGCACATTCATTCACACGTGCAGACACACATGTGTACATACACACACACACACACACACACACACACACACACACTCAGTCTATAAAGTTAAACACACCACTGAACAGCCAAAACCCACCACTCAGTAGACATTGTCTCCTTTCTGGAACTTCTAGGGCTGCGGACAATGTCCTGTCATTGAGCATGTGTGTAGCTTGAACTGGCAATAAATTGAGGTACTAATCCCGAGGCTCAGCAGCACCTGCAGAATCAGAGAAGGACGCCTCCACAGACGACACGTGTATAAATCACATTTATTTTCATAGCACATTTAAATAACGTTTCAGCCCTGGGGATTTTCCGTCAAGTAATGAAGCATCATCCAATGAGAGTGTGCGACGTCGCTCCAATCTGCACAGCCCCTCGCAGCCCAGGAATAAAGCCTGTGATTTATACGGATGTCATCGGCGGTATCAGGGCTTCCTTGCCTTCGCACAAGACATGGCCGTGCATTGGATGAGAGGTGAGATTTATCTGCAAAATAAACAAAGAAAAGCCCCCGTTTTCTCTCTTAATCACACCCAACAAGACGTCAAGCGCTCACACACACGCACCAGCTCATACACACTCCCCTCCACATGCGCACACACAACACAGACCCGTTTGTTACAAGCCGGGAGAGAGACCCAGCCCCATAAAGGAGGATCCTTTGCGGCCTGGTAAAGAGCTGCTTTAGGCGGTTCCCCGACCCTAGCTGGCAATCCCCTGTGGTGCTCAGGCCTGGTAGGGGTGGACTTCAGCGTGGGGCCAGCCTCGGGTGCCTGGGGCCTGCCGTACACACGGAGGAGACAAATCCAATCACTTCTGCACACCGCAAGACAGAGTGTGATTCCAGCTCTCCTGCCACTTTCCATCTGGTTTCAAGGGAAACTCTGAGCCCACCCTCCCCCAGTGTCCATGGAGCAGTGTCATCGTGGTGGTCACACTCCTTGTTCAGGCGGAACTGGAAAGCAAGGCATTCTGCCCAAAGCTGTAGGAACTCTCCGACTTCAGTTCTTTCTTCCTCCCTCCTCTGCCCACCGCCTCCCCTGACATTTTTGTTTGTTTGTTTGTTTGTTTGTTTGTTTGTTTGTTTTCAAAACGGGGTTTCTCTGTGTAGCTTTGGTGCCTATCCTGGAACTCACTCTGTAGCCCAGGCTGGCCTCGAACTCACAGAGATCCGCCTGGCTCTGCCTCCCTGAGGGCTGGGATTAAAGGCATTTGCCACCACCACCCGGCCCCCTGCTGCTTTCTTTTCTTCTTTTCTTCCTCCCTTTCCTCATCCCTCCCTGTTTCCTTCCCTTGTTTCTCTCCCTCCCTCCTGCTTCCTTTCTCCTTCCTCCTCCTCCTTTTCTGTCCCGCCTCCTTCCCTTTCTCTCTATCGGGTCTCCATATGTGTTGTAACTCGAGGCCACCACGCTCCTGCACACGTGTATGGGTTGTCGTTGGCATCAGATACGCACAGACCGCGCCTGAGCGGGGCACTCCCAGCTAACCTATGGCTGACCGTGCAACATCTGGATATGCAGCTGTTCAGCCCGTGACTGCCACACTATTCGATGCGTCCCGTGAACACTGAAGCTCACACCGTTACGGGGCTCTGTAGTTAGCCAAACTCGTTCCGCTTCTGTATGCGGTCACGGTTGGACTCACACAAACCTGTGTGACAGAGGAATCTTATGTCTGTGTACAACTGTCCTTCTACTTCGACAGAGGCTCCTGCATCCAGGCCCTCACTGCTTGCCTCAAGGTGACTAGAGAAACCAAAAATCAGGAAGTCTCATGCTTTGCTGCGGACAACCACCCCTCGGCCAGCCATGAGCAGATAATAGACAGCTGGTGGCAAGGATGCTCACAAACCAGTTCTGCTCGAATCAGCCTGGAGTCCAGGCCAGGATCTCCGACACTACCTGGATATTTCTAAATGAGGCTATTTCCCCAAAACGCATATTCCATTCTGACATCAAAGAATGGGCTTTTAATTCTATTTTTATTTTAGGAAAGGTCAGGGATTAGGCTGGCCACAAATGTACTACATAGGCAAAAATGACCCGGAACTTGTGATCCTCCTGCCTCCACTTCCACAGTGCCGGGATTACAGGTGTGTGTCACACGCCTGGTTTATATGGTGCTGGAGATCAGTTCCAGGGCCTCGTGCATGTTAAGGAAGCACTCTGTCAACTGCATTCTCTCCCAGCCCCAAGGGTGAACTTTTTGATGGCCCAAATATGACTTTCACGGAGCTGAGAGACGCTCTGGTGTCACCCATCAAATGTTTCCTGTGACTTATGGGAGAGCTGGGACCTTCTCACATTTAGGTTCCGATCACAAGTTTGGCTTGAAGAGTTATCAGTCCAGATTGCGCTTCGAACTCTGGTTGTCCATCAAAGGATGCCCCTGACACTCTCTGTCTGGATATAAACACCCCTGTTTCTCATCATCTTCATTTCTCGTTTGTCCTGAAGTTGCGCAATAGCAAGCTACGTCACAAGGAGAAACTTTAAATTTACAAAAACAAAAACAAACAAACAAACAAAAAAACAAAAAACAATTGCCCCAAATTAAAAGTTTAAAAGGCGGGAGGGCCGATTAAAGAAATTAAGAAAGCAGCATTGCTTAGCAAGACTGCAGGAGAAGGTCAGCCTGTCCCTAAAAATAGGATCGCCACCTGTGGGGGTTTGCAGCAGCCTGCTGGGCATATGCTATTGTCCCAGCTTAATTATTAATAGCCTGGCTTCTGCCCTCACAACTGTCCCAGTTTGGGTGCTGAATTATGTAGTCACCCTACCTAGGAGCTATTTTTTAAAAAAAAGGTTGGAATAGGTTTGATTATTTTAAGGGATTCGGAGACAACGTACAAATGAGGGAAGAGGAGGTGGCGGAGGGAAGGGACTGTGCGGCCTGCTCAGTCGCTCAGCCTCGGAAGGCTCAGCGAGATTGTATCAGTTTTGTTCATGTCGTTCCAATTATGAGCCAATAACGCGGACTAGAACTCGTTTTATTACAACCACCGTCTGCAATAAAACACATGCACAATGTAATTTGTTGAGGTGTAAGGCTTAGGTGCAGATTAACTCCAGTGCTCTTGTGGCTGGAGAGGAAGGCCCATCACCTGCCATTTCCACTCCAGAGGGGGTGGGGGTGTGGATCTAGACAGAAGAGAATGCCGTCCCAGATCCCCAACAGTGTGAGGGTCAGGCCCACTTGATGGGCAGCTGGAGACACACCATCCTGCATGGTGCGGGGGTCACACAGACAGAGGAGTGTGACCAGAGAGATGCCCCGTTGTCAGGGACGCGTGCTGAACCCTGTGGAAGAATGGTGGTGTGTGCACAGGGCTTGGTCTTCCTTGATTGTGCCCCTGCACTCCTTGCACACCCGCTGCCCCCTTGAAGTTACAGGGTTTTAACCACCTTCACCTCTCTAAGTCTGCAGGCAGGGCCTACACTCCCAGTGCAAGGTCAGAGAACTCAGAGCATGCCCCCATGCCTGGCCAGCTCCACTGTGTCCCCTGAGACTTGGCTCAGGCCCCAAATCCCGCTGCAGCCTTCCCTGTCTTCTCCCAGGGAGTGGAAAGCAACCCCCGCCCCATCCGCTGACCTCCAACCCCGCCAGGCACTCCATGTCCTCAGTGACAACGGCAGACTCTAGTCCCCTTCTACGTGAGCTCCCAGGGCCAGCAGTGATGTAAATCCTCTGTAAATCCCTGTCCCAGCACAGTGTGTCTGTCATGCCCAGGACTCCTGAAAAACAGAGTAAGAGGAATGGTCATAGATGCTGTGTATTTATTAGAACACTCAGTGAATACACACGTATATACCTACACACACATTGCAACCTGATCTTGAAAACTGTGATTAAAATACGTCATAAATTTATATTAAATTCAATATTTTTAATGTGCAGATGACTAATGTGACATATGTTCACTTTGTCATGCAAATCTCTCTCTAGATTATTTTCATCTTGCACAACCCACAGCGAGGTATGCTTACATGCTAAGGAAAGCATTATATCATTTAAATCTCATACTGTTGGTGGTAGGGATAATTATTATTCTCATCTTGAGACAAGATAATAAGCACCTATTTCAAGGTCACATAGCAAACGGTCGGTGGCCGTATTTGAGACTCTTAAGTATCGTTGCCATTTTCAGATAAGTAGAATCCCGTAAGCTTGCAGGCTTAGAGGAATCACAGGCCCCTTTCTCATCTTCTATCTGGGTTTCATCTTTTAAAGGTGCTCATGGAAGCTGGAGAGGTGGCACCTTGGGTAAAGCGCTTGTCACAAAAACTGGAAAGCCACCCGTGGAGGCCAGAGCCTGCAATCCCAGTACGAGGGGTAGGGCTGGAGACGGGAGGATCCTGGGACTCGCTAACCGTGGGGCTTTAGCAAAGAAAGGCACAAGGGTCTCATGGAAGCGAGCCTTGCTGTTTTGTAGACGAGGAAAGTAAGGACGGGAGGAAGTTAGATCTGGGAAGGCAGAGCGGGCCTCGCAGCGCGGGTGCCAATCGCCTCTGTCCTTCCTGGCTCACTTGGGTGCCAACAACACTTCACGTCGGCCCGCCGGAGCCGCTGTTCTGTGCTCTCCTCTCCCACCAGAGCCCACATTCTAGTCCAGCCTCCAGCGCCCCGCTCTCCTTTCCTTCACACTCCCAGCCTCATACCCCCAACATTCTACAAGGCTGTCCTTGTCCCTCCCAAAACGAAGACCGGGGTAACCTGCGCCGACTCAGTTCTTCAGCTTCGGGGACAGAACCACTACAATGACCTATCTGTGAGGTAAAGAAAAAAATGAAAATTTTTGATTACCGTGATGCCAGACAGCATTTGCTTCCCTGCCTGGACCCCAAGCACGTGGCACCTGCCGGGACAGCCTCCGTTTCGTGAAAGGGGATCGACTCTGGACACAGAGAAGTACAACTTTCTCTCGATTTTTCATGGAGGGCATTCCAAAGTGACAAAGGAAGAGAACGGAGATTGTTGGGCTTTTCCGTTTCATTACAAATGGTACAAGCTCTTTACTCCTCGGTGATTGTCTGCTGGGACCTTTGACCGTTGTGCCGAAAGCAGAATAGGATGATCTTGCTGTGGGATCTCAAGCTTCTGGAGGCTTCCACAACACTGGCCTCTATGCATTGCGCATTTGTATTGCCCACTCTGCCCACCTAAAACATCAGCCCGATTTTTAAACATGTGTCATAGAGTAGATACCCGCAGCCCTCTAAGAGCCCCGGCTCAGACCTCAGCTCCTTCAGAACACGGACTTCTCTTTATAGCTGCTGCACCGAGGTGGTCCACTGCCTGTCGTGTGAGCCCTGTGTGACGTCTGGAAGAAACGGATGGCCGGGGA
Organism: Peromyscus maniculatus bairdii; assembly: GCF_049852395.1. Classification (NCBI taxonomy): domain Eukaryota; kingdom Metazoa; phylum Chordata; class Mammalia; order Rodentia; family Cricetidae; genus Peromyscus; species Peromyscus maniculatus. Next base: position 74,079,943 of record NC_134854.1, read on the forward strand.
CATTGTAAAAGAACTAAACTGCAGCAGGGCACTCCGTGTATGACTGAGCATTCTGTCACTACAACAAAATACTGGACGCAGTTGACACATAAAGAGAAAAACACTGTGTCCGCTCGTAGTTTTGAAGGCTCCAGTCTATAACTGAGTGGCCCCATTGTTTGGGCCTCTGTTTAAGGACAGGAACATGTAATGGCAAAGCTGTCCACCTCAGGAGGTGGTGGGGGCAGAAGGAGAGACACTGGTCACTGGTCTCTTATTTCCGTACTTGTAAAAAAGCAAGTCTTTGCTTTCTGCGTGTAAAGAGAGTCTCTCATTTTATGAAAACACACGTATATCATATATACACATCGGAAGTACTGGCTAAGTACAGCTACCTGCAGGTTCTGCTGTGCACTGAAAAACATTATGTGGATTTAATGAGGCATTAAGGGTTGTTGCGGACTTGGGGGTTTTGTTTTTAATCTTTAAAAAATAAGATTTATTTTTATTTTATTTGTGTATGTGTTGCCTGCATTCAAGTCCGTGCCAAGTGCATGCAATGTCCATGGCGGCCAGAAGAGGGCACTAGACCCCACGGAGGCCAGGAGAGGGCATAGGATGCTCCGGAACTGGGGTTACAGATGGTTGTGAGCTGCCTTGTGTGTGCTTGGAATCAAACGCAGTTCCTCTGAAAGAGCAGCCACTGCTCTTAACCACTGGGCCATCCTACCAGTCCTGCTTTTGTTTTTTTGAGACAGGGTCTCATGTAGTTCAGCCCGACCTCAACTTCACCGTGTGGCCAAGGATGACCTTGAACTTCTGCTCCTTCTGCCTCCCCTCCATTTCCTGAGTACTGGGATTCCAGGAGTGTGCCACCGTGCCCAGTTTATTCAGTGCTGGAGCTCAAGCTTGGGGATTTGTGCATGCTAGGCAAGCATTCTGAGTCACACCCTCACTTCTAGAAAATTCTTTTTAAATCTTAAATGCAATAATCAATAGTAGCACCTACCTACATGGGGCAGCGGGTGAGCACTGTGGAGGGTCCGTCCTGTGTAACCCTTGGAATGACTCACAGAGATGGTGCTGCATCCCTGTCTTCCAGAGGAGCAGACAGACATGGAGTCCGTGAAACTGGAGCCCCAAACCAGGGCTTTCCAGCCCGGGGGTCTGGTCTGTCAACCACTTCTACGTCTAACTTGGCTGACACCCCAACTCAAATGTGCTTTCCCGACCAATGGTCACCCCTAAACACGGGGCTACAGAAAGGCCCATTCTGCAGCTTTTGGTTTTTCTCACTGAATGGGGATGCAGCAGGCGTGGGCTACATTTCCCTGTCCTTCACTTCACAGCGACTATTGCCCTGCGCCCAAGGTGAGCTATGGTGACAAGGTGGATGGGGTCCACCCTTCAAGGCACTTCCAGCCTAGACAAGCAGCAGGCACTGGTGCTAGGATCACAGAAGAACACAGCCCAACAAGGGGTCCCATGCAATGACCCGTCTTATGAAAACCAACTGGTAGTCACAGGGCCCCTGTAACCCTAGCTCCTTTGACACGAACACCGGCCATGCCTTCTCCAACCCCATAGAGGAGAGATTACCACGCCCATCTTACACCCCTGCCCCTTCCTTCCGCCCCTGCCCCTTCCGCCCCTGCCCCTTCCGCTCCGTGAGCTGTGCTGGCTCCTTGTTCTGTCACCCTATCCGTGTGACGCCCTGCTCCCCTTTCCCACCTCGGTCCCTCCAAAGGCGTGGCCTCTGGGAAGCCTCTCCTCCTTTCTTGTAGGCTGGGTGCTGCCTCTCTACATGGCGTCTGCTCCATACAGTGAGCCCTGTCCGCGTGCATCCCTCCTAGGCCTGGAGTTCACCTGCCAATTGAACTAAATTGACTGTCGTCATCATAGGAGATGTGGAAAAAGGCAATGCCCTTTTTTTAAAAAAAATGCAATTAAACATTAAATTAGCAGCAGCATTTAGAAATCAGTCAGAGTGCTGTGGATTTATCTGGTCTATTCATTCTCACAAAATAGACTGAATCTGTACATCTTTTTGTTTGTTTGTTTGTTTGTTTGTTTCTGAGACAGGGTTTCTCTGTGTAGCTCTGGCTGCCCTGAAACTTGCTCTGTAGACCAGGCTGGCCTCGAACTCATGGAGATCTGCCTACCTCTGCCTACTGAGTGCTGAAATTAAAGGCATGAGCCACTATCGACCAGCAGGATCTGTATATCTTTTATTTAAATGAATGGGTCTCAGGAAAAAAAAATAAAGATTGGCTTAATTATTACATGTACATGATAATAAATCTCTAAAATTAAAACTGTCCTCTGTTCAACCAATTTACAAAGAATATCTTTATGGACAAAAGAAACTGCTTAATAATCTGCCTTCTGAAAAATAATTTTTTAAAGCCATTAATTTTTTTGAAGATAAAAAGACCTCTCCAACGTAATACTTGCTTTCAGCTTTTAAATCTTATGCTAGCATTAATGTACTTTCACATTGCGGTAGTTCACCATTTGAAAAAGGGCCTGAGAGAAAGAAGTCGATGCAGGAAGCAAGGACTCTCTCCTCTCTCCTCCATATGAACCTAGTGTCAGGTTCATAAATAAATCAAGATTATGCTAATAGTTAGGGCGGAACACGATTCGGGCTTTGACGATTCCACGGAGTGGACACCAGGGGGCACTACAGGACCACGTTTCGCTATTTCAGGCGCCATTTTTTTTTTCACCTCAAATTGGACAATCCTTTCCTGAAAAAAAGAAAAACTGTTAACCTTCTGAGCACCAGACGTTATTTTGTTTGCTGTAATCGTTATCCTATCACCACAAAGCTTACCTAGGAAGGATTACCAAGTTATGTTAGAGAACAATGTGCTAAAAAAGACTGCTTGGGTTCCTTGTCAAGTTGCTTTGTGTAGGACATCAAGGTGTGTGCGTGTGCGTGTGCGTGTGCGTGTGTGTGTGTGTGTGTGTGTGATTTACAAGGGAGGAAACCATTTAGGGAATATCACATTTAAACTGCTGTGTTTCCCCCGATAACCTCAATGTTTCAGGCATTGTCTTAATTGTTATTACCCAGTGACAGCTTTCGCTTTCATTCATCGCCTAATCCAATCAGTAAATATCTGTGGAAACCCTTCCTGCTGGGCCCCTATGCCAGGCTCTGGATGCACCATGCACCTGAGCCACATTCCTGGCCCGGGCTCTCACCCAAACCGGGGAGGCAATTCTCTTTACACTCTAAGCGCCAAACTAAGTAAACACTGACATTTTTAAAAATTATTTCTCTTTACTGTCTCTAGAAATACATATTAAAACAAAACAAAATTGTAAAATCGCAACCTTCTGAGTGTGACTGTCTCGGATGGAACAAAGCAGGGGGCCGGAGCTACATGCTAAGTGACTGAAAATGGATGCTCTGAGGTTGGAGGATTTTGCTTTTCCTTTGCAAATCCCATGCCCATCAAAATGAATGCCTGAATTTTAACAAGAGACTGAGGAACTAATGCCATTCTTGCTGTCTCACAGACGGTGTCCTCTGGACCCAGCTGGGCAATGCTGGCACCCACTGCTGATCAAAACAGGACAAAGGGAGCATCTTCTCCCCCTCCCCCTCATCCAGTCCCAGTGGTTCCCACAAATAAGCATGCATGGTCACGTGGACATTCTAGTCTCGTCTTTCATTTCATGGTCACAGTGACCCCACAAGATACTCCCATTTCCCACAGGACAACCCGAGGCTTGATTCCTTGACCACGGTCTCACCACCGAAGCCAAACCCGAGGCTTCTCACCTCCAAAGATCAAAAGTCCCGAATCATTCGATATCAGTCATTGAACGCTGGTCAGCTGACTCAATTCCATGTTTGGACCAGTGATACACGTAGCTGATCCACCTGTATGTGTGCCCAAGCCCATCCCAATTTCCTTCCGTGCCATGGATGGACTGCATAGCCCAGCCAACCCCCCCCCCCCCCCCCCCCCCCCCCCCCCCCCCCGTGAGGCTGGGACTCGGTAAAGGCTTCTAGCCCGTGGGATATGAGCAGGCTTGCCTGTCGCCTGCCAGGTTGTCACCTGCCAGGTCCCCTATCAGTGTCTATCTTGCTGACCCAGCAGCAAGCCCGGCAGCCCTTGAGTCAATGGGGCCACAGCATGAAAAGGCGCCGGGTGCCCCTGGGTTGCCATGTGAGAGGTGCCCGCCCAACACTGACCAATTCCACAGGGAGGTCCACGTGCAACGTGTGACTTCCGTGTGTGTGCTAAGCCACTGTGTGTGACTGACGGGGCACATGTGTTACGCACGACTCACTAAGTAATATACTAGGAAAGACTATGGCTTCCTTAAAAAGAAAAACGGAAACTTGGCCACTGGGATCCTGGAGCCTCATCCAGTTCTGTACAGTATCCGTCTCCTGGGGGGTTGGGAAGGAACTGTCAGAGCCAAGAATGTCCTCCTCACCTGAGCAAATTCCGGAATCCTGTGACATTCCTGCTAGACCACTGCCCCTCGCCACTCCTGTGTATGGTAGGACCAAGCCGTCCCTGCTAAAAGGCACTTTGCCCACAGTTTTACACACCCAAGACTCCTGTGTTCTCACATGGCACGCCCCCCCCACCCCCTTACTCCCCATCCCACCCCCACCCCCGTGTTCTGGAGAGACACTCACACTGCCTTCAACTTCAGCGGCCTGTGAGATATGCCAAGGGCACGGGTGGCTTCTGAGGGCTCTGCTTGGCTTGCTGCAGACTCTCCACCCCACGTCTGCCCCCTTAGACCCATAACCTTCTCCCATCAAGAGGGGGTGCCGGGGACAGACCTGGATCCCGAGAAATCTATTAAGAAGAAAATAGAGGCCAGGCATGGTGGTGCATGCCTTTAATCCCAGCACTTGGGAGGCAGAGTCAGGTGGATCTCTGTGAGTTCAAGGCCAGCCTGGACTACAGGACAGCCAAGGCTGTTACAGAGAAGCCCTGTTAAAGAAAGAAAGAAAGAAAGAAAGAAAGAAAGAAAGAAAGAAAGAAAGAAAGAAAGAAAGAAAGAAAGAAGGAAGGAAGGGGAGGAGAAGAAAAAGGAAGAAGGAAGAGAAGAAGAAGAGGAAGAGAAGAAGAGGAAGAAGGAGAAGGAGAGGAAGAAGAGGAAGAAAAAGAGGAAGAGAAAAAGGAAATAGGAAAGGCTTGGCTCTTTGAAAAGTACTGACTTTCTGAACAATGACACTTGATATCTGTACATCTTTATCTTGTACTTAAGACACACATATGAAGCATCTTCTGTGGTTCACGTGATAACTCACAAAATGAAGAGGATGCTGAAGGAAAAACAAAGGTAGGCATGAGACACAGTGACACAGACCCCAAACCACTACAAAAAAGAGTCTGCGTTTGCCATTTTCTGAGTCGTACCCTTTGCCCCCTTCTGGCTCGCCAAGGCACCTCAGGGAAAAATCGCATCTGCCAGCTCACAGGTGCCACCCCCTAGGGTTGGGGTGGAGTTGGATGTCAATGGCTCCCTGTCTGTGGCCTCACAGCGCCCTGGCAAGGGCTGGTCAATTACACAAGAATTCCTAGGGGAAAAATAAAAAAGTTGGAGTTGAAACTGGGTGTTTGGGAACTGTGACAAGAATGCAGATGTAAAACCAAGGTCTAGGTTATGTATGGTAGAGGCGTTTGGCTGTGGACAGAGAGCGGGAGGGAGAGAAGGATAGGGCGGTCCACAGGGTAGGGTCACACTATTCTTTTTTTTTTTTTTTTTTAAGATGTATTTATTTATTATGTACACAGAAGAGGGCGCCAGATCTCATTACAGATGGCTGTGAGCCACCATGTGGTTGCTGGGAATTGAACTCAGGACCTCTGGAAGAGCAGTCAGTGCTCTTAACCTCTCTCCAGCCCTCACACTATTCTTAATAATACGGTAAATTTGGTTCACTAATAGAGGGGAACTGTTAGGGACCAGCCACTATTCTTCCCCTTCAAAAAGAGAATGCTCTCCTCTGACGTCAAGAGGAGCTGGGAAGTAGCCTGGGAGCCTGCCACTGCCCCAGGCTTGGCTGTCCCAAACACCACGTCCTCCATCTCCCAACTAGAGTGAGGAGTTTGGGGCTGGCCCTTGCTCGCTCGCTCGCTCTCTCCAGCCCTCCAACTTGTATTTCTGCTGCCGGTAATCCACAGAACCCTAACCCCTGGGCACAGCTGGTTACCTCATCCACAGAACTCTAACCCCTGGGCACAGCTGGTTACCTCGGTGTGCGTTGTTCTCAGGGATTAACAATAGAGATTACCATCCCTTCCAAGGGCAAAAGCCAAGGTGAATAATGAAACGAATGAATGCCTAGTTAACAAATAAAAGTGTGCTAACACTACCCACGATGAAATAAGGTTAATTAAAATACTTTTCAAAATATTGGCAGGACCCGCGTTCCGGGAAATGTGTGAGCAAGTCCAGCACGATTGCATCAGTAAAGGACTCACCTGATCCAGGCAGGCACAGAGGGGGCATTTACATTCACCAGGGTCAAAGAGCAGGGAGCTTTATTTTTACAAGCCTGTTTTGTGTTCTACACACAGCGGCACTGTTATGTGTGAAATGCAATGCCCTAAGTATTATTTGCCGATTTGCTATTGATGAGAGCTGAACTATCGCGCGAGAGGAAAGGTAACTGATTAAGTTGACCCCTTCACAAATGGACAGTCATTCGCTGGTACTTAAACACGAAGATCTATGGGGCCCAGCACTTCGTCATTTCCAGCCCTTATTGCAGCGACTACAAGTGCACAGTTGAGTACAAAAGAGCTAGGCTTCTGGGGCGCAGCGCGGCGCGACTTTGATGGATCATGAGAAGACACGGCCACCATTTTTAATTTTGAAAATGTAAGCTTTTCTGGAGTAAATTAACCTAATCACGCAGCACGAGTAAATTAATGTCAGTTCATTACCTAATTGCAAAAATAATATTAACCTGCGGAACCTAAATCTACTTGTGACACGTACTCAATTTTTATAGTGTACCATTGACAGTGTTTCTGGGTTACAGGCGGTCCTCTGCAGCGGTGGCGTCGAGGCTACTTGGAAATGCTGACACTGAGAACACAAATACGCGGTGACCGTGTGGCAGGAAGGTTGTCTGTACAGGCCACCAGGCTATGTTATATTCGGACACCACTGGGGATCTTGCTTGGCCGGCTCAGCGAGAATTTCTCCAGACTTCCTAGGCCTTAAGGGCTCTCTTCCCCAAAGCAGCCCTGGCTTCCCCAGCCTGCCTTGGGAGAATCAGACACTGTGGGCACCATCCACTCCTTGCAGCATCCTGGGCACTGGTCCCACGATTCCCTGAGATGGGAGGAGACTTGGAGACTTTGAGACTGGGAAGGGAGGCCCTGAGCTCACAAAACTTCTCCCGGGCCTGGACCTCAGCGCTTTCCCAGTTGGGAGACGGATGTAGCAAACCTTGAGAAAGGCAAAGCGACCAGCTGTTTGTTTTCCTGTTGACCAATTCTCCAAATTCAGACTGAAGCCCTGCAAGGGCTGAAGTCCTCAGTCCTGAAGCCGCAGCGGCCTCTGCAGCAGCCTCCTCCTGCACTAGATAGAAAGTTCTAAACCTTCTTTGAGCTTGTGCTTGCTGGGTGTTTTTTACTGCACAGAGCAAGCCAAGGCCCCAGACGGAAGAGATCTAAGGAAAGTCTAGGGGCCTTCCTCTGCTCCTTGCCGGTGACTTCCCAGAGCGCCCCAGCGAGGTCGGGGACTCTGGCTAAGGTGGTGGGAGGCTCCCAGCCCAAATCATCCGGCTTTAAATATTTGCCGCTTGCTCTATCGCAACTGCGGTTTCATCTTTAAATCCCGAGTCTTAATCTCATCTTCTCCTTGGGCATGTGGCAGCTTCACACTACGTCAATTAGTTTTTCTTTAGTATACAGCTATACAATTCATACAGGCCAATCTAGGTAAAAATGACCATTTAAAATCCCCAATCACCCCTTATCACAGTTCTCCGTAACTGGTTGCTTTCCACATTTAAAAGTTTTTAAGTAGAATCATTTTTCTAATTATCAAATGTCCATATCCCTTTTGAGGAAAAAGGGTATACTTTTTAAAATTTATACTCTCATCATTTTAAGTCTGGGTGTATTTCTTTTTCTTTGCTAGCCGTACTCTGTGGAACTGCGCAGGCCTTTGTCATTTACCTCGAAGCAGAAGTATATTCCCAGTATTGAGTTAGCATTAACACAACGCCTGCAAAGAGTTGTAAACATTACATCAGTGGTAGTCCACCCTAGAACACGCCGCCACTAATGTCCTTGTTGGACATCACGAATAGGGTTCCCGCCAACTTGTTTCTATACAGGTCTTTGCCACATTGCTCTTTTCCTACATAGGCTAGATTCCCGGGAGTGGAACTACTGGGCCAAAGCATAGGAACGACACTAAGCTGCTGACATCTTCTGCAGAACTGCATTAGTCTAATGGACGCTGATCAATGAATATTCCTGCCGTCAGTGGAGGGAGGGACCTGCCGTCAGTGGAGGGAGGGGCCTGCGGTCAGTGGTGGGAGGGGCCTGCGGTCAGTGGTGGGAGGGGCCTGCAATCAGTGGAGGGAGGGGCCTGCGGTCAGTGGAGGGAGGGGCCTGCCGTCAGTGGTGGGAGGGGCCTGCGGTCAGTGGAGGGAGGGGCCTGCGGTCAGTGAGGGAGGGGCCTGAGGTCAGTGGTGGGAGGGGCCTGCCGTCAGTGGAGGGAGGGGCCTGTGGTCAGTGAGGGAGGGGCCTGCGGTCAGTGGAGGGAGGGGCCTGCGGTCAGTGGAGGGAGGGGCCTGCGGTCAGTGGAGGGAGGGGCCTGCGGTCAGTGGTGGGAGGGGCCTGCGGTCAGTGGAGGGAGGGGCCTGGCTCTGTGTGTGCTCCTCTGTGCAGAGGCTTACAGTTTGGTTATCTTGCCAACACTATGGACGCCTCTGCTGGTAAAATGAGTGGCCTAGCCAGGGGCAGGGGGAGAGGCTTTAGACTGTGAATCAGGAGACCTGGGCTTGAATTCAGCCTCTTATTACACAGCTCCGTGACTTCTCAGAAAAACCTTATTAGCAAGAATAAAAACTGGGAACACTTTGACTACCCTCATGGGATAAATAACGTGAAAAAAAAAAAAAGCTTTTAATGTGTCCTAGTTAGGGTTATCATGGCCGCAATGAAACACCATAACCAAAGCGGGTTGGGTAGAAAGGCTTCATTTGGCTTACACTTCCACAGCATAGCTCACCATCAAAGAAAGAGGCAGGAGCTGATGCAGAGGCCATGGAGGAGCTGTTGACTGGCTTGTTTCTCATAGCTCGCTGAGCCGGCTTTCTTATAGAACCCAGGGCCACCTGCCTGCAGCGGCCCCACCCACAATGGGCTGGGTTCTCCCCTATCCACCACTAATTAAGAACAAGCCCTTCAGACTGGCCCACAGCCCTGTCTTCTGGAGGCATTTTCTCGGTTGGGGTTCCCTCCTCTTGGATGACTCTACATTGTGTTACATTGTGTCAAGGTGACATCAAACCAGCCAGCACATAATGAGAAAGTTTCTTATCACTATGAGGCATCTACTGCTGTAGGTGTGTATGAAACTGGGTATGGAAATTGTAAACAAAAGAGATCAATTCTTGTGGAGGTACTGATGTGAAGTCACCTTTTAAAAACTAAGAGAAGGGTTATTTTCTCATCAGCATATTTTCTCACGTCTCTGACTCCCCCAGACAAACCATGTCATTATCTGTGCACCTGTGTGAACGCAGGGGAGCCTGCCTGACTTTAGCCAGGAAATGGCTGTTTTCTTGCACTATGCAGTCCTGTCAAGACTTTGCACTTTTGCAAAGGGTAGGTTCTGGTACAATTTAAGCGAGAACGGCATAAAATGAAGTCGGTTTTTCCCTTTTTAACTGCCACAGCTCACTACACAGACTTCCCACCCTGTCTACCGATCCCTCTTTCCTGCTTCCTCTGTCCACCGTATCTATCCATCTCCGCCAAGGCTTTCCCAGGCTCTCCTCTCTCCTGACGTCTTTCCCAGTGACCCAGCCGAAAGCTCCACCAGCAAAGGACTCTGCCTGCCAAGCAAGATCCGAGGCTTGCTCTGACCAGCACTGCTTTGTAAAGGCCCCGGCATCATCTCCAAGTGTAGGTGATCTTCCCTATCTAAACTGTGAAGCCTTCCAGAAGATTCTTCCTCTGCCTTGAAGTGCACTGTATACTTTTGACCCTAAGCTACTTGCCCCTGAGGTTGATGCCTGTTTACCAAGAGCCGAAGAGTTGCTTTCCCAGAAACGCTCACTGGGGAAATTTTCTCTTGACTTTGTCCCTCTTGGCGAGAGGGGGATGGAGGGTAGGTCAGTGCCTCTGGCCACATTTCTTCTGGGGACTGTTTTCCCCTCATTAATCCTGTTGACAAGATTAAGAATAGCTCACAAGCCAGCAGCAAAGGCTAACTCGGACAGTTTCTTTCCTTCTCGCTCACCCCCCCACCCCACCCCCCGTTCCTCCTGACTCACCCCCCACCTCCTTCCTAAATATACATCTCCTTTCTGATCAGATGTCACCCTTTTCAAAACAAAACTGCGCAAGAGGCTGCCTTAGGCATAAGCATTAAAGTCTCCAAGGAAAATTTAAAGTCAAGAGAGCAACATTGTCAACTTCACATTTTGGACAGGTGGCACTCGATTTTGTTTTAAACATCCTGGAATTCTGGCAGTATCCAAAGGTCCAGAGGTGTTGGGGAATATTATTTTAAGGCGTGTTACTTTTGTTTACGTTGCATTTGTTTAACTCTGTGAAGCTGTGTTACTTTGCTTGTCTAAAACACCTGAATGGCCAATGGTGAGGCAGGAGAAAGAATAGGCGGGGCTGACAGGCAGAGAGAAGAAATAGAAGGAGAAATCTGGGAGAAGGGGATCAAAGAGAGTAGCCAGAGAAGGAAGAGGACATCAGAGGCCAGCCACCCAGCTACACAGCAAGCTACAGAGTAAGGAATAATGAAAGGTATACAGAAATAGAGAAAAGTAAAAGCCCCAAGGCCAAAGATAGATGGGATAATTTAAAGTTAAGTAAAGCTGTCAAGAAACAAGCCAAGCTAAGGCTGGACATTTATAAATAAGAATAATCCTCCATGTGTGATTTATTTAGGAACTGGACGGCGGGCCCCTCAAAAGACCAACCAACAACACAGAGGTTTAAAGAGGGCTTGTATTTGCAGGAAACAGACACTAACCCAAATTATGCAAGCCAAAGACATAGGCTAGAAGTTAAGGGGTTGGCCATACCAGTCTTTCCAACCTAGAAGACACAGGGTTTTAAAACCTGATTTAGAAAAGGGAACACTGCTTTTAAGGTTCCAGACTATAGAATTGCTACAACTGGAGAGGTTAAATTCTCTGCTCCCCACACTGCCTCATTTCAGCTCTAGGAAGGACTATAAAGATCGTGACTTATGTGTCTACAATTGGGGCATCCGGCCCTGGGCGATGACCCAAAACAACTTTCCTCAGACTTACAACACAGTTCCAGAGAGTTGTTGGCAAGCGGCCGGAGAGAGGCTCTGAGAAGGCGCTCAGCCACCGGCCAAACATAACCTCCTTCCAGAACGAGGTCAGAGTTGTTGGCAGTAGCCGAGGATGTAAAGCGAACGCACGTCAGAGTTCTGACCAATTAGAAAGTAAAGCCACTGTTGGCCCCTCCGGAGCCAGCCACGGGCTCATCCGCTCCACTGGCAATCAATCGTGTCTTAGGACTATGTGGGAGGCGGACTGTGGAACTCTATGCTTGTGCCCACCACGGCCAAAGGAAGTCATTTGGGAGTGCAGAAGTCTTCTTTTCCTGCTACTTTGCATAAGCTTCCATCTTGCTTTCTGTTGACTTTAGAAGTAGCTGCTAAAACAAACAAAACAAAACAAAACAAAATCCACAAAATCCAATGCCTAAGTTAGGCTCTGAAGAGCTCCCGGCACCAGGCGGCCTGCACTGGAAGAATGGCAGGTGTCACCCTCACACTCCGGCGTGGCAGCCCCATCTCACCCTGCTCCCTCCATCCCTCCATTCTGTCTCCTCAGCCTACACAAATCCTGACAGAGTGAAGCCAAGACCATCTCTGATTCACTATCATGAGAGAGAGAGAGAGAGAGAGAGAGAGAGAGAGAGAGAGAGAGAGAAGAGGGGAGGGGAGGGGAGGGGAGGGGAGGGGAGGGGAGGGGAGGGGAGGGGAGGGGAGGGGAGGGGAGGGGAGGGGAGAGGAGAGGAGAGGAGAGGAGAGGAGAGGAGAGGAGAGGAGAGGAGAGGAGAGGAGAGGAGAGGAGAGGAGAGAACATTCCACCAAGACGGTGCCGGTGGTGAGATGAACATCCCCTCTGACTCCAGTTCTTTGTGACAGGCCAGATCAGGGGCTGAACCAGCAGGATGGACCCTCCCTGGGCGGGGAGACTTTGCTTCCCAGCTTCTTCCATAGCCGTTGAACCTATGGAACCTATGAACCTTCTTCCATAGCAAATGAAAGGGGAGGACACTGGTCCCCGTGACCATCAGGGATTCCTTTGCTGCCAGAAGCAAATGAGGTAAACCATGTGAAAGGATTTTGGAAATTATAAATTGGTAAGAAAATGTGAGACCACAACATATTTAAGGGGTGACCCGTCATCTATTCCAAGCAAAAGTTGGGCAAAACTACCACTAACATTTTAATTCCAAATTCAAAAGGCTTCAAACCAAACTGAAGCCAGTCTATGAAATAGTGATAGTGTTCTGCAAAAGAATCAGGATCTCCTATGGGTCTGGCTTAGGCCACAGACTCCATGGTGCAGTGACTCTGGAGAGAAGTGGACTCCACGGGACGGTGACCGTGGGGAGGCGTGGACTCCACGGGACGGTGGCCGTGGGGAGGCGTGGACTCCACGGGACGGTGGCCGTGGGGAGGCGTGGACTCCACGGGACGGTGGCCGTGGGGAGGCGTGGACTCCACGGGACGGTGGCCGTGGGGAGGCGTGGACTCCACGGGACGGTGGCCGTGGAGAGAAGAGGACTCCACGGGACGGTGGCCATGGAGAGGAGTGGACTCCACGGGACGGTGGCTGTGGAGAGAAGGCTGAAGGACAGACTGGTAACTTGGTCCAGTGCTCAGAAAGACAGTGGGGAGCCTACATTTGCTCATCTCTACTTCAGGGGTCTGGAACCCACACGGTATGCTGAGGATTCCAGCATGCCCACCTTCCTGTGACGCCCTTAGCCTGTGGGCTGAGACACAGCCAGAGCAGTGTTGTTGAACAGCACAGTGTAATGAGGCCCATCTTTTAAAGTATAGTGGCTTTGCTTTTTAATTAAATTTCATCAGGAATTCAGTACTCTTCAGAGGTTTTTGTGATTTTTGGTTTAGGGTTTTGGTTTTTTGGTTTTTGGTTTTTTAATCACCTAATTGTACAATTTCCTTAGTCTGTATTCTGTTGCTGATAGTGCAATACCTACGAACTGGACAAATTATAATGAAAAGAAGTTGATTTTGCTTCATAGTTCTAGCCCATGGTTGAGAGGCTGCGTCTGGTGATGGCCTCCTTTCTGACTGAGTCCTGAGATTCGGCAAGGTATTTCATGGCAAGAGAGTGAGGAGACACACATTCAAAATAGCCATCTACTCTCTTAGTCATAGGATAGAGTCACTCACTTATGGCGGCAGAGCCTTCCTCATCTCTTATGGTTCCTGTCTCTTAGAATCTATTAATGGGAATTAAATTTCAACACACTTCCTTTCAGAAGGAGCAAACCATAGTCAACCCACAGCAGTGATTCACACACAAGGTCTAAGCCTACATTAAGTAACATTTTATCCAGTGAATAAATTTCTCACATAATAGCTGAGTAGATTAAAACAGCTGATTTTATATCCAAGGTCTCACTTGGATCCAGTCATTTATTCTCCCTAAAACCTGAGTAATTTAATCTCCTCTCTCTGCTTTGGTTAAAGATGTAGAGAAGAGTCTGCCTCAGAGGGCTTTGCTGGGCAATAAAAATAACTGTAAAGCATGTTTTCAGCACACAGTGCCGCGTAAATGCTTAACGATTTCCTATAATGACAGCGTGGACTGGAACATTGTACTTTTAAGTGAAATATTTTCATTTGAGTTATAGCATGTAACACTCTAGATGTCAAATCTTGATGGATGGCTGAAATAATGATATTTTTTTTTCTGGACCAGATTTAATCATTTTTCCTTCATTTCCAAAAATTACATCTAATTAAATACATCCAAAACTCACGGAAGAGGCCAGTGATGGCCTCTCTAAAGAGAAGGGTCTCCATCAGATGTGGTGAATGATCTTGTCGTAAGGCAGGCTGTCATTGGTTCTGTCCAGGAACTCTGCTTTGGAGGAGAAACACTCAGTTGAACTTCTGCTTTCTAACTCCATTTAATTTGGAAAAATCATAGCTTTCCATTATCGCAAGTCCTGACCAGAGTCTCAGGGAGCAGAGAGAACCCACCTTCTTGAAGAGGCAGGCATTGTGCTCTCCAGAGCAGCCGAGAGACTTGGTCAAATGTGTTCATCCCCCATGAAGAGGCCCCACGCTTCGTAACAACCACAGCTAAAGAGAAAGGCAGGGCAGTCTCTAAAGGTAATGTCTTTAACTTCTTTTGCTGTTATGAAAATGTGGCCATGACGCCCTTTTACAGCCTTCTAAAATAAATGCATCCTACAATATGGATGCGCATTTGAGGTCTACCCCGCTGGTCAGTTCCAATCTCTTTACTCTTCTCACAGAGATGGTCCTCCCAGGAGCTTTTCCTACTCTCGGATGCTGAGGACGGCCACCCTCTTCCCACCGGCCCCCACACAACAGCGACATTGTGTGGGACACCGTGGATGCTCATGTCATCCAGGTCACACTGCTCAAGTTGGAGTCACTTGCTCCATTTACCAGATGAGGAAATGGTGCTTGGGGTTGTCACTCACTCTAAGCCGCGCTGCAGGGCTACCCACGCCCACATCTTCCAGCAAACAGATTGGTCAGAGAAGTGAAATACCTCCACCAGCACATCCAGCAGTCACAGTGTGCCCAGGTTGGACCTGGCTGCCAGGATTTCCAAATCTTGGATGTATTCTTTCCACCACGGCCCACCCAGTTTTTAAAGATCTTTTTAAGGATGTATTTGTTGTATGTATATGTGTTTGCCTGCATGTATTCTGTTCACCATATGTGTGCCTGGTGCCCACAGAGGCTAGGAGAGGGTATCAGATCCCCTGGAACTGGAGTTACAGTTGTGAGCCACTGAATAGGTGTTGAGAACTGAACCTTGGTCCTCTACAAGGGTTGCGCTCACTCTAACCACTAGACCATCGCTCCAGCTCAACTCACTCCCAGTCTTTTGTTTTATTTTAATTTTTTCTTTTCATTTTTATTTTGTTTTATTTATTATTGTTGTTGTTATTGTTATTATTTATTGAGACAGGGTCTCACTATGTAGCCCAGGCTGTCCTAGAACTTATTATATAGACCAGGATGGCCTTGAACTGACAGAGATCCACCTGCCTCTGTCTCCCAAGTGCTGGGATTAAAGGCATCACACTCAGATAATTTTTTATTATTTTATGTGTATGAGGATTCTGCCTGCATGTATGTATGTATGATGCATTGCATGCATCCTATGCATGCAGTGCCAGTAGAGGCCTGTAGAGGGCGGCAGATCCCCTGGATAGTTACAGATGGTTGTAAGCCACCCTGTGGGTGCTGGGAAGGGAACCTAAGCCACCTTTCAGCTCTTCAGCTCTTCAGCTCCCCAGCTCTTGGTCTTTAAGAATAGCCTACAATCATCAATGTAGCTCTTGGTAATAAAATACCTAGATCATTTAAAATGTGTCAATGACCGGGAACGGCAATGTGCTCAGAAGGCAAGGCCAGCTCTTTAATGTGCCATTGTGCATTCTACCAAAGGTGCAAAATACCTGCATGTGCAAGACTGTGTGTCAGGGCTCACCAGACAGTGCCAAACTGGTCTTGTGAACACCGAGAAGTTTCCTGCCTAATGCACCTAATACTAAAATGGATTTTTATTTTTCTATCACACACACACGATGGGTCAGGAAGGAGAAAAAAAGTGAAACACTGATTCTTCTAATACTACCCTTTCTCTGCTCAAAGTCTCCGTGTGTTCCTATAGTAACATTCAACATTTTTAGATGCAGTGAAGGACATTGCATTCATTCATCAAATCTACACACAGAAACATTTCCCATCCATGTGCACGTGGACTACATCACTAAAACAAACAGACAACCATGGCCACTCTCGTGGAGTGTACATTCCAGTTGGGACAGATAGACAACAACTAATTACCACGGTGGGTGAATAGTGACATATTGTTTTAGGAGATCGTGTGGGTAAGAGGAAAGCAACAAAGGCTACTAGGGATGGAGCACTTGGAGGGGATGAGGGACTGATGGTCACTCTAGAAGGGTGCTTAGAGCTAGCCTCACTGTGACTATTTAAGTATCTAGCAGGTGAGGGAGCTAGCCCATTGACAAACACAAGTCGGAAAATCCCAGCAGTGTGTGGCCACTTCAAAGACCTTCAGGAGGAACCTCCAGAGGGCCAGCATCACTGATGCAGAGGGGACAGGAGGGAGAATGGGAGTCAGTGGTGGGAGCAGGAGATGCTCACATCACGCAGGACCTTGATAGGGAACCCTATACATCCTTGTACAGAGATAAGGGCTGCGGCTTTGTTCCAAGTGAAATGCAGAGATTCAAAATGGCCATGGGTAGAGGAGGGTATGGCATTTAGGTTGTTAAAGGGTCATTCCAACTTTTGGGTTATGAACATATTCTTGTTCACATGTTCTAGGGAGGCAAAAGACCAATCAGGAAATGTTGACGCTTCTGTGTAAAGTAATCCAGGTGTAAGAACAGCAGTAACTCAGAACTTGGTCGTAGCAGAGCTGGTTGGGAGAAGCAGTTACATCCTGGGATTATGGGCAGCACAGCTTTCTGGATTAGGGTGGTGGGGAATGCAGGGAGTAATAGAAAAACAAAAGGTCTGGGGTGACTGTGAGGCTCTAAGTTGGAACTGCAAGAATGGGGTTCGTATTGGTGAAATTATTTTGGCCACTCCACGTAGTTAAAAGGATATTTATTTAATGGCGTAACTCACAAATTAAGTGATAGGTAGGTCGCAGGGTCTGGGAAAGGTGTATCACAATCCAGCGGTGTTCTCTGGAACTCTGGGTCCACCTCCAATGTTCAGCGTCCCGGCACAGATGGCACAGATAGAGCACACAGAGAGAGTGCTGGCCCATCCAGCTCTCAGGTCTCCAGGCGCCTCCCCTGGCCCCGCCTCATAGGCGTGACAGTTGCCAGAGTCTCAATGCGGGTTGGAACTTCCAGATCCAAGCTGGAATGGCTACCCACTACAGGTTCGGTTTCCTGAGAAGGGGGCACTTCAGGTGCAGCGGGCACACATCCGTAAAGTCAGGAGTTCAGGTGCGGCCAGGCTTAATGAAAGCAGCCAGCCAGTGGGACTGGAGGGACAACTCAGAGTTCCTGTTGCTCTCACAGAGGACGCCGGTTCCATTCCCAGCACCCACGTGGTGACTCATAACATCTGTAACTCCAGTTCCAGGGGCCCCAGCCCTTTGTCCTGACTTCTGTGGGTGCCTCATGTATGTGATGCTCAAGGAGCCATCTAAGAGGAGACACTGAGCAGGCAGGCAGAGATGTGGGCTTGGAGGTTCAAAGAAAGGTCAGGTCCAGAGGTGGGAACTTGGGAGTTGGCCTTCTCGGGGAGCCACAAGGCTGGTAGAGACCATTCTAGGGCTCCAATGGCTGGCAAAAGTTGGTGAAAATGGTCCACTTATCCAGATAATCTCATATTCTCTAAGATGCATAAAGAAAATGAAATTGCTAAAAGTAAAAGGGTCGTTGGATAATTATTTTTTAAACAGCCTTGAATTTTTTTTCAACTCACACTTTTAAATTTCACTTTTCACAATGATGACATGAACTTCTTCTGTTCAGGGGCCACATGCCTCTGTACAAAAGAACTCACAGGTGCCTAGGTGAGCAGCAAACACGGAATTTCCTGCGTGTGAGTGAGGACAAGCACAGTCAGAACAAAACAAACCACCAAACAAACAACCAAAGGAACAGTCAAGCAAGACTGGCAGGGACCTTTAGGGCTGCTAGGTTTTGGGTCCACAGAGGTGGCCCGGTACCCAATAACAGGAGAAAGGGAATATAACCCTCTGGTGAGAGGGGAGCCCTGGGTAATCCTGTGTGCCTTGATGGCACTAGAGACCTTTGTGCTGCAGTGTCCAGCCATTCCCTCCACACACAGGAGGCTGAGTCTTCCCACTACTTTTCACAACAGTAAAGGTGTTTGAATCGCAGGTGAGTGGGGGCAGGCTCGTGTGGCTAGAGAGTTTCTCTCCAGGTCCCACCAAGCCCCGGCAGTCTCACAGCCCACTTAGAAAATAAACACACTGACACTTATCCTATTTAAACTGTTTGGCCTAATGGCTCAGGCTTCTTGCTAACTGTCCTTATATCTTAAATTAACCCATTTCTATTAATCTATAAGTTACCACGTGGCTCATGGCTTACGGGTACCTTACATCTCGCTTGTCATGGCGGCAGCCCGAAGTGTCTCTCTGCCTCAGCCTTCCACTTCCCAGAATTCTCCTCTCTCCTTGTCCCGCCTATACTTCCTGCCTGGCTACTGGCCAATCAGTGTTTTATTTATTGACCAATCAGAGCAACACATTTGTCATACAGAACATCCCCCGGCAGGCTGGGCTGCACTCCTCCACTAAGCTGCGGAAGGTCACTACGCCTCCATCCACGGTTAAGCGGGAAGGCAGCTGTCCTGCAGGAGGAAGCAGGTTGTAAGCTGCTGGAAAACTCCCCCATCTTTGCTCCACAGTGAGCTCCCTTCCTCTGCCCTCTGCAGCCCTAACCCACAGGAAGGTTTGGGCAAAGAATTCAGCAGTATTCAGTTTGCCCTCGGAAAGGAAGTGCTCACAAAGGAATTTGCTCGGCTGCTGCCTTGGTCAGCAACTCCGGCCACTGCACACATTTGCTGTATTCTCTAGGTCCGCCAGCGAGGCGGCGTTCTAAAGCAGCAGCCTCCACCGTGGGCCTCATGGCTAGAAACCTGCCATCTCCAGCTTGTACTGGGGTCCTTTGTTCTTCACGGGGAGGATAGACTCTCTCTTTCTCTCTCTCTCTCTCTCTCTCTCTCTCTCTCTCTCTCTCTCTCACACACACACACACACACACACACACACACACACACACACACCTGTAATGTCACAGATGAGTGTATGATGGTGAATCATTACTCCCTCACTTCAAATTCTCTTTCAAGTAGAGGCGGCAGTTCCCTGTGCCTACACGCCCATCTTTTTTGAGCAGTCCTCCAAGGAAATTCTACGGCTGCTGGCATCCATGTGGCTGCTGTGACTACTCAGAAAGCCATCCATGGAACAACGCAGCTGGCACCTTCACGGAGCTCTGTAATTAATTCCTGGAAAGTCATACAAGGGCTTGTTCGGAGCCCTGTTAAATCAAAAGCAGGCTGCCTGCTGGCCTGCTCTGATGGAGCCCCGATCGTGTCTACCAGATAAGGAGCCAGGCTTGAGGAAGCCCTGGGAACCCTTCACTCCTCCAGGACTGGCACCTACGGGCATGCAAGGCACAGATAGCACGTGCGGACCACCCAGGTGCATAGGCCACTGCTCCTCTGTCAAGGAGACCTTGGACCTTGAACTTGAACTCCTTATTGGGCAAGACTGCTTTGCTCCACATGATTTAACTCTCATGTTGGCTGGCTTGTTCTCGTAAACTCATTTCAGAAAGATGTGGCAATGTGACACCAGCATACTAGGAAGCCAAGGGAAGACCAGTCAAAGTGGTGGATGAGCCCTGCTCTAGATGTCCACGTGCGGTTTGGATAATAATAACAACGGTCCCGAGGGACACTTGTTTTGGTAGGGCTCGGCCACTTTGCACATATTCTCTCTCAAGAACTCTAAAGGAACAGGGATTGTAGAGACGGCTGTTAGGATGTCCCTACATGCCAGTGTGGTAAACATACCTATCTTTCTCTGTGTCTAAATGAAGCTGCTTCGGGAAAAGCCAGTGCCTTACATGCAGTAAAGACTAATTAAATGTGATTATTGACTCAGTGAAACAAACACATAGTCTTCAGCTTTAAAGGGGAACCTGTCACTTCCTTAGAGTGGGGGTCTGCAACTGGAGGTGGTCCCCCCTCTGACAGACACACACACCCCATCCCCTAGACATACTTTGCACACTCTGGAGACATTCTTAATTCCCATCATTCAGGAAGGAAGTGTGTGCTTCTGGCTCGCATCTAATGGGCAGAGGCCAGGGATTCAGCTAAACCCCCTACAACGCAACAGACAGCAACTTGACTCAAAGGAAACATTGTTCATCTCAAAATGTTAACTATGTGAGACTGAGAAACCTTGGTCTCCGCATAGTCGAGGCCAACCAACAGATCATTGTTTGTTGATTGACATTTGTTTAAAAAATGTGAGCTCTAGCTGGGCCGTGGTGGCACACGCCTTTAATCCCAGCACTCGGGAGGCAGAGCCAGGCGGATCTCTGTGAGTTCGAGGCCAGCCTGGACTACCAAGTGAGTCCCAGGAAAGGCGCAAAGCTACACAGAGAAACCCTGTCTCGAAGAAAAAAAAAAAAGTGAGCTCTTACAAGAAAATGGCTAATCTCACAGGATGTGATAGTAGATTACATACTAGAATTGGCAGAGATGTGTTTTGTATATTCCTGAATCCAGACATAACACCACACACCTTGCATTAGGAGGCCTGAGAGCACCTAGGCTGCCAAGCTCAATCAAATGCATGAGTTAATTTGCACTCTAATATGAAAGGAAAACCAGTCAGCACTGAGAGCTAGTGCCCCCTTCTGGTGGGGCCATCCCCGTAATTTCCCCATATGGAGTCTCAGATCCCAGGGCATACAGGGCCCTCCAGGAGGAGCTGGTGCTTATGGGAGATGCCGCTTCATATGGGGCCACGTGAGGCTGTCACATGCCAAGAAAGAGATGCTATGGCCCAAATATTCAGCATAACTCAGATCCAAGGACCTGAGGCAAAGAAAATGTCGAGAGGACAGACACACAGACACATGAACAGAAAAGCTGGGTTCAGGTTGGCCCTGCTCGCTCTGATGCGGGGAACAAACAATGCAACCTGCCAAGTTCTGTACACTCCCGAATCCAGACCTACGAGTCAGAGCGGAATGTCAGAGCACTTCCTGTGTGCAGCCCAGGAGATAGCTTAGCTCTGTGGGTAGGCGAGCAGCCTCAGGCTGCAGGCATCCAGAGGAGGGGGGCTCAGGTGCCAGCTTTTGCGCGCACTGGTCAGTCATTTGTCCACCTTCTCACTTGGAGAAGAGAAGTGCTTTGCCAGTTTCCTGAGGCTGATCGGAGGAGGCCCTTGTCATTCCCATGGGTCTGAGGCACGCGGGCCCTTGACGTGGCCATGACCGTGCCAATAATACATGCACTCAGGACTTCATCCACTCCCCACATACACTATATGTACACACAAATATGTGAGTCCACATAGAAATGATAATCTAGAGATGTTTATACATGTGTACACATATGCATATTATATTTCAGTACTGTTGTATGTGTACTTACATGTATAACATCAGGTACCAAATGAATAGAAAGGAAACTTTGAATTTGTACCAAAGACAGAGGAAATTTTAAGAAATTTCAAAGAAGTGATATCATACAGAATATGTTCTTTGTCCACAGCATAAAAATTATTCAACAGTAAAACAAAATGAGAGCAATTAGAAATTAAAAAATATATAACAATTTACAGATTAAGGAATGGGTCATAGGACATTAATTGCTTTTGACACTTTTCTAATCTATCACCAGCATTTCTCCATATCTTTTACTTAGTTATTTAGAGACAGGGTTTCTCTGTGTAGCTCTGGCTGTCCTGGAACTTGTTCTGTAGACCAGGCTGGCCTTGAACTCAGAGATCCACTGCCTCTGCCTCCCGAATGCTGGGTCTCCTACATCTTTAAACACGGTACTATTTTTAATGTTTGAAGAGCCTCCCACTGATTTCCACAGTAGCTGAACCAGTTACAGTCCCCCAGTAAGTAAATATGGTTCTTTCCCGGAATCCTCACCAGCCTTTGTTTTCTTGATGATAGGGGTGAGATGGCCTGTCAACGTAGTTTTAATTTGCATTTCCTTGATGGCTGGATATGCCCAACACTCTGTGCTGTAACCCACCTGGCTTAGGTCCTAGGACCCTGTCTAACGGTAATGGGGAACGAAGGAGGACATACACAGGTACTGAAAAGCTGAGCTGGGCTGTGTGCACTCTGCTGGAGCAATGCCAGCCACAGCAGCAACCTGGACCCTCACTGAGTTTATTATACATGGGGAGGGAGGGGGGAGCAGAGGGGATGGGGGCGCCTGGGGAGGAGGGCAAGGGGCGGGTCTTGGTAGTAGGTGTTCATAGGCAAGCTGTCTCAGGTTGCGACCATCTGGGGAGGAAGTGACAATTGCTTGATTTTTTACACACTGGTCAATCTTGCACTCAGAGGAAGGTGGCACCATCCCTCTGGTGTCTCCATCCCTCTGGCGTCACCTGGAGAAGGCTTAGCCGTTCCCCTGGCTGAGGCTTTGGGGTCCTTGGCAAGGCTGTGCCCATGTCAACAATACACATTCACTCAGGATTCCACTCACTCAAGACTACAGTTGCTCAGGACTTGACTGGCTTCCTGCGGCTTTAAAAAGCATTTATTGACCATTTTATTTCTGTTTTTGAGAACCATCCCTGTTCAATTCATTGGCCAATTTATTGATTGGCAGTTTCATTTCTTTCTCTGTGCCCACCAGCTATAGAACTCCTGGGCATATACCCCAAAGACTCTTGGGTTACCACAGACACTTGCATAGCCATGTTTACTGCTGCTGTTTTCACAGCAGCCAGGCAATTATATTGGTATTGATGTCTATCGATGGATGAATGGGCAGTGAAAACGTGGTCCATATACACAGTGGAATTTTATTCATTTGTCAAGAAAAAGGAAACTTGCAGGGAAATGGATCAAGCCAGGAAATAACACATTAAGCAAGGTAATCCAGGCTCATACTGAAACATTTTGCATGATCACTCGTGTGATATATAGGTATAGATATAGATATTACTACATGTATGCATTTAAGCAGAGAATAAGTGTGGGCAGAGGCCAGGAAATTAGGAAGGGCCACAGAGAAGGAGTAAGAGAGCTTTAAGGGAGAGGACTGCCGCGGTCACTAGAACAGGGTGACAGGAGAGAGGAAAGGGAAATACTGGGGTAGAAGGATACGGCAGGGCAGGGACAGAAGTCAAGGGAGATGAGGGAGGGAGAGCAACCCAAACTATGTATAAGAGGGACATAAACCTGTCACTTTGTATGCCAATTAGGAATGAAATAAAATCTTTAAACAGAAGTAGTCATTTTTGGCACCCTTACCTATCTCTCGATTTTTTTTTTTAATTATACAATGCCACAATGGACACAGCATTCACATTTCTAGTTCATTGCTCACATGTATTTTCTACATTGGGTCCTTTCTCCCTCGCTTTTTCCTTCCTTCTTTCCTCCCTTCCTTCTGCTGCAGGGCTGGGACTTGAGCACAGCCGGGCGCACTCAGTCACTGACCTTCAGACGCCTTTGGGCTCTGTACAGCGCTGGGACTTTTGTTTCTTAATTAGAGTGTTCCAAATTGGAACTCAGTCCTACATACCATCTGAACACTCATTTAAAAAGGGAGTGGGGGAGATGCTGGATTTGGATCTTTCTAGAAATATTAGACTGCTCCAGGAAGAAAATCAAGCCAGATGACTCAGGATACAGGTTTGTAGCCCCTTTTCAAAATCAGCAGGGGACTGACGCACACAGTACCTGCGACCTCCGCGCCGCATTATCAAACGCCACCACCGCCGTCCTAGATCTCACCCACGGACGGACGCACATAGCCTCTCAATTGAAGCCACACTGTATTTTAAGAGCTAGAAAAGCTGGAGAAACAGGGATGCCACATCAAGTCACGGCACGAGTTTAATTTAACACTGAGAAACCCCGAGTGTTTCCGGATGACTCCACATCACGCACGATCAACGGCCACAATGGAGAGTAGACGAGTGAAGCAAGAGGGTGGTGTTTATCAGCACTAAAAATACCAGCTGTCTCAGATCAGGGACATTAGCTGGGTAATGTGGTGATACGCTGTAGACACCGATGCAGATCTGCCTGAGACTGGCCTCTGCGGAGATAGCCGTGTTAGGAGCCCAGCCTGGCCTCCGCTTGCCTTCGCTGGACCTAGGCGGTGGAGCTGAGTGGTCTTAGCCAAGTCCGCTTAGCTGTAGTTTGCTCACTTTTAAGATGGATATAATATGATGGGCTATTATACACAATACATTCTAGTCGGCTTTCTGTTGCCGTGATAAACACCATGACCAAACGAAACTTTGGAAGAAAGAGTTTATTTCACCTTGCAGGTTACAGTGCATCACTGAGAGAAGCCAGAGCAAGGATTCAAGACAGGAGCTTGAAACCGAAACCATAGAGGAACACTTTTAACTGGCTTGTTCTCAGGCTCATGTTCCGCTACTTTTTATATACAGGCCAGATCTACCTGCCCAGGGATGGCACCACCCACAGTGAACTTTCCCCTTCTACATCAGTTAACAATCAAGAAAATGTCCCACAGATGTGCCTTCAGGGCGATTTGATGGAAGCAATTCCTCAACTGAGGTTCCCTCTTCCCAGGTGTGCCAAATTGACCTAAGATTAGCTAGCACAAATACATGTTATATATCCAGGATAGATGTCCTAAAGACATATATAATGGACATAATGTAATCTCGATAGCCTTCTGCCTCATTGGGATGCTTTAAAGATTAAGTGTAAAAATTAATATAAATAAAAAGTTTAATATAGGCTGGCAATAAGGCTCAGTGAGTGTGCTGGCTAGATTTTTGTCAATTCTACACAAGCTAGAGTCATCCGAGAGAAGGAATCCTCAATTGAGAAAAGGCCTCCATAAGACGGGGCTGTAGGCAAGTCTGTAGAGCATTTTCTCCATTAGTGATTGATGGAGGGCCCAGCCAATGGTGGGTGGTGCCGCCCCCTGGCTGGTGATCCTGGGTCCTGTACGAAGGCAGGGTCAGTAAGCCATGAGGAGTGAGTCAGTAAACAGAGTTCCTCCATGGCTCTGCATCAGCTCCTAGCCCCAGGTCCCCGCCCAGACTTCCTTGGATGATGGACTATAAGCAGTAAGTTGAAAGAAACCCTTTCCTTACCACTTTGCTTTGGGGCATGGTGTTTATCACATCAACAGAACCCAATCACAACAGTGGGTAAAGGTTCTTGTCACCAAGCCTGACAAGCAGTATTTTAGCATCCTGCCTGTATTAGTTACTTTTTATATCAAAATACTCAAGAGAACAACTTTCAAGGAGAAAAGACTCATTTTGGTTCATGGTTTCAGAGGCTTCTTCCCTTCTGGAGAGGATGAGCTGAGCAAAGGCCTGCCCTGAACGCCGATGGGACCATGCCATGCAGTAGGGACCCAGAAAGAGCAGAAGACGAACAAGGAGAAGTCAGCTCAGTTCCAGCACCCCTTTTTCTCTGCAGAAGGAGACTGGCTCTTCCCCTCCAAATTCTGTCCACCATGAAAGACTGAGCCCTCCAAAGCCACGAGTCAAAATAAATACTATCAGAAGCTGCTCTGTCTGAGATTTTAATCAGAGCTATATGAAATTAAGCAAAACAGAGTGCGTGCTAAAATATTGTTTACTGAGTTTTTAAAATAAGAATTTGGCTCTAGAATATGGAAATCCCCAAGATAAGTGTCTGTTTACCAAGAACTCAATAATTATCAACCCCCAACAATTCTTCCCCATTGTATGCACAAAACCCTCTCACTTAGAGATGGTTTCCACAGCCATCCAGGCTGAATTCCATCTGTCGGTGAAAGACCTCTAGGTTCTTTCTCCATTTCTCCAGGTTGTATTTTAAAGGGTCCTATCTAGGAACAGAACCAACAGATGCATCGTTCCACGTTTGAAAGCAAGCCGTGTCTCTTTGGTCTTAGATTCCAAATTCACTCTATGCATCTACAAAACAGTGCAGGTTAGGGTCGCACTTAAAGCTCTGGCTGTTCCCAGGCAAGTGAGAGTGCCTGGTTCCCAGTGCTGCTCCCGGAGCAGACTTCTCCCTGGGGGAGGGGGCCCTTCCTGGACAGAGTGAGGTTCTCCCTGGGGGAGGGGACCCTTCCTGGACAGAGTGAGGTTCCCCCTGGGAAAGGGGACCCTTCCTGGACAGAGTGAGGTTCTCCCTGGGGAAGGAGACTCTTCCTGGACAGAGTGAGGTTCCCCCTGGGAAAGGGGACCCTTCCTGGACAGAGTGAGGTTCTCCCTGGGGGAAGGGACCCTTCCTGGACAGAGTGAGGTTCTCCCTGGGGAAGGGGACCCTTCCTGGACAGAGTGAGGTTCCCCCTGGGAAAGGAGACCCTTCCTGGACAGAGTGAGGTTCCCCCTGGGAAAGGGGACCCTTCCTGGACAGAGTGAGGTTCTCCCTGGGAAAGGGGACCCTTCCTGGACAGAGTGAGGTTCCCCCTGTGGAAGGAGTCTCTTCACGGACAGAGTGAGGCGGTGGCTCTGGGCTTTCTTCACGCACTCCTGGGGCTTGGATCTCGTTTGGCACCTCTGACTAGATGCTGTGCCTCAGTGGAGAATGGCACCATCTGCTTTAATGCTGATCTGTGATATTTTATTCACATTTAAATATTTTATCATCTGTGACTCCTGTGAACTTTTCTCCTTCTGTTTTTTGTTTGTTTGTTTGTTTTTGTTTTGTTTTTTCCTGTTAAGTATTGATTCTCTGTTTTGCCGAAAGGTGAGGAAACCTCCCTCCCTGTTGGCAGGGAATCTGGCTGTCGTTTTCCTCCCCACAAAAGAAGTATCTAGAGCCTTTTAATTACGTAGTTTATTTTTAAAGGGACAATGAAAGAACCAGAGATCATCTTCTGCTAAAATGAAGCTTAGCTTGCTCTCGGAGCATCTGCCTTTTTCATTCCCCCAGTTATTGAAATAGGCGGCCTCATCGCAGAGAAAATGAACGCACTCGGTTTCCCCCAACACAATGTCACAGATTTTATGGTGCACTGTTTTCTTTTGTCAGACAGAAATAGAGTCCATAACCTCAAATGCTGTCAAAAGGAAATAAATATGCTCTGTGGGAAAAATAGCAACCCTCGGATAGTTCAGCTGCAGAATAAATTCTCTATCTTCTACCAGACACAGCCTGCACAGAAGAGGGTGCCCAGCATTGCCCCAGTGCCCTAACAGGCTGTTCCTGCATTCATGTTCAGAAGACACAGAGGCGATCTCTGTCAACTGAATTTTAATGCAATAGAAAAAAACGTTACTCATCGGTGAGATTTTTAAAAAATCAGACGGAATTTATGTAGTAATTCATGTTGTCAAAAGCTAAAGTAAATGTGTGTTTCCAGAGAAAGTAAGCATCCATATGAGAAAGGAATGCTTCTTGAAGTGGAAAACCTGTCCTGGGTCATCCAGAGGTTCAGAGCCCCACAGCCATCTTCTGTACATACACACACACACACACACACACACACACACACACACACACACCCCTGAGGACTTGATCCTCCAGGAGCCCCTGGTGTCTAGATAGATGCATGAAGTTTTGACATACAGCTGCTGATTTAAGTGCCTTCTTCAATTGCAGATGGAGGCTGAATCCTGATGGCGTGGTGCTCCCTTCCCACACAAGGAAAGGATGGTGTCAATCCCACCTTTTCTCCTTCTACTCTACCCCAAGGACATACATGGATCTCAAATTCTTTGGAAATGCTGGAAATTTTACACTCTAGCCAATGGCTCATCAGTCCTTCTTGGTCACCCCCACACCCATACTTTCCATTTTATAAACCCACAACAGGGTTGATACCTATGCTGGCTGGGGGGGGCAGGGGGTTGCCTCAGATGCCCACTCCACATCCCAATACCATCTGAGTGGCAGCAAATGCCAGGGCACTCCCAACTACTCTTCCAACTTGAAAGAGCTCCATCCACCACTTAAAGGGAAAAGAATGTGTGTGATTTAGAGACACCCAGATAGGACAGAGCTGGCAAAACAGTAAGACATCTGTCCCTATGACGACCGGGCAGAAGTGGTTCCAGATGCAGACTCCAGCATTGAAGTGCTGGCACAAGGCTTGGTGAGGCCTTCCTGCTGGTTTGAGATTTTCTTGGTAATGACAGTAAATTAATTGCATGTTAACATACACCTGGAGCAGTCACCCCGCTGGGCTGGCCTGTCTCATTGGAGGTTCTCATATACTCCTGCCTCCAAGGCTCTCTCTGGAAAGCCTCAGCCAGTGTCACATTTACCAGATATAAGTCCTTGTGGGAGCCTAGGAACCACTGAGAAACAGTCCACACCCTACTCTGGGCTTCTGTGAGCTGGAGAGAGAATTTTTTTTTTTTTTTCCTGTTGGGCATGGTGGGTACCGCCGTGGCTCTTCACTTACAGAACCAGAGATGCCATTTCTCCTTTAGGACTTAACCCTCATGAGGAGCCACATGGACAAAAAAAGGCCTATCATGTCTGCCCGTGCCATCTTATCTTGGGGAGTCTCAGAGTCCTAGAGCTTTTTCCAAAACAAGAGTTGACGACTAAGATGCTTCTAAGAATGCAGGTCCAGAGCTGGCTGTGTTGGCGCACGCCTTTAATCCCAGCAGGCAGGTGGATCTCTGTGAGTTCTCGGCCAGCCTGGTCTAGAGATCTAGTTCAGGTCAGGGGCTGGGAAATGGTTCAGTTGGCTGAACTTCATGCAAGTGTTTACAATGCATGAAGACCTGAGTGTGATCCCCAGAACACATGCAGAGAAGCGAGGTACACATGTCCATGCATCCCAGCACATATACATAACAGAGAAATGCAAGCCCTTAGGCCTGCCCGAAAGGTGCTGATTCAGTAACTTTGATGAAAGGCCATGAAGTCTGCCTTGAAACAAACTCCTGGAGTGATTCTGAAGCAGATGGTTTGGATGGCACTCTGAAAAAATGGGGAGAGACCACATGGTGATGAGTAACACCCAGTGGGTTTCCTGTACTGGAGAAGTTACAGTGTGTTTGGGGAAATTCATCGTAAAGATCATCATGTGCAGAGGTAGTTGGAACACTGTAGGGCCAAGACAATAGGGGGGAAAGTACTAAAACAGCAACAGAAAGAACAAAATAATCAAGATCACAACCAAGGAAGAAAATCATGACTAGAAAGCCCATAAAAATCAGTGAAACCCAAATGTCACTGTCAACAAAACTGACAAAATTTCAGCTTGATTTGGAAACAAACAGAATTTGTTCAAGTAACTGGAATATGCATGTAGGAATGGTATGACCGATTTGCCACACATGTGAAGGATTCTGAAGAGTGCTGTGAGCGACTGTGTGGCAACAGATGGAAGAGCCAGATGAAGTGAATGAATCTCTGGAGGACCACACGAGCTACCGAGACCGAGCTAGGAAGAAGAGTTGACCTCACCAGACGCGCAACTAGGAAGGAGAGTGGGTAGATGATCAAAAGCCTCCCACTAAAGAAAAGCCCATGAGCTCAGGGCTTTCCTGGTGAATTCTATGAGACATCAGGAAAAGAACTGATATCAGTTTCTCAACATCCAAACCTGGGAATGAGAGATCACTTCCATACTATTCTGAGAGCCCAACATCACCACGATGCACAAGCCAGACAAACACATGGAAAAACCAACTCCCTGGGAGAGAGCAGTAGAAGGAAAAACAAAGACCAGAGACACAAATAAATCTACAGGCCAGTGCCCTTGAATACTGCACATAAATCCTGAGAACAGTGCTGGAAACCTCTCTAGCAGTACCTTAAAAGGCCGTGCTAACGGCTAAGCAGCGTTTATTCCTTTGATGCACGGATGGTTCAATGTACAACAATCAAATAATACATCACATAAACAGACTAAAGTAAAAAATAATTTACTTTGTCTCAATTAACATGGAAAAAGCATTTAAACAAAGTTCGACACATTTTCATGGCAAAAATTAACAAACTACAAATAGAAGACTACTATGAAATATTTAAAGCAAAGACCATGCTCAATGGAGAAAGACTGAAGTTTGTCCTAAAAAAAAAAAAAAAAAAAAAAAAAAACAGGGCTTCCCTCCCTGGCCACATCTATTGGACACACTGTTAGACGTCTCAGTAGGAAAGCCAGTCGGGTAAATTAAATTAAAGGCACCAGAATTGGAAAAGAGGGGTAAAGTTATCTTGAATCACAGATAATAAAGTTTGACCCACTGAAAATTCTAAAGATGTCCCCCACCCCACGCCCAAATAACTCAACCTGATATCACTGATGAACAAACTCAGCAAACTCTCTGTATACAAAATCAACCACAAAAATCAGTTCTCTGTCTGTACACTAGCAACAAACAGTCTGAAAGAGACAAAGAATCAGCAGGAGCAGGGGGCGGTGGTGCACGCCTTTAACCCCAGCGCTTGGGAGGCAGAGGCAGGCTGATCATTGAGGCCAGCCTGGTCTACTGAGTGACTTCCAAGACAGCCAGGGTTACACAGAGAAACCCTGCCTCCTAAAACCAACCAACAAACAAAACAAAACAAAAAGAATCGAAAAGAATAAAATACTTAGGATAAATTTAGCCAATAAGACAAAAGACATCTATGCTAAAACTATAAGACATTATTGAGAGCTAGGGAGAGGGTTCAGGGGGCAAGCTTAGGACCTGAGTTCAAACCTCCAGCACCCATTTCAAAAGTCAGACACAGTTGTGTACACGTCTATGACTACCGTGCTGGGGTGGGGAATGCAGAAACAGACAGCTGCGGCTTGCTGTTGCCAACCTAGCTCCAGTGGGAGTCCCTGTCACGAAGCAATAAGGTGGACAATGACAGAGCAGACACAAGACGTCCTCCTCTGGCCTCCTTATGTGCGTGCACAGGAGCGTACAGCACACACGTGTACCACACATACACCCACACACATGCAAACACATACGCACAACACAATAAACATTGCTGAAAGAGATTAAAGACACAATAAATGGAAATCCTTCCATATTTATGAACTAAATATTGATATATTAATATACTATTACAGTTAAGAGTTTGGTACTTTTTTTTTTTTTTTTTTTGGTTTTCCGAGACAGGGTTTCTCTGTGTAGCTTTGCACCTTTCCTGGAACTCACTTGGGAGCCCAGGCTGGCCTCGAACTCACAGAGATCCGCCTGGCTCTGCCTCCCGAGTGCTGGGATTAAAGGCGTGCGCCACCACCGCCCGGCTCAAGAGTTTGGTACTTTCTAAAGCAGTCTACATAGCACAATAATATAAATAACATCTAACCCCCTCCTACGGCCTTAGAGACAAACTAAGGTATGATTCCACCAGAGTTCACTCTGAGAAACCAATGAATGTATTAGACTTCCTTACAGAACAACAGGTGACCTGTAAGCAGCTGCACTAGGAGGTCAGCACCCAGCATGAATGATGACCCCTCCCCCACTGCGTAGATGGAGTCCCCTCTCCTAATCTCTCCCCACCTGTGTCCTCTAGCCCTCCACAAAGACCAGTTAGGGCACAATGGAATACAACTGATGGGAGTAGTGGCCTGATACTCAGGGGAGGGTCCCATGACTCTCCTCAGCACCTCCTTCTAAGAACCAACGGTCAACAAGCTCAGCTATGACGATCTCTGGTGAGCAGGCCCAGCTGAAAGCCTGAAGATTCTGCCAGTTGGGCTGGGAGGACAGCTCTGCATAACAGATGTGGCCAGCTGCTTCCCCGCCAGGATGGACCGGACCTTGCACTGTGAGCTGAAGCAAAACCGTTCTCCCTTAAGTCACTTTCATCGAAGCGTTTTTTAGCACAGCAACAGGAAAAGACCGTGACCTTGTGAAGCAGTCCCACAGGAGGTGCATGAGGCCACCATCTGGGAGAAAGTGCTCTCTGAGAGATGAACACGCAAGCAGCTTGCTGTTGGGGATCCCAGCTCCCAGAACTGAGGAACAGCATGTGATGATGCTCTTAAACTACCAGCTTATGTCGCAAGTAGCCCTAATGGACTAAGAATGAATCATGCGGGAAATGTAAATCCAAATATTAAGACATCAGCTCCCACACCTGAAGGTGGCTCCTATTAGAAACAGAAGAAAGCAACAGGGCTGGACAAGCACACGAGGAACTGGAACCTCTGTGTGCTGTTGCTGGGGTGTACAATCGTGCAGCTACTAGGCAATCTTTGGAGGCTCATCGACAATTACCATAGAATTATTATGCGAGTCACAATTCCATTTCTGAGAATACACTTAAAATAATGAAAAGCAATTATCAAAGAGATATTTACAGACCCACATTAACCCCACATGGTTAAAAGAAGCCAAGGGTTGTGTGTATTTGCTTTCCCTGTGGCTGTAACAAAATCCGACAAAAGGCATTTAAAGGAAGAAGGGTTTGATTGGCTCTCATTTTGGGGGGCGGTGCATGGCAGTGAGAGTGGTTCTGGGTACAGCGGCAGGAGTGTGGGGCACCTGGTCACATTGTGTTTACAGTTCTGAACAGGGCAGTGCTACAATCCATCAGCGTTCCTGCTCACTGGGTTTGAACACACAGCCCATGCATAAGTGGGTGTGACGCCCTCAGTGAAACCTCCATGGAGACACCCCTTGGAGACAATCTGGAGATATCCAGAGGTGTGTCTCTCAGGTGATTCTAAAATCTAGTCCAATTGACAAAGAAGATTAGCCTCATAGGGTGGAAGCTACTCATGTCTGTCAACAGATGAGCCAAATATGGTGAAGACAAAGAATGCAACAGATTTCAGTCTTAAAAAGAAAGGCCACTGTGACTGCTTCCACTTGGATGAATTCAGCAAGTCACACACACACACAAACACACACTGTGGAATCCCATGTGATGAGGATTCTGAGGACTCAAGTTCACGGGCAGAAAGTAGAATAGAGGTTACTATGGGCAAAAGAAAGTTGACTGGAAAAGATTGTCTTCATGAGCTGAGACATCCAGCCTCAGACTGAACAACTACTGATTCTTGGATTCTGTTGATAGACAACCACTGTTGGTCTAGCTGAACCACACCCTGTAGCCATTCTAATAAATTCCATATATATATATAAAAAGATTGTCTTCATGATGGAAAGAGTTCCAGAGGTTGGCTGTGGTGAGATGTGCACAGCACTGTGAATGTCCTTAATGCCACTAAATTACACACGTAGTGGTAAAGTGCTGACTTGTTTTTGTTTTTCCAGACAGGGTTTCTCCGTGTAGCCTTGGCTGTCCTGGATCTCACTCTGTAGACCAGGCTGGCCTTGAACTCACAGAGATCCACCTGCCTCTGCTTCCCAAGTGCTGGGATCAAAGGCATGCACCACTGCCACCTGGCTTAAAATGCTAAATTTTATGTTTATTTTACCACAATTTTTTTGAGTTACAAAACACAGTTCCACACTCAATTACCATAATTCAAAATATTCACTTCCAACATTAAAATGTTCTTCTTGTTTTAATACTTCATTGGAGTTGCACCCATTTAAAACACAAAGGAGCTCAAACATGATGGTTTTACCAGCACAAGGGGTGAGCATGGAGTACTTGAACCACGATTATTTTCTCAGGAAAATTTACAAACTACAAATTTATCAGACTATCTCTGTTTGTATCCAAGAACTTTTGCTTGGGGCCTCT
The DNA here is from genome assembly GCF_049852395.1 of Peromyscus maniculatus bairdii. Lineage (NCBI taxonomy): Eukaryota > Metazoa > Chordata > Mammalia > Rodentia > Cricetidae > Peromyscus > Peromyscus maniculatus. The sequence continues at coordinate 74,113,752 of NC_134854.1, forward strand.
TTATATTAAGAACGTACACTTGACCTAGACCTTGAAAGCCCAGTAGAGTCTGCCAAGGGGGAAAAGGCGGGAACTGGAGTTCACAGAAGTAAATGGAGCATGTGCCAAGGCATGTGCTGAAGGAAGGGCAAGGCCTGTCCTAGGAAACAAGGGACATCTCAGTGACGCCGAAGTGCTAAGAGAGTGGCGTGGAGTGGCAGAGGCATGACGCCAGGGAGAGCAGGTTTCCAGGTCTCTGCCCTTCCTTATTCTCACGTAAACATGCGGCCTTCCCAAATGGCATTACCTCTGGAGAAGTTGCGTGCAGTTCCATGGTAGAAGAACCCAGCATCATCAAGTCTCTCTGGTGTTAAAGAGACAAAGATAAGCAAGGAAAGATAGGCAAGGAAAATGCTTACACACTTACCAGTACCGACATAGCCCAGTTCCACAGCAGGCATGACTAATGGATGCTTGCATGCTTAACCCTAAGACTAAGGAGACTAAACATAGTCTTGTGTCCTCACCGACTCTGAGACAGGAAGATCAGTAAATGAAGACAGCACAGGAGCTAAACTCTTTAACACCCTGTCTCAGTCAGGGTTACTATTGCTGTGGCAAAACACTGACTAAAGGCAAGTTGGGGAGGAAAGAGTTTATTTGGCTTACACCTCCACATCATAGTCTATCACTGAAGGAAGCCAGGACAGGAACAGGAGGCAGGAACTGATGCAGAGGCCATGGAGGAGTGCTGCTTACTGGCTTGTTCCCCATGACTTGCTCAGCCTGCTTCCTTATACAACTCAGGTCCACCTGCCCAGAGGGGCCCCACCTACAGTGGGCTGAACCTTCCCACATCAATCATTAATCAAGAAAATACCCCCACATAATTGCCTACAGGTTAATTGCTGGAGGCATTTTTCTCAATTGAGATTTCCTCCTCTCAGATGACTACAGTTTGTGTCAGGTTGACATAAAACTAGCCAGTACACACCCCTACCCTATGAAGCAGAATTTTGAAAGTTCTGGCTGAATCACATTAAATATGCAACAGATATGGCATTTCTACCACTTGCCAGCTCTCAGACAAGAACACATATTTATGTCAAGGATAAATGGCTTATGTTGAAACTTCGGATGCTTGCATTGACAGTGCCTTCTGTGTGCCAAGAACCCAGTACACACTACATATTTTACCTCATGAACTATTCAACCACCTAGCAGAGCAGGCATGTTTACTCCTGTTTAGGATGAGGGAAATGTGCCTCAGATATTCAAGTAACTAAGAAGGAAGTGGTGAGGACTCAGCATGACCTCCCCACCACATCATCACATCGCTGTGATCACATCACACTGCTGTGCCTATGCTAGCCATCACACAGTAGACATTGTGAGTACGTCATCTTGCACTTAGACGAGAGATGGTTGAGGAGCCGATAAACTGCTTCAAAAACCTAAGCATATTCATATTCTTTTAAACATCAGGGACTAAAGAGAGACAGCCGCAAGTCTGAAGCTGTTAGATGCAGGAACTCTGAACGAAGTTCAGACAGTAGGAAGGTCTCATGAGACAAGTGACTGCAGGCTCTGAAGGCGCCTGACAGGCTCGGAGAGGTTATGGGGTTGCCTCTGGTTCTAAGAATCCGGTGCTCACCATCCATGTCCACATTTCTCTCCTGGGTACATGTGCCTCTGGGTGTCAGAGGACAACCTCAAGGCCCTCAGGTGCCTTTGACCTTTTTGTCTGAGTCAGAATCAATGATAGTTTATCTTCCTGGAACTATGCAAAGTAGACCAGGCTAGCTGAACAGCATGCTCCAGGGATCCACCTGTCTCCACCTTCAATTTCGGATTCTGAGTGTGCCACCATGCCCAGTTTTTTACAGGGGTTTAGGGACTATAAACTCATGTTCCCAAGATGGCTTTACTGACAGAGCCGTCTCTCTAGCTCATGTTTACAATTCTCAAAACATTTGCCATGTACAACTAAAGAGGACTTGATTAATATAAAACTTTGAGTTATTTCCAAAGGGTCTTAACATTCCCATTCGACATGAGTATTTACCACTCTTTGGTATGAATGAGTTAATGTGGATTTGGCAAGACTGCAATACAACTCATATTATTTTCCCTCAGGGCTTCAAGACTGAATATTTTCCACTACCAAGATCTGCAGTTACAAATGAAATCCAGGAATCAGTAAATCCTCATCTCAGAGCTGATTACAACACACCAACGAAGAAAGGAAAACTGATTTTGTTGCAGAGATGTGAAGGCTACACAAAATGTAGGAGTCAAAATGATAAATGGGAGTTTTCGGATTCCTGCTAAACCCAACTGCATTTAGGGTGGATACTCTCGGGGTCATAGGAGGTAGCAGGGACTGAGACAAGAAGGCTCAGCTCTGGTTCCAGCTCAACCTCTTCCGTGCGTGGTCTTGAATTCTGATCAGAAAAACTGAGATGACAACATCCTTGCCTCCCACTTCACTGAACTGTCTTGGAGAGATGAGATATTGCATATTATATGCCCAGGCAACAACGCCTTGCCCTGTCAAAGGCAGAGCTAGCGTAGCAAAGGCTGCTAGCATTTACTCCGCATTAAGGGATGCTAGAACTTTATCCACTCGGCTAATCCTCTAACAGCTTGCCATCAGACCACCCTTTCTATCCACCATGACATTCTAAAGAATGTCTCAACTTAGGCATCGAGAGGCTATGGAAATAAAGTCACAAAAAAATGAAAACTAAACCTCCATACTCCACGAGTTCAGGTCCCACCTCCTCTCCAAGCTACCTATGAAATGTTTTAAAATTCAAACCATATTGTATTTATTTATTTGTGTGTGTGTGTGTGTGTGTGTGTGTGTGTGTGTGTGCAAATGCATACCACAGAATCTGTAAAGGTCAGAGGGCAACTTTCAAGGGCAGTTATCTCCTTCTGCCATGGATTCTAGGAATTGAACTCAGGTCTAGGTTATCAGGTTTGCAGCACTGAGCCATCTGGTCAACCCCAAGCCATATTTTAAATATATAGAGTGTGTGCTATTTCATTTTTGTTGCTGTGAAGCGTGATCCTAATTACTCTTATCAATAAAAACCCAGAGCCAGATATTGAGGGTGAAAGCTGAAAAGATCGGAGAAGCAGAGCAGCCAGCCACCAGACTTCATACCTCCACAAAAATCTCAGACTGAATGGGGGCCAAGATTCTGTCTCCACCCACCTTATATTCCTGTCTCCACCTCCCTAGTGCTGGGATCAAAGGCATGATCCTCCCAAATGCTAGGATTAAAGGTGTGAGCCACCACTGCCCAGCTCTGTTTCTCTTTTAGACTGGTTCAATCTCGTGTAGCCCAGGGTGGCCTTGAACTCCTGATCTCCCTGCTTCCTCCTCCCAAGTGCTGGGATTAAAGGTGTGTGCCACCACGGCCTGGCCTCTATGGTTAACTAGTGGATAGCTCTGCCCTCTGATCTCCAGGCAAGTTTTATTTGTCAGAACACAAACAAAATATATAACATTGTTGTGATAAACAACTATAACCAATGCAACTTATAGAAGAAAGAGTTTGTTTTGGCTCACAATGCTGAAGGGAGAATCCTTAACGATGGGGACACATGGCAGCAGGTGGCCAGAGCAGGAAGCTGAGAGATCACATCGCCACCCCTACACAGGAAGCAGGGAGAATGAACTGGAAGTGGGGTGAGCCTATACATTCTCAAAGCCCTCCCTCGGCCATGCTTCCTCCAGCAAGGCTCCATGTCCTAAAAGTTCCATAACCCCCAAGCAGCACCACCAACTGGGGACCAAGTGTTCAAGCACATGAGCCTATGGGAACATTCCTCATTCAAACCCCCACATAGGGCTAGTTCATCAAGGGGCACACAGTGGTCAGTCCTGGAAAGGAACCCTCTCCTTACCTTGTGTGCAGTGCAGACCTCTGGACCCCTCATCTACCTGGACTCTAGACGTACTTGAGCTGAGTAGGCCCCAGGAGTCACTTAGCTCTCCTCTTCAACTGACACCCTGCAGTTCTCAATGGACAATTGCTTCTCCAGCAGCAGCTAGTAATGAGGACAGCGTGGACCAAGTCCTGTGCCTCAGGTGGGATGGGCACACGAGAGGAGGGGACCTTCAGGGCTCAAATGCTCATGAAGACGTTATCTCCTTCAAGTAAAAGGCGCTTGGTCATAACTGACCAGAGTACTGTGTTAATTCTAACAGTTTTCTTAACTACTAGTGTATAGGGGCAAAATTTTATTTCTTATTAAGCATATAATTTACCTGTGTAAAAGTACAACATGTGTTTTATAAATGCTACACAAACATGAATTGCTAGAACAAATTTTCAGAGAAAGGAAGCAACACACATGTCTTAGGTTCCATTGTGATAAACACCATGACCAGAAGCAGCTTGGGGTGGACAGGGTCTATTTCACCTTATGCCTCCAATAAAACACTCCTTTGGGGGGGGCGGTCAGGCCAGGAAGTCGAGGCAGGAACCTGGAGGTGGGACATGAGGCAAAGGCCATGAAGGAACACTGCTTACTGGTTTGCTTTTCATGACTCTCAGCCTGAGTTTTTATACATCTGAGGACCACCCACCCACTCACATCAATCATTAATCAAGACGGTACCCCACAGGCTTGCCTACAGACCGACTTTTTTTCCTTGTATTTTTTGTTTTAGACAATATATTCTGATTACAGTTTCCCCTCCGGTTCCTCCTCCCCTCCCCTCCCATCCAGATCTACACACTTTCTGTCTCATTAGGAAACAAACAGACAACCAAAGAATAATAAAAAATACAATAAGGTAGAGCAAAAACAAATTGGAATAGAACGAAACACGGAAAAGAGCCAAAAGAAAAGCATAAGAAACCCGTTCAGATGCAGAGACACACAGGGGAACCCCATAAAAACACAAGACTGGAAGTCATGGTATATACTCAAAGGAGCTGTAAGGTTAAAAACACAAAAAGGTGCCCGACAACATTATGAGACAAAGAACCTCCAAAGATGCCATTGAGTACTGCACTTTGTGTCGGCCATCGACTGCTTGGCATGGGAGCTACCCTTAAGAGTGGTTTGTTTTGTTTTGTTTCCTTGTGAGACTTCACTGGAGAAAACTAATTTTTCATTTGCATGTGTTTATCAATTGGAGACAGTACCTGGGTTAGGGATGGGGGCCTAACCACTTCTCCTTTTAGCTCTGGGACTCAGCCTGGTACAGACCCATGCAGGCCCTGTGTGTGCGGCCATAGTCTCTGAGACTGGTATGTTGAAAAGGCCTTGATTCTTTGGTGTCCTCTGTCCCTCTAACTCTTAAACTCTTTCCACCTCCTCTTCCAGGGTTCCCTGAGCTCCAAAGGGAGGGATTTGATGGAGACACCCTGTTTAGGACTAAGTATTACAAGGTCTCTCACTCTCTGTATAATGTCTGGTTGTGGGTCTCTGTATTTGTTCCCATCTGCTGCAGGAGGAAGCTTCTCTGATGATGGCTGAGCAAGGCACTGGTCTATGTGTATAGTAGAACATCATTAGGAGTCATTTTTTTGCTACATTCCTTAAACAGAATAACAGCATTTGGCTTTCCCCTAGGTCTCTGGCCTAGCTAGTCTCAGGTTCCAGGCCACCTGAGCAGTGTCGGGGCTGGGTTCTATCTCATCAAGTGGGCCTTAATTCAAGGAAGATAGTGGGTGGTTACTCCTATAAGTTCTGTGCCACTATTGTACAGCTTATCCTGCAGGCAGGCCCCCCTTGTAGATCAAAGGGTAGGTAGCTGAGTTGCTTCCCTTTCTCCTTTGGCAGTGTGCAGAATCACTTCCAGTACCATGAACACTGGCACACAAGGATGAAGGGTCTAGGTGGGCACCAGCTCCACTTCTATGTGTTCATCGAGTAGTGTAGGCATTGCCTTCACAATAGGGCCTTACTGTCAGCTTGTGGAGAGCCACCAACAGCCGTGGCTACAGCCTGGGTTGTTTGGGGTTTCCAATGGGACACCTTTGGCCAATAATTTGATGTAACCCATTCCTGGTACTGGAAGCTTCATTTGGTGATGAGAGGTATCCAGTCGAGGCTCTGTCTCCCTGTTATTTGGTGATTTCATTTAGATCTCCTTCACATATGGATAGAATTTAGGAAGCTTCTACTGTATTAGGTTCCCATCATTCTTAGTCTTAGCTGTCCCTCCCTGTATTCTCTCCTTTACCTCCCTTCCCCCCACCCCACCCCCATTTGATCCTCTCATTCGAGTCCATCCCTAACTATCTAGTCTATTTCTTCTTCCTAAGGAGATCCATTCCTCCCCTAGTCCCTTACTCTCTACCTAACCTCTGTGGTGATGTGGATTACAGCTTGTTTACCAACGGCTTCACAGCTAACATCCACATAGAAGTGAATACATACCATTTGCTGTCTTAGTTGGGGTTACTGTTGCTGTGATGAAACACCATGACCAAAAGCAAATTGGGGAAGAAAGGTTTATTTGGCTTATGCTTCCACATCATTGTTCATCATTAAAGGAAGTCACCACAGGAACTCAGCAGGGCAGGAACCTGAAGGCAGGAGCTGATGTGGAAGCCATGGAGGGGTGTTGCTTAATGACTTGCTCCTCAAGGCTTGCTCAGCCTTTTTTTTTTATAGAACCCAGGACCATCAGCCCAGGGATGGCATCACCTACCATGGGCTAGGCCCTTCCCTATCAATCAGTAGTTAAGAAAATGCCTTACAGGCTTGCTGATCTTTTGGAGGCATTTTCTCAGCTGAGGCTTCCTCCTCTCTGATAACTCTAGCTTGTACCAAGCTGACATAAGACTAATTAGTACATTTGTCTACACATCAGTCTTATGGAGGCATTTTCTCAATTAGGATTCCTTCTTCTCAGATATGTCTAAGTTTGTGTCGGTTGACAAAATCAACCAGCACAAAGCACTTAGAGGGCTATGTGCCTGTTCCAAGGATTATATAGCATACCTTTATTAACAATCAGTTGTGTGCTGATGCCATACAGTGAATGCTCAGAAGGGCTAGTCATCACTTTGGTCGATTAAGTGCTATGAATATGAATGAATACCATTCTATTGGATCTCCTCCCTCCTGCATCTTTCTCCATTCCAAAGTCCTTTACCATCACTCCTACTCTTCCTCCTTCTCTTCAACAGAGTCTTGCTGTATTCTCCAAGCTATCCTCAAATTCACAACCCTCCCGCCTCATCCTCTGAGTTCTGGGATTACAGGTATATGTCACAATGCCCAATTTATGAGCACTCCTTCTGAAGAGCTGTACAATGGTATTTCAGCTAGGAAAACAGAGGCAAACACTGGTTTAAAAACACCCGGGATTTGCTTCAGTCAAACCCAATAAGAAATGTGGACATGAGTGTCATAATAGAAGTCTTTTTAAAAAAATATCTTACATATCTTCAGGAAGAGGAGGCATGGTACGCCATGCAGGGCTGCTTGGGAAACACAAGAGTTGGTCAGGAACCAGCAAGAGGAAAGGAAAAACATGGGACTTGGTTGTATTTTTTCACAGAAAGAAGTGGGCAGGACAGAAAGGTCCAGGATTGGCCAGTTGGAATAATCTTTGTGAGCTCTGGGGAGGAGAAAGGCCCCCAGCTGTCTGGGGTTTAGGTGGTGATTAGGACAGGGAACTGAGGGCCACAGTACCAGAGGTCAATAGAAGAAGTGGTTGGAGCTGAGGCTCCTGACTGGTTGGCTGCCCATGTTTGCTGTGTGTAGACGTTAGTTAGCTCTTGGAAAGACAGTCTATCTATGGTTAGTATTATGACTTGGGTCTTAAATGTCCCTCACAGGCTCATGTGCACGGACACCTGTGCCACCAGCTCTTGGTGCTGTTATGGGACGTGGAGCCTTTGCGAATGGAACCTAGTGTAAACATAAGCCACTAGGGGCAGGACTTTGAAGGTGATACCCATCTCTGAGTCTGGGTTAGCACTCTGCTTCCTGGGCCACCACCATGTGAACAAGGTCACTGCCAGCTCCAGCTGTCACAGACCGAGCCTCTCCAGACAGCGTGCTTTTCCCCCAACGTAATGGACTGACCCTCTGAAGTGTGAGCCCAAGGCAACCTCTCCCCGCTTAAGTTCCATCGGGTGATTTGTCACAACAGCAGGGAAAGAAACTGCGATCAGCAAGAACCCAAAATGTCAAAGCAGCCAAAATAAGGCGTGGTTAATCAACGGGCCAACTGCGAGTCTCTAGAATTAGGCAGGGAGTCAGGGCTTGGATCCTAACACTCCCTTCTCCCCAGCCCTCACTTCAACTGCCCAAGAGTCTTCTCAGAGAAAGTCTTCCCACGAACTTGTTGATAGTCGCTGACATCGTGGGATTTACTGAGATTTTTCAAGGAATAACTTAGAACCTTTCATTGGAGCCATAAGGCTGAGAAGTTCCCAAAATAAAGTGTGTACCGAGCCCAGAGCGAAGATGTCAGCCATCAAGCACTAAGTTCAGCCGCACGTCTGAAAACAATAGCTTGACGACTTAAATCTTTGTCTTCTTTGGCATCAAGGCTAGAAGCAGGTAGGCAGGAACAGACATGATGATACACAGCTCCACTAAGGCCTCGGGGCATCCATGATCCTTCGAAGGCAAAGCTGAAGTATCCCAGAATTTTCTTTTGTTCCTCAGGCTCCAAGGTATAGAGAGCTATGTTTTCAAATGCCAGGACTGAGGAAGAACAAAAATAAAAAGGAGTAGGTGCACAGTGCCTGAAGTTATCACGTGATCCTTCAGTTTTATCTAACTGACCAGAACAGACACGCTGTTTCATACAAACAACCATGAAAGAAAAAAAATGCCATTGTTACTCAGCTAAAATAAAAGGCGCTTAGGATTAGATTTTGTAGATAACTTACGATCCTATCACACGCTGTGCTTTGAGCTCCTACAACCCTTCTACATTCTCTTTTATGGGACCAATTACAAAAGCAGTCGGCCAGGCTTCAAGTCTGAAATCTGCCATTATAAACCTTTACTCCTCTTATTCTCCAGTGTCAGGCCAAGTCTGGTTTATTCGACTGCGGTAATCTCTCTTGAGCAATTTCAGAAAGGGGTTCTGCCATCTGGCCCGCCATCCTGACGTGCTGCCTCTCCCTCCTAATACCCCCCACACCCCTTTGAGATCATGCCCTTTTCTGGAGCAGGAGCCTTTTCACGAATGCTCATCTGGCTATGTCTTTTGCTGCCTAGCGCCCTGCAGAACCCCTCCTGGCTTTCAGCATAAAGCCCAAGAGACAAACGATGCAGAGGCCTCCCACCATGTGTGGTCCCTGACTGTCCCACTCACCTAATCCGCCTTGTGCCCACCCTGACATATCCAAGTCCATATGACCCTAACTATATACGATCCAAAATCTGCCACAGAACTCAGTGACTCCATGCGCTTGTGCACACTGAGTTATCCAGAATATTCCTTTCTGACCTCTAGGAAGGTCAGAGGATTTCTGTCATTATTCAAGACCCACGTCTGTAAAGCTTTTCTCGACCCTGACTTCAGACCCTGGATGGGCACGGCTTCCTTGATGCCACCCCAGCCATGTTCCGATACACTGTAATGATTCATCTCTACATTAATCCATCCTGCCAGGGACTGAGTTTCTGCAGGACAGGCACCACATCTTACTCATCTTTGAAGAACTAATTCTGATTGTATCTGTCAAGTAATAAAGCCCTCAGGAACCAGGCACAGAACAAAGCCCTGGCAGGGAGGAGGTGCCCTCTGAACCCGTTGCCCTGTAGCACATATGCGAGCCTGCACTTGTGGTCTCTCTGCCCTGGAGTAGCAGTTGGCAGGTGTTTCTGGCTAGGATCTCCACTGTAAACCGGACTCTGCACTACTTGGCCACAGTTCTGGCCCCCGAGACGGCTGTTAGGAGGCACGACCGTGCATTTGTGAGGGCTGAGAGGGAAAACAACCAGACCACACCAAACATTTCAAAGCCAAATGATGGCCCCTGTGGCCAAAAAAAAAAAAAACTAGGCTTAGTTTACAGTGTAATTCGATGGTGGCCCTACCTTAAACACACCACGGTGATGACATCATCGCATCAATTGGTGTGACCTCTGGTTGAGATATCAAATAATGATAAAACAAAAAGATTTTTTAAATAGCTATGGACACAGATATCCTAAGTTAGTAGCAAAGGGTACCACTCAGCTGGAGAGTGTTTGCCTGGACCCAGGTTCCATCCCTAGCACAGCCAGAAAGAAGAGGAGATGGGAAGGATGAGGGGGGAAGAAAAGGACAAGGAGGGAAGGGGAAGGAAAACAGCTGAATAATTACATCAGAATACAAAGCATAGTATGTACAACTATAAATAAGAGGCTGCTGCAAGGCAGTTGTCCACGGAGAATTCTAAGATGGCCCCAGGAATCCTAATAGTATCCCAATTACACAGTGATGCAACCTAAGCATCCAGCAGCATCACTGATGTATGCAGGTCCTTCCTTGATATTTGCTTTAAGCCCAGATGCAAATAAAGTTAATAAAGGCAAAATAAATAAATAAATAAATAAATAAATAAATAAATAAATAAATAAATAAATGGACACAGGTTCAATGTAAATTCTTTACATCACCCTCACCTCAATCCTTAAAACAGCTGTAGTGATGTGTTAGTCTACACAATGATAACAGCACTACACGTTTACTTATTTGCTTTTGGTACTAGGGACTGAACCCAGTACTTTGTGTGCACTGAGCACATACTCTAGCACTAGCCCAGATGTCTTCGGGTAAAGGTAGTTTGACGTTACTCACCTGTTAGGACGCTGTTGCAGCTTCTGATGGCGGCGCAGTGACAGAGTAAAGGGTGGCCCAGAAGGCCCCAAGAACGGCCCCTGCTGCTGATGTTTGGAAGATGATCCGGTCTGTCCACTCCCCTGGGCACCAGCTCTCTGGCCCTCTGCTGAATGCTACAAGCAGCTCTTCTGGGAGTTAGATGAGAACTTTGTCATTCGACAGTTTAGAAATACTGGGGAAATTACCTAACTGTTTTATACTTCTACTTCCTCATAAATTGGGGATGACACTAGAGTGACTTCATTATAAAAATTAACTGAGATGATCCAGGTGAAGTGTCTAACGTGAAGCCTGATGCAGATTAAGTGTTCCATAAACTTGATTACTTGTATTATAATTAAGAATAGAGCCACTGTCCTCATTAGTATAGTGGTGAGTGTCTCCACCTGTCACTCAGGAGACTGAGGTTCGATTCCCTGAGGGGAAGGTGTACTGCAAGGATTTTGTCAACTGGACATGGGTAGAGTTATCTGAGAAGAGGAAGCCACAATGGAGAAGATGCCTCCATAAGATAGGCCTGTAGGCATGCCTATGAGCAACCTTTCATCTTCTTCATTAGTAATAGATGCAAGAGGGTCCAGCCCATTGTGGGTGGTACCTTTCCTGGGCTAGTGGTCCTGGGTTCCATAAGAAAGCAGGCTGAGCAAGCCTTGAGGAGCAAGCCAGTAAGCAGCACCTCTCCATGGCCTCTTCATCAGTTCCTGCCTCCAGGTTCTTGCCCTGTTTGAGTTCCTGTTTTGACTTCCCTTAGTAATGGACTATGATGTGGAACTGTGAGCTGAAATAAGCCCTTTCCTCCTCAAGTTGATTTTGGTCATGATATTCTTTTTTTTTTCTTACTCTTTTTTTCTAAAACATTTATTTATTTATTTATTTATTTATTTATTTATTTATTTATTATGTATACAATGTTCTGTCTGCGTGTACACCTGCAAGCCAGAAGAAGGCGCCAGATCTCATTATAGATGATTGTGAGCCACCATGTAATTGCTGGGAATTGAACTCAGGACCTCTGGAAGAACAGCCAGTGCTCTTAACCTCTGAGCCATCTCTCCAGCCCCTGGTCATGATATTCTATCACAGCAATAGAAACTCTAGAACAGGAGTCAAGACAGGAATGGTGGCATACATCTTTAATTCCAGCACTCAGGAGGCAGAGGTGGGTGAATCTATGGAAGTTCCAGACTAACCAGTGAGACCCTGTCTCAAGTGTGTGTGTGTGTGTGTGTGTGTGTGTGTGTGTGTGTGTGTGTGTGTGTGTGTGTGTCTGTCTGTCTGTCTGTCTGTCTGTCTGTCTGTCTGTCTATCTGGGTGTGTGTGTCTATGTCTTGTCTTTGTGTGTATCAGACTGCCTGGGATTGACTTCTGTCTCTATTTTTTAATAGCTATGTGCAGTAGGACTTTCTTATTGGACTTTTTCTTGGGGACCACCAGCTCCCAAATAATGACATGAAGACTTATTAATTATATGAATGCTAGGTCTTTAAATGTTCCAGTGATTTGATACCAACAATTAGCCATTTAAAAATATATGAACAAGCTCTTATTTAATCATTAGAATCTATAATTTTTTTCTTGAAACTATTTGACAGTGTAACATTTATATTGAGGCTTTTAATTACCCTATTATCCTTTTCTGCAGCCAAAACATAAATATGAATTGACTTAAATTTGTTTTCATTTCCCATTACCATAATTCACTAAGCATTAAGCATTTTTCTCTAGATTGGGTCCTTATTAAATCTTTATGTGTACAGCTGGACAGACAGATCCAAATATAAGTTTTAGTAAATATTTGTTTAATATTTGTTAAATATTAAAAAAACAGCAGGAAACTCTTTATATTCCTCTCCCTCTTCCTTTATCTATACAAAGAACATGTACCAAAAGTCCTGGGTACCAAACTGAACAGATGGAGCAGTCATTTCAGCCTGATGTAATGCCTGGGTTGAGACATGGCTCAAGCAGCCAGGATCCGACACACGGCCAAGTCACTGACCACTTGTAGAAACACTTGGATCTGCACAGGCCAGTTGGAATAACTCAGCAAATGTTCGATAGGATCAGACAAGGAGGACCAACAGCTATGCCGAGGCTCATCATCATCCCCAAATAAACCCTGTGATGGCCCAAATTTAATATACATCGAAGGAAAAAGTCAGCCAGGCATAGTAACACATACCTGTACTCTCAACACTCTGAAGCTGAGGCAAGAAGAATGCAAGTTTGAGGCTAGCCTGGGCTGGAGGATGAGTGTTAATATTCTGACCTGTCCCTTGGAAACCTGCCCTTCATCCTGACTTAAAGGTCTGATTTAAGAAAACCCCTCCCTTCTTCTCTCTCTTCCGCTCTCTTTCTCTCCACTCCCACGAGGTGTGCACCCTCGACCCCTCCCTCTCTTTCTCTTTCTTCTTTCTATTTCCTTACCTTTCTATCAAATAAACTATTTCCATGTGGATGCAGAACCTATGAGTGACTGTCCACGCGCCTCCGCCCCCGTCACCCACCGCTCTATCTGCCCAGCATGTTTTTCCTCATATGTGAGGCACCCTGGCCTGGCCAGCGGGGGATCCCCTGTGTGCAATATCATAACATTGGTGCCGTGAAGTCGGCAGGCTATCCCACTGCTTTCTCCTGCCCGCCGGAGGGTTGAGGAGCTCTGGGACCCTGCACTGCCCACCATTTTTCCGAATGGAGGACCTCTGGGACTCTTCACCCTGTTGGTAAGATTTCCCTCTTCCCTTTTGGACGTTTCCCCACAAGTGAGGATTCGCTCATCTCTCGACCATGGGTCTCCCAAAGTTCTGTGCCAGCATCACGTGTCTTTCGGGTTTCAGTCCTTCAGCCCGTGTCTGTGGTGGTAATCTAATTATACTGAAATATGATTTTGATTGTATGTTAATAAATAAAGTTGTCCGGGGGTCAGAGCTATTAGAGCCATAGCAAGAGTGTGGCGGTGGTGGCCAGCCTTTAATCCCAGGGAGTGGTGGTAGAAAGCAAAAAGATATATAAGGCGTGAGGACCAGAAACTAGAGGCATTTGGCTGGTTAAGCTTTCAGGCTTTGGAGCAACACAGTTCAGCTGAGAGCTATTGGGATGAGGACACAGAAGCTTCCAGTCTGAGGAAACAAGACCAGCTGAGGAACTGGTGAGGTGAGATAGCTGTGGCTTGTTCTGTCTCTTTAAATAGACTAACAGACAGGAGAAGAGGCCCTCATTCGGGAAGCTGGGACACCGCAGGCGGAAGGGTGAGATTTTGGCTCTGAGCTCTGACCTCTCGGCTTTCTCTTTTGCATTATTTCTGTGTTTCTTATTTAATAAAACAGTTGGTTACATCCATATCTGGCGCCCAACGTGACAAGAATCCATTGAAAACCACTTGGCTTGGCGGCGGGTCCGCTTTCCCGCAAGGGCGGCAGACCGGGTGGCCGGTTACCTAGTCCGAGCTGCCGGCTTCCTCGTTCGAGCGGCAGCTTCTGGCCCGGGCCTAGGTCTGTGAGCAACTTGCTTAAAGCCGGTGCTACAAACAACTCAGACCTGCCCTGCCGAACAGGGCCCTGCCTGTAAAGTCAACGCAAGTGGTCAAAGTTTAAGAAAGCCAGACCCAAGCTTTGACTCGGCACAAGAGGGAAAACGTGGCTGCATTTAAACTTTAGCCAGCTACGCCTTCTTGTTCTCTCTCTCTCTCTCTCTCTCTCTCTCTCTCTCTCTCTCTCTCTCTCTCTCTCTTTCTCTTTGGATTTACACCTGGGACACTAGGTGGTTGTTTTGAATATCCCCTCGGATTTCTACTGTTCTACGCAGATTTAATTCACTGGGATTTCTACTGTTCTACGCAGATTTGGTAAGTCATAAAGGAAACTATTTAAAAGACAATTTTTTTCCACATTTAAAAAAAATGGGCTTTATGTGTACATTGGAAGAAAATTGGTTTTTGTTCGAAATATTAGGCAGTCTGACAATGGAACAACTATATAATATTAGTATTGGTGGAATTATGCACCTTATCACTATGCTAATCCACATTTTAATATTTAAAAAGATAGTCAATTTAAGTGCCAGGATAACAGCTTTAGAAGATGTTGTTTCAAGTCGCGATCATAAGGTTGTAGAAAGAAAGCCTGTTTTCACACAGACACCCTTAATTTCTCCAATTAACAGTGAAGTTGTTTCAAATTGGGATCATAAGGATGTAGAAAGAAAGCCTGTTTTCACACAGACACCCTTAATTTATCCAATTAACAGTGAAGTTGTTTCAAATTGGGATCATAACGTTGTAGAAAGAAAGCCTGTTTTCACACAGTCACCCTTAATTTATCCTGTAACTGTACAGCAGGTGCCTGATCAAATGATGGCTACACAAAATAATTGGGCTCCAATTGAAATGTTGGATTTAAAAAGGTTTAAGGAGGCAATAGTATCTTATGGCATGCATTCCCCATATGTAAAGCAAATGTTAAACACTTGGTCAACATATAATAGGATAATACCACAGGACTGGCGGGACCTTGCACAAGGTGTTCTGGAACCCAGCCAGAGACTTCAATTTCTGACTTGGTTTAAGGAGGAGGCTAAAAATATAGAAAAACAATGGAGGGATAAAGGAATACAAGTTTGCCAGGATCAGCTTATGGGAGAAGGTCAATATGCTTCAGTACAAACACAATGTTTATATGATGTCCAAACCCTAATTTTATGTCGAACGGCAGCTTTGAATGCATGGGACAGAGTTGAGGAACCAGGAAAAAAATCTGAGTCATTTACAAAGGTGAGGCAAGGCCCAAAAGAGTCTTTTACAGATTTTTTACAAAGACTGGCTTCAGCGGTAAAGAGAACGGTCTCGGATTCAGAAGCTGGTAAGGCAATAATTGAATCTTTGGCCTTTGAGAATGCGAATGCAGCATGCAAAAGAATAATCAGGACTGAAATATGTACACCACACTATCGATACTTATTCAGGATTTCAATGGGCAACTGCTTTGAGTTCTGAAAAAGCTGATTCTGTAATCACTCATTTGCTAGAAGTTATGGCCATCATGGGTATACCTGCACAAATCAAAACTGATAATGCTCCATCATATGTCTCTGTTAAAATGAAACAGTTTTTTGCTTATTACAATATAAAACATATTACAGGCATACCACATAATCCTACAGGTCAAGCAGTTATAGAAAGATCAAACAGAACTCTAAAGGATATGCTAAATAAACAGAAATGGGTAACAAAAACCCCCAGAAATAGACTGCATAATGCTCTTCTAACTTTGAATTTTCTGAATGCCAATGAGAAAGGAACAACAGCTGCAGAGAGACATTGGATAATAGAAAAAACTACAGAATTAAATCAGCCTATATACTTTAAGGATGTGCTGACCTCAGAATGGAAACCAGGGTATGTATTACATTGGGGACGTGGTTTTGCTTTTGTTTCTACAGGAGAAGATAAGCTGTGGGTACCATCAAAATTGATAAAGGTTCGATTTGAACAAGAGAGACCTCTTAATTAGAGGAGGTGATAGTTCATCAACCAGCATGAACATCCAATTTAAACTAACTTGTATCAATAAAACATGCCTGTTCATTTCATCAGATAATAACTTGCCAAAAAGGAATATCCCCAAAATTAGTCTTGGGGAAAGGTTTTTGTTTTTGTCTTTTAGGAGAATGAAGGTTAAGGAATCTGAAGAACACTGGACAAATGAGACAACTGAAGAAAAGGGACAAATCATCTATCCCAAGAAACAGAGTGAAACGGTGTATGGGTATATATTATCTAAAAAAATTTTATGTCTTCCTAAATGTTTGTTTCTGCTTTTCTCTAAAGATTTAACACTCTTGGTTTTCTAATAGTCCCAGTTCAATTAAAATTTAAAGCTGACTTTGGAGTTGGAGAATGGCTCTCTCCTTCTTTAAAATCAAGCATGTTGTTAAAAGGAAAATGCAAACTCCCTGTATCATGCCAGAATAAGAGCCATCTTCTGCTATGGTACAGGACAAAAGCAAAATTAATTAAGGGACTATTCTATTACTAATCTCAACTCTTTGATTCTATTCTGATTCTTTAAACTTTTCTCAAAGTATAAATTTTATATCAAAATTTACAAGATTAATATATATATATACATTTTATACTTTGTTAAGATATGAATGGTCACATAGAGTACTAACTAATTCTAGAAAAAAGGCTAGCTGCATATATATGTTTTTGTGTTCGAGTCTCTTATCAGTTTTCTGCAGGAAATCATGGCCAGGCCTAACATCAACTGAAGTCTCCAGAAAGAAGATGGGGCCCCACAACAACAACAATTCCACGTGGACAATAATAATATCATTAAGCTGACAAACATCATCCATAGATCAGCTTTGAACTACAAGGTGCTCAGAGCAAATTTGAGATGACTAGCTGAGATGATCCAGTCTCAAAGACTACTTGAATAAGGACTTGAGATAAACCCTCAACTTTGGCATTATACACAGACTGGATAATGAAGGATATAGTTACCTCTCCTAGAATTTGACAATTAACCTAAAATTTTTCTTTCAGGATAAAGAAAACTTCGCCCATACCCAGCAGGAAGCAATTTTAAGAATACGACGCCCACATTCCCAAAGAGGTGGTGTGGGGCGGGTGGTTTTTTGGTCTTTTTAATGGGTTTTGGGTCTGGGATAATTTTCAGTATTTAGGGGGGTTGGTTACAAGTTATTGTCAAGGGTTAGGAAAAAGGCTAAGCAAAGGAGATTAGATTTAAGGTTCTTGTTTAAAAAAAAAAGAGAAAGAAAGAAAAGAAAAAGACAATTACTAGTTTTAAATACTTTACATTGGATTGAATTGTTTTATATTGTACACAAATTTGAAACTGATATTGTTAGAAAATGCTATATGTATATTTCTAATTGTATTTATTCCATCCATTTAACAATGTAATGCAAATTTCTGATCCTTGAATGTTATTATTATCAACTATTAGGATATAAAGAAATGAAAGCTAGTAGTTAGACATTATCATAGAACTTGTAGTCATATTAGATATGTTTTAAAAATTGAGCAGAGATGTTTTAGACAGGTCATCTTCAAACCCTTCAGAGATCTACAGAATATGGCATTTAAAATGTTTTAATAACTTAGAAAATTTTTCTTTTTTGAGACATGTCGGCTCCTGGCAGTACCAATCTACTTTAGAGAAAATATGGGCATTGAAGAAACTGCATATGGAGTCAACTTTCATTCTGGCAAAAGTTAGCCACTGGACAACAAAGTATCCTCGAATCAACAGGACAAAATGGACAGACAGATCACGAAACAAGGGACTACTGATTCTTGCCAAAACAAGTGTGGTTATGGCTTTATCAAAAGGCATCTTCTGAGGCCAGGACAATATGGCCCCATCCCTGAAGTGGCCTTCGCATCCGGAAAAGGTACGGTGCTCTTTTCTTCGAAGGCAGCTTAACAGGCAGAGGGCCGATGGATTCTGTTGTACAATGGAACAGCAGCTGAAAGCTCATGCCTCTCAAAAGTAGACTGGCATTTAATAGAGGGATGTGGAGAAGAAGAGGATGCTGAGATGAAGCCATATATACACAGCCAAGAAGTATGGACAGCTGAATTAAAAAACTGTCAACAATTTCCAGAAATTAAAATCCTGAATCATGACAGGACACTAGTGGAATTCAGGTGTTTCTGGTACATGGACTGTTCTCACCCAATGTGAGATTGAACTGTTGACCTTGTGTACAACCTACTTCACAAATGAGTCTGTCAGATACACTAAGCCTATAGGCTGAAGATGATGCCCCAACACTGTGGAGAAACCTCAGGTGACTGCCCAGGCAGCTGGCTGTTTCTGTCAACTTACAAATTTTTTGGAAGTTGCTTGTATACACTTCCTGTTTTTTATTTTTGTTAGCTAATATTATTTCCTTCTTGGGTCTCTGAGGGAGTTGAAGATTAGTTAGTTATGGTTGAAGATTAGTTACTTATAGTTGAAAAATTAATTAGGATAGAAAGTGCATTAGATACATCTTGGAATTACCAAAATAGGATAGATAATGGAATTATTTTCTCTGACTTGTCAAATACCTGTTTAGGTATTTATTATTTGTATATATTGTATATAGTTATTGTACTTTTGTGTATAGTTTTTCTTTTGTTAGTCATAACCTTTTGCTTTTTTTTATTAAAATAGAAAAGGGGAAATGTGGTGGTAATCTAATTATACTGAAATATGATTTTGATTGTATGTTAATAAATAAAGTTGTCCGGGGGTCAGAGCTATTAGAGCCATAGCAAGAGTGTGGCGGTGGTGGCCAGCCTTTAATCCCAGGGAGTGGTGGTAGAAAGCAAAAAGATATATAAGGCGTGAGGACCAGAAACTAGAGGCATTTGGCTGGTTAAGCTTTCAGGCTTTGGAGCAACACAGTTCAGCTGAGAGCTATTGGGATGAGGACACAGAAGCTTCCAGTCTGAGGAAACAAGACCAGCTGAGGAACTGGTGAGGTGAGATAGCTGTGGCTTGTTCTGTCTCTTTAAATAGACTAACAGACAGGAGAAGAGGCCCTCATTCGGGAAGCTGGGACACCGCAGGCGGAAGGGTGAGATTTTGGCTCTGAGCTCTGACCTCTCGGCTTTCTCTTTTGCATTATTTCTGTGTTTCTTATTTAATAAAACAGTTGGTTACATCCATACGTGTCCGTATGCAACAGCATATGGAGACAACATGTGCCCACTCAGTTCCACGGCCCGTGGTCTTTCGTACCACCTTCCACTAGCTATCTTGCGCCGTTATGGGTCCTCACTGACCCTCTGGGGGGAGGTCAGTCCACTCGACCTTATACCTCACTGTGGAAAATGCTTACTCTCTCCTATCCAAGGTCCTCCCTTATTCCACTCTCCCCCATACCCCTCCAAGCTCTGCTAAGCAATTACATCATCACCTATCTATCGCCAGGTTCCTTTCCATGACATATAAAATTGCCCTCCAGGCAAAGTTCATTCTCTTTGCCTGCCTCGTGCCTCTAATTCCTCTTCTTGTCTGTAATTTTATCACTTAAATCTTTTCTCTCTGTCACTTAACTCTGTTGCCAGGACCTCATCCACCTGTTCCACCTGCAGGACCTTGGCACACAGCCCTGCCCCACAGGCTGCCGAATGACAGGGGTGGCAGATTAGCTGCAGAAGATGTCTGGTCACTTGACTGTATTGCTGCTGCTGCTGCAGCTACCACCATCGCCGCCACTCACCCTGTTGAGGCAAGCCAGGTGGAGCATAGGCCCCCGCCACTGCCGCTGACCCATGGCTTGGGTTTGTTCCTCTGCGGCTGCTGGCACCATGCCGCAGCCCTGAGTTGGGGGGGGGTCCCTCTCTCCCACCTGGCTGCACTGCTACTCCGTTTCCCAGTCTCCTCCATAGCACCACCTCCGAGATCCAATGCATTAACCATAAAAGTTTCCCAGGAAAACGGTTCTTTGTCTTTCTTTGAAAAACCTATTTCCTATGTGTGAATGGAAATGTATGATTGATGGGGCCGCCTATATTTCTTTCTGACCTTTTTTTTTCCTTCTTTTTGTCGAGACAGGGTTTCTCTGTGTAGCTTTAGAGCCTGTCCTGGAACTCACTCTGTAGCCCAGGCTGGCCTCGAACTCACAGAGATCCGCCTGCCTCTGTCTCCCGAGTGCTGGGATTAAAGGCATGGGCCACCACTACCCGGCCTGACTAACTTTTTTTTTAAATAATTTATGTAACTTTATTTTATGTGCATTGGTGTGAAGGTGTCAGATCCCCTGGAACTGGAGTTACAGACAGTTGTGAGCTGCCATGTGGGTGCTGGGAATTGAACCCAGGTCCTCTGGAAGAGCAGCCAGTGCTCTTAACCGCTGAGCCATCTCTCCAGCCCCCTGACTACCTTTTAAATGCTTCAGTTTATATGTTTCTTATCTGTTCAGTTTATTTGGGGAAACAAACAAACAAACAAAAAACCAAAAACCCCATATAACCATGTGTTCAGTTGCCATATTTGATAAGGGCAGTCACATGGTCAGGCACCATCTTAAATAAGGTGAAAACAGAGAGGTCATATGACCTCACTGCCATCTTTACTAAGGGCACCAGGAAGTCACTTACTGACTCAGTTGTGGGCGAGGGCAGCATGCTCCTATGTCAGGATAATGTAGCAATAGTAATGCTTAAGAGATTTTAAATCTTTTAAAAATACCATGTACTTTATTTTTGATATTTCAAGAAGACATATGAGAAATCTTGAACCTTTTCTTGGGAGCAGTTTTTAGGTCTCTTGATGAATGATTCAGGATATAAATACCAATTGTACATACTTTTTAACCCAAATCTGAAATTTCACTAGGACTCAAAAGTATGAGCCTAGATACTTATTACCTGCTTTTCTGTGATTCAGATTTCCATACTCATTGGGAATACTAATATATCAAACATTTATGTCCTCTTATAAAGTAAGAATGCATATAAGCCTCAAAAGATCAAAAGAAGCCATGGGTTCCACTTCACAGAAGTCAAAAGAACTCCAGATAAGTGAGTTTTCCTCACCTGTCTATTTCTGAGGATGGCATTTTTCTCTCTCCTGGTCTCCAATTACTAAGACCATGGACTTAAAGGTTCAGAATAAGTTCATAAAATTTTAACTTGTCTCGAGTCTGTATCTGTTTCAGTGGGCTTCCATCTGGCCAACTAATGCATCCAGGCATCGGCTACTGACTTCAACCTGTGACACATGGACTTGCTGAAGACTGATGTGGACCAGTCCAGCCAAATGCAATTATTTCCTGTCTCTACAGCTAAGTCAGATGACCACATACTGATAAATACCCCATTGCCTAGGTTCCCTCCTTACCTTTAACTAGCCAGAGTCCTGACCACCTGCGTCCTGTTTCAGCTTGAAGCAATTATGGAGAAAAATATGTCATCTTGTGCTCCCTGTTCCCAGGGCAGGCTGGAGGGCTAAGTTCAGGATGGAACCCCTGGCATAGGGGACCAAATGACTACAGGAAACTGGACCCAATATTGGAATAAGATAAGATGCTTGACCTTCTTTATGCAGAACAAAAGAAGTATTACATGACCTTAAGAAATTATTATTTCTGTATAAATCATTAAGGATTACAATCTGGCTGTACTCACAGATCAGAACTGCAGCTACAGGGCCTTAAAAATGATAATAGATTTCGATATCACTGCCAATGGTTTAACAAATGCCTCTCCTTACTCAGGGTCTACTCAGGCTTAAGAATGTGAGCCTCCCTGTCCCTGCTGACTTCACTAAGCTGTAACTAACTGGGAAACCTGTCTATCCACATCTAACAGATTTTGTTCCC
Source organism: Peromyscus maniculatus bairdii (assembly GCF_049852395.1). Lineage (NCBI taxonomy): Eukaryota > Metazoa > Chordata > Mammalia > Rodentia > Cricetidae > Peromyscus > Peromyscus maniculatus. Next base: position 74,135,899 of record NC_134854.1, read on the forward strand.
CCAGTCCTCAAACACCTGTAGAGCTCTGAGAATATGGCACTTAATATAAAAGCCTTTTTATGATGAAGAGACATGTCAGCTCCTGGCAGCATCCTGTATCTCCTCCAAGAAGATGGATGGCCACAGAAGAACTTCCACCCAAAAGCTTATGGCAAGGCTGGCCACACAGTGAAAAGCTGAGATCCCGTCCAGACTGTGAATAAGAGGAGAAACAGGGATCAATTGTCCTCTCTGCCAAGACAGGTAGGATGACCTCCCCAAATTTCTACTTCACAGAAAAAAAAATCTGTCAGATCTTCTGGGCCTATCAGCTGAACAAGTGCTGCCTTTGGGGCTTCTGTCCCCCATTGACCATGAAGAGACTTGGGATTGCTGCCTAGGTAGCTGGAAAGCTGTCTCACTTCTTCTTAAATTTATCCTTCTCAGATCTGACAATGTTTAATTACTAGGGTACCAGTTTAACAGCCCCAATCCAAAGATTATATATACATGCTCTCCAATTACAGACAGCTATGCCTCATTCACAGACTTCATGGTATAGGATAGACTGGTTTCATACAGAATACACTGGTTTCAGATATAACTCCAGAGGTTCAAAGTTTTAATATTGATAAATACAATTTTGATAAACTGATAGAGCATTGACTACAAAGAGTTTTTAAGAATTCTTTAATTTCTATGGATTTTGCTATGATATCAACCTATCCAGCTGTCTTACAGATACCTGCAGGGTCCTGGGAAAAGTTCTGCTACTGTATCAAGAAATCTGGTCTGATAAAAACTTAACAATCTCCATAGCTCATTTCTGACCCCGCCTAATTTTCAAGCATATTTTGCAGATTCATTGTTCCTGCCTGACCTCCAGAGAAACAGCAGATGCCATGGCTTCTATACTCCTGATTGGTGTGCCATTTTCCCCCAGGCTCCTGGAACATCACTGCTGCAACCTGTCTCCTCGGCTCCCTCAAGGAACAGACGCCTGAGATCTCCCATCATGCGCAACTCCTGGCTTCTCCCTGCCCCTTGTCAGCTTGAAGCAGTCTCCAGAATTCAGCACCTTTGTCCCCCCACTTGATATCCATAACTCACCTTTTTATAATAATCAAAAGGGAGGAATGTTGGTATTCTGACCCACCCCTTGGAAACCCGCCCCTGGGGGCCGCCCTGTGTCCAGATGTAAAAGCCTCATTATAAGGAAAGACCCTTTCTTCTTCTCTCTCTTCCGCGCTCTCTCTTCATTCCCACGAGGTGTGCACCCTCGACCCCTTGCCTCCCCCCTTTCTCTCTGCCCTCCTCTTTCCCTGTCTTTCCCTTCATCCCTCTATTATAATAAACGTGTTTCCACGTGGATGCAGCACCTGGGGTGTGAGTGACTGTCCCCGGGCTGCTGCATCTGCCCGGCATATTTCCCTGCACACATGGGATACTCTGGCCTGGCCAGCCGGGGTCCCTTCGCGTCCAATATCATAACACTGAAAATCTATCTCCAATAAATAAATGAATGAATAAATAAATAAATAAACAAACAAACAAACGAATAAAGCCAGCCGGAGTCCCTTCACATCCAATATCATAACAATGAAAATCTATCTCCAATAAATGAATGAATGAATGAATGAACGAATAAAAAAATTCCAAATAAGGTTAATGGAAAAATTATAGGGTTTTTTTGTTTTGTTTTGTTTCTTTTTTGGCTGGGGGAGGGGGTCTGAGACAAGGTTTCTCTATGTAACAGTCCTGGATGTCCTGGGACTCACTCAGTGGACCAGGCTGGCCTCGAACTCAGAGATCCGGCTGCCTCTACCGCCCCGAAATCTGGGATTAAAGGCGTGCACCATCACCACCCGGCAAATGATAGGGTCTTAGTTAAAAGACGCATCTTGTCTAACACCTTTTTGCTACTTGGCTGTAAAGCAAGAGTGCCTCCGTGATGGAAGCCCCGAGAGGAGAGACTGTATGTCTACTGCCTAGAACTGTGCCTGGCACACGTAGCCATTCAGTGAGTGTGTGTGGTCAGATGAAATGCCCCTACGATGGCATCAGGGTTTTTAATCCTTGGGTAAAGCACTGTAGGAAGCTGTGGGATGGCAGAGGGCATCGACTCCTCTGTAAGGCAAAAACGAGCAGTGGGGAGAGGGCCGGGAGAAGACAAACACCCAGTGGCTCAGAGGTTAAGAGCACTGGCTGCTCTTCCAGAGGACCCAGGTTCAACTCCCAGCATCCACCCGGCAGCTCACAAGTGTCTGTAACTCCAGTTCCAGGGGTCTGACACCCTCTCACACACATGCACACCATCAATGCATATAAAATAATGATAAATCACTTTAAAAACAAAACACCAAGTTCAGAAGATTCTGGTCTTATCTGTTGTAGGAGTTTGTTTACTTCAGCATGTGGTCTGAGTAGTCTGACTGTGAGCGGCAGTTGTTCTGGGAGAAGCTGGTGGGCTTCAGGGAGAAGAGATTCTTCCAGTGTCTTCATTCCGGGCTGGACACTTCCCAAACCAGAATCAACCTGAAAAGAAATGCTGGGCGAGACACCCACTCACTGAGCTTAACTCACTCCACAGAAGAACTTGGAAAGTAGATGCATGGAAGGGCGTGGTTATCTGAGCTCCAAGCCAACAGCAGCGGTGAACACTGAAATGACGTTAACTCTCAAAGTCAAGATGCAGAGAGAGAGAGAGACAGACAGACGAGAGACAGAGAGACAGAGACAGAGAGAAGGACCCACAAACTCACTCAAGACATTCAAATATCTGTGATGGGGAATGGCCACTTTGTGCCTGGGGCGGTGCTGGGTGTTGGAATTTATCATCAAGTCACACAAAATAATCTGCCAAGTGGACAGCTGAACATGGAAGTTGTGTGGCAAATGTTCTGGGCATTGTGAGCTCTCTCTCTCTCTCTCTCTCTCTCTCTCACACACACACACACACACACACACACACACACACACACACACACACACCCAGAGCCAAGTGCTATAACACTGAGCTCCAGGCCCAGCCCCTTCCTTTCAATAAATCCTACCTCAGGAAAGGAAGGAAACCTCCCGGTTAGGCTTGGGGCAAGAGAAACATGGTGGCCAGAAGCCTCCTCTGTGCTCGGGCTTCTCACCAAATACACCTATCTGAGGGAAGTTCTCCAGAATCTACTGTGTAGTCCTGTGCCTCAGATGATTTCAGCTCCTCTGCAATAAAACAACCTGACTGGACTCAACTTCCAGTTCCCAGCCAGCCTGATAAATCCTTATCAGCCGCTCACGTCGGGAGGCTTAAGGCAGAGAGTGAGGCTTGCTTTTCTCTCCGATCCCAGGCCTCAGCCTTAGAGCGCCCTAACAAACCAGTTCTCAGTGGCCTTTCAAATACTGTATCAGTTGTCTTTCCTCCCCACCCCACCCCCAGAGACACAGGGCGGGGGGCGGGGGGCGGGGGGAGAGGGAGGAGAGAGAAGAGGGAGGAGCATGGAGGGAGAGGGGAGAGACTGACTTTGGAAGACTGTAAAGAGCTGCATGTTTTCCACAGCATTTCAGCTCATGAAAATACTACAGATGTTAACTCACCGGAGAACACAGCCAGCTGGAAGTGGGGCTCAGAAAGAAACACAGAGCAAGGCCCTCCAGCAGATGCAGTCCTTTCCCTGGGGCTGTGGGAGTCCCTCTCGCCTGGAGGACTGAGCGCATCTATCCGATACCCTGTGACTGTGTCAGTCAGGGAAGGGCGTCTGCAGGCTTCTAACTGATGCCATTTCCATAGCTGAAGACCAGGTCTCCTTGGGAGTCTATGACAGACACCAGCTCCTCCCAACCTGAGTGTGAACAGGCCCTCACCTCTTCTCGTGAGGTCCCCAGCCCTCAGTGTCCCCAGGTCCCTCATACTTTCCTATGAGACCCCCCCATCCCCACCCCCAGACCCAAGCACCCAACCTGTGCAACCCAGCCTTCCAGGGCGACACAGGGTGACTTTTAACTTGGATTAGAAGCTTCGCTAGATAACCGCCTCCTCCTGTTCCGTCCTCTGGCAAGGCTCCCCTTCTTTAATTGGGTCACAAGTGGCTTCCTTCAGAGGTACTGTTCAACTTTGAGAAAGTCCACAAGCAGAAACGGAGAGGATTCAAACACAGGAAATGGGGTACATGGCTGTTAGCAAATTCCCCTGTCTCCAGGTCCCTTGCCACTAAAGAGGCATGGGCAGAGAGGAGGGCGCAGGGAAGCCGAGGCCGTGGCAACGGATGAGGACATGAATTTGAAAGTTTACAGGCCTTTGTAAAGCAGTGGCTGTTCAAAAGCACAGAGAAGGACCACAAGGGCACCAGGGAAGGGCACTCACAGACTAGACACCAAGGAACCGTAAGCCCAGGAAGCAGAACTGGCTGTGACCCCCTGCTCTTCTCAGGTGACAGGGAACCTCTCCACTTGCCCTTCAGCTGTAACCACAGGATGATGGCCTGACGTCCTCCGCATCCTGCATTTAGCAAGCTGAATCAATACAGATGAAACAGTTCCTGCATTAGCCCACTTTTCCCCATTACTATAGCAAAATGCCAAAGACTGGATGAGTTATAGACAAAAGAGGTTTGCCTTGGCTTACCGTTCTAGAGGTAAGAAAGTTCAAGATCATGGCACCAGCTTCTGCTCAGCTTCTGGTGACATGACCACACGGCAGAACAGGGGAGGGACACAGGCTTGTGTCCGGGGCATGGGTGCAAGAGAAGACAGAGGCCAACCTGCTTCCAGCGGCCCACTCTTACTGAAGGGACCTAACTCCCTCCCTCCCAATGGACTCCACTTCAGAGAAAACTAACTCAGTCTCTTGACAAAGACATTAACCCACTCTGGGGATAGTGCCACATGACTTAAAATCACCTTCTGAGCCGGGCGGTGGTGGTGCATGCCTTTAATCCCAGCACTCGGGAGGCAGAGCCAGGCGGATCTCTGTGAGTTCGAGGCCAGCCTGGTCTACAGAGATCCAGGAAAGGCGCAAAGCTACACAGAGAAACCCTGTCTCGAAACCCCGCCCCCCCCCCAAAAAAAACCAATCACCTTCTAGTAGTACTCATCTCTTACATCCCGCCACCATCAGAGACCAGGCTTTCAGCACATCCGCCTTTGAAGGAGAAACCACAGCCAGACCAGAGCCGTTCCTAAGGCAATGGAATAATAAGTAACTTTAGCGACAGTTCACCAAGCACAAGGCACTAGAAGCAAACAATCTGTCGGATGATTCGGTAAGCAACACACTACCATTCTAAGCGATTAAAGACCGGAAAGCTAAGTACAGAGAGGTGAAATATCCGCACGAGCCACATAGTTATGAAATGACCAAGCCTATGCCTGGACACAGGACAGTGACCTGCCGCAAGCTGTCCACTGGGCCTTTCTGCAGTGAAATCTGCGCTTTCCAACAAGGTAGCCTCAGGCCATGTGTGTCTGCTGGGCAATCTGTTCCCTCGTCCATTCACGAGTGCGTGCAGTCACTTTGTTGTTTTTTTTTAAGGAGATCTTTCTATGCAACCCAGGCTGACTTCAAACTCCTGCACTCAAGTGATCCTCCTGTCTCAACTTCCAAAGAAGCTGGGATTACAGGTGTTTTTGCCATGGCACTAGAGTTGTTGAATACTAAAATGTGACCAAGGAACTGAATTTTAAATTTTATTCAATTTTTAATGAACTTAATTTCTGTCAGTTTGTTTTTCGAGACAGGGTTTCTCTGTGTAGTCTTGGCTATCCTGGAACTCGCTTTTGTAGACCAAGTTGGCCTTGAACTCACAGAGAACCGCCTGCCTCTGCCTCCCAAGTGCTGGGATTAAAGGCATGTGCCACCACTGCCCGGCTATGAACTTACATTTAAATATCACATGTAGTTAACTATCAGTTCAGGAAGCCCAGCTCAAGCGGTCCAACTGTTAACACTGAAGATTACTGTGCCTGATGTGGGTCAAGATAATGAAGCTGGGACAGGCTTCTTTATGTACGTGACAAGGGAGATGTGTTCCAGTGAGCTGCTGCTAATGCCATGTCACTGTGCTGTTTTCTGATGGCCACCCATGTGGCAAACTTACTTTCTAATCACAAGAGTGAGTTTGGAAAAAGTTATTTATTTATCTTTATTTTATGTGCATTGGTGTGAAGGTGTCAGACCCCCTGGAACTGGCGTTACAGACAGTTGTGAGCTGCCATGTGGGTGCTGGGAATTGAACCTGGGTCCTCTGGAAGAACAGCCAGTGCTCTTAACCTCTGAGCCATCTCGCCAGGCCAAGAGAGATTTTTTTTTTAAAGTATTTTTTCTTTTAAGTATTTTTTAAGAGTAAAAACAATGTGTGTGTGTGTGTGTTTGTGTGTGTGTGTGTGTGTGTGTGTGTGTGTGTGTGTGTGTGTGTGTGTGTATCACATGCATGCCAATGCTGTGGAAGCAGAAGAAGGCATAGGATCGCTAGAGCTGGGGTTACAGGAGGTTGTGAGCTGCCCCATGTAGGTGTTGGGAATCAAACTAGGGTCCTCTGAAGGAGTAAGAAGCGCTCTTAACCACAGCACCATCTCTCCAGTTCCCAACAGCAACATGTCAGTTTTTAAAGCTCAATAAAAACATACAACACTTTAAGTTGTCTTGGTTACTTTTCTATCGCTGTGATAAAAACACCACAACCAAGGCAACATATAAAAGGAAGTGTTTAACCTGGTTTATGAGTTCAGAGGGCTAGAGTCCCTGACAGCAGAGTGAAGGTATAAGGACTCTGTCCTTATTATGTCATCAGCCTGCGACGGCGTCCCAGCCTAAAAAGTGGGCGTGCCCTCCCACAGGCCCTCTTTCCGTATTTTCTCTGTACTTCGCACCCTGCAGTCTCTCTCTCTGTCTTTCTCTCTCTCTCTCCTTTCCCTCCCTCTCTCTCTCCTTCCTCCCAATAAAGCTCTAAAAAGGTAACCATGGCTCATGATTCTTCCACCACAGCAGCATCTAGCGCCAGCCACTAGCGCCGCGTACCCACTGCAATAGCCACGGCCAGCCAGGAGCGCTGTTTAACCCCTTCAGAAGGAACGGCTGAGAGCTCACATCTTGATCCACAACCATGAGGCAGAGAGAATGGGGGGAGACAGACAGACAGACACTAGGAATGGTCTAAGTCTTTTGAAACCTAACACACCTTCTCCAACAAGGCCACTCATCCCAATCCTTCCCAAACAGTTCCACCACCAGGGGGCTGAGTCATCAAATACAGGAGCCTAGGGGACCATTCTCATTCAAACCCCCACAAGGGCCAAAGCTCTTCTGCAATCCTCGACCTTAATCCCCTCAGACTAGCTAGAAAAGTCTGTGTCTGTTGTAAGAACACATGTACCTGACTGTATACCGAGGATGCAAATGGACCGAACTTGTGTGTTCTTCTACAACATTCTCTTTATTGGAAACATCACTTCCTTCAGCTTCCGTGTGGACTGTACATGCATCTCTTTCACTTTGCACTGAGTGGCTGAGTCAGATTTAACTCCTCCTCTATCGATGGACATCTTCATTATGAAGTTTTGCCTTTAAAGATGACATAGCCAAGAGTGTCCGTCACCACGGAGCTGCAGTTTTATGAGACTGCTCCCTAGTGGACCTTCTTGCTATTAACCTCCCAAGAGAAATCTCCCCACCTCTTCTTTGGTACTACTAATAGAACAAACTCAGTTTTTGTTCACCCAAAGCCCCAGGCCTCAGACTCGAGTCTTGATTGGTTTAAGTCAACCAGATGATTCCATTCCCAACACAATTAGTTGGTTAATGTCTGGGTATCTGGGTGCCATTCTGCTCCGTGGGAATAGCATTTTAAAGTGACTGGCAGTCTTAAAAAAACACAGGGCACACAGGGACATCGTGCAAGGCCATCATGCAGCATGTTGATTCTGCCTTTAGCCACCAGAGAACGTAATAATGAGAGGCAAAGAAGCTGAGAACGGGAGAGGGTGACGGAAAGAACCGCAAAGCTCTACTGAGTTGCCGACGAACCAATCCTGGAGCCGCACTACCTCTGGACCTCTTAGAAGTGGTTTTCTTTCAGGTAATTGAGGTAAATTAGGCTTCTGTTAGAGCCAAGAGCACCCTAACAAAGACAAGTTGGTTCAAAGGCAGTGTACAGACTTTATTATGCAAGGAATCCCAAACTAGCTTCTGTTTGTCCTCCTAGTATGATGCAGAGGAGTTTCAAAGCGCTGGCTGTGCCTTGCATCCTCTGGAATGGGAACTCTCCTGCCATGGAAGGTGAGGCTTCTCGGTACAGCTCTCCATCAGGTACCCCCGCCTACTGATGCACGTGGATGATACTGAATTAAATATAAACCCAGAAGTCCAACAAGGCTGAAGGCAGAGATCTGCCTGAGCATGCTTCTCAGCCTTCCTCATATCACATTGCAGGCAGGAAATGATCACATTTTAGGGCACTCTGGGGTAAGAGGGCAATATTCCTCAAAGCCAGTCACTTTCGGCCTAAGGATTCCAGTTGCCTTAGGTCTTGTGTGGTAAGGAAGAGAACAAGTTTGGTACCCATCAGAAACTCATTCATGGGCCACTGGTTTTGAGTGCTTCTTTAAAACGATTCACTGTGTTTAACTGATTCTAAACCTATCCCTCTCACATTTTAACATCTCTGAAATTCAGATGCCTCTTAAAAACCATGTGATGTCATCCATGATGTCACTTCTTACCCTCATCTATTGGCCCTTCCTGGTGAGGGCAAGGAAACCTCATTGTCTTTGGGTGTTATTATTAAACATGAACAGATCTGAAATTTGACATAATAAGAATAAATTTCTGGAGGTGGGTGATAGTGCTAATTGCACTGTGAAGGTCCTCATGCAGCTGAACCCTTCCAGAAAAAGGCTTTTTTTTTTTTTTTTTGGTCTTTTGAGACAGGGTTTCCTTCTGTGTAGTTTTGGAGCCTGTCCTGGATCTCACTCTATAGACCAGACTGTCCTCAAATTCAGAGGTTCACCTGCCTCTGCCTCCCGAGTGCTGAGATTAGAGGCGTGCGCCACCGCAGCCGCCGCCGCCGCCACCGCCACCGCCGCCACCACTACGACCAGGCGAAAACGACTTATTTCTATGTAATGTAAACTACCATAAGGAAAGGGAGAAAAACATCTCAGCCTCAAACCTGCACAGGTGTCAGTGACTTGACGGCAGAGACAAGAGGAGACTGCACCTGGGGCTAGAGAGACGGCTCGGCGGCTCAGAGCACTGGCTGCTCTTGCAAAGGACCCAGGCTTCATTCCCAGCACCCACATGGTGGCTCACAAACATCCATAACTCCAGTTCCAGGGGAACCGAACCCTCTTCTGAACTCCAAGAGCACCAGGCATGTGTGTGGTGCACAGACATACATGCATGTAAAACACTCATACACACAAATCTAAAAGTGTTCTTTAAATGCTGCACCTTGCCTCTGATGGCACAGATGGTGATACTGTGTGGAAAAACAAAACTAGATGTAGACACCTGAGCTCTTAACAATACTCCAGACAGTTGATTCATCTTATGACTCTCTTAATGTTTCACTTGACAGGCAGAACGGCAAGACAATAAAACTGACCCTGCAATTCCCCCTCTGGCCTCAGATCACCGTTCACACTGGCCACCAGGGGCTGTTCAGGTGTGCTAAATGCCCCTAGTCTCCCCGCTGTGCTGAAGGAGCCGGTGGGAGGAGCCTAGGGGAGCACTGGGTATGCATTCCCCAGCCCTCCACCAGTCCCTGCAGGCTGACTGTGAGTGCATTCCCCATCAAAGGCCATTATTCTCACCAGAAGGAGGTGGACAGCCATCTCCTACAGCCTCCATTCCCAGGGGACCTCCTCTCCTGACCGGAGAGCCCAGTGGTAACAGCTGCCCACGCTTCCTCCTTAATTCAGCCTTACCCTAGTCTGTGAGGTCACCCTCATCCTTCAGACCAGCAGTTCTCAATCTGGGGGTCCAATGACCCTTTCACAGGGGTTGCCTAAGACCATCTGAAAACACATATTTATATTACAATTCGTAACAGCAGCAAAATTACAGTGATGAAGTAGCAAGAAAAAGAATGTTATGGTTGGGGGTCATCACAACATGAGGAACTGAATTAAAGAGTTGTAGCATTAGGAAGGTTGAGAACCACTGCTTTAGACTATCCTTTACAAAAACCCTCCCCAGCCTCCCCTGCCCCAGCCTCCACCTGCCCCAGCCTCCATCTGCAGATACTCTTTTTTTGTTTGTTTGTTTGGTTTTTCGAGACAGGGTTTCTCCGTGTAGTTTTGCGCCTTTCCTGGAACTCACTTTGTAGACCAGGCTGGCCTCGAACTCACAGAGATCCGCCTAGCTCTGCCTCCGGAGTGCTGGGATTAAAGGCGTGCGCCACCACCGCCCGGCGATACTCTTTATATCTTGTATCTTCGATATGTTTTGGCAATAGGCAATTCTTTAGATTTCATCAACTACATAATATCTCCAATATGACAATCAAGGGGTAAAGAAATATTTCTAATATCACACTTCCAAAATTCACGGCTGACTACAGCCAAGCAAAGTTGAACGTGTAGACATCTTATCCATAGTGTGCTTGAGTGCCGGTGTCTCTTTGGGGCCAGGACTACCAGGAACACATAGGAAAGGGCCTCACAAGCAAGTTGCCCTGGGAGTTCTTCTGTGTGGCCACGTCAGGTAGGTCTTCCTGCTCTCCTCCTAAGCGCGCTCACACCCCTCCTGTGCACACCTCTGCCTGCCACCGTGTCTGCCCTATGCTTCTCCCACAGCTTTACAACTGGGATTCTGCTTCCAAACATTGCCCCCCCCACCCCCCACCCCGATACCAGAATGTTTTCTACAAAAACAGGGCTGAGGGGGCACGTTCTGTGTTTAAGTTCCTTCATTGCTCTCCGTGGCTTTTAGGACCGGCTCAGACTTTTAAATGCAAGACACAAGGTGCTCACAGTTTCCCCCTACCCACCTCCTGAGCATTACCTCCTGTTGCTCACACATGCCTTTTATGCCTGCCTCGTGGAAAGGCTTGCTAATTCCTGAGCACACCATGCTGGTGCATAGCTCTGTGCGTCTGCACAAGCTCTTCCAGTAACTAGAATGCCCTTCCTTCCCCCTACCAGGGTATTTAGTATTCAGCTCCATTATCATCCCCTTGGGGAAGACTCACTGGACATTTCAAATTGATGGAGCAGCATTCTGTGTATGTATCTCCCCTGAAATGACTCACATCTAGGGTTTTGGGTGCCTGTGAAGAGCACAGGGGCTATTGAATGAATGCATTAGTGCGGTCTATCTCCTACTTCTGTTACTTCATCATATTGTTTTAACCAGGACACCTGTTGAAGAAATTGCTATTCTTTTTCTCAATATTCAGTTCTGCCCAGTGGCGTTGTGGTCAGTACACCCAAGATAGCACAAAGCAGTGCATTCACCACCTTGGAAAACGAGCTCTGGCACTAAAGACAGCCTAACATTTGCATCGAGTAAATACCTGGTACTCAGCACTGTTACTTTGCATCCGGACTCCCAGGCACTATAGTGAGACATGGATCCAATCCCCAATACATGCAGTGTTCTCAACTTTCCTAAAGCTGTGACCCTTTAATTCAGTTCCTCATGGTGTGGTGACCCCCGACCATAAAATTATGTTCATTGCTACTTCATAACTGTAATTCTGCTACCGTCAAGAATCATAATGTAAATATCTGGTATGCGGGATATCTGATATGCGACCCCTGTGAAAGGGTCTTTCAACCCCCGGATTGGGAACCACTGCCCTACAGCTCGGCTATTCAGAACAGACTAGGCCCCTGAATGCCAGGTGTGATGGCTGATCTTGGTTGTCAACCTGACACACCTGGGAAGAAGGAACCTCAGCTGGGGAACTGCCTCCATCAGATCAGTCTGAGGGAATGTTTGGGCGGCGCAGTGTTTTCTCGATGGCTGATTGGTGTTGGGGGGCCCAGACCACTGTGGGTAATGCCCTCCCGTAGGCAGGTGGTTCTGGGCTGTAGAAGGAAGGAACTGGGCAAGCCAGGAGGAACAAGCCTCCATGGCTCTGCCTTGGCTTCCTTTGATGACGGACTGGGACTTATAAGCCAGACCAACCCTCTCCTCTCTCAAGTGGCTTGTGATTGATGTTTTATCACAGCAACAGAGAAACAAAACTGAAGTTTTGGTTTCCCATATTAAGACAACCAGGACAGTTCCTCAGGTGAGGCTCCCTACTCCAGTGACTCCAATTTGTGGCAAACTGACATCAAAACCAACACGAGTTGTACCTAACTTCAGCCAGATTAGCTTTCAGCCTGGGTTAAATTATTTAATCTGTTTATGCCTCAGTTTCCCCACCTGTCACATGGGAAAAAAAACTACAAGGATTTAACATATGAGTGTTTCTAATGGTACTCACCCCAAAGTAAGTACTGTACAACCATGCTGGGCTCCGATTTACTGCTATGTAACTACGTTGGTTTATTTTCTTGCACTAGCAAGAGGAGAATAGCTAAGGAGCAGAAAGCGGCCATCTTGGCATTGGCTTTTTCCTCAGCCGAAGCCTCTGCTGATTTCCCTAACATCCAGTTAGTGAACCTGTGGCTCATAATCATGAGAATCCTCCCCAGTATTACCAGGGTCCTGCTGAAGGGACATGGTCTTCCCTCTATCAGGCTGCCATGTGTGTTTCTAGTCCTTACCTGTCACAGCAGGATGACCAATGTTCTGCCATCTCCTCATACTTACAGCGTCTGCGTTTTTTAAAAACATTTAATTTTTTTTAAAGATTTATTTATTATGTATACAGTGTTCTGCCTACATGTGTTCTTGCAGGCCAGAAGACAGCACCAGATTTCATTATGGGTGGTTGTGAGCCACCATGTGGTTGCTGGGAATTGAACTCAGGTCTTCTGGAAGAGCAGTCAGTGCTCTTAACCACTAAGCCATCTCTCCAGCCCAGCAGCTTCTGCATTTTTAACCTGAGTCTGTAGCGATTATCCCAAGGAAGGCCCTGTCTATACCGTCCACTAAGGACACCTTAAGTCACCTAACGAGGAGCTAAGCAAGTGCTTGCTGATCTACACTCGTGGACTTGGTGGTAGCACACCCGTGGCTCCTGGAAAGCCCAGGAGTGTCCACCCCGCTCCCAGTGATTTAAAGACGTTGGGGGCCTAGAGAGAGATGGTTCAAGGCTAAAAGTATATGCTGTACTTGCAGAGGACCCAAGTCCAGTTCCCATCACCCATGTTGGGCAATTCACAGCTGCTTGTGATTCCCAGCTCCAGGGGAAACCCATACTAGAATTAATCAGCCAAGAATCAGTGGTCCAGTGGCTTAGTGCCCTAGTTCCTCGCTCCAGACATCTTCTGGAACCATGCCCACAGTCCCCAACCTTTGCACTTAAGGATAAAAATGTTTTTTTGAATAATGAAAGGACGCTGATGTCGAGTGACATAATTCAGCTCTGTCTTCCATTCGGCTCGTTTTCTGGAAACGGAGGGCCTGGCCTATGTAAACTGGGTTGCTGGTGTAGCACCCTTTGTTCAGCAAGCCGGGCTAAAATAACACATGGCCTTTCCAGTTCTGCCTGTTGACTCTTCCCTGTGTGCTCACCAACCTTCTGGATGCTGGTGGCATTGTCCACCTCTAACATGAGATGGAATGCCAGAATGGGGATTGGAGCTGACTTCACTCCCTAGCATTTAACACCTGATGCTCAGTCGGTAACAAGGTTCTGGTCACTAAGGTCCATGAGAGAATGCCAGCTTGACAGCACATCCAGCCTGCTGGTTTTCCTTGACCCTACTCCTGGCACACACAACACAAGCCTTCCTGCCTATCTGGTCTTTTAATTCACTCATGGCCACAGGCAGGAGACAAAATCGGACTTTTAACCAAATCATTTTTATAAAGAAGTCAAAGCAGATGGACCCTGGTGAGGGATTCAATCCTTGCTCTTACTTGAAGGTGAAGTCCTCACTTAATCCTTTGCATGGATGACCACTCTCCCAGCCAACCGCTTCACCCTAGACTCTCCAAAGGCCACCCGAATTCTCCTACAAAGTTGGTTACGTAGTATCTTGTGGACACTTCGATTCACAAAAACCAGGAAAGAAAGTCCTCCTTACCAGGAAGTATACCTTGTATCTTAAGTGAAAACAAGAAGACCCTGAGTTTGGATCACTTTATTTAACTGCAGAAATATAATTAGCTACCTTTTGGGTAGAAAGGCGAAGAGATGAAGCTCACTAGCCAACCAACGGGAAGAGGGAAGGAGGAGAATGGGTACTGGACTCGGAAGAGCGCCTGGGCGCTGGGATCCAGACACAGGTGCAAGCCAACTGGGAAGCCCTTCCATCAGGCTCCAATACTTCTCCCCTTCCCCTCCATTAGCTCACCCCCCTTCCCCTCCATTAGCTCAGCGCTCAACTGGAACATACTCAGGAATAACGGTGGCGGGGTTTTGTTCTTTAAATCAAGACTCCCCAGAGACACACAACATATGACCCCAGGGCTTCTGAAGCATTCTACAGATTGTGCCAGGAGGTCCCTCCAGGGTTTACTGAGCACCATAGGAAGCGTCAGGCCTTTTTGCTCATCCCTAGGTGTCACAGCCTGGCACCCAGCACGCGTGTGTCAGAGAAGTGCCTTTGTTAATAAAGGTTTTGTAATTCCTCGAGTCCATCGGCTCTCCAGCCAAATGCTCATAAAATCAAAACAGGGCCATGACCATGGAACAAGACACAGTTCAATGTCAGTCACTGCCCACTGCACAGCGCAGATGATGGACTGCGACTTGCCAACCACAACCCACATTCCATTAGGGTCTAGAGAGCAGTTTCTCCATGTAAAGTACCTCACGGCCCCAAAGTATAAACACTAACCTCATAAATGACGGTCAAATGCTTTCTTAGAAAAGGTACTTCCTTTCCATTAACAAAACCCACTTTAAAAAAAAAAAGAAAAGAAAAGAAAGGAAAGTGAACTGGGCCTAAATCAGACTCAGAACTGAAACTAAATCCCCAAACCGGGTCCTTGCAGCTCATTTATCTAACTGGGCATTTGAGTAAAAGGAGCATTATCTGTGGCTTTGGCACAAACGCATTTCCTTCTCTGAGGGTACAGTTTGAACACACCAACACACCCATCAATAAACTTGTGGTCCTCCTCTCCTTGCTCAGTAAGTGAAGCCAGACTGTCCTAGTATTTTTAAAATAACCTTGGGGAGGAAAATGCAATCAGAAGCCCACCAGGGTAAGAAGAAAATGGGGGGAAGGTAGTTGCTCCCTTTATGTGATCTAACCCATTGGCTTCAGAGCGGTTTGCCAAGTTCTTCACAGGGCGCTTGTACCCCCTATGGCCTGCCCCTCCCCCAAAGGAAAGGTGAACCGACGTGGCCAACAGAGCCACCAGCTGGGCTGGCGTCCAGAGCCCTCGTGGGGAGGCGGCGACCACAGCCTCCAGAGACAAAGTTCTGTAGTGCACTGACTTCTATTATACTCAGAGTCGAAGTGTCTCAGAACTTTGCCTCAAAAGACCAAACCGGCTGTCTTCCTCTAGAAGTTTCGTCCTGCAGGTGTGCTCCCGCCACCCCGCCACCCCACCCCCAGCGAAGGCAAAGAAGAATCACTCATTAGAGGCAATTTAGCTCAGGATGAGACCAATAGTGGAACGGATCATTAATTATGGAAAATTACTGCCGCCGTCAGCAAGAGTAAAAGCCCAGGAGAAACGGTGTCCTAACAGACTCTGGTGGCGATGTCACAGCAAACAGTCTGCTGGAATCACACAATGCCCCCTCCTTCCTACTCACCCCACACCAGAACCTATACCCGGTCCAGCCCCCACCTCCTCCCGGTCTGTTACTAAACTTTGGCAAGAAGCTAACTCACTCCATCTAAGTTGTCGTAACTTTTTACCTTCCCAGCTGGAAAGTTAGTGGGGGCGGGGAGGACCTGC
Organism: Peromyscus maniculatus bairdii; assembly: GCF_049852395.1. Taxonomy (NCBI): domain Eukaryota; kingdom Metazoa; phylum Chordata; class Mammalia; order Rodentia; family Cricetidae; genus Peromyscus; species Peromyscus maniculatus. The sequence continues at coordinate 74,151,839 of NC_134854.1, forward strand.
ACGAGGACAAATTCCTGGAGCTGGGAGTCAAAGCTGGAGAGCACGAGCCGGAGCAGTGCTCCGCGGATGGGACGTCCCGTGAAAGCCAGGTTCTTCGAGGCCTCCCCTTCCCCCAGCCATTCTCACCACGCTACTCCGGCTATCCAGCTGCCCGCGCACAGTCCCGGGAACCCGCGTCCACGCAGCCCTGGCCCCTCGGTGCCACCCACCCACTCTCCCGGTTTCCCTCTGCCAGCTTAGGCAGCGCCTCCGCAGCAGATCGACACGCAGCCCCCCACGACACAGGCCCGGCGCCCCTAGCCCGGCCACCCCGGGCCACCGTGCGGAGTCCCGCACGCCTCCCCACGCACTGCGCGCAAGCAGCTGTTGCGCGCGTGCAACAGGTCCGCAGAGTGCAGTCCCCATCCTGCCCGGCCGGCGAGCACGGCCGACAGAGCGGGCTCCAGAGCTCCAGAGCTGCGGCCGGGGGTTGCCTCGGCCTGTCTGGCCTGGCCGCCCTCCCAAAGGGCCCCCACGCGCCGCAGCCCGGCCCTCCGCGTCCCGGGCCGCTGCGGCCAGCTCCCACTGGGCGCTCCGCTCCGCTCCCTTCCATCTTGACTTTTGCCGACGTGGAAATTTTGGGTTTGGAGACGACCTGCGCTCTTATTGGCTGCCGGCGGGCGGGGTCGGAGGTCACGGCTGCTCTTGCTATTCCGCGCCAAGGGGAGCCGCAAAACGGCTCGTGTCAAGTCAGCAGGTTCCCTCCGCCTCCCCAGGGTCACGTGCGCGCCGGGCGGGGCGGGGAGCCGCCTCCTTATGCAAATAGAGCTGCGACCCCGGCTTCAGGAGGGAGGGGGCGGGGCCTGCAGGCGGAGGGGCGGGGCGGGGGCGGGGCCTGAGCCGGGCGGGGCGCGGCGCTCCAGGTGGCCACCTGGCTCCAAGTCGGGTCCCGCCCGGCCTCTGGGTTCAGCCCCTCGGGGTTAGTCCGGCTAGACTTGGTCTCCATCCCGCCTGCGTGCAAGACGGCTGCAGGCAGCTTTGCCCGCAGATCCTCCCAGGCCGAGCCAGGGCCCATATTGGGCCTGGGTCTCTGCTGGGTCGGGGAAGACAAGGCTGCCTCCTAGGCAAAGTGGGAAATGGAAACCTCGAGGAGGACACTTTGCCTCCTCCGGGGCTGAGTGTTACAAGAACTGACAGCGAGATTCTCGGTAAGAGAATTCTAAGACAAAGCTTAATCAAGTATTCATCAAAGTTAAAAAGATGTCCCTTTTAATTAGCGGCCACTGCCCATCTCTAAGTAAGAGGAGGCCAAGAGCTACCTAAAAGTGTCAAAATACCACTTTGTTTTTTAACGTCTACGGGGACTAACCCAAAGGTCGGTCTGTCTGCACTCTCACGCCTGCTGTACATTAGGCACGGGGGAGTGGAAGTCAAGGTCTCCTCCTGCACCCGGAAGGAGGCGTAAATCAAGGTGCTCAGAATTGCCCCTGTCCTGGGGGGTAAAAGGAAGCAATCTGTACGTGGTTCCGCTAGCACGCCTGGAGGAAGGCTTTTGTGGAAGAGAGGGGATTGACCACATGACTAGATGTCGTCCCCCCCTCCCCCCTCCCCAAGAAGACAGCAACGTCAATGCAAAGGTAGAGCCCAGGTTATTGTGAAACCCACAGCCTCAGGCCACCAAAGGGAAAAAAAAAACGAGCTGCAGCTTTTAAAATATAGATACTTCTCAGAACAGGCCTAGTTTCTCTTTGTGATTAAGCGGTTATATCATCTCTTTTTCCCCCCATCTTAAGTCTGGCTGGATGATACAGAAAATGAAAGATACATTTTCATGGGAAGATTCTTACCTGGGAAATTCTTCCCTTCCTGTCTTCTTAATTTACTCGTCCCTTCTCCCCCTTTCCCCCTATGGAAAGATTAATCCTTGCTCCTTCCAATTGTTTATCCTCGGGGATCTTGCCACTTGCACACTGGCGTATTTATCTGACCCTTCCGGGTTTGCGGGGGTTGAGGGGGGGGACCTCTCCCTGGGCATTGTCTCCTCCAGCCCCTCACCCCCTTCTCTGCCAAGGCCTGCCAGCAGTGTTCGCTGGGCCTCGGAGTTGGTCCAGGCTCTGCCGCAGGGTCTGTTGTGTGCACTGGAATATTGATTTTTCAGTGTGTGCGCCGCTCTGTAAAAAAATCAATATTTCAGTAGCTCAAGCACAGCGTAGGGCAGTGTAATGAAGCCGGCCTGTTGATGTAACGTGCAGGGTCCACCCTCCGCGATTGAGGTCAGTCAGAGCAAGGCAGTGTGCTTCCGTATTTCATTGTTTGCTTCACAGACAGGGAGGGGGGGGGTTGGCCTATGCTGTGTACATCAGATGCCAAGCTCCTGGGTAGCACAGGAATCGAATTGGGGGCGTGGTAAAGGTGATGACTGCAAATCATGTATCCATTTATGTGAGAATTCTTACATAAAACATTAGGGGATGTGGTGTTATTCACAACTATCAGTTTACCAAATTTCACAATGAGCGAAAGAAAATAGACTTGCTGCAGGACAAGGCTTGAGTTTGTCTTTTAGTGCTGGCTATCTGGAAGCTTATTAGCCTTCTGTCCCATAATGTGCCTCTGTTTAAAAAGACAACAGATTTCTCACATGGTTTCAAAGGGGGAAACAGATCAATAAGTGTTGTTGCCTGGGGGCTATCTTTATGACCTCAGCAGCTGCTGAGGACAGGTTGCTGGACCTGGCTGAGGTGTGTGTGTCCTCCAGGCTCCCCCACCAGGTGAGCCCCCTGATTTTACCTGTAACGAAAAGGGTTAGATTCAGTGACTTCTGAATACTCCCCCTGACAACACAGGAAAGGATGATAGAGCTAAAGACAAAAGCATAATGATGTTAAATGTGAATCTTAGATAAGAAAATGGATTAATCACAAGAATAGTTTCAAAGCAGAAGGTGATTCATTCCAACTCTAGTTGTCTTTGATTTAGATTTCATTGCCACCCTTTTGGGTGGTAATTTGGCCATTTTCTGAAATACACTTTTTTTTTTGACCCAGCTTTTCTCATTCTAAGAATTTTTCCTAAAGAAATAATATTACTTAAAAAGAAGTTCATCACTCGCAATTTTGTACCATTAAAACACTGGAAACAACTTTACAATGTGACACCTATTATATAAAATACGGTAATAGCATTGCATTCAGTGGGGTGCAGCTATTTCAGAGTGGTACTGGCTAAGGAGATGTTTATAGTTATTGATGTGCGTGTGCTACTGGAATCTCTGTCTGTCCAGGAGTGTCCCAGTGGCCACAGATGTGGGCTTTGCAGCTCTTGGCTCAGGTTGAAATCTCATCTTCATCACTAGCTAGCTCTGTATCAGCTCTAAGCACGTTGGTGTCCTGTGGCCTGTGGAAAGCAGTGCAGGAATTCACAGGCTGAAAGCAGCACTAATGTGTCTCTGACAAGCTCTGGTGCTCAGAAGTCCAACGCGGGTTTCGCTGGGTAAGAAGGGGTGGGGCCTCACTCCCTCCAGCGGCTCCAAGGACAACCTGCTTCTTTCCCTTTCCTGGAGGCCTCTTGGACCCTTTGGCTACCAGGCTGGGAAAGTGCAGAGCTCTGACCTCCTTTCTGGTCATTCTCCCCCTACCCAGGATCCTCCTGCCTCCTCCCATGAAGAGCTTTGTGGTTCTGCCAGGATCAGATCATCTGGATAATCAAGAATCATCTCTCCACCTCAAGATTCTCTTGATATCTCCACGTTGGCCATTACTGGGGCTTTGTAGACATTATTGAGCTAACAAGGACAGATCTGCAAGGTTACATTCCTTTCTGAGAACTCCTGGAGGGAATCCTGGTCAACTGGAGTGTGATCCTATTTCTTTGGTTTTTGGCTAGCAATGGGGTTGAGTCTTCCATCTCAGTCCTCTGACACCAATTCTCCTGCCTCAGTTTCTCTTCCCTTCTAATTATGTTGGGCCCAGATAAGACATTGAGGATAATCTCCTTATTTTAAAGTCAACTAAATATCAAACTTATTTCTATTTGCAACCTTTTATTTTCTATGTCAAGTAACACAACATAATCACATGTTCCTGGGATAAGGATACAAACACTGTTGGGTGTGGTACAATTCCCTTTAAACCTGGTACTCAAACAAACAAACAAACAAACAAACAAAACAAAACAAAACAAAAAACAAAAAAAGCCAAGGTGGTGGTGGAGCATGTTTTTACTTTGGTATTCAGGAAGCAGAGATAGGCAGATCTGTGTAAGTTCAAGGCCAGCCTGGTCTACAGAGTGAGTTCATGGATGGCCAAAACAGAAGGATCTTCGTGAGTTTGAGGCCAGCCAGGACTATATAATGAGACCCTGTCTAAAACAGACAAAAGAAAGAAAGAAATGATGTGACTATTTCAGGATTGCCTGACGCATTCAAGAGAGTTGTGAGAATAAATGAAATAAAATACATAAAATGTTTGGCATAATGCCTCACAAAAAGTAAGCACTACGTAGTAATTCTCACATAGCAAGCATTCCATAATGACTGTCTAGTTTCATTGGAAAGGAAACATAGACCATACCAGTTAGATCTGGTAGATAGAACTAAAACTGGTTTAAATTTTTCTTGTTTTGCAAATGTTTCTCTTTTTCTTTTTTTCTACTAGGAATATGCATGACTTGAACATAAAAAAATTTAAAGAAATTTAGCCAGGCAGTGGTGGCACACACCTTTAATCCCAGCACTCAGGAAACAGAGGCAAGTGCTCTCTGAGTTTGAAGCCAGCCTGGTCTACACAGAAAGTTCCAGGACAGCCAGGGCTACACAGAGAAATCTTGTCTTGGAAAAAACAAAACAAAACAAAATTAATGAAATGAGACAAATATGAGAAGTTATCACGGTATAATAGCAAAATAGTTTAAATGTGGTCTCAAAGGCCCAGGTGCTAGCCTCAGCATGGCTGGAAAAAATGAGCTGCAGCATCAGACAAGTTACTTTAACTTCTTTCTGCTCTCATTTCCCTCATGAGTAGTGTGAAGGAAAGGGGTGATATTTGAAAAGATCTTTCCAGTTCTAAATGCAATATTTCTAAAAATTTTAAAGGTGAATAAATAGATAGTGAAAAACATTGCATTGTCATTAAAAAGTCCTATTATAATATGATGATTAATTTTTATTTTCAATATATCAAGATTTAGAATCACCAGGGAAAGGAACCTCTGGGCATGTCTAGATTAGGTTAATTAAAGTGAGAAGATCCGCCCTAAATGAGGGAGGTACTATCCCATGGGCTGGAGTCTGAGACTGAAGACTTCTCTCATTCCCATTTAGCTCTCTCTGCCTCACAGTTGTGTCAAGATGTGAGCTCTCAACTACCACTCCAGCACCATGTCTGCCTGTCTGCTAGCATGCTCCTCACCATGATGACCATGGACTCTAACACTCTGAAACCATAAGCCCCAATGAAATTCTTTCTTTTGTGTGTTGCCTTGGTCATAGCGTCATACCACAGCAGTAGGAAAGTAACTAGAGGACACCAGACGAAAGAAGGAGTACTTGCCTTAGTCACTCTGGAAGAAGCACAGGAACCTTGCTTGGAGCCTTTGAAGATGAATGAGATTTTTGAAGACAGAAGTTGTAGTAAAATATGTCATTTGTTGAGTAACAAACAAACATACGCACTTGTGTCAGTCATAAACTAAGATGTGTAACTTATAAAGAGTAAAGATGTGGGTACCTGGTTGTAGAGGTATTCTACAGATACTCCTACCAGAGAGCCAGATGCCAATGACAGGGAGTAGTACATGGTGGAACAAATTGCTCAGATCTGGTTATGAAACACAAGCCCAAAGAGGAAGGAGCCAGGATCCCCAGATCCTTTTTGAGTGCATGCTTACAATGGCCTGATAGCCTCTCACTAGACCCCACCTCCTAAAGGTCCCACCACCTCCCAGAATTCCCACTCTGGAACACAATCCAACAACACAGAGAGGCTTTCAACGGTCATTCAACATCCAAACTATAGCAACGGCTCTATGGTGGTGCACAAATATTGTTTTTCTTTTACTGGCAGGTAAGTTGAGGCACTCTTAGCAATTTATCAACTTGCCAGGAACTACACAGTTGGATCTGAACCCAGAAAACAGGACTCAGTGACCACTCTTAACCACTACATTCAACTGTTTCTGAAGTGGGACTGTCCTGGAGGAAGGAATAGCAGAAATAGATGGGAAGGCATTAGAGGCGCAAGGAACTAGGAACAACATTTGGATGGGTGAAGGCCAGTCTAACTAAAGACTGACCTTGCCTTAACAGGCAGTGGGAAACCAAAGGTTCTTAGTGCTCGAGTTTTGTAGTGGGCTTCTGGACTTCAGGAGGCGACAGTGATGTGAATCACCATTTGAAAACATGGTCCCACCTTCCATCCAGACAGCTGTTTTCCCCTCCTGAAAGATCCATCACTTCCGATCTGTGTGTATGCTGTGGCATAAACTCCACATGCCAAAGACAACCTACGTCATTCTCATTTTTAATCTCCTGTGGAAACTGGCTTAATACTCACTTCAGGCACTTGAGACGTTTCTGAATAAGTGGGTCTTAAACTACGTAAAACCATATCAAGTCATTGATATTTGACCCTTTTGGCCTAAAAAAAACCAGCAATTCATTTTGGCCTCATTCTGTTTTAAGAGTTGTGTTACACTTACGCTACAGAGACAGACTAATAGTGGGATTCAGGTAATGCATTGACAGGTGTTAACGTGGCAGTTAGGAACTGTAAGCAACCATTCTTTGCTTACAAACAATGTACAGATTGAAAGTAGAATGAATACGTACATAGACAGTCGTAGATAGGAAGAGAGACGTGGAAGCCTGTTGATGGGTTTCCTCTACAAGGATTAGAACCATGCAGGCTGATCGTGAGGTCAAATCGTAAGCTCAAATTCTGTTTGAAGTGGGTTTATAAGCTCCAGATAAAGCTCAGTACAGTGGATCCGATATGAATGGAGGAGATGGGGGAACATGACAAATAGAAAATCCTTTTCCAACACCACAGAGCTTTATAGGGATTCTTTACCAACAGTTGAGCAAAGGTCATTTTTAGGCTTCAACCAAGAAGTTAGAAAATTGTCAAAGCTGAGTGTGGGTTACATTAGGGACAATGCTGTCCTCAAAGGGAGAAGACAAGCTTACGTATGTATCCTTCTGTCTTAGTTAGGGTTTCTATAGCTGTGATGAAACACCATGACCAAAAAGCAAGTTGGGGAGGAAAGGTTTATTTGGCTTCCATTTCCATATTGCTGTTCATTACTGAAGGAAGTCAGGACAGGAACTCAAAGAGGACAGGAACCTGGAGGCAGGAGCTGATGCAGAGTCCAGAGAAGGGTGCTGCTTACTGGGCTTGATTCCCTTGAACTTGCTCAGACTGCTTTCTTATAGAACCCAGGACCACCATGGGCTAGGCCCTCCCCCCACTGATCACTAATTTGTAAAAAAAAAAAACATGCCTTACAGCTGGATCTCACGGAGGCATTTCCTCAGCTGAGGCTCCTTCCTCTCTGATGACTCTAGCTTGTGTCAACTTGACGCAAAAGCAGCAGTCCACCTTCTTAAAAGCAAGAGAATTGTCTACATTCACCCCTCGTCCCCCTTAAGGTCTCTCGCAGAGTTAATGGCCAGTTCTATACAGGGCCAAGAGTCAAAGTTCCACCCCAAAGGATGCCCATTGCCTGTGCAGTTTAACCAGAGGAAGGGGCCCATGAGTGGAGTTCCACGTGAGAGCAACTGAACAAAGTGAGCCTGTCTTATCTCATTGTTTGTTCAGTGTAATTGAGCAGCAGAGCATAAGGAAGTTTATTTCTGAAGTAGCTCAGACCTGCTTGTTCGCTGACTCTTCTGAAGTAGCCCTGCCCCTGGGAAAGGTTTTTCCAGAAGGTTCTATACAAAACAGAGCGCTCTAAACTACTTGTTCAGGGAAGAGTATTGTTCCCAGCTATAGGAAGTCGATGATTGGAGCTAGAAGGGAGGAGCATGTTGCTTTCAGATCTGCACACAGGGAGTACAGGCTCCCCAGGATGTGATGTGAAAAACTGTTCACATGAGGAAACCTGTCGATCAAATGTGCATCGTGTTTACAAACCACTGATCAAATGTGCATCGTGTTTACAAACCACGTGGAAATGCCTCCACAATCTCAGGAGATTTCTCTTTCTCCACACAGCTTCAGAACCATTCCATGGGAGACTCCTTCGGTACTAATCCTGTGAGCAATCTGCAGTGCAGAAGTGTACAGGACCTCGGGGGTTTTGAGGATTGCCGCCACCTTCCAGGGCCACACATACATCTTCACCCTCTTTGACATCCTTCCATCTATCCAGGACATCTCTGCTAGACTCATTCTTTTTTTCTTTTTTCATTCTAGGTTTGGTTCCTACCCTGGAAGTCCGCTTGACAAGGGAAGGGAGACTGTACTCTTTTTTTTTTTTTTTTTTTTTTTTTTTTTTGGTTTTTCGAGACAGGGTTTCTCTGTGTAGCTTTGCGCCTTTCCTGGAACTCACTTGGTAGCCCAGGCTGGCCTCGAGCTCACAGAGATCCGTCTGGCTCTGACTCCCGAGTGCTGGGATTAAAGGCGTGTGCCACCACTGCCCAGCGAGACTGTACTCTTGAAACCAGGACACCAGCTGCTGGGTCTTCATCACTGTGGACGATTGTACAAAACAGTACCCTGCCCGGCACTGAAGTCTGTGACTCGAGTCCCTTGTGTCCCCCCACCTCTAACTGGAGGGAAACCTATTTCTCTTGCAGTTTTCTCTTCCAGAGGACATGGAAGCTGCCGTGGACCCCTAGAAACTGCCGAGATCAGGCCTTCATAAGAAAGACTCTTGCAGCTCCCATCCCTGTCCTTCGGCCCACCTGCTGTCTGGGTTCAGTTTTTAGCCTCCTCTGGTGCTTCAGGTCTGGACCAGGCTCATTTCCAGGACCCTCATCACTCACTCCCCATACATACATTTATTTTCCTTCTTTAATTATTTTTTTTCCGTTTTTGATTATTTTTATGAGTGTGAGTTTTTGCACATGAGCACAGTGCTTGTGAAGGAAAGAAAAGGGTATCAGATCCATCTGAAGTTAGAACTTGCAGGCTGTGAGCCTCCTAACATGGGTGCTAGGATCTGAACCTGGGTCCTCTGGAAGAGCAGCGAGTGCTCTTAACCACTGAACCCTCTCAATCTCCTCGTCTTTGACTTTAAAATCATATGGACACCACTTGTAAGCTTGTGTGAGATGGCACACCCCAGCCCTCAGAACTCACACCCCTTGCCTTGCAGCTCACCAGCTGACATCTGGTGCATGCATTCTGTGTCTTGTTGTCTCTGCTGTGTCCCCCAGACTACAGGCTCCCTGAGGACAGGGCTTGTTCACTGACACATCCTCCAGATAGCACCACACACACCGTGGAGGCATTCTATAAATATTCATTGACTGAATAACTGTGTAATACTGGAAGGTAAAAATCAAGGGAATACAAAACAAACTTGCATAAATCAGCTTTCCTGATCATTTTTTGTGAAGCTTATAAGAATCTTTAAAGGGTTGGAGAACTCCCCAAGAAGTGCTAAAACTGTTGGAAACATAATGATTCTGATCACCATGTAGTAAGCGGGAGGGGGGAAATCCTTCTTTTGCCTTTAAATATATCCTGCAGCCTGACATTCTTTGTGGAGAACTTCTATATATAGAACCATCTTATTTAAGGCTAAGTTAGGCCATCAAACTCCAGGTTCTCATTCCTTTGTGTGATGTGTCTCAACCACCAGTGACTTGATGGACCTCTTGGTTTGATCATCCTTCTGGACAAGGCTCACCTTCACCAGGGCACATGTTCCCTCTTTTAGGCAGTACCGTTTTCAATGTGGAATAGTGAATCCAATGGTACTTTCTAAGAGCTAAATGAGAAGAAAGTCTGTTTTCCTCCAACAGGACAAGACCAGGGACAAGGAGATGGACCACAATTTTACCTTCATTTAATCTGCCCCGAAGTTCACATTTCCTAACGTCACTCCCCTACACTCTGTGACGCTCGAAGCGGAGTGTCTGACTTGCCTGGTGTCACTCAGCCTCTCTTTAGAGCAGTGAGGCAGGGCTCGGCCTGGTCAGCAGAGGCAACCCTCTGGAGACGAGCATCAGTGGAGGCAATCCTGACCCCTCTGGTTTATTTCTGCTCCTGGGTGGAATTTGATTGTAAAGTTAAGAGACCCCATCCCATCCCACCTCACCCCCCAAAGAAGTGAAAAACCCTCTCAAATTGATGCAGAGCTCAGAATGATCCAGAAACTCAGCCTTTGTCCCTCCCGCCTGGAATCCAAACTTCCCCACTCTCCAGGCAACAGCCACCGCCCTCCTCCTTCAGGAACCACTTTTGACAAGTCTTCCTCCAGTCGGGCCACAGGGTTTTCTCGACAATAATTTATCCCTAGGGCCACTACTAGCTCGTAGGGCCCATGTGTCAATCAGAGAAAGATATCGTTTTATATTGGTGAGTCAGGAAAGACGAGGTAACACAAACGACATCTTTTTATTCACTTTAGAAAGAAATTAGGGCAAGAAGGACACTCATCTCCCCTCCCTGCTGGCTCATACCTATAATATGAAACAAGAGACGACTTTGGCACTCACAAAATCTGTTGCTTCTTCTAGTTGCAGGATGTATCATGTTAACGGTGGTGAATGCTTCCCTCCAAAGACAAAATCTCTTCCAGAGCAGAGGAACCAGATCAACAATCTGTGTGAGAAATGTGTTTTTCTCTCTCCAAGTGCAGGATCTACAGGTTGCCAGCCATTCACTGATTGCTTACATTTTAAAGACCGTTGGTTGATTGATGGCGATGATGATTCGGTCTCAGGGAGAAACAAGAGCAAAATGCAATGATGCTTTCTCTCTCCTTGTGTGTGAGACCACCGAGGAGAACACTTGTCCCTTATCCCTGCTGCATATGCTTCGGGAGGGAGACCGTGGAGGGGAGAGAGGAAGAAAGGAAAGAGAGATGATTGCTATAGGTGTCTCAGCAGTCCTCTGAAAAGGAAGTCTGGAGGTATTGGAGACCCTCCTCCCTGGCCTTGGATGAATAGGCAATAAATAGACCCCTGGAGGGTGCCCCTTCTGTACCTGGGCTCTTCCTCACGATAGAATACAGGCTCCTCCACTTTCTTCTCAAGCCTGTTCTGAGCACTTTGTTCACAGATACTAACGTGTGTGGCTAGAAATGCTGCCTCAGGAAACTGGGCTTGGAACCTGAAGGGACCAGATGTAACCTCTTGCAGTGTTTTCAACGTTTTTTAAACTTCACTCCAGAGCTAAGGCCAATGTTCACATGGCAGTCATATATACAGGCATACCTGTAGATGCACATCAGAAATGAAAGCCTTCAGAAGGAACGGGTCACACAACACGATATGCACCCCAATATGTTCTAGTCTATTCTTTTTGATGTTGACTGGAATTCACTGAGTTGTTTTTGTGATTTCTAATGAGTCAAGGATGGCAGTTTAATACTTGCTCATCCATGCCAATCGTCTTAGGTTTCAGAGCAGGAAATTGAAGTTTAAAAAGGTTTAGTGACCTGGCCAAGGTCACACAGCTACTGCCTATAGTCTTAGAGCCAGTATAGAACACACGGAACCAGACTGTCTAATTAATAATAATTAGTATTAATTATTAATAATAGACTCTATTCTTGAAAAGCATTATCTCAATGCTGTGAAGCGTACATGCCATTAACTACAAAAACACACAGGTTCTTTTATTGGTGGAAAATGAAAGTCACCCCAAAGTAAAACTAAATAGGACCTCTTTCCCTAGCCTGCATGTACATATCATTTTCAGTTTTAAACTCAAATGTCAAGAGAGCTGTCTATATAAATATATGTAGAGAGGTTGTTTACTTTACAAATGTTTTCAGTTATGCCTGTAATTTGGCTCCAATATGCTGGCTCGGTGTAAATGTCTCTCCCTTGACTTCTCCGATGGAGGAGGCAAGACCCGCACATCGGGTTCTTCCAAAAACGGTGGGCTGTGTCTGCTTGGTCAAAGCAGGGCCAGTAGACACCTTTGCTACAAGAGAGGACCTCTGGGCTGCTTCTCAGCCACACACTGAGGGGCTGGGCTAAGTGCATCTGAAATAGAAGGTCTCTGTAGCAGCAAGTCATCTAGTCACAATGGTGTGCGTCCAGAACATTCTCAGTGAAGCTCATCCATCCTCTAAGTCATCCTTCTTAGACAGTTCCCCACTCCAGGCATCCCAGTCCCTGCAGCTGCCTGTTATCTCCCCAACCCTGAAGGAGCCATGTTTCCATTATGAGAAGGCAGCCCTCGCTGTTAGTAACCGGCATACTTTCCTTCGATAAAGGCATGGGTGCCTTCCTGCCCTCCCTATTTTTAGCCTGTTTTTAAAATGTCTCTCTCAGCCAAAGCAAACACACCCTCCAGCCCCCAGTCCTGCCCCTCCAGCATCAAGGCTGGCTGCAAACCTGCACAGGACATGGCGTGGAGGGGCGGCGTGCCTGCTCCCACCGCTCGTGTTATTTCATTTTCATGGCTCTGATACCTTTTCACCGGTCCCTGATGAAAGCAGCTATGACCTTTTACAACAATTGGCCTCTGTCTTACATTGGCTCTCTTCACTCCCTGGGACCCATTGGGATCACCTTAGGCGCCCCTTTCAACCTACCCTGTGAAATGGCAACCGAACAGAAAGTGACCGGCAAGTCCAGGGGCGGCTTCTGTGGACCCACGCTCCGGCAGAGATGCTGGTACCTCCCGTTTGCAAATGTGAAAATGTCACGGGTCGCTTCTGAGCGTGCTCCAGCTGGAAGCTGAAAATGCTCTGGGTGAACATATGGAGCACACGTGCAGAAGCCCTGAAAATTAGGCATGAAAGTCGTATATGCAAAATTACCACGGAAATTCCTGCTCTGATCATCGCGAACAGCTCTGGGGTGCGGGGCTCACTTTCTAAGCTCCAAAGTCCCTTCCCACAAACCCTCTCCCTCCCTTGATCTACCTTAGAACGCAGTGAAGGAAGTGAGTGCTCATAAGCCCTGACTGCTCAAGGATGGCTACCTAAAAAGTGGTCCTCACTGAGGAGACAGGAAGGACTGGCCAGAGAGTGTGATCATAACATTTAAAATTCAGTTTAAAAAAACTGTCACCTTTTCATACAGCCTAAAGATACAACAACACAAGGCCAAGCTGTGTTTATTTTGGCAGACACATGGGTGACTCTTGTAAGTGGGCAGGTGCCCATTAATATGCATATTTCTGGTAAATACAGTGTGCATTGGTCCCTGTACCTATAAAGAAATGAGCAATCCCAAAGTCTCATTCCCTCTTGTTCTCTTGGTCCACTTTTCCCCAAAGACTGGCAGAGAAACTACTGTGAAATAGAAAATAGTCATTCCTCAGAAGAAGAAAAAAAAAAACAGCAGCTCTGACATCTGGGAAGGAAGATGTTCTATGCAATCCCGGCTTTATTCCTTCTCTCCTCTTCAAGTAATGCAATGCAGCACCCAACCTCCAGGAAATGTGGTGGTATTGTGTTCCCCAAAATATTGTGCACCCTAATAAATTTATCTGGAGTCAGAGAACAGAACAGCCACTAGATACAGAGGCCAGAAAATGGTGGCACTCACGCCTTTAATCCTAGCATTCCAGAGACAGAAATCCCTCTGGATCTCTGTGAGTTCAAGGCCACATTGGAAACAGCCAGGCATGGTGACACACGCCTTTAATCCCAGAAAGCCAGCCTTTAATCCCAGGGAGTGGTGGTTGAAGGCAGAAAGGTATATAAGGTGTGAGGAACAGGAACTAGAAGCATTTTGGCTGGTTAAGCTTTCAGGCTTCTAGCAGCACAGCTCAGCTGAGAGCCATTCGGATATGAGGACCCAGAGGCTTCCAGTGTGAGGAAACAAGATCAGCTGAGAAGTTGGCCAGACTCTTTGAGATTCATGCTACACCCCAGAGCTCAATGCGGCATTTTGGAGGAAGATTGCCATTATGGTGGGGAGTGGCTCATAAGCTGCATCTCCTGCTGACGTCAAGCAATTCAAGTGACATTGAAAAATGGAGGGGGGACCCCATGAGTTCTTTTCAAAAGGGGAAAATCTTGGAGGAAATCATACTGCCTTCTTTTGTCTCATCCTTCATGATCCAGTTCATCCCCAGCAGACAGACACACGAAAGAACCTGGGACAGAAATGCGAACAAAATATTTTCTTTAGCAACCATCCCCAAATGAAAGCTGCTGGGAGGAACATGAGCCTCGCTGATGTTAACAGTCCCGGTAATGGCTTGTGATTGTGGTTACCTCAGCAATCCTTTACTGATGGATTATGCGCAAAATTCACTTGCATGTCTAGAATATAGAATGTCAAATTTGCCATCTGTATATGGAGAGTTGCACATGCCTCGTTCCCAGACAAACTCATAGATGTCTAGACGTGTAGCTTCTTCCTGATGGTGCCAAGACAGACAAGGGACACAAGACCCGGAGAGAAGTGACTGGCCTTAGGAAATCCGTCTGAAATCGAAACAGCTTCCTGTCAATCAGTCCAGAGAGATGGAACAAAGGAAAGAAGGCAAGAAAGGGGGAAGATGGGAAGGATGGGGGAGGGGAGGGGGAGGAGGAAAGGAAGGTGGGCTATCTCTGAGGTGGCCTTCAATGATCAATATTTGCTGACATTCACACCCTGGAGCATTTCGTTTTGAGCATGAGCTGGATATACTATTATCTCACTTCTAACCCATAGAATTCCTGAGGTGTGACAGGGTACTGTAGCTAGAGTTTTCCTGCCTGGCCCACAGTCAGGACAAATCTCTGTCACCCGCCAGTCCCACAGCCGCTCAGACCCAACCAAGTAAACACAGACTTATAAATTGTTTAAACTGTTTGGCCTAATGGCTCAGGCTTCTAGCTATCTAGTTCTCACATCATAAATTAATCCATTTCTATAAATCTATACCTTGCTACGTGGCTCGTGGCTTACTGGCATCTTCCCATGCTGCTTGTCATGGCGGCGGCTGGCAGTGTCTCCCCGACTCAGCCTTCCACTTCCCAGAATTCTCCTCTCTCCTTGTTCCACCTATACTTCCTGCCTGGCCACTGGCCAATCAGTGTTTTATTTATACAGAATGATATCCAGAGCAGGGTACTGCTTCATCTAAGGTTAGGTTCTAAAGGCAGCTATAGTTCAGTCCTGGGTCATATCAGCCTTGGTCCAATCAAGGAACACAAAACAGTGTTTTGATTTTCAGGAGTCAGCAAAGCTAAGCTGCTACTGGAGGATGTCGAGGCCACCCAGAAATTAGCAGGAGTGGGAAGGTACTATCCAAATGTGGAGGGACAGGCAGACTCGAGGGTGTGGCCAGAGGCTGTCAAAGCTGGACCAGAGGGCCCTTCGCCCTGGGGTCTGGAACTATGGGTGCTGCCACGGGTGTTAAGACAAAAAGATCCATGAAAGACAAGGTCAAGGGTTCCCTCTTCTCCCTACAGTCCCAATTTGGCTCCTCCACTGGCCAAACCTGTCGCCAAACCAGCTGACCCAGGATCCCAGGGAGCTTCACCCTCTGGACTCAGCCTCCTGCAATACAAAGGACAGCCAGGGAGAACAAGAAACAGAGAGCCAAGCTCCCACCATGGCCCGCACAATAGTCAGCTAGCTGAACAGAAAGGATAAAACCTAACCTAAATCCTCACAGATACAACAGGAAGGGGCTGTTGACTGCCTCTGAGCACAGGGCCTAGCCGGGGCTTCCATAAAAACCAAGCTATATCACAACAAAAAAAACAATGCTGTTCAACAGCACAAAGCACTTCACCACCTGCCAAGCCGTGGGTCCAGAGGTGGAGACACTGCACGAGGGTCCGGAGATGGAGAGACTGCACGAGGGTCTGGAGGTAGAGAGACTGCACGAGGGTCCGGAGATGGAGAGACCGCATGAGGGTCCAGAGATGGAGAGACCGCACGAGGGTCCGGAGGTGGAGAGACCGCACGAGGGTCCAGAGGTGGAGAGACTGCACTGGCCTGGAAGCTATTGGGCTGGGAACTAGAAAGGAGAAGAGTCAGGATTAATTAGGGTTTTGGGGGCCTAAAGGAAGAAGGTGGGGAGAGAAGCCATATTAGAAGCATTTTAGAGGAAAGCAGAACAGGACATACTGAAGACCTTAGGAAAGCCAGGCCAGGCACCACCCTCAGACACATGAAGGTATTTGGGAGACACACACACCACCACCACCACCACCACCATCACATCACCATAGTTAAAAAAATAACCAAAGCCTGAAGACAGTGCAGCGCCTTTTGTGGGAGAAAGGAGCAGGTGTGATGGGTGACCTTGGTGGGCTCTCCTCTGGGTCAGAAGGCAGACCACAGGGTGTTTCCCGACCACGTGTAGTAATACTGTGAAGTTCAGCTGCAAATGGGAAGACAAAACACAAGCCTGCAAGGTGGCAAAAACCTGGTTTGAAAACGGAGCAATGAGAAAGTAGAGACAGCAACAGAGGCTGAGAATCCGAACCAGGGTGCTACCCCTGGAGGTAGGAACTTAAAACACACACATCTTTACATGGCAAGAACCTTCAACAAGGTCTAGCCCCTAGAGGTGCTTCATGCACAGTGGCTGAATTAGTGAACCAGTCAACGTGAAACCTGAGGCCACTGGAGGAGCAGAGGTGCACAGAACCTCGGGGAAGATGCTCTGAGGTGATGTGGCAGCGTGGTGGCCCTCTGGAAAACCCCAGCAGCAGCCAGAACAGTGTGGGCAGCTGCCACCCGAAAATGAGATGGTTCTCTTAGGGCAAATGTGCAGAGTCATAAATAGCTTAGACCTATGCAAATTACCACAGCTGCATGGGTCTGCAAGGGCTGGAATGTGTACTCTGCTCAGAACCCTTTCCAGCCCACTCGGCTCTTCCCAGAGATCACCCTCCTGGCAGCCAGCCAGGCTGCCACAGCGAGGAGAGCCACGGCATAGGTCAGCTTGTCATTAGACTTGTGTCAGGAAGCCTCACGCCTCAACTGTCACCTGCCTAGTGGCAGTGTCCCAACTCATGGGATGATTTCATTGAGAAATGACCCTTGTGTAAAATGCTCAGGTCGCAAGTGACACCTGTGATCATCTTCACTGCCAGCTGAACTGAATTTGAAATCACCGTTGAGACTCACTCACAGGTGTCTGTGACAGTGTGTCCAGCAAGGCTTAGCTGAGGATGGAAGACCCACCCTGAAGGTGGGTGGCATCGTCCCATGGGCTGGGGGGTCTGCGAACAAATATAAAGGGAAAATCAGGACAGCCAGCTGAACACAGTGTTCATCTCTCCACTACCTGACTGCCAACGTAATGCAACATCTGCCTTGCGGTCCCATGTCCCCCCCCCCCCTTCCTTCCCCGAAGAAGCCCAGCCACAAACCTCCCCTCAGTTACCACTGCTGGGTATTTTCTCCACAGCAATGAAAAAAGTTGTCAGTACATCTTTAATTCGGGAAATTTTTAGCAGGACCCTCAGTCTCTAAGTACATAAAAGCTCCTTGGTAGGGGTGTATGAGCAGGGAAAACAACCAACCACCTACAGTGTGAGCGTCTTAAAACTTCTAACCAGGGCCAAGACAAAGATGAGTCCCTTAACAAGGCCAATGAAAAGACATAGCTGCCTATTAGCATTCTGAGAAGAGGAGGAGGAGGGAGGGGAGGAGGAGGGGAAGGAGGGAAAGGGGGAGGGAAGGGGGAAGGAGGAGGGAGCAGAGGAGGAGGGGGAGGAGGGAGGGAAGATGAGGGGGGAGGAAGAGGAGGATGAGGAGGGTGGGGAGGAGGAAGGAGGAGAGGAGGGGGAGAAGGGAGGGAAGATGGAGGAGGAAGAAGGGGAGAAGGAGATGGGAGAGGAGAAGGGAGGGGAGGAGGACAGGGGAGGAGCACCTCACTCATAGTTATCTCAAGTTTCCTTTCCTGTTGCCAAGAACGGAGCTCAGCGCTGCCTGACTCACACACTCAAATATCTGTCGAATGAAACGATGGCATTAGGAAACTGCGCCAGTTCTCTAACTCAGATACAGAGTAAACTTTGAAGTGCAGCTTATACTTAGTTATAATAACAGTGGCAACAGTTACAACAACTATACTAAAAGCATGTCCAGTGGGAAGCAAGTCCGAAGTAAGTTCTAGAGAGCCTCTAAGTTACGATGCACAGCTCTGCTCCCCGGCGCACCCAGCGCCACTTCACAAGCCACACTTAGGAGACCTTGGTTAGCTGTAATTCAGACCTCAATGGCATTTTTATTCACCTCATCTCTATTTCTTTTCTTAAAAAGAGTCGAGGTGACTTCCATCAAAAATAAGATTTATAAAAAGCACAGTTTATTAGAGTTACCATGACAGAGTTGGGTGGCTTGCAAACTTAATTGTTGTCGTGTTCTGGAGGCGGGGAGCCAAGACAAAGATTTGGTCAGGGTCCATTTTTTCTGAGGGATCTGGGGAAGGTTCTCTTCCTGCCTCTTTCTGTGGTTTGTGGCTCTTTACCACCCACCCTCTACACATTCTTTCTGTGCATCCCCGTGTCCGTCTTCACAAACGCTCCTTCCATGCATCCCTGTGTCCGTCTTCACAAATGCTCCTTCTGTGCATCCCCACATCCATCCTCACATTCTTCCTGTGTGTCCCTGTGTCTATCTTCATACCCAGTCTTCCTGTGCATTCCTGTGTCACTGTTATTATAACTAAGTGTACTTTCCCCTGAATGAGGATGGCTACCATGTTGGTTGGAGCTCACCCCACTCCAGTAGAACCTCATCATTAAGACCAACATTGCATATTCAAAGAAGGTCACTCTCAGGTACTGCAGGTTACAAAACTTTGAAAATAAACTTGTGGACTCTGGCCGGAGAAGCAGATAGACTAACTGCAGATCTTCAACTGTTCCTCAGTGTCTCCCAAATCAATCCCCAGCATAACCTCAGATCTATAGCAGATCAGCTCATACCCATTCCTAAGTGTCAACTCCCAATACCTAGAACCACATTTTACCTGGAACCCTCAGTGGCCACACCTATCAGGATCCCTGAAGAATTCCCTACCAGGCAACATAGAGCCACCACACTCTCTTAAGAACCAAAGAGGGCAACAAAAACCAAGGAACAAAACACCCACCCAACAAAGACAAGACCAGATATCAGCACTTAGAATTACAATCTTCCTACACCAGATGTGTAAAAACACAATCGATAACAGCCAGGACAATCTGTCTACACTAGAGTACAGCAACCCTCCCACCACAGACTGAGCGTTACAACACAGCTGAAGCACAAGAAAAGACCTTAAAGCAGCCTTTCTGAATGTGATAGAGGTCCTTAAAGGGGAAACGGAGAAATACATTAAAGACATCTGTGAAAATAGTAACAATGGAAGGAAATAAATAAAACAGTTCATGACCTGAAAGTGGAAATGGAATCAATAAAGAAATGCCAAACTGAGGGAAATCTAGAAATATCAAATTTGGGAACTCAAACAGGAACCACAGATGCAAGCCTCACCAACAAAATACAAGAGAAGGAAGAGAGAATCTCAGGTATCAAAGACAAGATAGAAGAAATGGATACATTGGTTTAAAAAAATGCTAAATCTGAAAAACCCCTGGCACAAAATACTTAGGAAATCTGGGACACTATGAAACGACCAAATCTAAGAATCATAGGGATAGAGGAAGGAGAAGAAATCCAGGTCAAATGCACAGAGAGTATTTTCAACAAAATCACAGAAGAAAATCTCCCTAACATAAAGAAGGAGATTCCTATCAAGGTACAAGAAGCATGCAGAACATGAAATAGGCTGGACCAGAAAAAGCAAGCCCCCTCAGCACATAATAATCAATACATATAATGCACAGAACAAAGGAAGACTATTAAAAGCTGCAAGGGAAAAAGACCAAGTAACATAAAGGCAGACCTATAAGAATAACACCCGACTTCTCAATGGAGACTCTAAAAGCCAGAAGGGTCTACACAGATGTTCTACACACTCTAAGAGACCACAAATGTTGGCCAAGCCCAGACTACAATACCCACAAAACTTTCAATCACCATAGATGGAGAAAGAAAAGCATTCTAAGACAAAACCAAATTTAAGCAGTATCTATCTCCAAATCTAGCCCTACAGAAAGTGCTAGAAGGAAAACTCCAACCTAAGGAGGTTAATCACAATCACACCTAAGCAAACACAAGGAATAAATAATCCCAGACCAGCAAATCAAAAGGGGAAACACACACACACACACACACACACAAACAACAAAATAACAGGAATCAACAAACACTGCTCATTGATATTTCTCTGCATCAGTGGTTTCAATTCCTCAGTAAAAAGACACAGGTTGTTAATTTGAAAGAAAACGACCTCCCAAAGAGAGTGGCACTATTATGGGGTGTGGCTTTGTTGGAGTAGGTGTGGCCTTGTTGAAGGAAGTGTGTCACTGTGGGGGCAGGCTTTGAGGTCTCCTATGCTCAAGCCATGCCCAGTGTCTCAGACCACTTTCTGTTGCCTGAGGGTCAAGATGTAACACCCCTCAGCTCCTTCTCCAGCACCATGTCTGCCTGCATGCTGTCTTGCTTCCTGGCGTGATGATAATGGACTGAACCTCTGAACTGTAAGTGAGCCCCAATTAAATGCTTTCCTTTATAAGAGTTGCCATGGTCATGGTGTCTCTTCACAGCAATAGAAACCCTAACTAAGACACAGAATAACAGAATGGATTCAAAAATAGGATCCATACTTCTGCTGAATCGAAGAAAAACACCTTAGCATCAAGGATAGATGTCATCTCAGGGTAACAAGATGGAAAAGGATGTTCCAATTAAATGGACCTAAGAAGCAAGCTGGTGTAGCCACTTTACTATCTAACAAAATAGACTTCACACAATAACTAATCAGAAGAGATAGGGAGGAACAATACATACTCATTAAAGGAAAAGTCCACCCAGAGAGCGTTTCAATTCTTAGCATCTATGCACCAAGCACAAGGGCACCCAAGTTCATAAGAGAAACCCTACTACAATTTAAATCACATATTGACCCTCCCACTCTGATGGTGGGAGACTT
This sequence comes from Peromyscus maniculatus bairdii, assembly GCF_049852395.1. Classification (NCBI taxonomy): domain Eukaryota; kingdom Metazoa; phylum Chordata; class Mammalia; order Rodentia; family Cricetidae; genus Peromyscus; species Peromyscus maniculatus. The sequence goes on from NC_134854.1 coordinate 74,172,943, forward strand.
CAATACCCCACTCTCACCTGTAGACAGGTCATCTAGACAAAAACTAAACAGAGGAATGCTGGAGCTAACAGATGGTATAAACCAAATGGACCTAACAGATCTTTACAGAACGTTTCACCCAAACACAAAAGCATATACCTCCTTCTCTGAAACTCATGGAACTTTCTCCAAAATTGAGCACATACTCAGACACAAAGCAAGTCTCAACAAATACCGCATATATAAAATGATAAATGTAGCCCACCATATAAACAAACTGAAAGACAAAAACCACATGATCATCTCATTAGATGCAGGAAAGGCCTTTGACAAAAATCCCACACCAATTATGAGAAAGTCCTGGAGAGATCAGGGATACAAGGGACATACTTCAACATAATAAAGGCAGTTTACAGAGAGCCTACAGCCAATATTAACTTAAATGGAGAGAAACTCAAAGCAATTCCACTAACATCAGGAACAAGACAAGGTTGTCCACTCTCTCCATACCTATTCAATACAGTGCTTGAAGTGTTAGCTAGAGTACTAAGACAACTGAAGGAGATCAAGGGGATACAAATTGGAAAGGAAGAAGTCTAAGTATCATTATTTGCAGATGATATCATAGTATACATAAGTGACCCTAAAAATTCCACTGGAAACTACTACAACTGATAAACACTATCAGTCAAGTAACTGAATACAAAAATAATTCACAAAAATCAGTAGCCTTCCTATGTACAAATGACAAACAAACACACTGAGAAAGAAATCAGGAAAACAACACCCTTCACAATAACCTCAAATAATATAAAATATGTTGGAGTAACACTAACCAAGTACGTGAAAGATTTATACAACAAAAACTTCAAGTCTTTGAAAACAGAAATTGCAGAAGATACCAGAAGATGGAAAGATCTCCCAATGCTCATGGATTGTTAGGATTAATATAGCAAAAATGGCCATCCTACCAAAATCAATCTACAGATTCAATGCAGTCCCCATCAAAGTTCCAATACAAAATTAATTCCTTCATGGATCTTGAAAGGACAATCTTCAGCTTCATATGGAAACACAAAAACCCAAGGATAACTGAAACAATCCTGAACAATAAAAGAACCACTGGAGATATCACCATCCCCAATTTCAAACTATTACAGAGCTATAGAAATAAAAACAGAATGGTTTGGCACAAAAACAGACACATTGATAAACGGAATTGAATCGAATACCCAAACATAAATCCACACATGAGGTGGTGTTGTGTTCCCCAAAATATTGTGCACCCTAATAAACTTATCTGGGGTCAGAGACAGAACAGCCACAATATTAAACATAGAGGATAGGCAGTGGTAGCACACGCCTTTAATCCTACCATTCCAGAGGCAGAAAGCCATGTGTTCAAGGATACAGTCACGCATGGTGACTCACGCCTTTAATCCCAGGGAGTGAGGCAGAAAGATATATAAGGCATGAGGACTAGAAACTAGCAGCATTTTGCCAGGTTAAGCATTTGGCTGGTTAAGCTTTCAGGCTTCTAGCAGCAGTTCAGCTGAGACTCATTCTGGATGAGGACTCAAGGCCTCCAGTCTGAGGAAACAGGACCAGCTGAGGATCTGGCAAAGTGAGGTAGCTGTGGCTTGTTCTGGTTCTCTGACCTTCCAGCATTCACCCCAATAATTGGCTCAGGTTTGATTTCATTAATAAGAACTTTTAAGATTCCTGCTACACACACACCTAAGGACATTTGACTTTCTGAGGGGCGGGAGAGAGGACAGCATCTTCAATAAACGGGACTGGTCAAAACTGAATGGCTGCATGTAAAGATTCCAAATAGATCTACACTTATCATCCTACACAAAACTCAACTCCAAATGGATCAAATACTTCAACATAAAAATCAGATACACTTGCCAGGCAGTGGTGGTGCATTCTTTTAATCCCAACACTCAGGAGACAGAGGCAGGCAGATCTCCGTGGGTTTGAGGCCAGCCTGGTCTATAGAGATAGTTCCAGGACAGCGAGGGCTACACAGAGAAACCCTGTCTCGAAAAACAAACAAACAAATCAGATACACTCAATCCGATAAAGAGAAAATGGGGAATGGCCTTGAATTCACTTGTCACAAGAAAAGACACCATTAGCATAGGAGCTGAGATGACAATTAATAAGAGACCTCATGAAAACAAAAAGCTTCTACACAGCAAAGGACATCATCGTTTGGACAAAGCGGCAGCCTACAGAATGAGAAAAGATTCTTACCAATTCCACGTCTGATAGAGGGCTAATATCCAAAGTATATAAAGAACTCAGAAGAATAGATATTAAGAAAACAATTTACATGCTCAGTAGTCAAAGGACTTTCTTATTAGGTGGCTATGATGGCAACTTGATGGGATTTAGAGTCTTCAGAGGGGATATCTCTGGGCTTGGCTGTGAAGGATTACTTAGATTCAGTTGAGATGGGAATACCTACCTTAAATGAGGGAGGTGCCACTCCGTGGGCTGGAGTCCTGGATGTGCTGTAGACAGTGCAAGTTAGCAAAGCTTTCCAGATCTCTGCTTCCTGACAGCAGACACTGAGCAGGCACCTCCTGCTCCTCCACTGTACATCCCCGTCACAATGCCCTCTACCCTCCAACCGAGAGCTGGAATACACCCTCCTTCCTGAGGTTCCTTTTGTTGGGTGTTCTGTTGTAGCAATGAGATAAGCAGCTACTATCACGACATCTTTCTCGAGATGACCGAATCTGCAAACGTCTGGGCTGCACAGTTGTATCTGTTCAAGTTGTGTCTGGTGCTGGGTTATAAAAACCAAGCACCCACACGGCAGCTCACAACCCTCTACAACTCCTGTTCTAGGGGATCCATTGCCCTCTTTTGGCCTCATCCATCATTAGACATACACATGGTGCACAAATACACATTCAGGCAAACACTCGTTTACATAAAATTAGAAAAAAAGAACTCTAACATTTTTTGTTTTGTCTTGCAAAAGCTTCATGTCCTAAAGTACGTTCTGAATCACATAATTGTTAACACTTAGGCAAGAGGTTGAGGAATGATTCATTAATCAAACTTTATCTACCAAAAAATGCTTCCCAGAAAAACTGTATATAGTGACAAAAAGACTAAAATATCACAGAATTGTAATTATTGGTTCTTGCTCACCGAGAATCCACAGACTGAAAGCTAACATCAGAGACAACACAGGTCTTCTGGGGTGTCATCCCACTGAGTGGCCAGGCTGTGTGCTTCCTGCCTCCAGGTTCTGAGCATCCACAATGCTACGTGACTGAGATCACAGAACGCCAAGAGCTCTCCAAATCTGTCTCCACAGCATCCCCAAGGAAACTGTGACTTCCAATTCTTACTTATCATCATGGTTTTTCAACTATAAAATAAAGTCTTCTTCAGTGTTCACAGATATTTAGACTGCCTAGTGACCAGGGAAACACATGAAACACCACTTCATTCTCTGGATACCAGCTCAGAAATACCTCATACAAATGAGGCCCCTTGGTCTTGTAAATTGAGTTTATTGCTTTTCCTATTATTTGATGGAATAGTAAATCGTCCATAAAGAACAGATTGTTCAGAAGGTGGGGATGAGGGGAAGAGGGTGGAAGAGGCAGTCTGCTGGTGTGCCCCAACCTCTGAGGAGCTGCCACTCAAGGCAGTGACTACGCACATCGCTTCTGCCATCCAGTGTCATTCAGGGAGATTTGAGCCTCCTGTCTACTACTTAGGACCATTTCATTGGCCTCTCCATACCTCAGTATCCACATGTATAGAATGAGAAGGATGACAGTTCTCATCGGGGGTTGGAGCTGGACATGGAATGAGGTACCGGATACCAGTATGGAGGATCAGTACCCAGCATGTGGCCAGCACCCAAAAACATAATATCAACCATTACTATTATCTATTCTACAGACTCGTTTTTACACCAAATGTTGCTTGCTGCTTGTCGTGTGGAGTGTGAGTGTGTGTGTGTGTGTGTGTGTGTGTGTGTGTGTGTGTGTGTGTGTACACGTACGTACACATGTATAGGTGCCATGTATACATACATGGAAGTCAGAAGTAGACAGCAGACGCCCCCCACCCTCCATCACTCTTCCTTTTGAGGCAAGGTCTCTCACTGAATCTGGGGCTCACCAATTGGCTAAACTGTCTGGCCAGCGGGCCTCCAGGATCCTCTGGTCTCCACCTCCCTCGTTCTTAGATTACAGAAACTCACCACCATGCCTGGCTTTTTATATGGATGGATGGGGGGGAATCCAACCTTGGGACCTCACACTTGCCCAGCAAATACTTCACCACATCAAGTTAAAATTCATAAGAGGTTTCACCCTTTCTGTTCCCCTGTATTAACCTTGAGCCCAGGATTTTCCTCACCCCCCCCAGCAAGTGCTCTACCACTAAACTACATCCCATCCCTCTTTGTAATTATTTTGATGAACTTATTTAATCTGTCCCGATTTTGTTTCCTGTTGCTGTGAGAAAATATCCTGACAGGAGAAACAGAGGGGAGGAAGGGCTGATTTTAGCTCCCAGTTCCGAGTCACGGTCCCTCACTGTGGGGAAGCCACGGCAACCGGAGCCTGAAGCAGAGTGAATGTACATGTGCTTCCTCTTCCTTTATATGGTCCAAGATTGGCACCAGGGAATGGGGCTGCCTGCGTTTAGGCTGGGTCTTCCCACATCGATTAATGTAACCAAGACAGTCCCCCATAGACATGTCCATGGGCCAACCTGGTCTAGACAATCCCCCACAGACATGCCCATGGGCCAACCTGGTCTAACAGTCCCTCACTGAGACTCTTTCCAGGTGATTCTGCGTTGTGTCTGGTTGACAGTTAAAGCTTACCATCACAGAAATTTACACAGTTGTGTAAACTGGCCCAGACAAGCGGGCCTTGAATTGTCATCCTCCTGCCTCAGCAGTAGCTGGGTTTACAGGCGTATACCATTAGTTCCATTTTTAAGGGTGTGTGTGTGTGTGTGTGTGTGTGTGTGTGTGTGTGTGAGAGAGAGAGAGAGAGAGAGAGAGAGAGAGAGAGAGAGAGAGAGAGAGAGAGAGAGGTGGAGAACTCTCTGTGGAGGCCAGAAGAGGGTGTTGGATCACCTGGAGCTGCGGTTTGAGCTGACCGACATCCTCTCGAAGAGCATCAAGTGCTCTTACCCTCCTCTCCAGACCCACAAGTTTCATTTCTAAAATTGTGTTCTTTGGAGCAGCTGAGACTCTTGAGAATGAAACGCTACTCCACCCCCTTCCCGTGGCAAATTCTGTAGACTCTGAAAGACAGAGCACCGTTGTTCTGAGGCAGCTGAAGGGCTGATAAAGAAACACACCTACCCAGGCAGACACACCCTAAGGTGACCCTCCCAACGGGCCACACCCTTGAGTAATCCTCTCCTCTCTGGTGAGATCAGTTCCATAACTAGAAAGAGAAGAAAAGTAGAAGAAAGGGCAAGCTGCTCTATCCTAAGCTGAACTTCCAGGTGGGGAGCAGGGTGGCAGAGACCGTGGAAGCCTCCCTCTGGCAGCCCATGAAAACCGCGGTCTTCCATCCTTCAACAGGGAAGTGTATTGTGCCAATGACCTGCAGGAGTTTAGAAGTAGATTCTTCCCTACACCTTTTCAGGCCAACTCTGACTGCAGCCTGGAGAGGCTGTGCAGGGGACTCACAGAGCGACACCTGGTCCGGGGAAGATGAGACATGACCAGTGTGTACTGAAGGATACTCACCCAGTCTGTGGCAGCCTGCTACACATCAATAGAACATAGATATACTGGCTCTCAGTTACAATGGGCCTGGATTGTGTTCACGCCAAAAGACTGTGTGCAGTACCTATGAGTTGTACTTTATTTGAAAATAAGCCATCCAACTATAGATAATTCAAGTGAAGACACAACCCAGAGGGAGGGAGGGAGGGAGGGAAGGAGGGAGGGAGGGACCAACTGGGAGCATCCTGAGCTGCCGGGTACAGCAGAGAGGACTGTGGGGGAACCTCCTCGGAGTTCTCAGACAGCCCTCCCGCGTCTTGACTTTGCACTTCTGGCTGCAGAACTGCTTGTTAAGCCATCTTGGTGGTGGTCCTTGGTTATGGTTACCATAGAAACTAGGCAGGAAGCTTGAGAAAGCCACTTTCCTGTCACAGAAAGCCTGGAAGGAAAAGAGAATCCTTCCATCCACCCGTGCCTTAGACACTTAGCTGAGGCAGAGCCTTTACTCTGCAAGTATGGTGCTTCTTCTTTGCCATGCACACTGGTGCCAGGCTGTGGGGTCACACACCCCTCAGCATCTCGCCATCTAGAATTAGGGCACAGCCAACACAAGGGAGTTCAAACACAAGAGGTGTAAGGACAGATTGCTCAGAGGAAATGCATTTAATCCAACCTTGAGTGATGAAGGCAAAAGCCTCCCAAGAATAGGACCATGTGTAATGGATATTTGCTCTACCTATGGCCTTGGGGTACCAGCCCCTAGGACGTGACCTCTTGGTTAGCTTAAGATCTGGGGAGCATGTACGTGAGGCCTTTTTCTCTCACACTCTTGGATGGTAAAGACCGAGTCAGACAGCCTGAAGCAGCATGGGACCTGTTCTCAGCCTTTCAGGACTCTGTGGCTGAATTTGCATTATCCTGTATAAGTGAGTTGTTCCCCCATATAATCCTTAATAAACAGTCCTTTTCTTAGTAATCTGTGAATTCCCTGCATTATTTGGCACCCACATGGTGCAAGTGTATTCACATAAAGCCTTAAAAAAGCTTTAAAAGGGTTCTAGAACACATAATCAGAGTCAAACACAGTTTCCTAGTCATGTCTCTTATGGGAGCCTTGATACAGAGACGCTACTGATACAGATACAGTGTGTGGACTTGACCTACAGCGTGGTGGATTCCCACCACAGTACACAGAGGCATCTCCAAGACTCGAAACATGCTGCCTGGCAGATTTAGCTTTTGCTATGAGGTTTCTGGGCTGCACACTGCTTGGTATAGGCATAGAACCACTGCTTCCCAGAGCTGGTGGTGAGCATAGCTCCCAGAGCTGGTGGTAAATGTACCTCCACTATGTTTAAAAACCAAGCAGGGCTCAGCCAGCAGCCAAAGCCACCACTTTCCTAGCCACACAGCTTAGCAGTTTAAAATCTCTCCTGGTCAGAAAAGGATTATAGACAGATACACAATAAAAACAGGTTCAGATGGAAAAAACTCTAAATGGGTTACAAGATGTGTAAAAATATACATAGTCTTGGAAGAAAGAGGAAAGGAGTATAGCAGTTATATAAAGAAATAGATAGCTTTAAAAAATGAAACCTTTAAAGAGACAGTTAAGATATATAAGGATGGAAAATACACAGAAGGTCTGGATTATGTATATTATTGTGTTTTCACTGAATTTTTTGACTGTAAAAGAGCTAACTGCAGAAAGACATTTGATTGTAAAGGCTGCTAAGTTAAACCAACATGTATATTTTAAAGGTATTTTGACCAAAGGTAAATTTGGGTCTAAGGATATGTTGCTTGGGAAAAGAGGTTCTGCTTTTCTTTCCACAGAAAATGAGAACCTGTGGATTGCTTCTAGGTTAATATGGTTTTACTGAGCAAGATCCCCTGAAAAAAATCTCCAATGGGAACAAATGTCACAGATGATCCAACATTTCAGAGCACCTATGTTGTGGTTTCCTCTGAGTTCTGCATCCAGAAAGGCTTTAAAGCTGCTGGCTGAGATGATCCAGACTCACAGACTGCTCCAGTCAAGACTTAAACATAATCCTAAATTTCCTTTGTGTCCCTATAAGATTACCAGTGCCCCAATCAGCAGGAAGACGTCTAGAGAACTATGCCCACATTCCCAAAACATGGATTACGGATGTTTGTCTTTATTTAGGGTGTTTGGTTACAAATTGTTATTGGTCATAATCTATCTCTTTCTGAAAGAAAAAAGGGGGATACGATATAGAAATGATGAGAAAAAAGTAGATTATTGAATCTACTTTAATCCAAAGAACAATTGTTAATCTCTAAATACTTTACATTGGTATGGATTTGGGGCTATTGATATAAATTTAAGGTCAATTTTGTTATACTTTATGTATATTTCTACTCTTGTTTAGGGTATTGTGTTTATGCAACTCTGTAGCTGGAGATTTCTCCAGTCCACTTTGCTCCTGCTGCTGCTCAGACCCAAGTAAACACACAGAGACTTACATTACTTATAAACTGTATGGCCGTGGCAGGCTTCTTGCTATCTAGTTCTTACATCTTAAATTAACCCATTTCTATTAATCTATAAGTTGCCACATGGCTTGTGGCTTACTGGTACTTTACATCTTACTTCTCATGGTGGCAATGGTTGGCAGTGTCTCCTGACTCAGCCTTCCACTTCCCAGAATTCTCCCCCTCTCTTGCTGTGGATGTCTTTCTGTATGCTGTGAAAATGTGTTGCTATGATTGATAAGTAAAACGCTGATTGGCCAGTAGCCAGGCTGGAAGTATAATATAGGCAGGATAAGCAGAGAGGAGAATTCTAGGAAGTAGAAGGCTGAGTCAGGAGGAGCTGCCAGCCACTGTCATGAGAAGCAACATGTAAAGATACCGGTAAGCCACGAGCCATGGTATAGATTTATAGAAATGGGTTAATTTAAGATGTTAATTTAAGATCTAGCTAACAAGAAGCCTGAGCCATTAGGCCAAAGAGTTTAAATAATATAAGTGTCTGTGTGTTTATTTGGATCTGAGTGGCTGTGGGCCCAGGAAGGACTGGAGAAATCTCCAGCTGCACAACTCAATTAAAATTGTAATACATAATTAAGAAATGCAGATTAATAGTCATCTATGATAATCAAATTTATAGTCATGTTTGTTAAGTGTTCTAGGTATACATAGATATATTTCAGTTAGGTAGGTAATCTTCAAACACTTCAAAGACAGAATATGGCATTTTAAAAGTTTTAAGAACTTGAACTTTTCTGTACATTGAGACACGTCTGCTCCTGGCAGCACCAATCTACTTCAGAGAAGATGATGGGCATCGAAGAAACTCCATATGGAGTTTGCTTTCTTTGTGGCAAAAGTTAGCCATTTGGGCAAGTAACTGCTCTTGCCTGGACTGTTTGATAAACTGGACATACAGGACCCATAGGAAAGTGACCACTGAACTTTGCCAAAACAAGTTGAGATGGTCTTTCAGCTCCTGCTTCACAGAAGATACTGCCAGACATTCTGCAGGACATAGGAAAACAACTGATGAACTTTGCCAATAGGTGAGACAATCCTTCAAATTTCCTGCTTTACTAAAAAGTCTGACAGAGACTCTAGGCCTGTAGGCTGAAGATGGATGCCCCAACATTGCAGAGAAACTTTGAGTGATTGTCCAGGCAGCCAGATATCTCTGTCATTTCTAGAATTTTGGAAGCTGCTTACAATGCACTTCCTGTTTACTTAGGTAATATTATATCCTTTGGGGTCTTTAATGTGGTTGAAGACTAGATAATTATAATTATAGCTTTCCTTAGTCATGATAAAAGGTAAATTAGATATGAAACTTTAGACTCACAAAAATAGGATAGATGATAGCATTTTCTTTAATTTTACCAAATACAAATAGACTAGACTGAAACTGTAATTCTTGTTTGATAACTGTTTTGTTATAAGTAATTTTACTATATTAAAATGAAAACTTTCCGTTTTGATTAGACAGAAAAGGAGAAGTGCTATGGGATGTCTTTCTATGCGCTATGAATATGTGTTGCTGCTATTGGTTAATAAAGAAGCTGTTTTGGCCTATGGTAGGGCAGAATAAGAGCCAGGTGGGAAATCCAAGTGAGATACAGGAAGAAGAGGGCAGAATCAGGGCAGACGCCAGCCCGCTGCCCAAGGAGCAACAAGATGCCAGCAGACAGGTAACACCACAGCCACATGGCAACACATAGATTAATAGAAATGGATTAATTTAAAATAAAAGAGCTAGCTAGCAAGAATCCTGAGCCATAGACCAAACAGTTTGCAACTAATATAAGCCACTGTGTGTTTACCTGGGACTGAGTGACTGTGGGACACAGGAAAACTTCCGGCTACATAGTGCTCAGAAGAGATCTCTTAATCCAACCAAGGCAAAAAGCCTCCCAAGAATGAGACCATGGGAAAGAGAGAGGAAGAAGAAGAGATCTGCATGGGAAGGATGGAGGCATCAGGAAACATCCTGAGATCTGAAGACAGTTCTCCACGGCCAGAGCCAATCATGCAGGAAGAGATGCAGGCTGGAAGGAAGGTAAGGCTCGGGGTCATGAAGCAGCCATTGTCCTTCCCTTCTGATGACAGAATCTGGATTTTTGTCTACTGTCCTCTGAAAATGGAGGCTGAGCTCCCCCTGCCCCCCAGAACAGGGCAATTCGTCCTGTGGACAGACATGTACCACCCAGCAGAGAAATCACTGGTCCAGCATAGCTATTGCTCACTTGAAATGTGACTGTTTGTAACTAAGATGTGCTGTGAGTGCAAAACATGCTCTGGATTGCACAGCATGGGCAAGAAGAAATGCAAAGGCAACACTGATCCGTTCTGTTATTTGAATTCGTTATACTGAAATGCTGTTCTTAACTATTGGGTTCAGTACAATACTCCAGTTGGACTAATATCACCTGTGCCTTCTTTTTTTAAACATATGACTGCTAGAAAGTTTTAAATGATGTATCATACTCAATATGTTGGCCACAGAGCAGAGGTCTTTTTTTTTTTTTTTTTTCGGAGCTGAGGACCAAACCCAGGGCCTTGTGCTTGCTAGGCAAGGGCTCTACCACTGAGCTAAATCCCCAACCCCTAGAGCAGAGGTCTAATCTAAGCATGATAGCTCTGTTCCATCAGCAAGTGATGGGTTTACATAAGTGTGTGTGCATGATGTCGATCTGACCAATGAGAATGGAGAATTGACAGCAAGATTTCTAAGGGAGCTCTCCTTTCTCTTCCAAGTGAGCATAAAAGAAAAAGAGGCATCCCTTTGTCTGCCATGGATGTTGTCACCAGTGTCCTGTCTGGAGCAGTGGCAGCCATTCTCAGACACTGAGAACAGACCTCTTAGGAAAATATCCAGGTATGGTGTCTCATAAGCTGTTGGGAGGCAGGCAGAGGCAGGAGGAACTAAGAGGAGAAAGAAGAGGGGAGAAGGAGGACACAGAGGAAGAGGAGAAGGAGCAGGAGGAAGAGGCAGGGTGGAGGAGTTGAGAGAAACTGCTTCTTGATGAAAACTGAATGGAGCCTGGGTGTGGTGGTGCACAGCTTTAATCCCACTTTGGAGGCAGAAGCAGGAGGATCTCTGTGAACCTGAGACCAACCTGGTCTACAGAGTGACATCCAGGGATACATAGTGAGACCTTGTCTCAAAAAAAATGAATTAATTAATTAATGGACAGGATATTTATGCCAAAATGTTCCAATGGTAAATAAAGACATCCTAAAGCTGAATTTAACTGTATTTCCTGGTCCTGTAGACAAGATGTTGGTCCATCTTTGACATTGGTGTTGAAAACATGATATCTGATTTCTCTACTTTGTTAATACTAAAACATTCCTCTGAAAATAACAAAGCAGAAATAGAACAATATTCAAGTCTGTGTGTGTGTGTGTGTGTGTGTGTGTGTGTGTGTGAGAGAGAGAGAGAGAGAGAGAGAGAGAGAGAGACCTGGTCTAAAATGCCACCATTCTGGGCCTGTGACAGTGTCTGGGGCTGAAGCTGATGAGGTAAGGCGATTTTTTTTTTTTTTTTTTTTGATGAACTCTACTTTTATTTCCAACCTGCAGTAAGGATTTGTTACTTAGTTAGCATTTTTCTTTCTTTCTTTCTTTCTTTCTTTCTTTCTTTCTTTCTTTCTTTCTTTCTTTCTTTCTTTCTTTCTTTCTTTCTTTTTCTTTTTTTTTCAAGACAGGGTTTCTCTGTGTAGCTTTGGAGCCTATCCTGGATCTCGCTCTGTAGACCAGGCTGGCCTGAAACTCACAGAGATCCGCCTGGCTCTGCCTCCCAGGTGCTGGGATTAAAGGTGTGCGCCACCACCGCCCAGCTTAGTTAGGGTTTCTATTGCTGTGACAAAACACCATGACCAAAAAACAAGTTGGGGAGGAAAAGTTTATTTGGCTTACACTTCAATATTGCTGTTCATCACTGAAGGAAGTCAGGACAAGAACTCAAACAGGACAGAAACTTGGAGGCAGGAGCTGACGCAGAGGCTATGGGGCGGTGCTGCTTACTGGCTTGCTCCTCATGGCTTCCTCAGCCTGTTTTCTTATAAAACCCAGGACCAGCAGCCCAGGGATGGCACTACCCACAATGGACTGGGCGCTCCCACATCAATTACCAATTAAGAAAATGCCCCCACAGACTTGCCCATAGCCCGATCCTATGGAAGCATTTTCGTATCTGAGGCTTCTTCCTCTCAGATGACTTCAGCTTGTATCGGGTTGACTTAAAACTATTCACCACAGGATCAGTCCCGCGTGGGGCGGTAGTGAGGTGGCTTATTTCTCTAGGAACATGGGCTCAGAACTCCAGATATCTGTCAGCTGCTGGGAGGAGACGTTGCTCTGGCCCCTGCCTTCATCCTAACTATGTCACGCTCAGTTGTCATGGTCTTTGCAAGCAGCTTTGTGGCTCCACGGAGAAGGGGTTTTGATGTGATCATCACAGTCTGCTGAATTTATAGAACCCGTGTCAAAGATGGCAATGTCACAGATCTTCTCTGTGGGACTTGACTATATACCAAGATGAAGTTTGCCGTGTCCCTGACTTTGACCCACAAACCCCTGCTTTCTTGTCTGTCCTCGCAAGGTCTGAGCAGACAAAGCAGCCAGCATCAGAAGCACTGAGAACTCCGCTCAGCAAGAGAGATGAGAGGGGTAGGAAAGAGAACCAGCCAGTGCAGTGCTGGTATCAGGTCCGTGGTCTGGAAGCAGGGAGGAGAGACCAGAAGTGTGGAGCAGAGCACTGGCCCTGGGAGCCTTTGCGTCCCGTCCCTCCTGTTCAGCATAAGGTACAGGCTGGAGCCACGCAGTCCTCCCCCTCCCTTCGTTATTTTCCTGAAGGTATCGTTCTCTCTCACCTTGACCTTGGGAGTGGCAAGGATTATGTCTTGATTGGAATAGCAACTGCCCCAAGCTAGGGCACAAGGCATAATCTCACGCTTGACCTTTCCCCTGTATTGTCGCTGTCCTCTGGGGACACAGGGAGCAAGACACATTTGCTTCCTCCCACATGGTTTACCTCACTAAAGATGGAGAAGCTGAAGTGGAGACCCAGCACATTCAGAAGGCCACCCCAAGGTGGGTATCTTTGCCAATTACTTTCCTCCTCGTTTTTTGAGACAGGGTCTCTTGGTGAACCCGGAGCTTACCATGCCAGCTGCACTGATGCCCAGTGAGCTCCAGGGAGCCACCTGCCTCTGCCTTCTGTGTTGGGATGACAGATCCACGCTGCCATGCTTCCGTTTTTACCTGGGGGCTAGCGATCCATTCCCAGGACCTCACGGTTGCACAGCTGCCGCTTTATTGGCTGAGCCAGCTCCCCAGCCCCTGAATGCTATTCTGAAACCATAAATTAGATAACCATAGCAGCTGTTTCTCACACCAACGCCACCTCTGTCTCTCTGTGCCCGAGTTCCTCCAGAATCTTGAGTGTCACCACTCGCTCCCCAGCAGCCACCCGGCCTTCTTCAGATTCTTTGAGATCTGTCTTAGTCAGGGTTTCTATTGCTGTGAAGAGCACCATGACCACGGCAACTCTTATAAAGGACAGCATTTAATTATGGTGGCTCGCTTACAGTTCAGAGGTTCAGTCCATTGTCTTCATGGCGGGATATAGGGGCGTGAAGGCAGGCATGGTGCCGGCTACATCTTGATTAGAAGAAAACAGGAAGTGGTCTGAGACACTGGACGCTATCTTGAGCATCTATGAGACCTCAAAGCCCTCCTCCACAGTGACACACTTCCTCCAACAAGACCATACCTACTCTAGCAAGGCCACACCTCCTAATAGTGCCACTCCCTATGAGCTTATGGGGCCAATCACATTCAAACCACCACAGTGTCTGACCTCGTTCCCCTTCCAGCTCCTGCTATGGCTGTCTCTGTTCAGAGGAAACCCCTCTAAGTTCCCTCTGTAGCCACGCGTCTGCTTTTGGGTTCCTTTATGCCACTCGTCATTATTTAATGCATCTGGCTGATTCTTCTTCTTCCTTTTAATTGAGATACAATATTTGCCTATCTAGTGGAGCTCACTGGGCATCAGTGCAGCCGGCATGGTAGGCAATATTTACCATTATCTATGGTAATCCAATACACATACAGCGTAGCAATCAAAACCAAGCTGTAACTGCTTCCAACTTTTCACCATTAATCGTCTTTTTGGGGAACTTTAAAGTCTTCCAGTGATTTTGAAACCGATCATAGCCTGTGTAAACCAGTTGTTACCATACCATGCAAAAGGACCAGCACTCACTCCCTTCTCTACCAGTTTTGGGGGTCCCTTGAACTTCTTGCCACCCCCCCCCCCGCCCTGCCACCCTCCTCTTCTGTTAGCGACCACCATTCCACTCTGTTCTACAAGATTTTCATATTAATCTTCACAAATGCCTGAGAACATTTTTTGTTACTGACCTTACATCATTTTTACCAACAAGCCTGACAGTTCTACCATGCGGGGACCACATCTTTCTTTTTTGAAGCTATATTCACAGAACCCAGCACAGAGAAAATGCCCCATAAACACTTTGTTAAATGAATGGATGAATGAATGAATGAGAAAATGAATCAAAAAATGTGGGATGATCCAAAGAGTCCAAGATGAGGATCCCAGACCAGGCTTGCCATTTTTTTCAAATAAAAACAGGTTTTTTTAAGTTTGAACCTTAGAATAGTTGAAGAGCGAATTATATAATACTGAGTTAGTACACACACATATCAAACCCTGAATGCATTTGCATACCTGAAATTGACATGAATTAGATGTCCTGTGCCTTATGCAGACCAATCAAGTAGCTCAGTGAGTGGAACAGAGCAAAAGGGGCCCCTCCAACTTTGGCCTGGTAGACCTGCATGGTTTGAATAGCTATAAACCGGTAAAGAGTTGCTTTCTTATTTCCTCGGGACTGTGGGAGGGTGACCACCCCACCTCCCCCACAGAAGGTGTCAAATGGACAACAGTGTGGTGAACAAGAGCAGGCACAGCCACCTCAGGCAGACCCCCTGCCAAAGGAAAGAAGAGCAGCCCCTGGAGAGGACTGTCTCATTCCATGGGGGAAAGGGAGTCCCAAAGGTCACATTTTTCAAATATGGAGTAAAGAAATAATTTTCCCTAAACCTTGCAATAAAAAGAAATACTAATTTTCACACACACACACACACAATTAAGTTCCATTAGTCTAAAGGATGCTGAGTCCAGAAGCCCTCTGAGCAAACTAAGTTGCTTACAGTCCAGCTTTCTCCTCCTGTAACATAAACAGGCTCGGACAGATAAAGCACACTATTAAAGCTGTATGTAGTTCAATTCCCTCCCAAAATGTCAATCATAATTTTTGTTGTTGTTGTTTATTTGTTTGTTTGTTTTTGTTTGTTTTGTTCCTTTGCCTTGACTTCAAAATAAAATTCTAGAAATCAGAAGAATCCAGTGCACATCTGACCATACACCTAAAACCTTCATGCAAGACCCCTAAGGAGGCTGGGGAGAGACCTGGAGTGGTTAGGGCTACCATAGACAGACATGTTCTGTGTATGGTCCAGTCCAGTCCAGTCCAGTCCCTGAGCACAGTGAAGGGTGTGAGACCTCCAAAGGGGCTGGGGAAAGATCCAGAGACAGAGAGCACTACAACGAACAGATTTTGAATATAGGACTGGTCCAGTCCAGCCCCTGAACACAGCAAAGGTCACAAGGCTCTGTTTTGCACTGTCCAGATGCTGCCCTGGGTCTAGTTCACTCTCCAGAGCCTTCGCACTCATAGACATCATGGGTTTATAGATTTTGTACCAAATCTCACACTGGCAAATATCTAACCTAAAGCAAAATGTGAAATATATACTCTGATTTGATTTTTTTTTTCAGGTCGGTTGGGCTGCCAATCATCAACAGCTGTTCTTCCTTGGGTTGAGACAGACATCTCCCAGAGTCTTGGAATTATTTCCACAGTTTATCTCATTTTCTCCACAGTACCTGTCCAGATGGTTGGGTTTGGGTATTGGCACCCCCTCACTGAAATTTTATGGACTGTGGAGGTGCTTGAAAATGTTAGTGATCTACAATATTGTAGAAGCAAAAACCTACTGAATGGAACCCAACTCAATCCTTCAGCTCAGCTAGGAATACAAAGAGACACAGAGGGGGATACCCTCCTCATCCATCAGCCATACCCAATGCCTGACTTTCCTCCTGAACAAGTCTGTGATATATTTCATTTCCATTTCTTATCAATGCACAAACCACAAACAATATGTGAATTGTATTATACATGCAAAAAATTGTTAAAAAAAACTTCCAGTATCTTATTTGATCTAAACATATAGAACTTTTTAGAACAGAGACTTAGAGATGGGTCAACCTATAAGACATTAAATTAGCATTGTGATGGCTAGTTTTGTGTCAACTTGACACAAGATAAAGTCATCTGAGAGGAGGGAACCTCCATTGAGAAAATGTCTCCATAAGATCTGGTTGTAAGGCATTTTCTTAATTAGTGATTGATGGGAGAGGGCCCTGTCCATGGTGGGTGGTTCCATCCCTGAACTGGTGGTCCTGGATTCTATAAGAAAGCAGACTGAGTAAGCCATAAAGAGTAAGCCAGTAAAGCAGCACCCCTCCATGGCCTCTGCATCAGCTCCTGCCTCTAGGTTCCTGCCCTGTTTGAGTTCCTGTCCTGACTTTCTTCAGTGATGAACAGCGATATGTAAGTGGACGCCAAATAAACCTTTTCCTCCCCAACTTTCTTTGTGGTCATGGTGTTTCATCACAGCAATAGAAAACCTAGCTAAGACAATCATAATGCTCAGTACTGAAAATAGGAACTCCAAATTGGGCTTTTGGGTGCTGACTGAATGATTGATGCAAGCAGAGACTCAAGAGTCTTTACTGAGAATAGGGCTGACAATTTGGCAAGCAGGAACACAGCAGGTGTGATTTCTCAGCGTCTTTCCTGAAGCTGGAACCTGTTCTTCTGAACTGGGGTTCCAGGAACTCTCATTTGTCACCACTGAGTCAGCTCCATCTTGTCACAGCATCTAGCATTTTCCCCAGCAGTTAAAATCCTGCTGCCGCAGCTTCCCTGGAGAAAAGGCTTGAGAATGCAGAGGGTTAAAATACACTCCAGGAACAATTATCAAGTAAAGTTAAGTAATGTGACCCATGCTTTAAATGTATAAGGTGTGAAGTAAGAAAGAAGGAGTTTGATTAGTAGTCTACTGGCTTTTTAAAAATTATTTTTAACTGTTTTAAACTTTTTTCTTGCACTATATTTTGGTCTTATTCTTTCCTCTCCTCCAAATCCTCTCAGATCGTCCCCACCTCCCTGCCCACCCAACTGCATGTTCTCATTCTTTTAAAACAATAAGATAAATACCAGACAACAACACACAAAAATGTCACACAAAATAACATGGAGTCTGTTTCGCGTTGGCCAACCATCGTTGAGCATGAGGTCTGCCCTGGCGTGTGGTTGATATACCTACCCAGTGGTGCTCCGCTGGAGGAAACTGGGTCCCCTCTCCCAGCAGGTATCAGCTGCAAACAGCTTCCTGGTTAGGAGAGGGGTTTGTGCACCCTCCTCCTTCTCCAGGTGGGGGTTTTACTGTTTTACAAAGTTCCCTCACCTCAGTAGAGTGTGTGCTTAGCTGGCCAAGCGCAGAAGGACCTGTGAGACTTAACACAGACACTTGGAAGATTCTACATTCCAACATCTCTGGGCTCCACAGAGAATCCATGACTTTCTAAAATAGCTATTAAGGTCTCAAAGATAATAAGAAAAGATTTGGGGGCTGGAGAGATGGCTCAGAGGTTAAGAGCACTGTCTGCTCTTCCAGAGGTCCTGAGTTCAATTCCCAGCAACCACATGGTGGCTCACAACCATCTGTAATGAGATCTGGCGCCCTCTTCTGTATACATAATAAATAAATAAATCTTTTTTAAAAAAAAAAAGATTTTTTCAAAAGAAAAAAAACTTGATAAAAATTTAACCTATATGTCATAAACCTGTTTATATTTCATTTGCTGTTCTTATTTTAATTTCATAACTAACAGTAATGCACACTTGTCAAAGAATTCAGAGAAGTACCAGGAGTCAGTCAGTCAGTACCCGGCCCCCAACAGTAAACACCCCTTTCTTTAGAGGTGGTGGGACAGCCTGACACTGACCCTCTCAGCTGCTTCTCAGAAAAGTGTACACACGTACACACATGTGCCGACTGAGGTTTGCTGGCACTCCACGTCCTATTTTCTTTCTTTTTATTAAACAATTTTACAATGTTCAGTGTTTTGTTTTTTTTTCCCTCACTGAGCAATGTGGTACAAATACCCTTCTCAGGCTCAAGCTTCCTAACAACCACTGCTATCAAATACTTCATAGCGCAACATAGCCGTGTGCCCTGGGTGGGACATTCTGTTTCTTCCTTCTCTTTGTCCTCTGCTCCAGCCCAGGTAGCAAGAAGCATGGCGACGGAGCCCCATTGCGGAGCCGCACCAGGAACTCCGCCTCTGCGTAAGCTTGGGATTTATAGGCCACTTTTCTCTTTCAGTGACCGAACTAACTTATAGAGGATCACAATCTCTCGTAGAACTCTCCGCCACACTCTGTGTGTGTGTGTGTGTGTGTGTGTGTGTGTGTGTGTGTGTGTGTGTGCCTTTGATCGCCCGTAGCTCTTCCGTGCTGGAAAGAGTCCTTTCTCATCTGCAGACTCCACAGCCCCTGCGTGGACTCGTGCTCCTCTGTAAACACACAGACACGCAGAAGAAGGCTCAGCCTCCAAACAGCTTTAGAATGGGGGCTACACCCTATCTATTCCACTACACCCTATCTATTCAACTGTGGAGGCAAAAGCCTAGCAGACCGTTAGTGTGAGGGCAGTCAAGGGGGTGGAGATGTGGAGATGCCACAGAGAGCTTCCTCCTGGCTGCAGAACACCTGAAGCTCCACCACCCTAGGGAGAGATCATGTTTCTTACCACTCAGTGATGACAGAGCTGCAAGACTTAGGAAATAAAACAAGATACCCAGTTAAATATGAATTTCAGATATGCCACAAGCAATGTTCAGTGATTTGAATTTTGTTATATATATTTTATGAATGTTACACAGGATATATTTATAGTAAAGCATTATTCATGCTCATTTGGAATTAGAGTTTAACCAGGAATCATGTATTTTATCTGGCAACTCAACAGGACAGAAGAAATTTGCTGCCTCCCTGTCCCACTAGCCCAGAACTTTCTTTGCTTTTGACACAGCCGAAGGATTGCCAGAGCTTCCTGCAGATGTGGGTCAACTCTTGCCCCAATCTTGTCCTGGTGCTCCTGGCTGGCCTCTGGTTCCACAGTGCATGCATGCTTCAGCACTGAGCTCAAGTGTGGTTATCTTACTTCTATCGCACGAACTTCCTGGGTTAAAAGGTCTCAGTATTCCAAATGACCTCTCCCATTTCAACCATGAAAAACGGCCCATCCCTTGACCTGTGTCTGAACTTTCTAGACTGTGGGCGTTTCATTTCTCTTGACTCTGCTGCATCTCTGGTGCCCTTGTGGTCTTCATCTACCGAAACCATAGATCAACCTAAGGCTATGGCATCAGAAGATCTAAGGTTTTTACCCTCACTATATAGACAGGGAAGTTACCTGCACCTCAGTTTCTTCTCTGTAAAATGGGTGTTGAGATGTTCATTTCTCACTCCAAAAGCTTTGCTGAACCTCTGCCCCACACCCTGCTTTCCTGGCTGCATCCCAAGTCTGCATATTTCTCTAGACCCAACCCGCCGTGTCCCTGCTCCATTCTCAGCATTACTAACTTAGTTTGTTTTCTATTGGGATGAAACACTGACCAAAAGAAGGGAAGGGCTTGTTTAACTTACATTTCTTCAATACAATCATCACTGAGGGAAGTCAGGAACTGGAACAGGAACCTGGAGGCAGGAACTGAAACAGAGACCATGGGGGAACATTGTTTACTGACTTGCTTCCTATGGCTTGCTCAGCTTGCTTTCTTAACTAACCCAGGTCCACCTACCAGGAGTGGTACCACCCATAGCTAGGCCCTCCAAAATCAGTCATTAGTCAAAAAAAAAAAAAAAAAAAGACCCATAGACTTGCCCATAAAGCCATCTGATAGAGGCCACTCCTCAATTAAGGTTTCCTCTTCCCAGGTGACTCTAGTCTGTGTCAAATTGCCCAAATCTAAACAGCACAGTTAACCCCATGTCAACTTGACACACAAACACACCACTATTAAACTATAACCTTTCCTTTTTTGTTTATCCCCCAAATCCCATGTTACTATCACATTATAAAACATAGTCCCACAATCTTTAAAGAATTCAAACACTTAAAAAGTTTCAACATCTCTTTAAAATATTCAATATCTCTTTAAAAGTCCCAAGTCTCTCAACTGTGGGCTCCTGTAAAATAAAAAATATGTTACGTATTTTTTTTCCTAAGGGAGAAGAACCAAGACAGTTGTAGTGAAGGCCCCAGGATAGAAAGAGTCACTACTGAAAGCTGAAACTCAACAGGTCTCTTGTAAGACAGCCTGCTCTGCTTCTCTAAGAACTTCACTGTCTTCCACATAAATAACCACCACAGCATTTGACTGAGTAAACACACTCGCCTGTTTGTCAGAGGTGGTCACTGAAAATGTCTGTTACTGTGCTATTACACATTCAGCTATTTCTACATTAGCACAATTGAGTACTGTATAACTGTAACAACTCTACACTGTGTCTCCTACCTGAAGAGCTATTGATAGTTGATGACTCCAGGGAAAAGGGAGGCAGTTTTCTATTGAAAAAAAATGCTTTTAAAAAAAAAAAAAAACGTGTGTGTGGTGATATTGTGTTCCCCCAAAATATTGTGCACCCTTATAAACTTATCTGGGATCAGAGCAGCCACTAGATATAGAAGCCAGAAAATGGTGGCACACACACCTTTAATCCTAGCATTCCAGAGGCAGAGATCCATCTGGATCTCTGTGAGTTCAAAGCCACACTGGAAACAGCGAGGCGTGGTAACAAGAGCCTTTAATCCCAGGAAGTGATGGCAGGAAGCAGAAAGGTATTTAAGGCGTGAGGACAAGGAACTAGAGCTGGTTAAGCTTTTAGGCTTTGAGCAGCACAGTTCAGCTGAGAGCCATTGGGATGAGGACTCAGAAGCTTCCAGTCTGAGGAAACAGGATCAGCTGAGGAACTGGCGAGGTGAGGTGGCTTTGGCTTGTTCTGCTTCTCTGATCTTCCAGCATTCACTCCAATACCCATCTCCAGGTTTGTTTTTATTAATAAGAACTTTTAAGATTCATGCTACATGTGTGTGAATGTCTGACTATCTATATGGGCATTGTGTGCATTGGGCTGCCTGTGGAAGAGGAATTGGATCCCCCTAGAAGTGGAGTTATAAGAAGTTCTGAACTGCCTGAGTGGGGTGCTGGGAACTAAATCTGGTTGCTCTGCAAGATCAGCAAGTGCTTTTAAGTGCTGAGTACTCTCTCCAGTCTTAGAGTCAGTTTTCTTTAAGGATCTGGCTCCTGGTAGTTTGACCATGTTGGGGTGGATGGCCCCACACCCATGAACATATGAGCAGCACTGACTGAAATCAGGGGACTATCACAAAGGGTGAGACCCACAATTGGGAGGGAGGTGGGAGTGGATCTGGGAAGAGTTGGGGGAGGAAAGGGAATGAATATGATCAAATGTAGAAAATTCTCAAAAATGGTAATTAAATATTATATTTTTAAAAATCTTCTCACAAAGAAAATCCTTTGCCCAGAGAGCTTCAAGGTAATCAAACACTTAAATAAAACATTTAAGGATGAAACAATGCTATTTTCATGCAAAGCTTTATTTTAAAAATTGAATCAGAAAGAATGCTTCACAACTCATTCTGACTTCAGTATCACCCTGCAATTGAATCCAATCCTACACTAAAAGAATAGTGTAGCCCAATCAAGAGAGGTTTATACCGAGAATATGGGTTCGAATTAGCACTCACAGTTCAATCAGGGTCCAGCAAGACGGCCCAGTGGGTAAGAGTGATTGCTGCCAAACCTGATGACCTGAGTTTGATCCCCAGAAACCGCCTGGTGGAGAGAAAGAGCTGACTCCCACAGGTTGTCTTCTGACCTCAGCATGCATGCTAGGTATGCACACATGCACACACATACACACAAACACATGTACAAAATAAAGGAATGCATGGAAAATTTAAAACGTAATGAAATCAGTACAGTTTACAACAGAAAAGTTAAAAATAAAAGCCACGTGATCATCTCAGCATGTGTAAGAAACAGCGTTTGACAAAAATCAAGCATCCGCTCCTGACGGAAAAGGGAACTCTTACCAGGTGTGGTGGCACAGACTTTAATAACCATGGCTGGGGGGCTGGAACGGAAGCATTAGCGTAAGTTCAAGGTCACTTTTGACTACACCTCGAGACTCTACCTCACAACAGCAATGAATAAATTAAGCAAGTTCTCAGTCAACTAGGAATAGAAGGAAACTTTCTCAGCAGTGTAGGGACATCTACAAACAACTATATGTTGAATTAAAATGTCATGTTTAATTCTGAAACACTGAGTACACCCCGAAGATCCAGAACAAGACAGTATATGCATTAGCTCATCTTCCATCCAACACTGTCCTAGAAGTCTGGCACATGATAGTAGATTAAAAAGAAGGAAAAATACACTAAATAAAACCATTTTTAGTTACAAAAGATATGGTTATCTGGATGTAGAAAATGGAAAACTCAAAAACAAAACAAAGCCTGTAGGAGGTCAGGGCCATAGTTCAGGGATGCAGTGTTTGCCCAGCACACACAAGACTCTGGGTCCCATCCTCCCTCCCTCCCTCCCCCCCTCCCCTCTCTCTCTGTACTAGAATCAGTAACTAAATTTAACAAAAGTGTAGGATACAAGATGAACAGGCAAAACTTTGTTGTATTTCTCTTCTATATTGGCAGCAAATAATCCGAAATGAAAATTTTAAATGCCACTCAGAATATGTGTGTGTGCTTCTTCTCATGCTTTTTTCTTTGTACACGCTTGTGCACACGCACACGGGCGTGTGCACACACACACACACACACACACACACACACACACACACACACACACACACGAGTATTATTTAGCCACAAAGAATGAAATCATGTTCTTTGCAAAAGAAAAAAAAAATAGATGTGCCTGGAGATCATGTTCCGTCTTACAGCTGGAGGAGTGGCAGAATCCTAACAACAATATCCCAGTCCCTGGTACTAACTTCTGTCTTAGGGTTTCTATTGTTGTGAAGAGACACCAGGCTCATGGCCACTCTTATAAAGGAAAACATTTAATTGGGGCTGGCTTACAGGTTCAGAAGTTTAGCCCATGATTATCATGGTGAGAAGCCTGGGGGCAGACATGGTGCCAGAGGAGCTAAGAGTTCTACATCTTGTTCTGCAGACAGCAGAAGGAGACTGTGTGGGTGTGGGTTGATCATATATGAGACCTCAAAGCCCGCCTCCACAGAGACACACTTCCTGCCTGCCAAAAGGCCATGCCACTCCAACAAGGCCACACCTCCTAATAGTGCCACTCTATGGGCCACGCATTCAAACACATGAATCTGTGTGGTCATACCTATTCAAACCACCACAAAAGCTAATAAAATATTTTTAATATTGTTCTGCTAAAGAAACATAGCAATAAAATGCCCCCCAATGGCATTCTGCTGTATTCGTAGATCAGTGTCTAACTCAGCCATCATCAGAGAAGCTTCCTTCTGCAGTAGATGGGAACAAATACAGAGACCCATGCTGGACAGTGTGCAGAGAGTGGAGAGACCTTGGAGCGCTCGGTCCTAAGTGGGAGGTCTTCATTAAACCCCTCCCCTCAGGGATGAGGGAGCTACGGAGAAGAAGAGGTAGAAAGACTGTAAGAGCCGGAGAAAACACCAAGGAGACAACGTCTCCCAGACCCGGTAGGCCTGTCGCACACAAACCCACGGAGAATGTGGTAGCGTCTACAGGGCCTGCACAGGTTCAAACCAGCTGGGGCCCCAGCAACGAGAGGGGAAGTGGACACAGGCCCCGTCCAAGAAGCAATCTCCAACTGATAACCACTTGCAAAGGAAAAATTCGTTTTCCCCAACAGAGTCTCACCGGGTGTACAAACCATATGTAAGGGCAAGCCCCACATCCTGCAGCAGATGGCCAGCACCAAACAAACTCAATGGCAGTTTCAGAGACTTCCTTTTTTTGGAGGGAGGGGGTCTCATATTGCTTTGTTTGGGCATTTTTTAAAAAACCTCATAGGTCCTTTGCTCGTATAGCATGGCTTTAAATTTTGTGCCTTTATGGGTTTGGGGTCCGTGTGTTTCTCATGCCTTCTCTTTGTTGTTGTTGTTGTTTTTTATTCTCATTTTTTTAAATATGCCTGTTTGTTTTCCAAAAAGATAGAGAAAGACGCAACGGAGCTGGGTAGGAAGGGAGGTGGAGAGGATCTGGGAAAACTTGGGAGAACCATGATCAGAATATGTTGTATGAAAAAAGTTATTTTCTTTTTTTGTTATGGTATGTTTTATTATTTAAAACAAGTTTTAAATTTAAATATTTTGATCATATCCTTTCTTTCTCTCAAGTTCTTCCGGATCCTCTCCCCCTCCTTCCCCAAGGAACTTTCAATTATTTTTCAAAAAACAATAAAAAACCCAATACAACAATAACACCACCACCACCACCACCACCACCACCACCACCACCACCACCACCACCACCACCCCGAGAAAACAAAATAGAACCACACCCAAAGAGAAAAACACAATTGTAACCAAATAAAAACACACACAAACACCTGGAGCCCATTACAGGTTGGTCAGCTACTTCCAATGTGAGGCCTGCCCTGGAGTGTTGAATACGCCCAGTGTCACTCCACTGGAGAAAACTGAGGTTCCCTCCCCCAGCGGGTATAAGTGACAGCTCCGGAGTTAACCTTTACCTTAGTGACTTGGTTTTCATTCATTCATTCATTCATTCATTCATTCATTCATTCATTCGTTCGTTCGTTCGTTCGTTCGTTCGTTCGTTCGTTCGTTCGTTCGTTCATTTTTTTAAAATATAACAAAATAAAATATAATAAGATAAAACAAAAACTATTACATCAAAGTTAGACAAGACAAACCAGCAGAAAGAAAAGAGCCTGAGAATCAGAGACCCGCCCATTTGCACACTCAGCAATCCCATAAAAACACTAAACTGGAAGCCATAATATATAGGTAGAAGATCTAGTCTAGACCCGTGCAGGCCCTGGGCACGCTGCTTCAGTCTCTGTGAGTTCATATGAGCTTTGCTCCTGTTGACTTATTTGCCAACAATAAAGAATTTATCTTGAAAGAATTCTTTAATAATTCTCTAATTGATAAACAATGACAAAATTTGCATACTAATGAGAGGAATGTGATTGTTTTCATATAAAGAATCAAATCCAAGAGCTTGGCCAAGTGCTTGGGTGCAGGTCTCTGCATCTGCTTCCATCAGTCACTAAATGTGGTTCTATGATGACAATGTGGGTAGACACCAATCTGAGTGCAGGGGAAGGCTAGTCAAAGCACCCTGTCCACCATTGCTATTGTGAGTTCCTGGGGATTTCCCTGGTTTCAGATTTCCCCTAACCTCTCTCTGTCAAGATATCTCTTTCATTGCTCTCCTTCTCTGTCCTTCCCTGAACTCGGCCATCTTGAACCCTCATGTTCCCACCTCCCCTCCCCTCCCTTCTACTCCCCTTCCCAGTTTACCCAGGAGATCTTAACCCTTTCCCCTTCCCGGGACGATCCATTTACTGTCCTCCCTTTTACCTAGCTTCTCTGCGGTTGTGGATTGTAGTCTGGTTATCCTTTGCTTTGCATCTAATATTTACTTATGAGTGAGTACATACCATGTTTGTCTTTCTAAGTATGGGATTATAGGGGTCAGAATCATGATAGGAAAAAACACAGAGATAGCTGATCCAAGCTATTAGGAGCTCATGGACTCTGGACTGACAGCTGGGGAGCCTGCAGGGGACCGCACTAGGCCCTCTGAATGTGGGGGACAGTTGCGTGGCTTGATGTGTTTGCGGGTCCCCTGGCAATGAGACCAGAACTTATCCCAGGTACACGAACTGGCTTTTTAGAGCTCATTCCCTATGGTGTGATGCCTTACTCAGCCTTGATGCAGGGGGAGGGGCTTGATCTTACCCCAACTTGGGATGCCAACCTGTGTTGACTCCCCAAGGGAGGCCTTCCCCTCTGTGAGGAGGGGACAAAGGGGGTGAGATGAGGGGAGGTGGGGGGAGAGGAAGAAGGGGAGGGGAGCAGGGGTTGGTATGTAAAATGAAAAAAGAAATTAAATAAAAAAAGAGCTAAAAAAAAAAAAGAATTAAATCTTGACCAAATGTTTGAGATTGAAAGATTAGTCCATCTTCAATGTCCATCAGAGTTGATTGATGCTGCCTTTTTAAACATCAATGTGAGAACAATGCTTCACATAAATACATAGAATAAAATGGCAGAAGTATGTTTAGAGCCATTTCAGAAACAGTTCTGTTAACCACAAGCCAAAATTCATCTGCAATTCCTAACATGTAATAGTCTCCCATCTGGGCCAGGTGTTTCAGGCAGTGTTGGTTAGGGTTATGTCGTGATGACGACAAGGACCTGCTCAGTTTGGGGAACCAAAGCCGCAGTAAAGTACCCGTGTAGCATGGGCAAGCTGCCAGGAACATGTCAGATTCATCACAGGTTTAGTTTTAATTAACTTTTGGTAACTTTTGGTCACTGTGTATCCAAAAGACTCTTTTTAATATTACACACTTTTTTTGTGGCCCCATTCAGTTATGTGACCCATACAGGGTCACAACTCACAGTTTAAGAAGCCTAGCCAAGTTGACACATAGAATTGAATCGTCACCTGAGGGGACACTATTACCCCAGTATGGTAGGAGTGATGATGGTTTGAATAAAAATGGCCTCCCATAGGGAGTGATACTATTAGGAGGTGTGGCCTTGTTGGAGGAGGTGTGTCATTGAGGGTGGGCTTTGAGGTCTCAGAGACTCAAGCCTGCCTAGTGACTCACTGTTGCTTCTGCTGCCTGTGGATCAAGATGTAGAACTCTCAGCTCCTTCTCCAGTACAATGTCTGCCTGCACACTGCCATGACTAAAACTCTGAACCGTAAACCAGCCCCAGTTAAATGTTTTCTTTATAAAAGTTGGTCAGGCCAGGCGGTGGTGGCACATGCCTTTAATCCCAGCACTTGGGAGGCAGAGCCAGGCAGGTCTCTGTGAGTTCGAGGCCAGCCTGGGCTACCAAGTGAGTTCCAGGAAAGGTGCAAAGCTACACAGAGAAACCCTGTCTCGAAAAACAAAACAAAACAAAAAAAAGTTGGTCAGGCTGGGCAGTGGTGGCACACGCCTTTAATCCCAGCACTCTGTGAGTTCGAGACAGATCTCTGTGAGTTCGAGGCCAGCCTGGTCGAAAGAGCGAGATCCAGGACAGGTACCAAAACTACACAGAGAAACTCTGTCTCAAAAAAAAAATTATTTATATATAAATAAATAAAAGTTGCTGTGGTCATGGTGTCTCTTCACAGCAATAAAGCCTTAGCTAAGTGTGAGCTCTCGGTTTCTTCTGCTGTAGAATGGAGGCGCTAATACCCACCACTCAGCGTCACTCTGAAGATTAAACCAAGGACAACATGGAAAAGGCGGCAGCGCACAGCGGGGACTTTGTCTGTTTAACCTGTCTCTGTTCTGAGAACCACAGCCCATCATGTCGGGAGCAGCTTGCTTCCCAGGCCTAGGGTGCTGAAGCGTGTGACTGTCTTTCTGGTCCTCTACCCACAGCCATAATGATACCCCAATCAGTTTCTTCTCCATTTCCCTCAGCCTCCAAGGCAGATCTGAGTCAGCCATCCAGTTGTGAGAAGCTTTCAAACTGAAGTCATCAGAAGAGGGAGAGACTTTTGTCACTGGTGTTGGAGCAAAGAGCGGAACCAGAGCTTATCAGCCCCAAGAAAGGGCTGTGGGAAGAAAGTTGATCTGGGCAAAAAGAAACTTTAATTGTTGGGGGTTTTTGTTTTGTTTTAGGAAGGAGTATAAACTGAAATATAAGCTACCCATATTTAAAATGCATAGTTTGACCAAAGTCCTGATCTATGGCCACGTTCGGTGAAAACGCACCCTCCATGCCGAAGGTGTTTGGTGTCCCTTGGCCAGCCCGCCCTCTTGCTCCACACATCCCCAAACAACCACAGACCTTCTCTCTCTCACTGCAAATGACTTCGCACTTCCCAGTTTTGGTTAGACGGCATCTACACTCCAGCTTTTAAAAGCAGGGATTTGCTCTCACTCCTTTTTGAACCTGAGCTTCTGAACCATCCCTGGAAGCAATGGCCGCTCCTGTTGACTGGAGTACAGACCTGGTGGTTTGCTCATCCGGCCGCCTGCTGTGGACATCTGGGTTGTCTGAAGGCTGGCCTCTTAAACTGGGAGTTGTGAACCCACAAATGTGGGGATTTGGGGAAAATGGCAAGAGTAAAAGGTTGCTGAGCACATAACAACAGACAGTTCAAAATAAAATATGCGAGGAGTCTCAAGTGCCTCTGGCAGCATGCCGCCTGCCATGTTGGATCACGTGACCCCCATTGCAGCCTTAGTTCTGAACGAGCAATATGGACTTGGATACAAGAGAGAATGTTTAAAGTGGCCCTGAACAAACTCCTGCCACTTTGTACTATGCACTTACACAAAATGCGTTCTCATCATTAACACATGGAAAATCCAAATATCAGTCAACTCTGAAAAAAATGCTGATGGTGCTTTGTCTTGCAGGATTAAATATTCAGCCAAGATTTATACTCTTCGTGTAAAAATAAACAATCATATCCAGCTTGTGCAAATTTGCTTTCATCTTTGATACAATGGTAAAATTATATAAATACAAAATAATTGTTTTAAAATAAATTTACTTTTAGTGCATTTGTGTTTGCATGTGTGCAGATGAGTGCATGTATGCAAACACATGTACACATGTGAGCATATATATGTGGAAGTCCGATGACAACCAAGGAATGTTATCTATTCCTTTTGAGAGAGGATCTCATTGTCCTGGAGCTCACCATTTAGGCCAGACTGGCTGGTCTCAGGTGTCCTCCTGTCTCCACGTCCTCAGTGTGGG
This sequence comes from Peromyscus maniculatus bairdii, assembly GCF_049852395.1. Classification (NCBI taxonomy): domain Eukaryota; kingdom Metazoa; phylum Chordata; class Mammalia; order Rodentia; family Cricetidae; genus Peromyscus; species Peromyscus maniculatus. Next base: position 74,202,343 of record NC_134854.1, read on the forward strand.
GGTTACAAGTGTGCATCACCATTCCCAGCATTTTATATATATATAACATAATTCTTTATTGATTCTTTGAGAATTGCACATCATGCACCCCAATCCCATGTCCCAGTCCCTCCATATCTGCCCCTCACCCCTGCAGCATCCTCCCCCAAAAGAAACCCCCCAAAATTAATAAAAAAACAAACAAAAAAACTACCTTGCTCCTCTGTCTTTCCCGCCTCACCAACACCTCTTTATTCAACCTAGTGGCATTGGGAGCTGCAGTGTGTCACGTAGTACATACACCCTTTTCTCCAATCAGCCCCACCCACAAATGTTCACTGCAGTGAGTCATTGGTCTGATTCAAGGCTTCTGGCCTCTGGCACACCATCATCACTGGACCCTTACCGAAACTCCTCTTGGATAGTCTGGTGTTGCCTCAGGTCATGGAGATCCTGCAGCTGTCATTCGGCAGGACCGGTCCCTTCACCCACTCCAGCAGGTCATAGATGGAATAGATGTTAGGGTGGGCCTGAGCGGTAGCTGAGCTGGTCAGTCTGGGCCACTGGGACCGCCCCCTCAGGCAAGGGGCTGAGTCAGCTCTCCTAGACCCATGGCAATGGGGCCAGCTCTCCCAAGTGCAAGTGGTGGGGGACTCTCTCCCATAAGGGGCAGGGCCAGATGTCCCGCTGTAGTGTCCAGCCAGGGGCAGACTTGCCCAGCATTTGTACATGTCTTTGAGGATGAAACTTAGGTCTTCACGCATGACAATCCCTTCACTGACTAAACCATCCCTCAGGCCCTAAATTAAACTTAGAATTTACTATTAGTAAATTTTTAATTTGTGGGGGCTGGAGAGATGGCTCAGAGGTTACAAGCACCGACTGCACTTCCAGAGGTCCTGAGTTCAATTCCCAGCACCCACATGGTGGCTCACAACCATCTGTAATGAGATCTGGTGCCCTCTTCCATATACATAATAAATAAATAAATCTTTAAAAAATTTCTTTTAATTTGTATGCCTATTCTATATATCTATACACCCAGGGCCACATAAAAATTTTTCAGGCAAGAAAGGGTCGCAAGCAGAAAAAGTTTTAAAAGCTCTGTTACCAAAAAAAATGGCTGTAAACAACCATAGATGTTCCTTAGGAATATATATTTCTTTTTATTTTTGGGTAAATATGCAAGACTGAAGTGTCCAACTATGGATGTTAGTGCTAACTGTCACCTTGAGGAAATCTAAAATCACCTAGGAACAGGACCTCTGAGCATGCCTATAGAAGGTTGTACTGATTACATGAAGAGGACCTGACCTCAGTGGGTGGCACCATTCCCTAGATCCTGGACTGTGTGAGAGTGAAGACACCTAGCTGAGAGCCAGCACAGTCCATTCAGTGCTCTCTGTTGGCTCACACGGATGTAATGCGAACAGCTGTCTCACCCTTGCGGCTGGGATTTCCCTGCCATGGCGGGCTGTAACCTGGAACTGTGAGTTAAAATAGCCCTCCCCAAGCTGCCTTTGTCAGAGTATTTCATCAAAGCAACTGGTAAAGGAACTAAAACACTTACTTCTAAGGGATCTGCAAACACCTTTCCAGCACGGTTGTACCATTTTATGCTCCCATCTGCTGTGTCAGAGAATTCTGGTTCCTCCACCACCTGTACCAACACTTGACAAGGTCAACCTTTTAACTACTGCTGCTCTAATGAGTGTGTGATAGTGTCTCGTTGTGGTTTTACATTGTACTTCTTTAATGACTGATGCTGCCGAGAACGTTTTCTCATGTGCTTGTATGGCTGATCCTGTTTTGTGAGGTGTTCCTGGTCATCTTTGCAGCATGTCTGGTCAAATCTTTGATTGTACTTTTTCTTCTTGTTGAGTGCTCTTTAAACTCTAGATATAAGTCCTTTATCTGATATATGCTTTGCAAATATTTTCCTCTCATTCATGGCTAAGTCCCCATGCACAGATAATTTGTTCAAACACCTATGCATGTTGCTATTACAGATTTTTAAAAAAATAAGATTAACATATAACCCAGTGGTGTCTGAATGAAACAGAGCTGAAGTACAGGTGGGCCTCACCCAATCAGCTGAGAGCCTTCAGGGAAAGGCGGAGCTCCCTGAGGAACAGAAGTTGCCTCCAGACTAGAACATGCACCCTGGCTCTTCCCAGGCCAGCTACAGCTGCCAGACTTAACCTCTATAACGGTGTGAGCCCATTTCTTCAAGACCTCTCAATCTCCCTCCTCCTGACACCCACATCCACACATCCCCGTGTGCGTTCATGCCCAAACACACATATCCTGCTGGTTCTGTTTTCTTAAGACAGCAGATGACTCCCCCTGGGCAGCCCGCTCCCCTATCAGTCAACTATTTCTCAGACCTTATGTAAAAATCTTCCCTCTTTGTTATGTCCACCAGCCCCACACAGTTTCCTCAGAAACGGTGCCTGTCTAATCAGAGGCTTTGACTGACAGACCCATCTTAAACCACTTGAACTCAGACCCCAGATTCTCTGTTATTCTCTTCTGTGACACCACCAGGTCCCCATCGGTGTGACGCTTCCCTTTATTGTAGTCAACAACTAACTTGTCTTTGTGAGGGATTCTGATGTCCCTTGGAAACATCAGCAGCTGATAGCTAAGATGGACTCAGTGGGGTAAAATCGGTGATGGGAGGCGGGGGTGTAACTAAAACCAGGAATGGCAACACCCAGACACCAGCAAGAGCTGGAAGCCATTAGCAGACCTAGGGCTGGGGGAACAAGGGGAGGAACAATGTCACCAGAACCAGTGTGAGCGGGGACTAGAGCCACGGGTTGTCCAGTAGAGATCACAGCTGTGGAGTGCCACAGAGGGGGCGGAACTGGGGAGGGCCCCGCCTCTTGCCTCTTTTGTCCTTCACATGCCTGCTGGTCAGATTACGTTTTTGAGAGGAGCTGAAAAGGACAGCAAATTTTGAAATATCACCAAATAAGAAGGGATCAAGCAATCCTTTAAAAACTGTGAGCTGAGAAGTATTAGTCAAAGCAAGGAAGTGAATTAGGCTTGGGGGCTGTGTGCCACATGACAGGGACTGTGTGCCACATGACAGGAGCTGTGTGCCACATGACAGGCTGTGTGCCACATGACAGGGGCTATGTGCCACGTGACGGGCTGTATGCCATGTGACAGGGACTGTGTGCCACATGACGGGCTGTGTGCCACATGACAGGGGCTGTGTGCCACATAACAGGGGCTATGTGCCACATGGCAGGGGCTGTGTGCCACATGACAGGCTGTGTGCCACATGACAGGCTGTGTGCCACATGACAGGGGCTATGTGCCACATGACAGGGGCTGTGTGCCACATAACAGGGGCTATGTGCCACATGGCAGGGGCTGTGTGCCACATGACAGGCTGTGTGCCACATGACAGGGACTGTGTGCCACGTGACAGGGACTGTGTGCCACGTGACAGGGGCTGTGTGCCACATGACGGGCTGTGTGCTACATGACAGGGGCTGTGTGCCACATGACAGGGGCTATGTGCCACATGACGGGCTGTGTGCCACATGACAGAGACTGTGTGCCACGTGACAGGGACTATGTGACACATGACAGCGACTGTGTGCTACATGACAGGGACTGTGTGACACATGACAGCGACTGTGTGACACATGACAGTGACTGTGTGACACATGACAGTGACTGTGTGACACATGACAGCGACTGTGTGACACACGACAGGTACTCCCAGCATAGTAAATGTGAATAAACTGTGGTTCTGCAAGAAGAAACACTGACTTTTGAATTTCACACTTGCTCCCACAAGCTCCTTGATTCCTCTGCCTCTGTTTCTTTTTGTGAGAAGTGGGAATATTATCCCATGTTTCTTTTGACTCTTGTTTTTGGCAACCGTTTACCTTCTTGCATGTTCCAATGATCTTCCCTATTTTCCAGGGCTTTAAGGATGGTCACATGTCCCAGAATTCCTTTTCCCCCTTCTTCACCCCAACCCTCCATAGTTCCTGGTAAAAAATACAGTCTACCCATTATATGTCCTTGTGTGAAATCGGGAACTTTGGGCGTCAGCAGATGTGAGGTTCCACAGCAAAGCTAAATTTCCCCTCCCTGTTTATCAGCCAGTGCTATGACCCACTGTGACCATGAACAACAATTCCCTATGACATTTTTTGTCTTTTATTAAAAATAGATTTTTTTTCATATAATATATTCTGATTATGGTTTCCCCTCCTCCTCCCAGTTCCTCTCCACCTCCTCTCCATCTGGATCCTTTTCTATCTCTCCTTAAAAACAAACAGGCATCTAAGGGATAATTAAGATAAAACAACAACAGCAAACAAAAACAAATCACAACAGGGCAAAACCAGACAAGAAATTTGCTTATTTAAAAAATATTACATACTTACCTGGCGGGGGAGATACCATGATCACGAAGGTGGTTTTCCCAGGGCGAGGCTTATCCATTGCACTCCGGATGTGCTGAAAAAATTTAAAAAGAAAAAAAAATATTACAAGGGCCAAAGAAAAAGCTCCAGAAATCCAGAGAGTCAGAGACGCACACGCTCACACACACAGGAACCCCATAAATAAAAGCACAAAACTGGAAGCCATAATACATAAGCAAAGGAAAGGAAGGGAAGGGGTGGGGAGGGGAGGGGGGAGGGAAGGTGGAGTGTGAGGGAAGGGGGAGGGGGGAGGAAAGGGGGAGGGGAGAGGAGGGAAGGGAAGGGAAGGGAAGGGAAGGGAAGGGGAGGGGAGGGGAGGGGAGGGGAGGGGAGGGGAGGGGAGGGAAGGGAAGGGAAGGGGAGAGGAGGGGAGGAGAGGGAAGGGATGCCCTTGACCTAACATTACGAGACAGAGAACCTCCAAAGATTCGGTTGTGTTCATTTTGTGTTGAGATGTGGAAACAAGGGCTTGCCGTTAGACTGCTGTGGCCAACCTGAATGATGGCAGACACACACACACACACACACACACACACACACACACACACCCGCCCCAAACGTTTTCTCCTTTGGGCCTTGTAATATTTTTTAAATAAGCAACTAACTGCTTGTATTCAATCCCTTTCTGCACAAAATACCCACAGTGGCTTCTGTTTTGCTGACCGATAGTTCCTAGAGTGTAAGGCCCATTCCCAAAGTGCACCACTTCATAGAAAGGACCCTTGAATGAACGGCGCTTGGAAGTCCTTTAGCACATGCAAAACTTTTTGTGCATAGTCTCTGGATCCGACAACTTCAGAGCTCCCCAGAGCAGCGGTAGTTAGCGCATGTGTTAGTCATCACAGTGACACTTTACCTTCAAACATTTACGTAATTAGGACAGGTCTTCTACCAACTTAAGTATAGAATTATATTAAATATAAACTGAGGGGTCAGTGAGATGTCTCAGCAGGTAAAGCGCTTGCCGTGAAGGTTCGATGGCCTGAATTCGAGCCTTAGAAGTGGAAGGAGGGAACGGACTCCACAAAGTTGTCCTCTGACCTCCACACATATACCATGGCACACTCATGCCTCTCACACACACATCACACATCACATACACACATATAAAAATGTTAAAACTTTCCCCCTTTATTTCTATTTTTTGAATATGGGTGTTTTGTCTGCATTTATGTCTGAGGCCCAAAGAAGGTGTCAGTTCCCCTGGGATTGGAGTTACAGATGTTTTAGAGCTGTATTGTAGATGCTGAGAATCAAACCTGGGTCCTCTGAAAGAGCAGCCAGTGCTCTTAACCACTGGGCCATCTCTCCAGCCCCTACACACATTTAAAAAAAAAAAATTAAAGGTATATAAGCTGAACTAGATTTCTTAGTGTGAGGGGTGTGAGCCCTGGAGTTGGCACAGTACATACCCAGACACCAAATTTTCAGCACAAAGGAGATGTATTACCCCAGAGCAAGCAAGCAGGCACGTAAGCAGGTGTCTTTTGCAGGAGTGGGTTTTTAAGGAGAAAAAGGAGGAGTCTATGCTAGGGTGAGCTGGTCAATCCTGATTGGATATATTAGCCAAATGATGAATTTTGATTGTTGGACCTTGGTGGTTTGTCTCAGGAATGAGTCAGTGACCAAATAAGGGAATGGGCCTTGGGAACTGGTGGTTTTCAGCAAGGGGGCAAAACCTCTGAGTGCCGTGTTTGCCATGCTCTGGTCCGCTAGAGTCCTTCACTTAGCAAGAAGAGAAAAGCTAATAAAAGACAACATGGAGCTGCGGATGGTGGGTAAAATGCTCGCTGTTCGAGCAAGAAGTCCGACCCCAGCACGCCCATAGAAAGCTAGGTGTTGGCTGCACATGCCCGCAACCCCAAAGCTTGGGGAGGGTTGAGAGCTGAGATGGACAGATCCCAGGGGCCCAGGGGCCAGTCAGCCAAGCTGAATGGTGATGTCCAGGTTCAGCGAGAGACCCCATCTCAAAACATAAATAAGGTGGAGAAGTAACTGAAGACGACATTCTGATGTCGGCCTCTGGTCTCCACACGCTCTCTCTCCTTTGCACACACTCATGCACACATACATACACACATACACACACACACACACACACACACACGAACACACGAACACACAAGCCCTTGCGCTAAATAAATAAATGCAAAAAAATACATCTAGGAACTCAGTGGTAGTTCCCTTTTCCAAGTGGCACTAATAGTCACTTCTCAAGACAAACGCTTTCACCTTCAGTGATCGGAACCCTAAATGGACGCAGCGGGAGCACAGGTTCTGAGAGGACAAGTCATGGTTAAACCCAGAACGCGCTGACACACTCGCATTGATCTCCCCTGAAGACAGAGCCCTTCACGTGTGCTGAGGCAAAGTAAGGAGAAGGTGGTCCCTGGCTCCCCTCGGATCAATCAGCCTTGCTCGCTCTGCCAGGGCTTTGCACACGTCGAGTACACACTGCCACCCCTCCCGAAGGAGGCTGATCTCTAAGGGCTCTCCCGTGGGGGCGTCTCCTGTGGTGTTCTGTATATTCCAGGGAGAGAAGGCCACAAGTACTGAGACACTCAAAGAGCCGTCGCCCACCCCAGTCTCACGGCGGCCTGTTTTCATGCCTGAGTTTTCAAGGCCAAGTCCAGGCCTGACTCACCTCATACATCTAATTAATCTTATCTCCCAGCTAATGAAACTGATTGCAGGGCACTTTGTAAATATCCCAGGTACTCCCCAAAAGGTAAACAGTGGTAATGGTCAAGATCAAAGTCTGCGGGATGGCGTGCTGATATTATGGCCCGAGAGGCATGCCTGTCTGGGAAGAATAAACACCGGCTGCCTTTGATCATATCATTCCCAACACTGAACTTTCGGTGGTCCCACACTGCCCTCAGAAGTCCACACTTCTTGATGGAATTGTCCTCCCTGCCCTCCGACTTCTGGTTTCAACAATCCCACCCCAACATTACTTCCCATTGTCTCCACACCATGAGCAAGATCACTAGTTACACCAAATGGCCTCTTAACCCTCAACGTCCTCTCTCTGCTCCTTCTTCTACCTCTTACGATCTCGCCCAGGTCCCTTCTCTTGGCCGAAGCATCACGTGGTGCTCGCCCCACCCACCGTAAGAACAAATAACAGTGAACACCTCTTGTATACAGATGTGTGCTAATGGACAATAGTTCAACTTAGTCATGTTTCAGCCTACAATGTCGTGAAAGTGAGAGCCATCCAGCAGAAACGGTACTTGGAATTTTGATTGATTTTTATGCTCCACGGTGCACTGTGTTGCTGATCTCTCGGGCTCAATGGGCTAGGTATACTACACGCATTTTCTCCCCATATTTTCCATTTACAAAGGATCCCCAAAGCAGTAACCCCACCACAATGGAGGAACATCTGTATCCACTAAGCATTTGAAATATATGCCTCACTTAATCCTTGAAGCAACTCAGTGAGGCAGGATTGTGCCTCAATTTTATGGATGAGGAAAATGGGCAAAAGCTGTAGTTCTTCCCACTGAATGGTTCCATTCTCAGTTTGTATAGCTCATTTACGCTCCACAGGAAAACATGGCTGATTTACTCCCGAAACAGCTGGGGGAAATCTGTAAGATTTCTTGAACAAAGTAAGTAATCAGAACATTTGAAATTCACTGTAATCTTCAAACTGTGGAGTCTATGGCATAAAATACTTCATAACTTATACACACGTGAGATGTTTCCTATCACCAAAGTAAAGCCACACTGAAGTACTACCTTATATCTATTGGAATGCCTATTATTTTTTGAGAAAAAGAAAAAAGATAATTAGCTTTGGTGAGAACGTGGAGAAATGCGGGCCCTTAGGCATAGGATGGCAGGATGTTAGCTGGTATAGGTTCTGGGGAGTAGTTGGAAGCTTCTGGAAAAGTTAGCCCTGACAGCCATATGACCCAACAGTGACACTTCTGGGACAGAAAATGGACTCAAAGGAATATTAGCATTCTGTGTCCTTAGCAGCATTATTCACAGTAACCAAAAGACAGAGACTATGCAAATGTCCACAAATAGATCAATGAGACAAACAAAATAAAATGCATACATCAAACAAACAAACAAGCTATTCACCTTCTAAAACAAAAGACACTGATACAGGCTAAACACAGGAGAACCATGAGGACATCATAGTAATAAGCCAATCACAAAAGGATAAATACTGTATGATTCCATTTACATGTGAAAGCTGAACAGTGAAGAAAACACATCTTTCAGTAAATGGTGCAGGAAAATGTGCACATCTGCACACAGAAGAGTGAAGCTGGACCCTGTTGTACACTAGTTAGAAAAACAAACTCAAAATGGATTAGAGACTAAAATGCAGTGCCTGAAACTATGACACCACCAGAGGAAAACAGAGGATTCCAAGTGGGCTAGGACAGCATGCTTTCCTGTCGGACTGTCTTTGGATCGCCAGCCCCCAAATAACGACATGGAGACTTACTATTAATTAGGAAAACTTGGCCTTTAGTTTAGGCTTGTTTCCAACTAGCTCTTATAACTTAATTAACCCATTTTTTTAATGTACATTCTGCCACATGGCTCAATTACATCTCCTCAGTACGGCATGCTTCTAATCTATGGCAAAATCTGAGTACCCACATTTCTCCTCTTCTTCTCTCTCCCCAGAAATCCTGCCTATCCTCTCCTGCCTAGCTATTGGCCATTCAGCTCTTTATTAAACCAATCAGAAGACCCTTAGACAGAGACACATCTTTACAATGTACACAAATATTCCACAACAGGTAGGCTTTTTTTTTTATTTTTATTTTAACAAGAGTCTAAAATCAAGAAACAAAGCAAAGTAGATGAATGGGGTTACATTAAACCCCAAGCCTCTGTGCTACATAGGAAACAGTCAGCCCAGCAGAAAGGCAGCTTCCAGGGTAGGAGGAAGATTTGCAAAGTGCATATCTGACAAGGGGCTCTTGTCACATATAAGGATCTCCAGTCTCAGTAGCAATGGATCAATGAATGAATGAATGAATGAAGAAACAAATAACCTAGCTGTCAAAATGGGCAGGAGACCTCACAGACAGTTCTCAAAAGAAAACATACAAATAGGCACCCGTCACATTTTAAAAGGCTCCACATCACCAGCCATCACAGAAATGCAAATCAAAGCCGCAGAGAGATACCATCTCACTCCAGTCAGAAAGGCTGTTATCAAAAGGACAAAAGATAGCCGCTGAGGAGCTGAGAAGGGCACCTTCAGGTACGGTTTGTAAATAGAAACATAAGCACAGCCATTATGGAATCAGCATGGGGTTTGTCCACACACTCAAAGTGTACCTAAGATCCACCGGTCCTCTACTGGGTATGTATCCAAAGGAAGTAAAGACGATGTATCCAAGAAATGGTTACTCCTCTTTCTAGTGCGACACTAGTCACAACAGCCAAGAAATGGAAACAACGGGCAGGCAAACAGTTAAAGAAAGTGGGTTATCTGTCCACAATAGAATATTAAGCCATCAAAGGAATGAGATCCTATCACCTGTGACAACACGGATGAAACCAGAAATCAATATGCTAACTGGAATAAGCCAGGCATAGAAAGATAAGTACTGCATGTGTGGACTTTTTAAAAGCCAGTCTTGTAGACATCTGAGAAGGAATGGTAGTTATGCAGACACTCGGGAGACTTGTCAGTGGGTATCAGACACAGTTAGACAGGAGCTGGAAGTGAGCTTCTGAGGAGGAGCGTGGCCATTTATAACAAATGTATACTATGTATTCCAAAAGTGATACCTCAACAACATGGCGGCCTAAGCATGGCCTGAATAAGTACAACGCCACCAGACAGACTAACAGGAAAGGGGACAATCTCACGGGGCCCCACCCCGAGGAAAGGAGCTACAGGTAGCTAAGGAATACTGAGATGGGAGAAACAGTCTTCCACAGGGACAAGCCCGTCTGATTGATTATCCAACACCAGTGGTCAGAGCTGAGGTCATGTACATACAAACAACACTAAATGGACTCAGCAGATTCTATTTATACGTAGGTGTTTCTATGTATATGTAACAATTAAAGAAAAAGAGGGCATGAATTCCAGAGGGAGAAAGGTGGGTACATGGGAGGGATCAGATGGAGGAAAGGGAAAGGGAAATGATGTAACTATATTTTAATTTTAAAAAAGAATATTTAGTCCAGGCAGTGGTGGCGCATGCCTTTAATCCCAGCACTCGGAAAGCAGAGATGGGTGGATCTCTGTGAGTTCAAGGCCAGCCTGGTCTACAGAGTGAGTTCCAAGAAAGGCACTAAAGCTGCACAGAGAAACCCTGTCTTGAAAAACGAAAAAACAAACAAACCAAAAGAATATTTTTAACCAGGAGGTGGTGATGCACACCTTTAATCTCAGCATTTGGGAGGCAGAGGCAGGTGGGACTCTGTGAGTTAAAGCCCAGCTACAAAGAACTCACTACAAAGTGAATTCCATGATAGCCAGAGCTAGCTACACAGAAGGACCCTGTCTGGGGGCGGGGGAGGGGGGGGCCGTTTAATATATACATGTGTCAAAATATCACATTGTAGCCCATAACTTCACACCCATTTTATAGCTTATTAGATTTATTTTATTATCTTATGGATATGAGTGTTTTGCCTACATGTATGTCTGTAGACCACTTCCCTGCTAAACCTGATGCCTGAGGAGGTCGAAGATGAAGTCGGATTTCCTGAGACTGGAGTTACAAATGTTTGTGAGCTTCCATGTGGGTGCTAGGACTCAAAGCTGGGGCCTCTGCAAGAGCAGCAAGCGCTCTTAACTGTGGAGCTGACTCTCCGGCCCCACTACTCACCCATTTTGTGTGTTCATTTAAACTTTTTAAAAGAATTGTGATAAGATTGTGGCATATTTTACCTCAATAAAAATACGAATATGTTTTCATCTCGTGCATTTGGCCTTCACAGACACCTCGTAGGGATGCACAGGCGACACCAGAGTCCCTTGTTGCTAAGATATGGACAGTAACGCTCAGAGACGTCAACAGATGGGCTCTGGATCTGTGCGACGGTCGGGTCACAATGCAGGACGTTTGGGTTTGCACAGGCAAGATTCTGTGTTCTGGCCGGGCGGGCGGTGGTGGCGCACACCTTTAATCCCAGCACTCGGGAGGCAGAGCCAGGCAGATCTCTGTGAGTTCGAGGCCAGCCTGGTCTACCAAGTGAGTTCCAGGAAAGGCGCAAAAGCTACACAGAGAAACCCTGTCTCGAAAAAACAAAACAAAACAAAAAAACAAAGATTCTGTGTTCTGACCTCCTCCCCGGTCACAGGCCACAGTCCTCAGCCAGGGCCAGCATGCTGTCACTCAACACCTGACTCCTAAATTCAATGCCACCTCGGGTTCTTTGTGACTCAGGGAGTCCCTCAAAAGATGCCACTGTCCTCACAAGGAGTCAGAGGAAAAAGGATACTGAGGCCACAGAGCCTCGCCATCTCCGTGGACTGACCACTTTAGACACTCCCAGATGCCCAGGACCGGGCTCAGCTGTGTTCTGTGAAGGTTCAGAACACACGGAGGGAGGGCAACTCAAGCTACACCCTCTTTTTATCTTTCGGAGATTAATTTTTAAAGGACTACCTGTACTTTAGCTACAGCAAAACTATGATAGAAATGATTTAATTGCAAACTAGTTGGACAACTTGAAGGTCTCTTTGGCCAGATTATCAGAAGTTCTGTTTCCCAGATACATACGGAAAACACCTGTGTGTTTGTCCGTTTGTTGCTTTTAAATACCAGCGTCCTAGACTCACCCTTGCCCCGAGACACTGGTCCAGTCGGCTTGGTGTTTTGTCTTGTTCCATGTCACATATTATAAGTTCTACAAGTAGTTCTAATAGCAGCTGAGGACGGGGACCACTGACCTAAGATGAAATAGCAACCTAAATCCAAGATATTTGAGCCAGGTTCAGGGATGAACTCCTGTAATCCCAGCATTCAAGAGGCTGAGGCAAAAGGGGTTGCTGTGATGAGTTTAAGGCCAGCCAGGGCTATATAGAAAGACCCTGTTTCCAAAAAAAAAAAAAAAAAAAAAAGGTAAAATCTTAATAAGTGCTGGAGAGGTGGCTCAACAGTTAAGAGCACTGGCTACTCTTGCAGAGGACAGGGATTCAATTCCCCGCACCCACATTGCAGCTCAAAGTGGTTTGTAACTCCAGTCCTAGGGGATCTGACACCTTCTTCTGGCCCTTGTTGGCACCAGGTATGCAGGTGGTGCAGACATGCATGCAGGTGGTGCAGACATGCATGCAGGTAAAACACCCATACACGCAAAAATAAATAAATATATATACTTTTTAAGCGGCTTCATAAATTGCATTGGTTTCTATTCTTGGTTGACATTACTAGACGTCAGAAGAAAAGTTTCATCTATTTTATTTGCTAACTTCAAAGGCAAACAGGATATTTCAGCTCTTTTACTGGGTCTAAACTTACTCTGGTAGCAAACTTTGCCAAATAATGCAAGATAACTTGCCATCTTATAGCCCTAGAAGTAAGCCCGAAGGTTACTTTGAGCAACATTTAACACCCAGTTAGAGCCACTAGCCTGTACAGGGTCGTGTGAGGTACAGCACCCTAATTCCAATCAATAGCTACTTCTGAAATACAACTCACCACAATGGCTATGTGGATAGTAAACTTCTTCTTAATCTTTGTCATTCATATATTCAAGCATAATTTGAATATTGCCAACCAACACTTCCAGCCAAGGACACTTCAGTATAATGTGTATAAATCGTGTCTTATTGATCACAGAACATCTGTTAGCGCTCAAGTATGTTCACATATAAACACGAGCAGAAATTTGCAAGGCTGCATTTCTAATGCTCATAAAATTGTAATTTATAACAAAACAAGCGCTGTTAGGCTTTTTAAAAATCACATTCATAAAGATAAAGTGATATAACTGGGAATCTTAAATTATAAAGCCATTAAAAGAATATAAAGCCCTAAAAGGTTTTCTCCACATGATTTATGGAAAGAAAACTTCATTATTTTTCCCTGACACCTGAAACCATCTCCTCACAGTTTGCCACCTGGATAATGAAAACGGATGGCCACATTATAATTAGTGAGATCAGAAAGTACAATACAATAAAACAGGAGCTTCTGAAGCTAAGTACCTATGTCTTATTTCAAGACTTCAGGAGGCCACCGAAGGGCCAGTGTGATTGGTTTCATAGGACGTGTGACCCGGTGATTGCTCGCCATAAGCATCATAGAACGTTATCAAATAGAACATATGCAAAGTCCCAGCCCTGTCACGAGGGGACTGCTGTTAATATCAGTCTGCGTTAAGAATTTAACAGCTGCATCTTTCCCACAAAATGCAAGATAAACCAGGCAAACAGTGAGCAGGTGCCGACCTGCCTGGGTGCTACCAGAGTCTGGGAAAGAACAGGAGGGTCCACAGGAAGACACCTCCCACTTTACTCATGAGCACCTAAGGAGGAGCTCCTGTACCCTGGCTCTATCCCTCGGAGAGACTAGCTAGCCCTTGCAGGAAGCACACGGTAGTCATCTACGCTAGGACACCGGCACACACATTGTGTACCAGGAGTAATGCTTGGAAAACGTGAATGGACTGTTCTTCCCTAGTTATGTGCCCTTGGACCTTGGACAGTCTTGGAGAAGGGAGAGGAGTGCTGTTTGTCAGAGAGGAGGGGGGGGTGTCTCCAGCCCCTACTACCAGCTGAGGAGCTATTGAGGTTGATGGCTTCTGAGAGTGGGAGTTTTCATTAAGAATTTGGCCCCCAAGCAGGGTGGTAGTGGTGCACGCCTTTAATCTCAGCACTTGGGAGGCAGAGGCAGGAGGATCTCTGTGAGTTTGAGGCCAGCCTGGTCTACAGAGTGAGTTCCAGGACAGTCAGGGCTACACAGAGAAACCCTGTCTTGAAAAACTAAAACCAAAACCAAAAAAAAAAAAAAAAGAAGAAGAAGAATTTGACCCCCAGAATGTCAACCATGTTCTAGTGGATAGGCTTGAACCCATGAGCACATTGGTAGCTCAAATTGGACTCAGTGGGTCATAAAATTAAAAAAAAAAAAAAAAAAAAAAAAAAAAAAAAGCACATAAAGACTTAACCAGATAGGGGTGAATCTGGGAAGAGTTGGGGGAGGGGTGGGTGGTGAATATGAACAAAATGCATTGCATGCATGTATGAAATCCTCAAAGAACTGAGAAAATAGTCTATTTTTAAAAAGAAAATAAACCTTGGAAGTATGTGGGTCAGACAGGACCAGAGGTGAAAGAGAGACTTCTGACTTCCAGGACAGAGAGCACGTGGTGGAGCAGACCCGTTGAATCAGCTTGTACTGGGTAGCGCCAGGCTTCATGTAGATTGGAGGAAAGGGGGAGCTCGAAGGCCTTGACAGGTCAGGAACTGGGGCTCATTCTGCCAGCAGGTAAGGGGGATGGGGTGTAGAGTCAAAATGGCAGAGAAGGGTCCTGAGCTGGTGTGCACGCACCTCATGGAGTGTGCACGCGGGGTGAGGTTGAGGGGGTGGTTAGAGTCAAAATGGCAGAGAAGGGTCCTGAGCCAGTATGCATGCACCTCATTAGGCTCTCAGAGACGAAATTCGGAGGTGTCTCTGTCTGTGGAGAGCGAAGGCGGAGAGGAAAGGTGACTGGGTTGAAAAGCAAGGCACTGCAGGATGGTCCAGGCATGCCGCCGTTGTCTCAACCCCTTCTCAGGAGGCCACACATCCCCTCCTTAGCTGTATTTGGGCCAGATAACTGTTTTGCTGACTGTAGGGCATGAACCAGCACTCCTATCCCTACCCACTGGATGCCAGGAGCCCCCCAACTCAACAGCAGCAACAGCAGCTGCCAGGAGCGCCAAGTGTCCCCCGGGAGACGAAGTCACTGCAGTCTGGCAATGGCAAAGGGTGAAACACCGAGCATCCCTCCAGGAGACAGCCACCTCATCCGGGGATCCTGAGAACAGGGAAGAGAACCACAGGATGGAGTTGAAACAAAAGAAGATGAAAGAAGAAAAGGCAGGATGGAGCAAAAGGAGAAAAGAAAAGTGAGAAGCCAGGCTGAGGGAAGGAGATGGCTCCGGCAACACAGAAGAGCCGACTCCAGGAAATAAGGTTAGGGGTGGCCATGAACGGGGGACTTGAGAGTCACGAGAACCCCTCAAGGATGTCTAGTGGATTCCTGGAACTGAGGTAGTGGCTGTAGACACTGAGCGGGGTTTCCACAGAGGGAGGCACTGCTCTTGGGTGTCACAGGAGACACAGTTCCAATGCAGGAAATCTGGCAAGCACAGAGTGGGAGTCTGCAGGTAAGCTGCTTAGACCACACAACTCTCGGTGCCAGGATGTGGGGGGGGGGGGGGGAGTAGACCGCCTGCACCGAGAAGCTCCGCTTCTGCCACTTGAGGGCTAAAGGCCACCCAGGAACAACACTGGAGGAGATGGGCTAGGGCATCGGTCTCTGTGCCCCGCCTCCCAGGCCTCTCATCTGGAAGCAGATCCTTCATTCATTCAGCCAGGGCTTTAGACCATAGCAGGAAGAATGTTCCCAGTTGTTCTGTAGCAGAAGCTGGAGCTTAACTGGCCAGACACAACTAGCCAGTCGTCAGTTATGTCAAATGTCTGTTTCGCAGTTTGTTCCTGGGATATCTACAATTTCATCTTAGATTTAATGCTAGGGGATGGAGAGCAGGTTGTGCTAGTCTGCAGTAGTAAGGTCTCTCGGGTCCCACCCAGCCCCGCGGCCCTGCAGCCACTTATAAAATAATCACTCAGAGGCTTCATGTTATTTACACACTGTATGGCCTACGGCAGGCTTCTTACTAGCTAGCTCTGATAACTTAGCTCAACCCGTAACTATTAATCTATGTATCGCCACGCGTTCCACGGCTTTACCTGCGTTCCATTACATGTTGCTTCTTCTGTAACTGGCTTGCCTCTCTCCAGACTCTTTCTTTCTCTTTCCTGTCTCTCTCCTTGGATTTCCCGCCTGCCTCTAAGCTGCCTTGGCATGGGCCAAAGCAGCCTATTTATTAACCACTGGGAACAACATATATTCACAGTGTACAGAACGACATCCCCCAGCACGAGTCTGTCGCCTGCTGCAACCTCAGCTCAGCACCACTGCGGCCAGCACTTTGGTGATAGAATCCTGCAGGCCTCGGGTGTAAAACGTGGAGTCAGCAACAACACAGGATCTTAGGAAATGCCATCCATACCATGGTTGGCAAGATGGAATCGCCTGTGGGCAGAAGGGGCTAATTGGTGTGCTTCTGGGTTTCATTCACCCACTCAACGCTGTTGATTACCTACAACGCACCATGACCAGGCATGGCTTAACACAGGCCATGCCGGCAACAGAGAGTTCTGCATCCTCACGACACAGACAGACACAAACACTGACAGATGAGCAACTGACATTGAGTGAGAAGATGAACAGGGTCTGGGGGGAACCGGGAAGAAAAAAGGAAGTAAGACCAGGACGGCCACAGAGCAGCTGTGGACAGATCATAGCGTTCAGTGCAGTGAGCGAAGACTTAGAAAAGGAAACAAGCCCTCGTATATGAACGGCCCTGGGTTGGATTCTTAGCACTGAACAAGAAGCTGTACAAGCTGCAGGCGAGCTATCAGGATAATCCAGGAGAGAGGGTGGTGGCTAAAGCCTGGGTAGTCGGTTCCCCCCAGGGTCCTGCCTGCCCAGAGTTGTTTCAGACCAAAGGAAGGGTTGCTGGGGTCAGAGTCAACCGGAGCAAATTCTTCATGCTGAGTCATCACTTGGGACACCAGCTGATGGTGCAAGCGACAGGGATGTGACGCACAGCTCAGAGCCACCAGCTACAAAGAGGGGGCCCCACCACGAGGACCGCATTGCAGGCCAACACAACACTAACACCTGCCTTATCGAAACTCCAGTCTCTAGCCCGCTGATGTCTGCATAAGTTACTTGGTCTTTGCACTGTTCTAGAACTTTCCATAGGAGTTGGGCTGGATCCAGTCCTTTCCCAGATGATTCTTTTCCCCCAGTGGGATGCCTTGGAACCCAATGAAGTGTCCTTAGCCCCTCCATATCGATGGTAACCGGAAAAATTCAGCTGCTTTTAAGGAGTCACTCAGCTGAATGTCTAAGGTCTACTTTCTGCGGACAGTATTTGCATTTCTGCTGTAGTTTTACCTTAAACACCATTGCAAACACTCTTGCGTTCTCTGGGTCCTGCAACGATTTTACCCGCTAGTGCTTTGGTTATGAAACGTAATACTCATTTTGAAACTAGACTCGTTTGTGAAGTATTAGTGCTTTGTCTACTAACGGAAAGAACTCCTGAAAGCCCTAAAAGGGAAACAGAAATGTGAGGGCAGGAGGAGCTGAGGACGGCACATGGGGATGGAAATACGATGGGACCCAGTGTTCCGTCTATTGACTATACGGTAAAATGGTAAAGAAATGGTACGAAGCACACCGAGGACACAGAGTGTGCGTGGCAACCCCTTCCCACTCCTGCTCCTGCGTTCACTGGCTTCTCAGGCTCAAATCCCTCCAGAGTTCATTAGATCAGGCTGCTCCTCCGGGGCGGAAAAGCCTGTGGTCACCCCCTCTCTGGGTTTAGCGTGAATGAGTGGAGGGGTGATCCTGGGCTTTGGGACCTCTGTCCCCTCTCTTCCTCTTTTTCCCTTGCTCTCTGCTCAACTGAGGCAAGCTGTTGAGGGCAATGTGACTTCCGTAGCCCAGAAAGTTCTTCCTCTACCATCGTGACCCCAACGCTGCAGCCTTCGAGCCCTCGGCCTTATCTGCGAGAATTCCAGAGAAGGGTCTGTGACTGACCCCAAGGCTGGCCGATGACCCTCACCCACTTCCAGACATGGAGTTTAAGGACCGCAAGCTCTCAGCCGTGGAAAGGGGGCTCTGCCATTGGACAGGTAGTCAGGAACAATCTCCCCATGCCTCCTGAATTCTCAGTCCTGCAGCTCCAAAAGCTGCTGCAGGCCTGTCCCTCACAGTGGACAGAACTCCTCTAGACCCCTTGAAAAGTCTGCCCCTGGTGCCTCCCTGGATATGGGCAGCCCCTTCAATGCTGCCCCAGAACAGAAACGCCCAGCATGGGGAAACGGAAAGCACCACCATACTGTCTGGGCACGTTGCCGGGAATAGGAGAAACACCTCGTCCTACTTAGCAGATGAGGCCTGTAGTCAGTCAGTTCGGAAAGACTTCTCAGACCTTGGGCCGGGAGCCTCACCTCCCTGAGCCTTGGTGCGCTCATGTGTAAAAGCCAACTTTGTAAGCCACTGGGAAGACTCCAGGAATCCTCACACAGCGCAGAGCCTGGCACAAAACAAATGATCAGACCACACTTGACCTGCCACGGGGTACAGAGCAGAGTCTGAGCCTGGCTGGTTGTTGAAGCAGCTTGCTACTAAACTAACCACATTACAATGAAGTATGCGGGAATCCTGGAGTGGCCCGGCGGTGTGCTCTGCCTGCCTCCAGGGGTGCCAGCTGTGGAGGAGCAAATACGGCCACTGTGCTGAGTGAATCGGACTTCATCTTATCCTTTGATGAGACCCACCCGCGATCTGCCAGCCCTGATGCTCAGTGCTGCACCCAGTGAGGCGTGCACACACACACACACACACACACACACACACACACACACACACACACCACCTCACTGAAAGTCCAGATAAATCCCTTTAGTGGCAGGGAACCTCTCAAGGACAAGTCATGAAGCAATTGGATTCAGAAAAAAAAAAAAAAAAAAAAGCCAAGGGCCGACTTAGTTCCTTTCTTCTTGACTCTTAACTAAGGTTTTAGGCTGGCTCTGAACGGTGACATTTGGCCTACAGAGGTAGTATGACAAGAAGGACAAGGAACGCTTCTGCCCAGACTGCCTGGCGTGTCCCCACCAGTGTGTGGTGACCTCAAATCCTGCACACCACGTCTTTCCCACCACGGATAAGAGGGCATTCTTCTTGCTCGCTCTCCTGTGGCCTCTGGTTGATGTCTAGCCAATGCAGCAGGATGCTTCCCTAGTCCAGATGGGTCTGAGGCCAAGAAATGCAGTTCTGTGTTTGTCCAGGCCCAGAGAGTTGAGGAAAAGCCCTGGAGCAAATGTAGAGTTTACATTTCCTCAGCGGCTGGGCAGAGGTGGGGGCTCCGATTTCTCAGCAGCAGGACAGGCCTGAGGCAACATCCAGTTCCATGAAGGAATCTGCTCTTCTAACCCTGTACTGTGTTACCGTCCCGGGGTCCACCCGCCCTCCCTGCGGTGGTCCTCTTCCTTGTCCCGTACGTTCCCTCTCCTGAACGTGACCCGAGTGGCCCTGGGAAAATAAAATCATGCTTAGCGTGACTTTATGCCAAATTTAATCTGGAGTTGGTAAGATGCCTTAGTGGATAAAGGAACTTGCCACCAAGCCTGATGGATGACCTGAGTTGATCCCCAGGACCCACATGGTGGAAGGAGAAAGCCAACTCCTACACGTTGTTCTGTGACCTTCACACCTGCCCACATATGTGCACTGTGCCCTTGTCCGTATCACCTTGTTTACCAAAAAAAAAAAAATGTGATTTTTAAAATATAAAAATTATCCATATCACTTTGATTACCAAAAAAAAAAAAAATCTGGAGGGCACAGAAAGGTCCCTTGATTACTTCCAGGCCAAAGAGAATGAATGTTTGCATCAGAGCTCTTCCTCAAGGGCCTCCCACCCCAACGCCTACCTCTTGTTTATTAGAGAGTGTGGTGCGCAGACCCGCCTCGAAGACTTCACTCCTGGGTTCAGATTGCAGTTAGTGGTTGCTTCCTCAAGCCACTAAGTGTGAGCTGGATGGAGAGGATGATTCATGATCTGGGTTTTCCTTAAGGGAACTGGGGTGGGGAGGGGGCGGGATCCTTGATTTTAAATGTATGTTATGAGTTTGGGAGCATTGTGGAAACAAATATAATCACGGTGGATGTTGAGAGTAGACATCCAGAATGCGTTCCAGCTGCAGGATTCCTGTTGTTGTTGGCTGGGTTTGTGCTGGGCTGGAAGAGCGGAGCCCACTATCCGAGCCGTCCCCGGGGGACTGCACTTCCCACAGCCTTTGTGTTCCTAACATAACAACAAATGCGTCTAGGTTGAGAAGGCAGAGTCAAATGTGGCTGCCTTTGTTTCCCTTTTCTCAAGCCATAGTTTAACACTAACGTGTTTGCAGCCCCTGTCTTCTAACCTTGCTTCCAGCAAGAAGTACAAATAAATGCCTTCGTGCTGAGAACGGCAGAATTTCCGCAGCTTCGGAGGAGCGCGAAGTTCCTTTTGACTAATTCGGGGATGCCCTCCACCCCCTCCCCTTCCTGCCCCAGCACCCATAGGTTTGTTTGTCTGTCTGTTCTGGGTTTGCAGATACTTGGTTTTCTTTTCCCTTCTTCTTTTGGTTTTTTTTTTTTTTTCATTGCTTAGTTAGATTTGAAATTGGAAATCTCAGAAGCCCGTGTAGAGAGTGTCAAGTTCAGATAGACACAAGGCACAGACCATGACTGATCCCGCCTTCTGTGTGTGTATGTGTCTGTGTGTTCATGTATGTGTGCATGCACCCATGAGTATAACAGTATAGTGTGTAGAAGTCAATGTCAGGTGTCTTCCGCCTTATTTTCCGAGACAGGATCTCTCAGGGAACCTGGAGCTCACCCGTTTGGCTGGACTGGATGGATGGCAAGCCCCCAGAAAGCCTCCTCTCTCTGCCTTAGGAACGCAGGCTTAGTGTCACCACACACAGCTTCATAAGTGAGTGTCGGAGATCAGAACTCAGGTCCTCACTCCCGCACAGAGAGCATTTTACTGACTGGGCCATTTCCCTGTCTCCCCCATTGTTAGCATGTGAGTGCCCACTTCGGAGTCAGCAGCCTCTACAGCATCTCCAGCCCTCCCCAGGTACTCAGCAAGCCCCAGGGGAGGAGGCCTAGAGTGATGACAGGGGAGGGAGATCTGGAAGGGCCCCACCCACGCCCACGATTGGAATCGGGTGAATTTGATATCTCTCACAGCCCTCCCTACTCCAAAATGCCATTCGGGTTTCTGTCGCAGAGGCCATAAATCATAAATTACGTCAGAAGTCAGGAGCCCTGGGAAGAACGCCTGGAGACTGAAGGGTGCCATTGCAGAGTGCAGAAGTCAGACTCCTCTTCATCTTTAAATGTATATACCGGGAAGGTGATTACGCAGTCTAGACTGTTGGACCAATCACAGGAGGCAGTGCATAGAATGTGTAACACAGTATCCGGTACACTGTTCTTTCTCAGACGGTTCTGTAGATGGAGGACCAGTAAGTGAAAATGTCAACAAGCAACTGACTCCACAGTCCCTCGGTTTCCACGGAATGAGGCTGGGGGTTCTGCTCCTCTAATTGCAAGTTGACCACTCACCTCACTGTATCACCCGTGCCAAATTCTCTCCAAAGTTTGCCATGTCATCACATGGTTTGGTTTCTGGAACCCTAACTAGAGGCAAAGAGGGAGCGAAGAAAGACACAGAGAAGCTGAGATCCAGTGGACCGGACTCTCTACTGGAGAAGCCACAGCGCCCTAGACGCTCCAGTGTTTATTAGATAAGGTTGAACTGGGAGGCAGAGTTATTACACACAGCTGAACAAGGAGGTGGGGTGATGACACACAGTAAACAAGGAGGTAGGACCATTCCTCTGAGTTTGCCCCAAGCTAGCTTTTGCCATTCCCATGGTTCTGAGGCACCGGAGTCCTTGACACGGGGCCATGTCCATGGGAAACAACACACGTTCGCTCAAGACTTCATTCACTCCTTACGAAAGTGAGGCTGCCAATAGTTAGTTGTGGTCAGTCATTCCAGGGCAGAGATTTTTCTGCTTGGACATCCATTCCAAATTATCTGGCTCACGTTGAGGAATTGAGTCTCAGTGTTAGATTCTCTCAGGTGACTGGTGAGAAACCGTTGAGTCCAGATTGCACACAACCCCCTTGCGCTCTCCATCTGTATTAGACCGGCATCCATGCCTTCGCTCTTCCCCATTAAATATTTATTGAGAGTTTCATTTCAGTATACGCGCTAAGGATGTTAAATTTTTCATCAAGGTCCATTAAAGAAATGTACAGCCGGGTTCGCAGGCAGCTGGAGGAATGAGCCAGACAGATGCACGTAAGAATTAAGAAGCATCCCAACCATGCGAAGGGCCAAAGAGAATCCTACAAATGAGCAGCATGCAGTGAAGTAACAGGAGAGGGGCTGAGAGGGACCTGAGAGGTGGCCTGCAGCTGTTCTAGAAGGATCTTCCTGGAGGGAAAGATGTTATAGCGTAGGGCAGAGAGCAGGCTACGTTACAGACAGAAATTCCCCTCGCCACAATGGCGCTGATGCTTGGAATTTTCTGGCATCCTCAGCATGCTCTCAAGCGGTAGTTCTCGCAGGCACCAGAATCACCTGGGGGCTGTAGCACAGTGGAAGTAGCTTTGGTTTTGTCTCGGTTCCAGACCAGAACAACTAAAACTAGAGGAGCCCCCTAAGTAATAAGAGGATCGTTCTTCTTTATCGGTTTGTCATTTTTAAGTTGTGCATGTGTGCATACGTGTACCCGTGTGTGTGTGTGTGTGTGTGTGTGTGTGTGTGTGTGTGTGTGTGCGCGCGCGCGAGCGTACAATGGGCCTGATAGGTGTACTTGGAACAGAACCCAAGTCCTCAGAAAGAGCAACAAGTGCTCTTAACAGCTGAGCCATCTCTTCAGCCCCAGGAGTTTTGGGGTTTTTGTTTGTTTGTTTGTTTGTTTGTTTGTTTGTTTGTTTGTTTTGCTGTATTAAGAGCACTTTATGGCATCTGGGGAGATGGTTCCCTCACTAAAGTGCTTGCTATACAAACTTGAGGATCTGGGTTCAGATCCCAAACACTCACATAAAACACAGGCCTGGTAGCAGAAGCAGAAGGAGCCCCAGGACTTGCTGACATGCCAGTCTAACCAACTGAAGACCTTTGGGTTCATTGAGAGACACTGTCTAAAAAAATAAGGTGGAGAATCTCTAAAAAGGACATCTAACCTCAGTCTGCGGCCTATACACATACATGTGTACACACAGGAATGAATACACATAACACACATACACACAAATAGCACTTTCCAAAGCATACTAGCTAGTCAGGCGGCTCTTAGCAGGTTTGAATGCATGTGCCCCTCCCAAATGCATGTGTTAGAACCTAAGACCCAGTGTGTCCACGTTAAAGGGCAGAGCTGTCACAACCACGTGGAACACTGGTGAGTAAAATTAGCACCCCAACAAAAGGGCTTCAAGGAATGAGCTAGATTCTTTCACCCTTCTGAAAAAGGACACAGGGCTGGTCTCATCCAGAAGTCAAAGCAGCAGGATGCTCTCCTGGAATTGAAGGGCAGCCTCAGCAGCACTGGATCTGTGCCAGCCTGGACTGGGGACTTTCCAGCCTCCAGGACTATAAGGAATAAATCCCTATTCCTGTAAATGCTCAAGTCTACAGCATTTTGCCATAGCAAAATGAAATGAGGAGGTAGTCCCTTGTTTTAAGGGAAGGGCTGGCCACAACAGAATGACTAGCCATGTCACTGGGGAATTGGAATGTCCAGCCAACTCCTGACTTCCAGAAGGGGAACAAGGCTGGACACAGCTCAGCCCCCAGTGGCCGATGATTTGATTCATCTTACTTATGTAAAGAAGACTGATAAAAGCTTCTGAATGAAGGTCAGGAAGTTTCTGTGCTGGAGAACTCATTGATGTTCCGGATAGAGATGACCCAGAAAGGGCACAGAAGCTCTGTGCTCCATCCCTTCCCTCACTCTATAGATCTCTTCGATATGGCAGTTCTTCATTAGACCATTAACAGTAAAACAGTAATTATAAGAAAAGAGCTTTCCAGATCTCTATAAGTCATCCCAGTAAGGTATCAGACCTGAGGGGGGGGGGGTGTCCAAAAAGCCAAGCTAGGCAGTGGTGCAGCCTGCTGAATAGATGCTGGAAAACAGCATTGGGACAGTCGTTAAAATTCACATTCCTAACCCAGACATGGCGGTGCACACATGTAACACCAGCCTTCAGAAGCTAAAGCAGGAGGGCAGTGAATTTAAGGACAGCCTGGGCTACATAGAGAGACCCTGCCTCTTACAAACAAGCAAATACAAACATAAAAATAAAATGCTGATTCCTAGGCACAAGGTGTGAGCAGTGAGTCAGACTGTGAGTGGAGCCTTGACTCGGTGGTACACCAGACTGTGAGACTCCCAACAGAACTGCTCTGATGACCTCCACCTCAAACCCAGAGGCCGGGTTGCCCAAGGCACTAGCCCAAGACCTGGCAGAGCCCAGCTTGCCATCTTGTATTAGGTCCACGTCACAAAGAGACACCAAACAAGAGCTGTCCCTAGACTTGAAGTCCTGTTATTTCAAGTGTGGTGTCAGGGCACCCATCTGCCCTACTCTAAATGATTTCAGGGGAAGTTCTGGGGTGCCAACAGGAAAGGATAAGACCCATTAGTTTAGGTTCTTCCTAAATGCTCTTGGGGTTAGGGAGACGTACATCGGTCCTGAGACTGACTTCTAAGTTTCTAATGGCTCTGAGTTGTATGTATTTTTGAAGATGGCTGCTTGTCTTGAAAACAACATCCAAGGATAAACCCATGAACACATGAATGCCTCCACATTCCTGCAGGGAGAAAAGGCTTGCCTCAGACCAGAAGCCCTCCCCCAGACTCACGGATCTTTCCCCAGGTGCATGTTTAATATAGTAAAGGAAAAAAAGCCAGCATCAGGAACACCCCACTCCATGAGGCATTGGTTGTATTTCTAGCCACTCCAAGCTTCCTCTACTCACTTTCAAAACATAGCTGAATCTATATTCATATTAATGGTTAGTTTGCATGGCAGGAAAGAGAGAAGCCTGAGACTTCTGCAGGGTTCCCCACAGCAGCATGCCATGGAAATCTCACTCTCTAAAGGAAGGCATTTGATTTGCCTCTTAATCTTGGTATTTCCAGAGTAACACATCTGTGTGTATATACATACATAAACGTACATGTTTAAAGCATTTGATTCTAGATTCTTTTCATATAAAACACATACCTCTGCTGTTTCTTCGTTTATAAAAATGGAATTGTAATGTAGACCCTATGTGAATCTTGCTTGCTTTTTTCGACTTACCATCATAGTGTGGATACCAGAGATGTTTTTAGTAAGAAAAGTATGAAAGAAGAGCTGGGCTAGAAAGTGAAAACAGCCTCTTTAATCTAGAAGCCAGGAAGAAAGTATGTACTGGGTTTGCTATGCTAATTGAAACCACAGCCCAAGATGATTACATACTCTGGTATTGAGAAATGTAACTCTGTGTGTTGCCGTTTCTTAAAGCATCCAGAACAAATACTAAATGTATGGAAAAGTCACCCAAGGAAAGGCTGGTGTAAGTCTTAATCACATGCCACACCATACAAAGCAAGCGGCATCTGCTTGAAATTTTGCTTTAAAAAAATAGACAGTAATACTAAAAAATAATGAACACCAAAAAAATATAGATATGTTTTCCCTTGAAAAAATAAAAAAAAAAAAAGATCAACCCAACACAGAAGATAGCTAGTAAGTTCACAGGACAATTCACAATGTGGGAAGAAGAGCTTTGAAGAGCCTAGAAGCTGGATGCAGAAAAGCGGAGACAGGTCTCAGTGTGAAAGCAGGGTGGTGGGGGAGGTTCCATTGAGGATATGACCTGGGAAGCTACATTTAGAAAAGTCTTGAAGAAGGTGAGTGGTCACATACAATATGGGAGGAGAAACTCTGCCTTGAGTGTTGGTTGTGGGTTGTTTCCCCCTCCCAGAGACACGTCAGAGTTCTAACCCCAGCACTTGTGAACATGGACTTATCTGGGAACAGGGTCTTAGCAATTATAATCACGTTAAAATGAGGTCAACCGGCAGACCCTTTGGTAGCTGGAGTGAAAGTGGCCACCATAGGCTCATGTATTTGAATACCTGGTTCCCAGCGGATATCACTGTTTGGGAGGGTTAGGGGGGTGTGGCCTTGTTGGAGGAAGTATGTCACTGGAGGTAATGGACTCTAAACCTCAGGAACCATAAGCCAAAGTAAACTCTTTCTTCTGTAACTTCCTTGGTCATAGTGTTTTATCACAGCAACAGAAATACAGGCCCTAAACCCGTGAGTAGTGTCTTTATGAAAAGAGGTAAGTATGGGCAGACCCTAGGGAGAAGGTGCTATGAAGAGGTTGAAGTCACGGAGGGAATGGGCTGCTGTGGTGTTCCTATGGACAAGAAATAAAGGCAAATCTGACAACACCAGAGAAGCCTGGACAACCAGAATTCTGGGCAACTGTAAGAGGCAAAGGTAGATCCTCCTACAGAGAGTCCCGAGAGCAAGTGGTGGGGAGACCTGTAGACATCCTCATTTCTGACTTCCTGCCTCTGCACTGTGAGCAAATCCCTTTCTGTTGTTGACGCCCACCAGTTTATGGCAGCAGCCCTAGGAGACTAGGCCAGCATTCAGGACACAGAAGGAGCTGGAGTAACCTGGAGGTGAGCCTCAGGGAGCTGAGGTCAGAAAGAAAGGCCAAAGCTGGAGGGGTGGGGTTGGCCAGGAGTGACCAGGAGGCCCCTGTTTTTTTTGTTTGTTTGTTTGTTTGTTTTGTTTTGTTTTTTTTCAACATGTAGACTTTATGCAGTAGTCCCTTGTGATGGCTTGGGTAGGCTTCTGCCCCTCGCCAGCAAACGGTTCTTGGGACCAAAACCTGCAGGGAGTGGGGGAAGAGGATTTTGAGTGCTGTGCTAAGTAGAGTTCAGTTTCTGTGCTCACTTCACGTCTTTATAGCAGACAGGGTAGCCTCTCTTGCTGGCCCATCCCCTTACCCAAGTCCTTCCTATTATGCCTGCATCATGAGCTCCCCAGAGACCACTAGGAATCCAAATTTGTATGCAAAAGCAAAGAGCCTTTATTGCAAGCTCAAGCTTGGGCTTCCCGTCCATTCTGACACAGCAGTTGAATCAAGGAAAGCATTGAACTCAGTTATGGCAGGGTTTTTAAGGAGTAAAGGATGGGGGTGTGGAATTCCAGATTCAGATGGGGGTTGAATTCCTGATTGGGCAGGAGTGAGGTGACAGAAGTTTTGTCAAACAATAATTGGTACTGGTGTTGCTGCAAGGAAATTGGCAACCCATATACAAGTGATGTAAGCGATCCTTTATGTTCTAGAGCCTTTAGTACTGGTTTGTCTCAATTCTGATTGGTCCCCTTCAGGGTACAGTTTGTGGCTTTTCCTGGTTGTTGTAATGGTGAGTCCTAATCCCAGTATTGTTAGTCTGCAACCTCTCATGGCTGTACTAATGTTAAGTGAAGCGTCATCACTTCTCATGTCTGTTCAGAACTGCCTCCTGCAATCAACATGGCTTCAGAGTCTGTGCCTGTGAGTCTGGAAACTCATCCCTCAAGCCTTGAATCAAATCAGCTAATGAACATATCTGAACTGGCCCTACTTCAGCACCAAAGGGAACTTAACAATTCCAATGGACCCACGTGGGCTGCAACTCTGAGTATTAGTTCATCATTTTAATTATATCTTCCCTAGGGATACCCCCAAACTATGCCCCTCACCAGCCTTCTCCCACTCTCTTTAAATCAAAGCCTTTTGACATTGGTTTACTTATAATCCCAGTCTCCAACTAAGGTTTATCCTGGTGAATTTGACATCTACAATCCATTAGGAAAAGAAATTTGTAAATAATAATTTGCAATGAAAGGAATTCTAGATTTTTATCTTAATACACATGGTCATATTTACATTCTAATTTCAAACTAAACTTTTCTATGACGGTTTTTAGCTAGAGTGTGTCTGTTGAAACAAGTCAATTGGTAAAAAAAAAAAAAAAAGTGACTTGGAGAATGTGCAGAGCTGTGCATGGTTCTTCATCTTGCACATGTATGCACGCCTCTGTAGAAATGGTCCCCCAGAGACCATTCAGTTGTGATAGGAACTAGATTATGGTATTCCTGGAGTGATCATCTGTTTCCCTAAAACAGGAGGAAGTAGGTAACAGAACTGATAAGCCTGAAGACACAATCAAAAGATAAGAAGGGAGCCAGAGAGGTAGCCCATTGGTTAGAGTTCTTGCTGCTCTTACAGAGGACCCAAGTCAGTTTCCAACAGCCATGTGGGGTGGTTCACAATAACCCCAGCTCCAGGAGATCCAACATCTTCTTCTGGTCTCTCTGTGCGTGCGTGCGTGCGTGCGTGTGTGCGTATGCACGCACATGCACACACACACCCTAAAATACAGCTCTTCCCTTGAATAGCTGCCCTTCCGGGGTATGTTAGAGGCACTTGCTATAGAAAGGATTCCCTCTAAGACCATACTTCTCAGCCTGTGGGGCACCACACCTTTCGGGTAGAACTACCCTTTCACAGGGGTCACCTAAGACCATCAGAAATATCATCTATTTACATTATGATTCATATCAGTAACAAATTTTCAGTTATTTGAAGTAGCAAAGAAAATAATTTTATGGTTGGAGTCACCACAACGTGAGGAACCATATTAAAGGGTCGCAGCATTAGGAAGACTGAGAACCACTGTGCTAAGATGTATTCACATTCTTAAAACTCTGTTTGCAAATTGTCTCCTCATTTTGCTGTGCACCTGAGGCCCACAGGAAGCATTGTGTGGCTCACAAGGAATTGGCGGTGAGCCTTGGTGTGAGAGAAACAAATGCCAGGTGGAAAAAGGTGACAGTGGCCAGTGCCAAAGGATGCTGGGAAAGTCCCCACACTAGGAAAAGGCACCAAGGAGACACATGGTTGCAAACCTTAGTTTTAGAAATGAACCAGTAGGTAAAGCAAAGCAATCACATGAGATGCACTTCTTAGGATAGAGCCTCTGGAAACTTCTAAAAGAGCTCTCTGGATTGATTGATTAACTGATTAATTGATTGATTGATTAACTGATTGATTGATCGATCGATTGATTCTTTACTAATATTATGCTCAAATAGTCAGAAATGTTGAACTCCGCACGTCAAATCTTGGGACCTTAGGTCAAGCACATTTGCTGATGTCCGGCTTGCTTTCTAGCCCTCCATTTTCTCCCTTCCTTCTTAGTCCCCCTTTAAGTGGTCCCTTCCTTGAAAGGTTTCCTGAAAAATAGGGTTTTACTCCTTCTTCTTTGTCCTGAAGTAGATACACAGTTCCAACTGAACCCCAAAGGGATCCTGAGAAAGGCTGAGCAGCGTATGACACCGAGCATTAAATATTAGCTCAGGGCTGTGTGTGTAACTCACCTGTACAGTGTCTGCTAGACAACTGAGGCCCGAGGTTGCAGCACCACATAAACGGGCAGAGATGCATGCCTACAATAACAGTGCTTGGGAGGCGGAGGCAGGATAGTCAGAGGTTCAAGGTCATCCTCAGAGGAGTAGGGTGGTCCAGGACAACCTGGACTAGAGACCACATCTTGAGAAAAAAAATTATCAGAGGATGAATATGATCAAAATACATTATATTCATGCATGAAAATGTCATAATGAAACATCTTGTGTATAATTAATATATGCTAATAACCATATTTTTAAAAATCAGGAGTACACTAGTGAAGGGCACAACAAGGAAACATTGTTGGGGACAATGAGAAAAGAATGTCCTGGGTACAAAATCACAGAGGAAGGAGCACTGCTTTACCGTGGGGAGGAGCACTGCCTTACCGTGGGGAGGAGTGTGGTGATATATTATGTATCAAATAAAGCTTGCATGAGGATCAGAGGACAGTCGAGCCAGCCACTAGATTAAACATAGAGGTCAGGCAGTGGTGGCACACACCTTTAGTCCTGGCACTTGGGAGGCAGATATGTCTGGATCTCTGTGAGTTCAAGTCCACCCTGGACTACATGAGATTGACTCAGTCTAGGAGAGAAACAGAGCCAGGCAGTGGTGGCACACACTTTTAATCCCAGTACTGGGAAGCACACACCTTTTAATCCCAACACTTGAGATCTCATGCCTTTGCTATCAGTATTTGGGAAGCACACACACCATTAATCCCAGCACTAAGAAGGAAGTGAAATGGCTGGGTGGAGAAAGGTGTATAAGGTGTGAGGAGACAGGAACTAGAGAGCCCTTTTGGCTGAGGACTCAGAGGCTTTCAGTCAGAGGATTCGTGGAGATCGGATCTCACCTTCCATTCAGCCTGAGGATTCGGTAGTGGTGAGAAGTTTCTCTAGTGGCTTGTTCCTCTGTCCCTCTGATCTCTCAGCATTCACCGCAATATCTGGCCCCAGGTTTTTCTTATGAGACTTTTAGGAATTCATGCAATAAAGGAGCACTGCCTTGCCGTGGGGAGGAGCGGGAAGAGACTTTCTGATGTCATACTGATTCTAGTGTTTTCAGATCAGTAATGACAGCAGTTTAATGAGGAGCTACACACTTTATGAAGAATTCATATTACTTTCTTTTTAGAAATAGATGTTAGAATACTTACAGATGAAGTGATGTGATGCCAACACCTTGCTTGAACATCATTAGGACTAGATTGGGCAGGGCTGTGTTAAAGCTGGTGGCGGGGTGGTGAGGCCACCTTCTTCTTCAGATTATCATTGCTGCTTTTTTCTGTGTTTGAAAATTATCATAAGAATTCTTTTTCCTTTTCACTCTGTTTATGACAGAGTCTGGCTATGTAGCCCAGGTTGGCCTCAAATTCATGATCCTCCTGCCTCAGTCTCCTAAGAGCTAGAATTATAGGCAAGGACACAGCTTCCAGCTTCCATACTAATCCTTAAAAACATACTACAGTTGGTTATAAAATATCTTGCTTTGAACCTCACTGATGCAACCTCAGTTTTAACTTACAGTTGCCGTGGCTCGCTCCTGTCCCCTTCTCAGACCTCCGTGACTCCCTCCTCAGGGGGCCAACTTGTCTGGATTCATCTCCACCTCACCCTCTCACTAGGGAGCCCTGTCCCCTTTCTGCCATGCTTTAATGGACTCCTGACAGCTTCTGTCTGGAAGAATCTGCTCACTGCTAAGGATGGGACAAGCTACTCCGATGAAAGCCCCTACAGTCCCTTGCACCAACACTAGAGTTCAAGAGGAGGCAACTTCCTGTCCCGAAAAGCAAAGAGTCGGCCTCAGACTCAATGTACACTACGTCTTCTTTAACTCAGACAAGCATCTGATTCATCTCCAGCCCCAGAAGTCCCAGCCAGCACAAAGCCTCTGCAGACAGGAGCATGGGGCACTCCGTGGCACTCAGTCCGTCTCCTCCATCCTTCCCTCCTCAGAGCTACCTCAGCAGGCAGGGAGGCTCTGGGCTCACTTCTTGCCTGACCACCCATGTCAGCCACACACATCTAAAATTGTCAGCGGCTGCCAGACACAGTCCTGTAGACATTCACCTTACCATGCTCATGCAGCTGCCCACTTCCCTGGGTCCCCCCAGGCATCCAAACCCAAGGTAACACAGAGATACCTTCAGCTTGCTGTCACATTGCCTTGGGTTTTCCACTCACAAAAGGGCTTCTCTTCCGTGATCATTATTTTAGCATCTTACTATTTTACATGCCTTCCATTTTAAAAACAGCAACTACGGCCAGCCTCTTCCTCCTGGAGCCCCGAGGTCTCAGTGTCTCCTTTGTAGTAGAATCTGTTCACCCCCTTGGGAGGTCTTGAGAAGGGGTGTGTCTCCTGAGCTCCCCACACTTCTGTCAGGGTTCCCTTTACAGTTTGGGGGGCACCTCTACCTGGACATACATCTGGAATCCATCTTTTGGTTGTGGAAACAGATTGTTTATTTGTGACTTTGCTTTTCCCTCCCAGTGACCCATAAAAACTTCAGCCAACTCATTTTTTAGTCTGTTTGGGTCTTAAAAATTAGTAAGAATAAATAAGCTTTGCTGGGAATGAGAGCGGATTCAATTTATTCTTAATATGTCTTATCGTTAAAAAATAATAATAACCAAAAGCAGAAAATGTACTATTCTGGCATTCTAAGAGGTTTGTGTTTTTCTTTTTAGCTTATCTGTATTTTCAATTATTCCATAAGGATCATGTATTATTTTGTAATTTTTAAAATGTACTTGTTATTTATTTGTTCTTTTTAGCTAAGAGTCTCAGCCTCCGAACTGGTGATGTTTGGATGTCAGATTTTGTTGGGACAGAAATGGAGGACAGTGTGTCAGGCACATTGTGGGGTGTTCAACAGCACACCCGTTTTTACCCATCCCACACCAGCGGCAGCCACAACGTCATAATGAAAATGTCTTCAGATTTTGCTAGAGGTCCCTTGTGGTTGAGGGAGCAAAACATCACTCTTGTTTTAAAACGGTTGTGTTCAGTTGTAAGGACTAGAGGTTTAGGGAAGGGGATACTGAATCTTAGTTAGGTGAACAAGAAGCTTTCGAGGGCCACCAGGCTGCTGAAATCGAGGAAGAGACATGTCTAAACAATGAAGCTCAATTATATAATGCCCAGGTTCTGGGAGCCTGGGAGAATGGGTGGGGTGGGGCAACAGAGTGGCCAGTTCGGTGCAACTTTGAAAATGACCAGAAAGCACATCAGGGCCCAGACATGTTCCAGAAGCTGTAGAATTAGGCCTCTGTGGCCACCAGTCAGGAACTCTGGCTCCCCAGAAAGATAAGCAGAGGAGAGAGTGGGATATGGTTTTATGTGAGAGAAGCAATTTAAGCAATAACATCGTAAAACTGTCGTCATCAGAGTGAGAGGAAAGGGGGGAGGTGGTGTGCTCTGCCCTTGATCCAAGGTTATCTGCAACCCTATTTTCTTCTGATTCGTTGGTCTTCCCAGCTCTGTGAGCACAGCCCTGTCAGGAGACTCAAACTGCTCAGTGGTAAAAGCCCTTGTCCCAGTTTTTGAATGAATATGGGATGCAGAGATGAGCCAGAAAGAGACTCAGCTCCCACCTCTCTCCCCTGAGGAGTAAGTCTGAGAGTTTCCATAGGAACCTTAGGAGATCTGCTGAGACTGGAAAGGTGAGAGATGCTTGGAGCAGGTTGAGTACAGAGCAGTGGTTTGCTGTGGCTGGGAAGGGTGTGGAATGGACCATTATAGGAAAAATAGATGCCAGCCTTGCCAGGCGGTTCCTCAACTCAGTAGTGCAACCGTTTGTTTTTTGTTTTGTTTTTTTTTTTAAGTCTTATTTATTTTGTATACAGTATTCTACCTGCAGGCCAGAAGAGGGCGCCAGATCTCATTACAGATGGCTGTGAGCCACCATGTGGGTGCTGGGAACTGAACTCAGGACCTTTAGAAGAGCAGCCAGTGCTCTTAACCGCTGAGCCATCTCTCCAGCCCTCAGGACTGCAACCTTAAAGCACTGCCTGGAACCTGGCTCTCGGGCTCTGAGTCTCCACTGAAGTCTTGCTACTCCACCAGTCTGCAGCAGGAAAACTGCCTGCCTTGAGCAAGTGTTGTAGTGGGGACGAGCATGGACTAAAGATCTCCAGAGTTGGGGGCAAGCCTTAGAAAGGTGAGGGGAAGATTTGAGAACGGCGGGGCAGGGGAAGAAAAACAAAGCAAACCAAACCGTGGTACTGAGAACTTCGTCTGAGAATCCTGGCATGACCTCTTCGCTATACTGTGCAGCTTGTAGTTGTAGAATATGGGTGATGCTCCAGGTTGAGTCGCGCCCCTCCCCCCAATGTGATGAAGTCTTATTAGCCAGTACCTCACAAAGTAACCTTATTTGGAAATAGAGTCACTGCAGGTATCGTGAGTTAACATGAGGTCACACGGAAATATAAGTGTCCCCTGTCTAAGGCTCCAAGACCCTTGAGCATGTAGGTGGCAACCCTATGCTGGAGGAAGGCTGAACCTGCTTTGGAAGCTGCAACCCCATCAGCAAACTTTGCAGCGTTATCCTCCCTTCTCTTGAGCATTCTCACTCTGTGGAAGACAGTCCTAAGGCTCAACATCCCCGCCCCCCAGGAATCCAGTGGTGCTAATGACTTCCTGTCATCTCTTTCTTTCTTTAAAAAAAAAAAAAAAAAAAAAGACATTTTAGCTAGGCAATGGTAGAGCACGTCTTTAATCCCAGCACTCAGGAGGCAGAGGCAGGCGGATCTCTGTGAGTTCAAGGCCAGCCTGGTCTACAGAGTGAGTTCCAGGACAGCCAGAGCTATACAGAGAAACCCTGTCTCAAAAAAAAAAAAGAAAAGAAAAGAAAGAAAGAAAGAAAGAAAGAAAGAAAGAAAGAAAGAAAGAAAGAAAGAAAGAAAAAGACATTTTATTATGTATACGAGTGTTTTGCTTGCATATATATATATATATATATATATATATATATATATATATATATCACATGTATGCCCGGTGATCCACGGCACACATGATCCTGCATTCACACAAATGAATGCACATGATCACACAAGAACACAGAACCTGCTCCACTACACAGAGAATATGAACTCTAAACTTCCTGTCTTGACCCCACAGGCCCTCCTGTCTTTCATGCCTGGATGAACTTTGCTCCAGTCAGTTTTTCCTTCAGTTCTCTGAAAAACCCAAGCCTCCTGCCTCAGGGCCTTTGCACTGGCTGGTCCCTGCGCCTGGAAAGATCTTACCTGTATGTGCCGTGTAGCTGACTTCTCTGTACCCTTTGAGCATCGGTTCAGAGAAGCCTCTGCGAAGGCCAGGGCCACCTCTCCACAGTTCTTTGCCAGGCCACCCTTTTCAGTGTCTTCTTCCCAGGGGGCCCCGCCTTGCCTCCTGTGGTGGCCTCCTCACCCCGGCAAGCCCTCCCTGGAATTTGGGCTCTGTCTAAGAGAGGACCTTGCTGGTCTCGTCCTGCACAGCTTCTCCGTGTATATTAAGTACACAGAACATGTTTAAGAAACGTTTTCTTAGTGACTGAGATTTCAGAATGGACGGTGTGTGAGAGAAAAATCCTTCTCAGCGCCTTTTACAGTGCACCTGTCCCTCAGCCCACGAGGGAGCGCAGCCAGACACACGTGTGGAAGAGTTTCCAGTGGTGGTTTCCAAGTACAGGTCACTTTAGGAACTCCAAGGAAAGAAAGCACAGCAGCTAGCATTCCGGGAAACAGACAGGAAATCGTGCAGGAAGTACGGCAAGAAGGGGTGATTGCGGTCCCCTCTTCTGGAGAGGAAGGGAGGCCATCAAAATGTCCTCACTCCTCCCGGGGAGCAGAGAGAGCAGCTGGGTGCTTCTTCGGGTGCACTAAAGGAAAGAATTTCAAAAGGAGTTGTAGGCCAGTGTGCTTAGATAGTTTTATGTCAACGTGACAATCTAAAGTCATGGGAGAGCAGAGAGCCTCAATTAAAAAAAAAAAAAATCCCTTCCTAAATTCAAGCTGTCTGCAAACCTGGAGGGTATTTTCTTAATTAGTGATTGATGGGGGGGGGAATGGGGGAGGCCATCCATAGGCTGATGGTCCTGGGTTCTAGAAGAAAGCAGACTGAGGAGCAAGCCACGAGGAGAAAGCCAGTAAGCAGCACCCCTCCATGGCCTCTGCATCAGCTCCTGCCTCCAGGTTCCCGCCCTGTTTGAGTTCCTGTCCCGACTTCCTTCAGTGATGGACTATGGATGTAGAAGTGTAAACCAAATAAACCCTTTCTTCTCAACTTGCTTTTGGTCATGGTGTTCCGTCACAACAATAGTAACCCTAACTAGGACAGGCAGTCTGAGCTCATTTCAGTGTTATTTATTGAAGGACCTAAAGCCGGAAGTTGGACAGACCGACAGGCAATGCCAGCACCCACCAGTGCAAAGACCAGTCAGGACTTGTTTGACTCGGTTGTTGAGGCCGTGGGGCTGGCAGCTTGAACACTGAAATTTCTCCAGAGGAATAATGAAAGTGCAGGTGAGACAGAACGATCCTGTCTGTCACAAATGCACACAGTGCATGGCGGCCTGCGCAGACATCCCTGGCCAGCGGATTATCAAGCTGTAAATATCACTTGGATGATGGAAAAGCAAACCCAGCCGTTTCTTCTTTAGTCTAGAGAGGGGTGGAACAGTCCTAGTCCTAATAATCTGTCGGAAATAAACAACTCACACCAGGACCAACGTGGCAGGACAGCAAGGTCCACCTGTCCAGAGGAAAACCAGTGATTACATGACAATTCCCTCCAGCACAACGCTGTCTGCAAAAGACTGCACCGTGACTGAGGACGTTCCCTGTGATGAAGAAACTCACTGACAACCCTAAACATCTGTGAAGGTCACCTCACTGCCAAGAGATAAAAACCAAGATTTGCCAGCAAAGACTTACAAAGCACAGCCAGAAGTTGTTCTAAACCATAGCAGTGTGGGAATGTGAAGTGTGTCTCTGGGCTTAGAGCTGGGGAACTGGGGAACCATGGGAACTCTGAGGGCTACCCTGGGTCCAGTCCTTGCTTTACCGCTTACTGGGTGGCCTGGGCCACCGCACTCTGCCCAGCAATTCTAACATTACGCCATAGTGAAAAATTCAGGAATTCATAGCTATGTCTTTACAGGTATAATAAAGTCTAGCACACAGCAGGGGCACAGTCATCTTCCTTCCTGAAGTTTAGAACTGTACCCACCTCTAAAGAGGTCGAGTGAGGCCAATGGTAGAGGCTTCTGGCTCATCATATACCAGACTCATAGATGGACTTGACGATGAGACCCTGGGGCTACAGAAGAAGAAGGGAAGAATCAGGTCATCTAAATTACGCCAGGGCAGTTCTTGCTGGGAGGGCTTCCTTGGGGGTCTGGCCACAGGCTTATCCCAGTTCTGTCCTGGAGACAATAAACTAGTGTTGTGATTAACACCTTCCATCCTCCCAGGGAAGCTCTTTAAGCAGTAAGGTAAATGACTCAAAAGAGCTTCAGGAAGTCCCTGAAACTGACCAGTTTCACTAGGCTCCTCCCTGCCAGAGTAAGCAATAAAAGCTGAGAGTCCTTTTCAGAAGAGCCAAGCCAGGCTGCAAAATAGACTCTCAGACAAGCAAAGCTCCCTGGGTGAAGCAGAAAGCAGCCGAGCTGCCTGGAAGAGGCTTAGACCAGCCAAGGCACTTGAAAAAGTCACTCTCCGACGTGTTGAGCCGCCTGGAGGCTGTGCACTGTGCTCCAGGTTCCCAGCTTCGTGAGCCGTCACCCAGGCTGGGGTGGGCTTTGGTGATGCAGCTGTCTTTGAGTCATGTCTGCTCCTGTAAGTCACCCTTCACCCATATTCCTGTAGGTAACCCTAATTATATTCATTGGTTCACCGAGTCCTTTGGCCTGTCACGGGTTCCCTATCTGAGGGTGAGTAGACATGTGTGTTGCATCTCCCCAGCAAACGTTCTGTCACATAACAACCAGCCGTGCCAAAGCTGCGATTCTGGCTTACAATGGCCTGACGCAGCATCTCTCCTAAAACCCCTTCTCCGTGCAGACAGGATTCTCAGCGCGTTGCCTCGTCTGATGCTCACCGCACTTCCACCTGGCGGAATGTCTCTTCTCTGCTTTACAGACGAAGAAACTGAGCGCCAAGAGATTAAGTCACACGTGGACACTCCCAGTCTCATCCCTCCGCTCACTGCTTGTTTTCTAGAATCCAGTTTAGTAATGAAGTTTTATTTAGTGTTTGTTTGCTTGTTTGTTTTGAGATAAGGGTGTCTTTACGTTGTCCTAGCTGTCCTGGAACTCACGCTGCAGACCAGG
Organism: Peromyscus maniculatus bairdii; assembly: GCF_049852395.1. Taxonomy (NCBI): domain Eukaryota; kingdom Metazoa; phylum Chordata; class Mammalia; order Rodentia; family Cricetidae; genus Peromyscus; species Peromyscus maniculatus. The sequence continues at coordinate 74,240,432 of NC_134854.1, forward strand.
CTGGCCTCAATCACAGAGACCTGCCTGCCTCTCCCTTCCCAGTGCTGGGATTAAAGGTGTGTGCCACTACCAAGTGGCAATGTGTGTGTGTGTGTGTGTGTGTGTGTGTGTGTGTGTGTGTGTGTGTAGAGATCCACACTTTAAAATATTTCTCCAAGTTAGCAATGTCCTTCAAAATTTAAATGTAGCTATCTTTAACCCAGTAATTTCTTTCCAAGAAATACACATGAGTAAGCATTCAAAGTGCAGAAAATATTCCAATGCAGCACTGTTTATACAGTATTATTTAAAAACTGGGACAACTGGACACACGCTTAAATGGCTACCACTGTGAAATTGGATAAATAATTTATGGCACGCCCATGCAATTAGGGTAGCATGGAAACATGAAAAATATTGCAACAGCTCTCTCTGCACTGACCTGGAAAGATGTCAGCCCAGGAAAGAAAAGAGGCAAGATAAAATGGAGAATACAGGATCAGTGAGAAAGCCCTGAGGGTCCAGGCACTTGTGGCCATCCCTGACCACCTGAGTTTAATCTAAGACACCCACATGATAGAAGGAGAGAACTGACTCTCACAAAGTATCCTCTGACCATGAGCATCATTGCATACAGGAGTCCCCTCCACACACCTGTGGCTTCCAGGCTGTGCCTTGCCCTGAGGGACTTCACTTCATTAAACTGCAATTGGCTCCATTCAGAGTGCAAATGCTGAAGCAGGGTGAGCATCTCATTGTGCAACACACACACACACACACAAATAAATAAATAAATAAATAAATAAATAAATAAATAAATAAATAAATAAATAAAACTCAGAATGTAGAATGAACTCAAGTTTTATAAAAATAAATGTTATTCTTTTGTATAGTGAAAACAAACCTAGAAAGTTAAAAATATCACTTAGCTAGTTATGGAAATTTTGCCTTTCATTGCATTTGTACTTTATTTTTTATAATGGGAATGTGTTGACTTTTAAATCAGAAACAAGAGAAGATGTCTATCTTCATGCTGGTCTTCCTTGTCTCGTCTGGTCCTGTGATGACCCTGTAAGGTGTGTAAAGCAGGTGGTGCTAATGTTCAAAGGAGATCACGAACACAGGAAGTCACCTGATCAAACAGTGTGTGTGACCCACACGCTCTGCTGCAGCATGCTCCAGCTCTGAATGAAACGTCTGACAGTTGCTGCTGCAGCCAATCAGTGACAGGCATGACGCATCCTTACCGGAGAAACTGCATCAGAGTCCTGCAGTTAGACCTCAAGAGTGATGGGGAAGCTGGAGGAGAAACCAAGAGAAAATGGCAAAGCGGTCAGGTGACAGTGCCGTGTCCATACACTGGACAGATCCAGAGGGCATAGACATCAACCCTGACTACAGTTCTGTGGAGTTCGTCCCATTCCCTGCACTGTGTTACTCCATCTATGAAACTGTGGCTTCCAGGCTGTGCCCTGCCCTGAGGGACTTCACTTCATTAAACTGCAATTGGCTCCATTCAGAGTGCAAATGCTGAAGCAGGGCGAGCATCTCATTGTGCAAGCCAGCAACCACCCCACCCCCACAGACCACAGGGCATACTATTGTGGTGATACATTGTGCACCCCAATATATTGTGTAGCCTAATAGCATATCCTAATAAACTTATCTGGGCATCAGAGAACAGAACAACCACTAGATTCGACATAGAAGCCAAACAGTGGTGGCACACACACCCTTAATCCTATCACTTAGGAGGCAGAGATCTGTCTGGATCTCTGTGAATTCAAGGCCACACTGGAAACAGAGCCAGACGTGATGGCACACACCTTTAATCCCAGTACTTGAGATCTCATGTCTTTGCTTGGGAAGGACACACACCTTTAATCCCAGGAAGTGATGGCAGGAAGCAGAAAGGTATATAAGGCATGAGGACTAGGAACTAGAACCTTTTAAGCAGTTCAACTGAGACCCTCAGGGGTGAGGATTCAGAGGCTTTCGGTCTGAGAATTCGTGGAAATAGGATTGGCTGAGGAGTTGGTGAGGTTGGCTGTAGATTGTTCTGTCTCTCTGCTCTTTTAGAATTCACCCCAATATCTGTTTCTGGGTTGTTTTTTGTTGTTGCTGTTGTTGTTTTATAAGACCATTTAGTAATTTGTCTTACATACTATAGCCTATTCTTGCTCGCCAAGAGGTGCCATCTATGAACTTATCAAAGTAAACTGGAATACATGAACACACCAAAATCCTGTCAGAGAAATCCAGCTGGTGAACTTACCACACACATTGGCTACAACCTCTCTCCTGGACTATAGAAGAAGGAACAGCCCAAGACTGAGGCACAGTGGTGCACTGACTCACCACCTGCTCACTCATCATGAGCCTGCTTCAGGAAGGTTGCCATAGTGATGGAATTCTGGCTCAGCCTGTGTGTCTTAGTCAGGGTTTCTATTGCTGTGAAGAGACACCACCACCACGGCAACTCCTATAAAGGAAAACATTTCATTGGGCTGGCCTACAGTTGAGAGGTTTACTCCATTATCATCATGGTGGGACATGGCGGCATACAGGCAGGCACGGTGCTGGAGAAGGAGCTGAGAGTTCTACATCTTGATCTGTAGGCAACAGGAAGTGAACTATATCACTGGGCACAGCTTGAGCACAGGGAGTCTCAAACCCCACCCCCAAAATGACACACTTCCTCCAACAAGGCCACACCTCCTAATAGTGTCACTCCCTTTGGAGGCCATTTTCTTTCAAACCACCACACCATGCAAAGCCCTGGGTTTAAAGCGCAGCACCCACCCACGTCTGTCTCAGTCTCCAGGCTCCAATGCAGGACAATACCTACTGCCTTTAGCACCGTCTGCTTCAAACTGACCCTCAGACTGCCCGTCTACCATCCAGACCTGCACCTGACAACCGTTCTGCCTTGTAGCTTCATAAAAGCTCTTATGTACTTCCCTACAGGACTCTTCTGACCAGTGGACATCGGCATTGGCTCTCTGTCCCGGCCTCTAGTGGAGCCTCTCTGAACTCTGTAGTCCATTTATAAGACCCTTTCTTAGCCACTGTAACACGCATGCACGAGCACACACACCACACACCACACACCCACACACACCACACACAACACACACAACACACACAACACACACACACAACACACACCCAGAGCATGTTAAAGACATAAATGTAAAACATATATAAATGTAAAACACAGATACACACACACATATATATATCATTATAATAGGGCTGGAGAGACTGCTCAGTGGCGTGGATAAGGCACTTCCGGCAGCCTCCCACCCACCCCCACATGGTGGAAGGAGAGAACTGATCCTTGCAAGTTGTTCTTTGACCTCCTCCACCCACATGCCATGGCACATGGCGCGCACACACACACACACACACACACACACACACACACACACACACACACAAATGCACAATAAATAAATAAATGTCGTAAGAAAACATTATACTACAAGAAGCTGTGGTTGCTAATGGCCATGTCATCACGGGCAGCAAAGCAGAGGCAGATCATAAACACATATCCAGAAACACATAACATAGTTGCCTTTCTCACTGCTTTGGGAGAAAGCCCAGCAATGGCAACTTAAGGAAGGAAGGTTTGTTTGGGCTCACAGATTACAGGTATAGTCTGTCATGGTGGGGAAAGTGTGGCAGCTGGGACATACGGCAGCTGCTCACACTGCATTTGCAGTCAGAAAACAAAGAGCGATGAACCGCGATGCTCAGCCAGCTTTCTCTGTCATTCCGTCCAGGAGTCCAGACTGCAGGAGGAAGCCACCACACATCAAAGTAGGTTTTTCCTCCTCTGTTAAGCCTCTCTGGAAATCGCTTCATAGACACACCCACAGGTGTGTTTCCATGGTGATTCTAAACCCAGGCCAGTTCATAACGAAGATGAACCATCACAGTTCTGCCTCTGTCGTCATGACAGCGAGCCTGCCACGTTAAGTCGCAACACTCTACCCCTAAAAGTCTCATTCTCAACTCATAATGCAGAATGCAAAATGTATTTAGTCCATGTCCTGGTTTTGATTTATGCTGCTTTAAAAGTCATCATCCTTAAAAATTCCAACTCTTGAGGGAAAATATAACTCTGTGTGAAATGGTAAGAATTAGCTAGTAGAGCCAAAGGGGGCGAGAAAGCAGGTTAATGAACTCTTCTGTGTGTCAGGATCTAAGATGGCCAAGGCATCCAGAGAAGAACGTGACAAAGATTCTACATCAGACCAGGGTGACCAGATGATAGAGCGTGAGCTTGGGACAGAGCTGGGTTCCCAGACAACCCTCACCTCCTATAGGTCAGTGTTCAAGACACCTGACCTATGTGGCTGGTGCTGCCACCTCAAAGAAATTTTTAAAAACTACTTTTCGTGTCTATTGGCGCAATTTGAAGAAATATGGATAGCCCTGCTGTGGTGCCGGGCATGAAGCAGGTATTACAGTTGCTGGTGTTTTAAAGAAAAACTCTTGAGACCTGGGGAGTGCTGAAGTAGAAAGGTTTATTGAGCTGTTACAAACAGAACCCAGAATAGGACAAGGTCCCGGGACACGTGTCACAACCGCTGCAGCCGGGCCAGATAGTGGTCGGCTAGATGATGACATGTCTCTCCTGCTTGTCAAAACCCGGAGAAGGAAAACTTAAGTCTTTGAGCTTAGGCTTAATAAACTATATCCCAGTTTATTAATAAAGTGAACACCAGAGGGTCAGATAAGAGAAGGCAGGGAGAGTCTGGGGGCAGGATGGCACCTCCTAAAGAGACACACTAGCTGCTCTTGGGCCAATGGGGGTGTCTTCATTAGGGTTTCTATTGCTGTGAAGACACCATGACCACAGCAACTCTTATGAAGGAAAACATTTAATTGAGGTGGCAGCGTACAGTTTCAGAGGTTCAGTCCATTATCATCACGACAGGGAGCATGCAGACAGACATGGTGCTGGAGAAGCAGCTGAGAGTTCTAGGTCTTACAGGCAACAGGAAGTGATCTGAGACACTGGGCCTGGCTTGAGCATAGGAGACCTCAAAGCCCTCCTCCACGGTGACACACTTCCTCCAACAAGGCCACGCCTACTCCGGCAAGCCCCACCTCCTAATAGCGCTACGCCCTTTGGGAGCCATTTTCTTTCAAACCTCCACAAGGGGTGAGTAGCCCAGAGAGTCTGTGTGTGAACTGAATGCTGTAGCACCTGGATTCCCCACCGGGGTTCTAGCATATGCTCAGGACTAGGAACAGTGTTTGCTGGTTTTAGCCACAGCTCTTAACTGATTACCTTCCCCATCCCACCCTCTCCAACCTCTTACTTAAATTTAGAAAATTTAGAATCATTTGCCTTATCAATAGCATTAAATGGGGCCAGAGAGAAGGCTCAAGGCAGGCTGTTCTTGCAGAGGACGCAACCTCCTGGAGCTCCAGCAAACCAAAGTGATGTCATCAGGGACTGGAGAGATGGCTCGGCAGTGGGGAAGTAAGGAGAGGAAGGCAGATCCCTGGGGCCACGTGGCCATTCTGCTCCCCACCAGTGAGCGATCTCAGGAAACGTGAGTGGACAGTGCCTAAGGAATGACACCTGAGGTAACCCTCTGACTTCCACACACGTGCACGCACAACCACGTGCACTTGCTACACACACACACACACATTTTAACTATTGAATTATTAATTAAAATATGATTTTTCAGTTTTAAACACATACATGGAGACTGTGATTGTCAACTTGACTAGATCTGAAATCAAGTAAAAGGCAAGCCACTGGGCACTCCCGTTTGAGATTTTCTCGGTCATGTTATTTGCAGTGGGAAGACTCACCCTGATTGCGGGCTGCACCTTCCAGCGACAGCCCAGATAAAAGATGGAAATGGGAAGTTTTGCTTTTATCCACATGCCTTCATGCTCACTGGTAAGCCCATCTGCTCTGTTGTTGCTGATGCTGCGTGCCTTAGCTGATGTTAGAACCCAACTTCAGGCTTCTAATGTAGCCTGAAGACCAGCAGCTCTCCAGGAATCCTCAGGGCCTTTAGTGCCAGATTGGGACTGCAGAGACACCCAACCTCATGATGTGAGCAACTACAGGTTTCTTGGCTTCTCCTGTATGAGACGACCATATTGTTGGACTACCCGGATCTGTAAGCCAATCTAATAAATCCCCCTTTAACAGATATTCATTCTGTTGGTTCTGTTCCCCTGGAGAACACAGACTAATCCCCATACATATATAATCTATACACGATATATATAAAATTCTGGGTGCCCGTTCTTATTTTTGCATGATTCACAAGTTAGTAGTTTTACACTATTAAGCTTTTTTAATCTGAAGAAGAAAATCCCATGGTGTGAAATGTGCATGTAATTAAAATTTATACCAATAAATGTTTTATTGACACAGCCTCACACATTATTCATTATAATCTATCTAGGGTTGTTTTCTTGTTCTGATGGTGGAGCCGAGGTGTCGCAGTGGACGTGACGTGACTGCAAAGCCTCAGTAGTTATTCCCTGGTTTTCTGTAAGTCCGGCAAACCCCCGACTTAAAGAGAAAGTCACCCTTGCCTTTGAAGTTTGCCCTCCCCGTCGCCCCTCTGTCCCTCTTGCGTTCCTTCCCACAAAGAGACCCTTGTTGGGTCCTGTGACCTTGCTTGCTTCTGGGCTCTGCTATCCTTCTCCTAAACAAGTCCTTGCTCGATTTTGCCCATTTCCAGCCTGTGGAGAAAACCCTGCTGCCTTGTCTCTCAGGCTGTGGTTTCCTTTCCTCGCCCAACAGTATTTTTGAAATTCAGCAGCAGCTGGAGCTCCTGCATTCCCCGTCATGGCAGAATGGCATCGTGTTGCATGAGCAAGCCACAGCCTCCTTCTTCCTCCGCCCTCACGCCGACGGCTCTCCACACGTCCGTGGGTCCTTCTTCCTCCGCCCTCAGGCTGATGGCTCTCCACACGTCCGTGGGTCCTTCTTCCTCCGCCCTCACGCTGATGGCTCTCCACATGTCCGTGGGTCCTTCTTCCTCCACCCTCACGCTGATGGCTCTCCACACATCTGCAGATCTTCTCTGTGAACCATCTTTTCAGGGTCTCCTGGTGCTTTTGTGCAAGAGTGTGTCCAAGTCTGAGCGTGGAAATCCTGGGTGTGCCCATTTGCAGCTTCATCTGGATCACACCAGTTTATTTTCAGAAGTGGTTGTCCGGGTCTACACTCACCTCCCATACAAAAGCGACACCACTGTGCCCAACATTAGACAGCTTCAGACTTCAGTTTTGCCAATTTGATGGGTGTGAGTAACACCCCACTGTGATAAGATTCTGAATCTCATCAATTACTAATTTAATTTTTACTAAAAAAGATTAAATTACTAAAAAAAATTACTTTAAAAAAGGGTTTTTAAAAGATGGGTGTATCTTTATGTGTCCATCGGCCATTCACGCTGCTTCCACAAAATTCCTCTTTGTTTCCCATTCGTGTTTCTCAGTATGGGTTGTTTGTCTTCTTCTACTTTACCCCCCTCGTGTGTGTGTGTGTGTGTGTGTGTGTGTGTGTGTGTGTGTGTGTGTACATGTAGGTACACCTGCATGTGTATGTTCATTTGTGTAAATGCTTCCATCTCTCTCCTAATTTTTCAAGTTGGGGCCTCTCACTGGACCTGGATGTAGATGTAACCAACTGTCTTATTAAATAAGAAACACAGAACCAATGTAAAAGAGAAAGCCGAGAGGTCAGAGGTCAGAGCTAAAATCTCACCCTTCCTCCTGTGTGCTCCTAGCTTCCCAAAAGAGACATATTTCCTGTGTGTATATCTTTAAATAGTCTTTCTGTTCTGCCTTCTCATTGGTTGTAAACCCAAACACATGACTGCCTCGTCACTGCCTGTAAGTACCGCCCTCTAGGTCTTAAAGGCATATGTCTCCAATGCTGGCTGTATCCCTGAACACACAGAGATCTATGGGATTAAAGGCGTGTGCCACCACCACCACCACCACCACCACCACCACCACCACCACCACCACCACGCTCTTTCTATGGCTCTAATAGCTCTGACCCCCGGGCAACTTTATTTATTATCATACAATTAAAATCACATTTCAGTACAAATAGAATACCACCATACCTGGACCTCATCAGTCCCACCAGACTGGCTGTCCAGACAGGACCCTCCCGGACTGAGGTTACAGACACATACTGCCGGGCCTAGCTTTTTATGTGTGTGCTGGGAATCACACTCTTCCTCTTCTTTTCTGTTCCTATGTATACTCCATATGTTCTGGGTTTGAGTTATTTGTCAGTTGAAAATGTCTTCTGTGAAACTGTCTTTTTGAGCTCTTATATGGAATCTTGTCACATATACAAAGGGTCGTAATGTCAATAGAGTAAAATACATTCACCAATTCTTTCACACCATGAATTTTAACGGACATAATAGTTTTTTTTAACTAACTCCTGAAGCAGCTCTCCTGTTTGGAAGGTGGTTCTGTTTCCTGAAGTCTACATCCCATCCTAGCTAAACCACAAGACAGGAAAGAAAAAGGGCAAGTGTGGGGAAGCCCTTCTAGGAGAGGGATGGGAGAGAAGGGAGCCGAAAGATGGCCAGAGCCTCTAGGGGACTCAGCACTACCCCTCAGCCCGGGGGGGGGGGGGGGGGGGGGGCTCTGCTACCTTCACACCAGAGCCATTACAGTACATACAGCACAAAATACAGAGGCCAGGCTGCTGGGGTGAATCTGCATCTGGAGCCAAAATTCTGCCACCACCATGGGACTGATTACCCATCAGGATGGGGCTTGGGGTCTGTTGATATTCCTGAGTAGGAGGGTCATTTGATCCCTCACCTGAGAATCCAGTAACCCCCTCAGTCATTTGTACTAATCCTTCCCTAACCCCTGGTGGCCTAGGGCACTCAGGGAGCAGCTAGCCCGGGCTCAGGAAGACCGCAGCTCACGTGACTCACGGTCTATCTGTTGACCTGATAAGGAGCCTGTTATGCCAATTGAGCCCAGGTTGGCCTTTGCTGGCTTCACAGACCTTCTGCCTTCCATAGTCTCTATCCAGGCCTAATCTGGAATGTCCACCCCAGGTTCCTATCACTGGGCATGTTGACACCATGACAGCTCGACAGCAATCCTATGAATCTTTAGTGATCACCCAGCTTCTCTGAATCTCTTTCTATGTAGGAGGGAGGAGAGGCTTGGAACTCATTCTGCCCCATCACGACAAAGTTATTCCCCTGAGATGAGCTTCAACCACTGTTACAGACATCCCTTCTGGGGGGAGGGGAGCCTACCCTTCTTCATAAGGTCCCAGTGACAAACCAAAGCTCAATTCTACCCACAATTCACCCTGGGGAACCGATGAGTTTATTGGGCTTACATAAAGAGCGTGGGTGAGAGGTTACTGACGGGAGCATGGATGATCCCAAAGCAGCCACACTAAAAAGTCTCCACCGAGTGTGGATAATGGCTTCCCCATAGTTACGGAGATGGACTCTCCTTCCCTGGTCTTCCTGAGACCATAGAGGCAACAGCACAAAGGCCCGTCACCAGAACAGCTATCCTCCCCGAGTCCTCAGAGACAGGCGACCTTCCCTCTGCTGGCTGGGGCACTGAAGAAGGGAGAAAGCCTTGAGAGGGAATTAGGTTCTTGAATTTAACCTGACCAAGTCAGCCAGCCCCAGCTCGGAGTTAGACTTCACTGGGAAGTTTGGGCCACGCATCCACCACACCCCGACCACACTCAGCCATCGAGATGGAGCCTTAGACTGAGGAGATGAAGGAAGAGGAACATTTATGAGCTTCACTACACATTTCTACTGTACTTCAGTGGCAATTATCTGATCCTTATGGTATATGGGGAAGGCAGATGTGCAAAACAAGAGTCATCAGCTAAATCCATTGTAAAGTCATGGATAATATACAAAGCACCCACAGAAGTGGGAGAAATGAGCTATGTGTGTGGTGTTCTACAACAGTGTAGCAAAGTACCATCAACTTAGCACCTTAAGCCAAGACATCCTCTCAGCTCCTACTGCTCAAACTCTAGGTGTGGTTCATCTGGGGTTTCTGCAAGGTTTCTGTCAAGGTCCTGCTGGAGCTGGGTCTCCATCTGAGCAGTCAGCTGTGGAAGGATCATTTCCAGTCTCACGCGCTGTGTAAATTGAACTTGGACATTTACTTTCTTGTTGGGGATTGGAATAAGGGCCTCTGTCCTTGACGGCTAACAGTCAGAGGGGCCACACTCAGTTCTCTGCCACATGGGCCTCCACAGCACGGCTGCTTTCTTCACCAAAGCTGTCGAGGAAGAGAGGACCTCAGCCAAGACAGACATCACAGTCCTGGGTATGTAACCAGAGACGTCACACCCATCACCTTCACCATGTTTTATTGGTTAGAAGTCCGATGCCCTGCCCTCAACCAAGAAGAAGAAATGATATAAGGATGTAAACAACAGGAGATGGCATCCTGCGAGACACCTTAGCGTCCAATGCCATACTGCCATAGCTAATCTTAAATGTCAGCTCGATGGGATTTAGAATCGCCATGACAACAAACTCCTGGGCATCTCTGTGAGGGAGTTTCTAGATTGGCTTAGTTCTAGTGGGAAGGCTCAGGCTAAGTGGGCGATACCATGACACAGGCTGGGGTTCCAGATAGACGAGAAAAGAGAGAGCAAACTGAGCAGCAACCGTCGTTGTCGCTCTCCGCTTCCTGACTGTGGACGCACGTGGCCAGCCGCCTCCCGCGCCGGCCACCAGATTCCCCATCGAAACAGACTGAGCCGAAATAAATCCTTCCGCTGTTGAGCTGCTTTTTCGAGTGTTCTGTCACAGCAATGAAAGAAGTGACTCATGCTCACACTGTGTGAGGCGGGTGGGTACCAGACATCACCTCTCAGCGCTGGGTTGGAAGATTATAGGCTCAGAAATTGCTCCGTAGCCCTAGAACCTAGTTCTCTCACCCTTGTGCTAGATGAGGCAAAAATGTTTGTAAGTGACAACATTGACATTCAGGAGGGAAAAGAATTCTGGTCACCCCCCAAGAGAAAGAAGACAATGTTTTACACAGAGCAAAACCAAGAAAGACAATCGTCAAATCTCATCTCAGTAGCAGTGACACTACAGACCTCTGAGCAGAATTGGGATGGCAAAAGCCACGCGCTAATGTCTCACCAAGCCTCCGCAGGAATGTGCCGGGAATGTCAAGGGCACTGGGAGAATGGGAGATGATCTAACGCCGAAACTCCCCCATACTGTAGTCACACAAATGATAAGTAGGTGGCAAGAAAGAAGAAATCAACTGTTGCTAATAACGGGGGAAAGAAACTATTGGAACTGAGCCCTGCAGAAACGCCTTTCATCACAGACCCTAGACGGCTTTAAGAGTGATAGACGCTTTTTTAAAAAGGAGGAGGGGAAAACATGGATTTTATGCCCTTCAGCAAAAGTGGCACCTAATGCTTTCACAGATAAGGAAATGAAACCTGGGTGCTATTATTTTTTTGGAAGAACATTTCATGATTCTTTCTAAGGTTCTAGCTCCATGATTAGCTGAGCCTAGGGAAACACAGGGTATGGACACATTTTTTTCTCTATGTCCAAAAGAGAGCAGTTCTCCACCTGCTGGAGAATGTAGAATGGACGGTTAGAACCCAGCCTGAAGGAAAACCACCATGGGCAAATTGCTGATACAGAGGGCTTTAGCAAAGAGACGTACAAGTCCTGCATCCCAGTAAGTCCAAGGCTGTACACCCAAGATCTGGGGGACAGTAAGGAATCAGCAGCACAACGGATGGACAAGGAAGGGGGTGTGAACCTCAGAAACAAAGGCAGCGGTGTGCAGGAGACAGGCGTTTGGCAACAGAAAAAGCAACTAGCGATCAGCCAAGTTGATTGTTCTTGTTTTCTGTTTAATGAGATTCTGTACCAAGAAATGGTTCCAAAGCCACGTGGCCCAGGGGACAGTGTCGAAGCGTGATGACAGTTTGGTTGGTTTGTCATGGCAGGGGCCCAGCTGCTGGACAGGAGCAATAAGCCATCTCTAAAGTCACCCTTGGCACAAGAAGACGACATTCAGAAGATTCACAGTGTCCAGCAGGAGTGGGGCCTTTCCTGCTGTCACATGCTGCTGTGTTGGGAGGCCTGCGCCTTCAAGGCTCTCTGCTTACTGTGTTCTCTCCAAGACCAGGAGCGCCTTTGTAAACATGTGTTCCCGGCTGGCAGACTCAATGTGCCCTCCCTAGCTTACCTTTCTCGCCTTGTTGGTGTTTCATGTAAAATAGGATTCCTTGTGGCACTGTGAATCTACTCCAACTTGGTTGTGCCCATGGGAGCCTGTGTCCCCCAGGGACATTAGCAGCCTCCTAAGAACTTGGTATTCAGAAGTTCCATCCCCTCCCACCCCTCAAGCCCATTCATTCCATTTTCTCCCTCCTCTTCTTCTCCTCCATCAAGATGTGTCAGCATTGTCCTCCGCAGCTGAAAATGGGTACAGTATTCAGTCCTCGGTTTCCCTCGAACACGTGAGCGTCATCAGGAGAGTTAGCGGTGCCGAAGCAGAAAGCGCCTGGAGCTCATTCCCCTCAGATGTGGCTGTGCCACATCTACAGAAGGGTCCCTGTGAGTCTGAGTGACAGTTGCCGCCGTGTGTATAGGAAGTACCCTCCAGTGGAGGAAAATGCACACTATTTATTCACTCATTTCCACCAGAAGTGACCTCTGAGCTAGCAGGTATGCCAATCCCAAAGAAACATCCCTGAAGGTTGGACAGACAAACAGAGGATCGTGAGAGGGGAAGCTGAGTGTAGTCGAACTGGTTCCTCCTGTATTCAGCCCTGGCCCAGGGGCTGTCTCCACGTGTTCAAGCCCTATTTGTCTCCCAGGATCCACCTCCCAGGGACAGTTCTATAGTCACCTCGCATTCCTCTGAGCACCCTCACCATGTCACTACCTCAGTATCTAATATATATAAAATATGTCAGCAACATACATACAAGTCATGTCTCTTTATTATCTTGAATAACTCAAGTATGTAAGTTCTGTGCCTTGCACATAGTAGGTGCTCAATAAACCCTTCGGGAAATGAATGACCTGACATTTAATACTCTGTGTGTGTGTGTGACCCACAAAGGTTTCCTAGTGAGATCTGAGCTTGCTTTACCCAGCAGGGCTGCATTAGAGGATTGCTTAACCACGTGTGTGGTTACCAGGTGATTGGAAGGGTCTGCACTTGGCTGTGCTAGGGGGAGGTCTTTGCTCCACCCCTTGGCATTTCTATAAAAGACAGGAGGGGCCAGTGGATAAGGATCCAGGCCCTCCCGAGGCTCTCCTGTGATTCTATCTGTTTCTCTCCCCTCTGTCCTTCTATCTAAATCTTTTATCCCTCACTCCTCAAGTGTACCCTGGGGTAAAATGTGGGAGCCGGTCTCCCAGCTGGGCTCTCACATGTGTGCACATGGGTGTGTGTGTGTGTGTGTGTGTGTGTGTGTGTACAGGGGTGCGTGCATATGGAGCCTAGTGTTAAACATTGAGCATCTTCTGCCTTCACTCTCCACCTTATTTTTTTGAGATAGGGTCTCTCACTGAACCTGGAGCCCACTGATTCAGCTAGACCAACTTAACAGCAAACCCCACAGACCCACTTGTCTGTCCCTCCCAGTTTTGGAGATACCGCCACAATCAGATTTTTACATGGATCCTGGGGATCCGAACTCAGATGCCCCTGCTTGCAGAGCAAGTACTTTAACCACTGAACGACCTCCCTGGCCCCACTTATTATTTATTTCAAATACACTGGCAGAGCAGTGCCCTTGTGCTCAGAAGAGCTACCGCGCTGCTAAATACCTTGAGGTATAGTGTGGTGTTTTTTTCTAGAGATCAGATATACCCGAAGTTCAGCCCATTTCACTTGTGAAAAAGAGGTTGTTTGGTGGCAGCTACTTCCTGAAGGGGATAAATCTGGGTCGTGGTAATTAGCACTGTGCTCTCTTGAGCGTGTGGTTGTCCTCCGGGTGGTTTCATAAGTCCTCTGGGACAGGACCCGACGTTTTGTTACCTGCATATCCTACCTGGCAAGCATCTCTGCAAACGCCACACACGTGTATTAGGCACTGACCGTGCGCACCATCTGTCTACCTCGCAGCCCTCCATTCCAGGGAATCCTTTTAATCAGTGCGGGCCCTTGATCCCCAGACTCAACACATGCCTTGGCCTGCTTCTTCAGTTCATCCCAACCATCAGGTTCATTTTCTCTTGCCTAGAGTCAGTCGTTTTTATCAGAAAGAAATTAAAAAAAAAAAAAAATCTGTGCCGGCTGGTTCACAGTTTGCTTGCAACATAAGATTTCAATGGTTCTGCCTTTTAGACACACCCTGGTGGTGCCTGGCTAGCTTGGCTGTACAGAGCAACACTCTTAGACCTGAGAAGCCGCCTTCCACACCCAGCTCCTCTGCCCCATCCCCTGTAAGAGTCCATTCACTGTGGTTCACTCACAGAGGGTTACTGTGGTTTTTCCAGGAAACTGCTGCCTGACCAGGGAGGCCAATTTTCCTGGGTACAGAATTAAGGAGCATTTATACAGAAATAGACATGAGTAACAGTGTATAAGCCATATTAATGGCCTAACGACGATACCTGGGCCTTCCCAACAACCCCCGAGTGTTGCCAGACTAAGGTTGCTTTGTGTTGGCCTAGCATGAGCGGTAGATACAGCTCTTTTTGTCTTGGCAGTGAGGCAGGCGCGCCTGCCAGACTTACCCTAAAGGAAAGGACCAAGAGACAATAAGTCCATTCACACGCACTAGCAATTTCTTCCAGTGGGGACTTTTCAATTTCTAAATTGATACAAACTTTAAAACCACCCTCTTTTAAGGAGAGTGTATATTTTCCAAAAGAAGTTATATTTAGCAACGTAATATTGCCAGATTATTGTTGTTGGAAAGGGGGGGGGAGGGAGGGGGCGGGAGCAACTCCCTCTCCAGTGGGTAAATACACATTGCAGCCGACTGGCCTCATTCAGTCAGCTGTTTCATTTCGCAGGGCTTCAGCGCTGACCTAAAGCTTCCGCCGCAGGGAGCCTGTCCCCACCCACTTTTAATTCTGTCGCTGTCTTTGTTGAGCGGAGGTTCTCAAGAGCAAACCTTATACCCACCACCAAAAAGTCCTTGTAGGAGCACCTATAAACAGCAGAACGTGCTTGTTAACACGAAGTTCGCTATTTGCCCGGGTTGGCACAGCCAGGACGGGAGAAGGTGGGGATTTCTCACTGTAGGGGGAGGAGTTCCAGGTGAACCTCTCCGCAGCGCTCAGCTCCTCTCCTGAATTGGAAGAGCCCCCTGCTGGCCGGCGGAGGAACAGGCCTGAGGGCCGGATGGCAGTCATCCTGAGACTTCCCACTTCCCCTGGTCCATCCTGCAGACGCGCACCAGACAGTGGTCGGTCGGGGCTTGCCGTGTGCCGGGCAGTGTTCTAGCTCGGGAGATGGTATATAAAACGAGGGAGACGGACAAGGCCTTTGCCTTGTAGGAATTACACTGCAAAAAAAAAAAGGTGGGGTGGTGGAGGGGACAGATAATTAAAATAGAATGTCAAGCACAGGTGGAGCCTGTGAGGAGCGCTGAGAAAGGAAGAAAGGGAGGCCAGGGGGTGAGAGGGCTGCCTGAGTCAGGAGGCCGGACCTTGGAACCGAAAGGAGGCAGAGGAGGGTCTGTGGGCGTGGTTTGTGGGCAGGGGGCGGGGCCAGCGTGAGATCCCTGAAGCCGATGGGAGAGGGAGTTCGGTGAGAGCCCAGTGCTGGGGTGGGAGTTAGAGCCTCCGGAATGCAGCAGGTTTGATTTTTTCACCTGAATCCAGGGCACAGCTTGACCCAGGAAGTGACTAAACCTCTTTTACATCCTAAAAGACCATGCTGTATGCCACAGGGAACAATAACGGCCAATGTGCAATCTGAGAGGCCCGTTAAGAAGCTATTGATGTGGTGTGTCATTAATTCATTAATGAATCTTACCAGAGAGGTTCAAAGAAGAGTAGGATAGGCCCTCTGCCCTGGGAGAGATTTCAGGCAACTTGAGGAAATAAGGTAGACTCACCTCAAGTTAAACTTTCAAGAGAGGAACTGGAAAGCTGGCTCAATGGTCAAGGTCGCCTGCGTCTCTTTCAGAGGGCCTTGAATTCAGGTCCCAGCACCCATGGGCAGTTCACAACCACTTGTAACTCCAGCTTCAGGGGGTGCGAGGCCCTCTTCTGACCTCCAAAGGTGCCTGTACTCGTATGCACAGACCCCTCATACACGTAATTAAATATAAAAATACATCTTTTAAAAGTGTTGATTTCATTTACGTGTATGACTATTCTGCCTGCATATGTGTATGGGCACCACATGGGTGCTTGGTGCTGTCAGAAGTCAGTAGGATGGGTGCAAGGTGATTTGGATGGTTGTGAGCCACCATATGGGTGATGAGAATTGAACCTGTGTCCTCTAGAAAAGCAACAAGTGCTCTAAGCACTTGCAGCCCCCAAGAGTAAATTTAAAAAAAAAAAAATTTCGGAGTAGAAGGATGCTTCAAAACGCCAGGTGGAGACACACACACACACAGAGAGAGAGAGAGAGAGAGAGAGAGAGAGAGAGAGAGAGGATTTGCAGATAGACTGAGAAGCCCATGAGTGCTCTCTCAAAGGCCCGTGACGATTAGAAAAACCAGGAGAGAAATGGCTGGAAGAAGAGTGATCATGTGTGGCCCAGGGGTAGAGTACTTGCCTAGCACGTGGCAGGCCCTGGGTTTGATCCCCGATACCTAAAAGGAGAAAAGAAAGAGAGTTAAAACCAGAAGCGTCGCTGTGTTGGGAAAGTAGAGAAGTCGCTGCTTTGCCAAGTCAGAGGTGGAGTCTGAAGACTGATCACAAGCACAGCTTATCCCCAGGGCCTCTGCTAAGCATCGTCCTGATACTGTGTTGTGCCCCCCAGATCTCCCTTTTAGGACTCAGGTTTTGTTCCCACCCCCCAGGGGAGGTTGTAGGTTGTCAGGCCCCTACTGCCTGCCTAGGGAAAACCACCTTGCCCTAGGCCATGCCTCCTTCCCTGGGGGAGCCCACAGCAATGGCTGGCTGGCTTGCTAATAAAGACCTACTACTTTGCTCCAAATGAGGCCAACTCAGAAGGGCCATCCAGCTCCAGTGATCACCCTAGTGACAGTGTGACCAATATAGCTAACCCTCATACTGCACATCCTGTCCCTTTCTCTTCCCTCCTTCACACACTGATGCTAATAGGAAGAAAGGGACCCTGGGAAACTGCCCTGGTAAAGCCCAAGCCAGAGTCTCCTTCCCCAGGAACCGAGTAGCTGCAGGGTATTTACATAAAAGTCAATGAAAACAAAAATGATAATATCACAAAGGGTCGATATAAAAGCTGCATATAGCAGATAAATAAAAAATAGCCTTATAAATGGAAATTCTGAAATTTAAAAGAGTCAGGCGGGAGAACAGTCAGTAGGGATGGATTTTTCCGTAGGACGTGAACCTATCAGACTCGCGAGGCTGAGACGGGCCATTTACCTTCGTAGAGAGTGTGGTGCTGGGTTTCATAACCCAATTGATGGCTGCTGTCACCCATATAACCTCACAATCTCTTCTAATCTCCACACTTCTGTCACTTTGCTGCCACCTGGAGAAAGGATTCATTTCATTTGTCTCCCAAGGAGATGAATGCATCCAATCAGACCCCAGCACACAAAGGGACACCATTCTCTCGTCCATCAGCTCAGACTAGCTTCATCGGCCAGGTCCTCCCTCGGCCTTCATCTCAGAGGTGAATATCCATCCCCTGGCCCCACCTGCACTCTCCTCCCAACTGAGGGGTGTGAGCAGAGGGCTAAAGTCGCTCCCACTCGCAAGAAGAAAAAAGAAACTGTGAAGATCCTGAGACACTGTGGAGAAAACTCTCACAGGGTTCCCTCGTCCACCGGGCTGCACTCTTCCTAGGGTGGGAAGACTTCTCCACAAGCATGGAGCATTGGCTCCTGAGCAACCAGGGAGGGGATGTGCCCTTCTTGGTAAAGGGACTGATTTTGCACCGTTACTGACTCTGCCCTAGGTCTCAGACACCCCGAGAAGTACTTCGTACCTGTTCAAGCACTACTGCCCCAGGAACTCAGCAAAGCTCAATGGCTGAGCGAATGGTTGGAAAGCTGGTGTAAGGTGGATCACCAATGAGAAAATATAGATCAGGATGATTGCTACTTCCTGTTTGGCCCTATATAAGTTTTTTATTACTATTACTTTTTTAAGTTAGCATGCAAATAAATGGGTTTTATTATAGTGTTTCATCATTATTTGTTACATTTATTTGTGTGTGTGTGTATGTGTGTGTGTGTGTCACATACATGCACGCATGTGTGGTCAAAGGACAACTTGTAAGAGTCAGTGTCTTCTTTCACCGTGTGGGGCCCAGATCTCAAACTCAGGTTGTCAGGCTTGATGGGAAGAGTCTCCATCTACTGAGCCATCTGACCAGCCTCCCTTCCGGTGTTTCCAAACGTACAAATCATTACACTTTGTCCTAATCCCTACCCCACCCCAAGTGCCCTCCCCTGGGCTCTGTGTAAATTGACTACATTGGACTCTCCCTACCGTCTCAGCGATGTCTGTCTCCATGACTCCCTCAGTGGTCTGGTTGTCATGGTGACTGTGGAACAAACACTCTCGGATCCAGGTTAAGTTACAACAGAACTTTCCTGATGGAGTTGCAAGTGCCTGCGGGTTCCTGACAGGGCATAGTCACCGATCTGAATGCCTCCCAAGAATGACCAGCACACAGGACGGGAGCCACAGGAGAACAGAGAGTCACAGCTTCTAACAGTGAGAAGAAAGACACCCAAAGGGCAGGATGGCAGGGGAGATGATCAACATTCCACATAATGAAGCTATTCATGTGAAAGTGTCAAGAGTTTGCTGGAGGACTCCATGAACTCCTCCATCTCAGTCGGAGTAGGGAAAATTGAGTTAGCTCTTCCCATATTCTGTTCCCATCTGATCCTCTCAGTGGCTCCATGTGGCTTCCTAGTCTTGCTAGTGGGCTGGAGAAACAGCTTGGTGGCTAAGAGTGTGTAGGGCTCATGCAGAGGACCTGAGTTCAGTTCCCGGCACCCACTTCAGATGACTCATAGCCCCACCCGGCCTCAAACTCGCAGCAAGCCTCCTGCCTCAGCCACCACACCCTGTTGTTGTTGTTTTAGTGGTTTTGAGACAGGGTCTCGGTACGTTCTTACTGACCTCAAATTCACCACCCTCCTACCTCAGTCTCCCAAATGTTGAGCTTATAGGTGTGTGTCATCATGCCCAGCCTAGGAACTTTGGCTGTTACCAGTGGGATCAGCCAAAATACAGGTTAGAAATTGACTAGGATCAAGTTTACCACATGGAGCACTGTAGTGCTACCATTATCTCAAACACCTGAGGTAACTGACTAGTCTAGTCAAGAAAGATGTTCTAACGTGTGAGGTCTACATGGACAAAGGATCTAGAATCCACGTTGCCTGATACACAAAAACACAGTTAAGTCTCAACTAACCCCAAGTCCAATTTTAGATTCAAATTTCTATAACACCCCAGCTTGGAAGTATAGACAATGGACACAGGGCTGTAAAACCTCAGACCATGCATGTGGAGGGGCTGAGCTTCCTGGTTTGCCAGCTCCTGAACCCTCACCAGAGCGTAAGGATTACGGTGGCAAGCTGCTTGCGTTCACCTGTGGAGACCAGGAGAGGTGTAGGAGTCCTCAGAACTGGGGTTACAGATGGTTGCGAGCTGCCACATGAGTGATGGAAACTGAACCGGTAAGAGGCAGTCACTGCCCTTTACCCCTGAGCTGTCGTCTCTCTGTCCCGGGAATAATGTGTTTGATATAATGGGACAGAAAGCAGACTACAGAAGAAATTTTTAATCTGTTTTGCTCACTTGCTAAATACCAAGGGCTAAGAGCAGTACGTAGAACACTCAAAAGTATTTGTCAAGCTGTGGTTGAACCAAAATGAAATAGACAGCACCCCCTTCATAGGGACCATAAGGACTTCGTAGCACCATTAAGATGCCGCCCCTCCGGTGTGGACTCAAATTGCTGAGGCTTCCTGACTCCTGTTTTACAGTGACCTTGCCTTGTGGGGTCACACGACAGCTTTGTAACAGTTCAGGAGTGTCCCCAGTCCAGCAGCTTGCTAGAGTAAGAACGACATCCCCCTAGGACACAGGAGTATTTGCAGCAGGCTTAGCGAGCAGATGTGTAGCCAGTGGTCACTTCTTTAGCCCAGTGAACCCAGTAACAAGAGTTCCTTTGCCAATCAATTCTCCACAAACTTATTTGCACATTCAGGTAGAACTGCCTTGTGGTTAAGGGGTACCGGCTGTCGGTCAGACTTGGGGATGTTTACCTCAAATGGAGAACATGGATAATACAATGTCCTATATCTTCCAGATCCACCAAGACAGAAGAAACCATGCAAGGAATTTCAAAGGGGGGGGGGGGGATTCAATACAGAAGTGGAAAAAAAGGCCAGCTGGGCTTGTGAAGCCACGTGGTGTCATAGTTACTTTTCTATTGCTGTGATGGAACACCAGGACCACGGAAACTTACAGAAAGGATTTGAGCTTACAGTTCCATAGTGTAATGAGTCCATTACGACAGGAAGTGAAAGCAGCAGGTGGCAGGCATGGTGAGAGAGAGCACACTGATAATGGAGAGCAGCAGCCTTGAAACTTCCAAGTCCACCCCCAGTGACATGCTGCCTTCCTCTAGCAAGGCCACACCACCAAAACCTACCCAAACAGCACCACTAACCGGAGAGCACGCATTCAAATGCCGGGGACTATGGGGGGGTGGGGCACATCTCACTCAAACCACCACACAGGGTGATTAGCTACTTCCGGAAGCCACCACAGGGCTGGAGACACAGCCACAGCAGGCAGTGAGTGACACAGGACCACAGAAGCAGCGCTGGGAACCGTGGCCCCCGGGAAGGAGACTCCGCTGCAGCCACAGCTGCTGCTGCACTAGGACATGGAAGGGGTCCACGGAATCTCCTCCTCCCACTCCTCTAGCCCCAGGACAACTGGAAAGGGCCAGAGAAGGAACCTGCGAGTGAAACGACCCTTGCTGTGTGGCGCTGCCATGCGTCTTAAATAGGTTGTCGGCACAGAGTGCTTTGCACTGAGCCTGGCTAGAAATCACACCTGACCGAAGTTACCATTGTTCTTACATATAACAGGCCCTGGGCAAGGCATGGGTAATAAGAACATAGAACTCTGATCCAAATAGCAGACAGTATAGAGGTTGCAGCTTTCCAGGGCTTCTGGAGTCAATCTTCTAACAAGCCTGATTCTACCACGTGTGTAAGAGTCTTTTCTCTGTCCCGACAGCCAGCTCCCAAATAACAACATGGAGACTTACTAATTATGAAAGTTTGGCCTTAGCTTACACTTGTTTTTAATTAGCTCTGATAACTTAAATGAACCCATTTCTATTCATCTACATTCTGTTACATGGCATACCTCTCTTCCATCTCACACCTCCTGAGATGGAGAATCTATGAGCCTAGATTCTGCCTCTTCCTTTCTGTTCCCGGAAGTCCTGCCTATACTTCCTGCCTAGCTACTGGCCATTCAGCTTTTTTAATATATCAATCACAGCTAATACATCTTCACACAGCGCACAGATGTCCCGATGGCTAATGTGAAAGTGTGACTGCCATTCCATTAGGCATCCATAATTACAGAGAAGAATGAGCTAATATTGGTTTATAACTGTTCTATTCTCCTAGAATAAAAGGGTCATTAAATGCCAGGTATGGTGGTGCATGCCTTTAATCACCACACTTCAGAAGCAGAGGCAGGCAGATAATCCGGGAGCTCAGAGGATCCAGACCAGCCAGAGCTACATAGTGAGACCCTATCTCAAACAAAACTAAAGGGTCATTAAAATCTTTTTTTTTTTAATGTGAGATACCAATGATTCAACCACCTTACCTCTTGGGGCTGGAGAGTTGACTCAGTGGTTAAAGTGTACACTGTTCTTTCAGAAGTTTTGAGTTCAGCTCCTGGCACCCATACTGGGTAATTCACAACTGCCTGTAACTCAGTTCCAGAAGGATTTGACACTTCTGGCCCCCATGGCACCAGCATTCATGTGCGTGCACACACACACACACACACACACACACACACACACACACATACAGGTGTACATGAATACACACTCACACAGACAGACAGATACACATACACACACAATCATACTTCTTAGGGGCTGACTTACTGAGTATCATTTGTACAACTGACTACTTGTCTGAAATCAAAAGTTCTTGATATTTTTCTTCCTACAAAAGGTAATTGCTATCACTGGGCACTCATCTGAAGAAAGGACTTCTCTGGATGGATGTGGTAGTGCCTGCCTGTAATCTCAGCACTCAAAAAAGACTGAGGTAAGAAATATCCAAAGCATAAGACCAGCTCTGGCTACAGAGAGGGCATGGAACATGAGTTCATGGACATGCCAGTTAGAACCCACAGAATCTTGTCTCCATGTTCCTCTTTATCACTGGCTTTGGAGTCACAGAATATTTGTGCTAAAACTCAAAAAACACAATAACATACTCAACCGAGACCCAACATCTACTCCGAAAACACCAAGGCCAAGTCCTCCTAATACTCATGGTCAATAGAAAGATGGAGTAGAAGCTGAGATACTGACTTCACTGTGGCCACAGCCCCAGACATCCCGAAAGCATCTCATACTTCTTGTCTTCATGCTGTCTCTATCTACTCAGGGACAGGTAGAAAATCATCCAGGGAAGATGTATACTCTGCCTTTGAAGGACCACTACCATCTTCCATAGTAGGCATCCTGGAGCGCTTTAATTAGGGGGGAAGACACCAGAGGTATGATCTCTACCTGCTTTGGGGTGATTAAATGAAGTATCTGAGGGCTTTAATCTCATCCTTAAAGAATGTGAATGAAAATAATATTTTATACAGAGAAATAGAAGGGAGAGATGGTATGAGTTTCCACAAATTATCGGTAAAATTGAGCCGGATGAATGGCCTCTTTCCCATACAAAGTGAATCAGCTTGACACCTCAATGAGTGAGAAGTCACCATAGCCGTAAGACATTGGAAAGACTTTGTCACTTTAATGCTGGGCAAAAGCCTTTCTGAAAGCAGAGTTCCTGGACGCAGCAAATGTCATTCCGATATTGTTTCCTAGTTCTGTCTTTGGGGGCCTCGGTATAAATGATGTCACACTTCCCATTAGTTAGGCATGAGGCATTGCCAGCCCATAATTACAGATACCTTCCCTCAGCCTTCTGTGACACCGGGCTGTCAGCGAGTTTCATCTCCAAATTGTAATGGCGCCATTCGCTTTATTTGGTCTTAGGTGATAGAGGATGGATGCCCTTCTAGAAAAGCATGTGCATTTAAGATGGCAGCACAGGGATGATTTATATGGGGAATAACTCCTCAAGCTGTCAAAGACCTGGCAGAATCTCTCTGGGAGACTAATCGCCGCCGGTTCCTTTCATAGCTCGGAGATGAACTATCTGCATCCGCCAGGCATCAGAAGATGCAATCTATGCACGGTTAGGAGAGGAAGGCAGCTCTTCAGTCTCCATGTTAGTCCTGAGGATGCAAAGTTGTTCCCAAGCCAGTGGTTGAGATTTGAGTGTCTCCTTTGCAAACGGTCACTGTTTTTCACGAAACCACACTGTCCTTCCTACCCATTTGTAAGACATGTAAGAATTACGCCGGGCGGTGGTGGCGCAAGCCGGGCGGTGGTGGCGCACGCCTTTAATCCCAGCACTCGGGAGGCAGAGGCAGGCGGATCTCTGTGAGTTCGAGGCCAGCCTGGGCTACCAAGTGAGTTCCAGGAAAAGGCGCAAAGCTACACAGAGAAACCCTGTCTCGAAAAAACCAAAAAAAAAAAAAAAAAAAAAAAAAAAAAGAATTACTTTGAGACTGCAGCCATGGCGATGTGGTGCTGTAAATGCCAGGTCCGTGGTATCTTGGGTTTTCAGACAGGCTCTAGAGTAGGCTGCCACATCACCTAAGAAGGGCAAATAAACTCCCCCAACATCAGAAGCACTTGCCTGGAATTCAAAACTTCCCTGTTCATGGAAAGACTCCCAACTCTCCTCATCCTGGCTCCCAGCATGCTCTCCCAGACCGCCCTTCAGTGAATCCTCCCCTGACCTAGCAGCACCAATGCCAGGGTAAGGGTAGAGAGCACAGGCCGGGAGCCGATGCCATCCTATCCGATTATTTACATTAGGAGTTCCCAGCGGTGGGGAGGGGGCGTGCCCCTCCATGCCGTAGTCATTTTGCACTGTTAAAACTGGGTTTGGGAAGTGTTACCAGCATTTAATGGGTAGTGGCCTGGAATGCTGCTAATCATCCTACTGTGCAGAGAACAACCCATAGCAAAGAGTTGTATGAGCCAAAAAAGTCAACAGTACCTGGCTAAGAAGGCCTAATCTAGATCTGTATCAAATTGTGCAAATAAGGGGAGGGTTCAGACCAGCGGTTCCCATTGGCACACACTCCCAATGGGAGCCACACCCCAGTCGGGAGCTCTGTTCAGGCCCTACATCTGCCTGATTCAGCAGATCACACTTTAATAATGTGATTCAATTTTTCCTCATTTTTAATGTTATTTGGGCCCTTTAATATAATTTGGAAAGCTATTATAGTTGTTACAGCTGCTGGTTCTGCCCTCAATACTGATTTCACTTATGACCTCAGCCAGAATAAGATTTAAAGTTTGAGATGATGTAAGTGAATAGGGATTATTAGATTTATCCATATGGCAATTTAAATAAGAAACTGCCTGGCTTAGAATAAGTGGTAAATGAAAAATGCTAGTGATTTATAGACCTGTCCGTTTTAAAGATTTATATGATGTGTGGGATGATTAAGTAAGAGACAGGCCTGATTATATGAAATATGTAATTTTTGTAAATGCAATATTGGAAGTAAGCAGCTAGACACTGCTGCACGGTGGCGCTCAGCTAAGCAATTTTGATTACGTGATTATTGTAAACCAGGCGCAGATTCGTGTGCAAATCACACACCAGGTCCTTGCTCTAATCCTTTTGAGCTGGATGGCAGCATGTACATAGGAAAGACATCTAACTTCAGCCTCGAAATCAGTCACGTCGGTACCCCAAAAGGCAGAGCTGCCTGTGGCTTTCAGTCCTAAGTCATTGACCACGGGCCTGGGGAAGCCTCTGTTTTACTCAGTTCTTGGGACCCGAACTTGTGCAATGGAGAAGACACGGGTGTCATATTTTATCAGGACACTTCGGGGGAGATGCTCAGGATGGCAAGGGGTGTGCCACAACCACAAAAATAAACGCAGAATATCTGCCATCTCTGCTCCCCAGTGTGAGAGCACACAAAGACCTAAGCTTACAGAGGTCTCCAGGGTGACCCATCCAACGCTCAGGTTGCATACCCCACTTTCCCAAGGCTCCCAACTCCATAAGGAGAGTTGGGGCGGTGCCTCCTTAAGATGATGTACACAGCACCCAAGTCGTCAGGGCTCATTTCCTAGAAAAGAGCGACCACTCAACATCTTATCTTCAGGAGACCAGAATGTGTGGGAAATGTTACTGACTGTTTTAGCTATTTTTTAAAAAAAAAAATCATATTTACTAAGATTCTGTCACTAGCTTTTATATAACAAGATACCAGGCCTGCCACTCAGCTTGTTTGTGATAAGTCTCAGCTTTAAGACGAAGCTGTTAAAAACAAAAACAAAAAGTTCTGCTCTTTTTCTTTTCTTTTCTTTTCTTTTCTTTTTTTTTTTTTTTTGTGTGTGTGTGTGTTATTTTGACAGCTGTTTAGTGGGTGTGGGGTCACCTTCAAAGGACAGAGCAGTCCAGGTTGAATTTGTATTTCTTCCGCAAACTGAACGTAGGCCTCTGTGGAGGGGTTTGGCATTCTTCTGCCAGGGTTGGAAGGAGGCACTGAAGGATCCTTGAGAAGAAAGCCAGGATACACAGATGGCCACACAAATGCAAACCAAGGAAGGTTCAGAAGGCAAAATGCATGACGAGGTGGAACCGGGAAAGGCCTGCTCCGGGAACCATGACCCGAGCCCTGTTGGGCCCTCGGGCTTCGGAGACGACAAGCTAACGTCCTGGAGTGGGAGTGGACAATGGTCTAAACCGTAAACCTGTTTACACAGTGGATGAAGCACTGAAGGTGAGCGGAAGAACTAACACTCACCCAGGCTCTCACAGAAGATGAAATTGGCAGAGAGAGGCCCGTAATCCACCTGGACATGTGGCAGAGCTTTCCCTGAGTCCACCAGGAGGGCAGCAAGAACAGGGGGCATACACAGAACTCCCGGGAAGGAATTAACATAGTATTCCTATGTTCTAGAAGAAAAGAAAGAAATGTGTGCTTAAGTGTCGTAGAAGTTCTACGAAAATTCCAAGGCCAGCAGAGAGCAGGAGCTTATTTTGAGACAAGGGTCACTAACCCAGGCTGACCTGCAACTGTGGCAATCCTCTGGCCTCAATTTCCCAAGCCCTGGGATTACAGGCATGCGCCACAGTGTCCAGAAATTTTTATTTTTTTAAATACAAAAACCTATGGGAACTTTTAGCACGGTATTTCTTTTTAATAACCTCAAAATCTTATATTTAGTTTCTCTAAGATCGAGAAATAACAAAAGAAATCCAGACTGTCAGATCACGGCTATCTGCACTCAGATGTATTTTTAGCTGCTCACTGAAGACACTACCTCGGAGCAAAAGTGTAGGTTAAGAGGCAGAAAAGCAAATTAAACAACAAGATGCATTTTTGTGTGCTTGAACTTTATCCCCATTCCTACCTCCCCAAATACCTACTTATCCAGCAAAATGGTTTTTTAAGATTTATTTTCTAACTGTTGCATTACCGGCCACCATAACAATCTCCTGATCGGCTTTATGAATTGATTAATACGGCAATCATGGTTGGAAAAGCTTTTATATGCCAGCTGATATTGATGTCATCTATAAAAAGATGGCCAACTGAGCACTTGATAGCCAGTAAGGCGGGTTCGAAAATGACTGCCTCAGAAAGATAATGCAGTGATCATGACCTCAAGTGCTTTAAGCCAAGTAACAACTGTCAAGTCCTGAGAGCAGCATGTGACCTCAGAGGCAGGTGACAGAAAGCAGTCGGAAATAGCCGTTTTCTCTAATCCTGTTAAGGATAGTGGAGTGTGGTGGGAGGACTCACCCACCCCCTGAGGAACCTGCCCATCATCCCGGACCCAGAAATACACCTCGGGTTTCCGATGGCCTGGGCATCGCTGGACAGTGAAGGACCAGTAGGTTCTGACAGGATTTCCTTCTGGTACTGCTTTGCTTTGTTTTCATCAGGTTTAGCGTATCTCGTGAAAGACTTTAAACATTGGATATTAAAGTAGGGGTCACAGCTCAGTGAGCTCCACCCACCCACCACAGAGCTCCACCCACCCACCCACCCACCACAGAGCTCCACCCACCCACCACAGAGCTCCACCCACCCACCACAGAGCTCTGAGGATTGCCACCGCTCGGCCTCACTTCAACAGGCCTCAGACATCAGATCACCTCAGGCACAGAAGTTAAAGAGATATTTAAGTGCTTATCTCTACGACACTTAAGCACACCATTTCTTTCTTTCTTTTTTTCTTTCTTTCTTTCTTTCTTTTTTTTAATGCTTTTGAAAATACCAACTCGGAATAATTATCATCACTATAAAATTCTTTAATTTCTCCAAATGTGTAGTCATCGGTCACTTCTGCCAATCAGCTCCTAAATGTTCTTCACGAATAAGGTTCAAATGAGGTCCACACGCTGCCGCCTTTGGTTGCCACATCTCTTGGGCCTATTTTTAGCCTACGGGTTCCTCTGCGGCATGCTTTTCCAGGCGGTTCACATGTTGACGCCGTGGAGGCATTTTGCCTGTGGTTTCCCACATTCTGGGTTTTGTCTTCTACACTAGTCGTGGCTGAGAAGCTGAAGTAGGAGATCCGAAGATTCAGGTTTGCTGCTCGACAAGAGGACTGCAAACACCACACGTTTCCGGCAGACGGGCCATGTGTGTTTCCGGCAGACGGGCCCTGTGTGTTTCCGGCAGACGGGCCCTGTGTGTTTCCGGCAGACGGGCCATGGTGTCTGCTTGCCTCCTCTTTCTGTTTTGTTTGTATTATTTTTCGAGACAGACTCTCACTCTATAGCCCAGGCTGACCTTGAATTTATATGATCCTCCTGCCTCATCTTTCCCAGTCTCGAGATTATAGATATAAGCCACCCTCAGTGGTTGCCTGTTTCTTCTAACGATGTCAGTGGCCACTGAGCAGCCATAAGTTTTGTTAGCATAGACTGGTTAGAGAAACCTATAGAACATTTTTTTTTTAATTTATATGTATGGATGAATATACCACATGCATGCTTGGTATCTGTGGAGGCCAAAAGAGAGTATAGAATTCCCTGGAACTGGAATTACTTATAATTATGAGCCGTGTGGGTGCCGGGAATGGAACCAGGATCTTCTGCAAAAGCAGCCAGTGTTCTTAACTGCTGAGCCATCTCTCCAGCTCCAACAAAAACCAGTCATAAGATTCTGTTAAAATAATGAAAATATTTTCCTCTGTGTTTTCTAGCATACAGGGCCTATCTCAAGGAAAGGAAGAAATGTGGGGCCAGCAAGATGGCTCAGCAGGTATGGGGCCTTGCCTCCAAGTCTGGCAGCCTGAGTCGGGTCCTCCCAACCTCCCTAAAGTTGTCCTCTGAGCTCAGCTCATGCACCATGGTTGAGTGTTGTATTTGTAACACACACACACACACACACACACACACACACACACACACACAAATAAATGTAGTAAAGAAAAAATTAAGAAGAATATAATTGCCTTGAATGTCATGTGGGCTACACTGGAAAAATCCTTTGGCTCAAGTAACATGAGTAGTTAAAGGGGTAGAGATGAAATCATAGTTTTGTTTCCTTTTTAAGGTTGATTCTTTTGTGTCTGTGTATGTGTTCATGTGTGCACAGAGACTGGTGTTTGTGTGTGCACGCATATGAAGGACAGAGGCTAATGTTAGATATTTATTTCAATTGCTATCCGCATTATTGCTTGAGACAATGTCCTTCACTTAACCTGGACCTCACCAATTTGGTTAGACTAGCTGGCCATTAACTCTACCGCAAACCCAGCCCTGGGGTCACAGACTCACACTGCCATGTCTAACTTTTACATGCACACTGGCATCCAAACACACATTCTCATGCTCATACATACTCTCCCTGCCACCTAGATCATCTCCCCAACCTCCTGAAATAGTCGAGTCCTAAAACACAAAATATGCATCCATACAAAACTAATCATAAGACCAAAAACTCTTAACTAACTAGCAAACACAGCTCTTGACTGGACACACCTCTTACAGAAGAGGCAACAGAGACCACTGAGCCATCTTGTGTGGGTATAAACAGACAGACACAGAGGAGCACAGACGGCCTTCCCTGACTAGACCTGAAATAGCACTACAAACGTGACCAGATGTTCTGTTCAAAGGCTGCTCTGTGGCTTACACAAATCAACTTAGAGTATGTGACACCCCCACCTCAGTGTACAAAGGTTGCCAAAATTAGAGTCAATTCATTAATCTCCCATGCCAGGGAGAGGTGGCCATCGATCACTCCAGGTTGTACTGACAGCAAGACAATAACGTGACGTCCCCGCCACACATCAGATAGCATTTCTTCCAGTTCATTTGCCATCAGGGCCTCTCTAAAGTGCCTTCTCACTAAAATATGTCTTCTGCCCTTGAGACTTCCAAGTGACTCGCTCAAGAGAAACACTCTATTTCCTTAGTATAAAGAAACGTATGAAAATTTCATTACAAGTGCTATCTCTTAATAAATTGAATATTAAAAAGAATTTGCCTCCTCTCTACCAGAGGAGGAGTGGGAGGATGATGAGAGGAAGAGAGAGGGGAAGGAAGAACTGACTTTAACTTCCGATATTTAGGATGCTAATTTTTATTACGGTATTTAGGAAATTTAATTGCCACAAAACCAAAATTGATGGAAACGGAAACTATCCATCTGGAACACGGTGGAGGGGTCTTGTTTTATTGAGATTCTATTATTATTATTATTATTATTATTATTATTATTATATTAAATTTTACCTGTATGAGTGTTTGCCTGACCTTTTGTCTATGCACAACGTGCCAGAGCCAGGTGAGGTCTAGTGACCCCCTGGGACTAGAGGTACAGACCCTTAGGAACCACCACGCGGGTACGGGAATCCAAGCGGAGTCCTCTATAACAGGCAGTGCTCTATACTGCCGGCTGAGCCATCTCTCCATCCCTCAGCATGGTGCTTTATCGCCGTAAGTGTTCTTGAAACAAAATGGCTAGCTGGGCATAGTGGTGCACGGCTGTAATCCCAGCATTCGAGAGTTGGAGGCAGGAGGATCAGGAGTTCAAGGCCAACCTCAGCTGCATGGGGAGTGTTAAAGAACTTTATCCTATAGAAGACCCTGTTTCAAATAAATAAATATTTTAAAAGAAATAAAATAAAGACTAAGCAAGTTTCTTTTAAAAAAAAAAAAATCGTATCTTCCTTGTCTCGCGACTCACTGCAGATCGTAGACCTTTGTTTAGGATTCTGGTTAGCGCCCCTGGGCACTAAAATTGGAATGGAGGCGTTAACCAGCATGGCCACAGGAATGGGTGTTCCCGTTAGGACCTGGATAAGTTGTCTTCGGAAACACCCATCCCGAATGCTTTTCAAAGCAATGTAAAGTTAGTTGATTTTTGATAAGGGGGGGGGGGGGGAGAATCCTTTAAAAAAAATAATAAATAAGGCAGGGCGTTTGAGAAACATGGGAACAAAATCTACAAGCTAACTATGTTGTGAAATAAAATCTGAAGAATAAACTCCAGGGTGTTATACTAGTTCCGCTTCTTGGTGTTCCCACGGTGAAGACAGTCCCTAGCAAGGAGCCTCAGTCTTGGTGTGCGCCACACCCCACCGCACCATAATTCGGTGTGGAGCATTTCTGTAGCAATTCCCTCAGCCGGTCCCTGCAGCCAGCTCGGCGTCACCAGGCTCTCCCGTCCCAGCGCACACACTATTTCACGCTAGGAGACTTTGAACACACGTTTCAGTGAGATTGCATTTCTCAGCTGTGAGCCCAAGAAACCTACTCCCGGAGCAAAGGTCTCGGGAACAAAACAGCGCTGCGGGAAACAAAGCGCAGATCGCCGAAGCCACGCTCAGATCCGGGAGCAAACAAAGAAGCCAGCGAGGGCTTGCTCGCTGCGGCGGCCGGCGCATGCGCGGCTCAGCGGGAGCAGGTGCGCGGGGTCTTGGAGTTGGAGCGCCAGGGGCAGGGTGGGGTGAGCTCTGCTCCGCCCCAGTGGTACGGTTAGGGACACGTGGCAGACTGTCACGTAGCCTCAGTTCTCTCATCTGCCAGATGAAGTAAATGCCATCGTGCCCACGTTAATGTCAGGGCTAAAGAGATAGCGTGCGGTTTCTGAATATGCGATAGACGCTCAAGGAATTTTTTGCTATTATCTGATACCATCATAGCACTAAGTGACATTACCATAGCAACATCAAGGTCCTTAGACGGATTATGTAGACAATTTAATTAAACACGAATGTAAATAACACTTACTCCTCTTTTAGATACTTGAAGAAGTATGTCTGTGTGGACGTGGACACAGCAGTGGGCTTCTTGCGCTTGTGTTTTGTCTTATCTGTTCCTCCATTCACACAAGGACAGAGATTCGAATCTGAGCGAGTAGTGAACGAGCACAGGTCTTTACAAAAGCCTGTTCGGGACCCCAAACATCTACAGAGACGCCAGGCTGAGGGTCAGCCACAGTCTTATTACTAGGTTTGGTCTTCAGGGTCAGCCAATTCCTCTGCAATCCCCATCTCCAAGAGGGACCCAGATGGCAAGTGTAATGCTTCCCACCCGTAAGCCAGAGGGGAATGCGGCTCACATTTCAGCACAAAGATACCCTAGGCCACATTTAGACGCCCAGCTTGACCAAGAGGGAGAAAACAAATAGAAAGATATTCATTCTACACACTTCCTTCCTGAAGTCAAGTAAGAATATCAGGTAATATCACAGGTTAACAATCCAGTTTTTCTTTCTCCTTCCCAACAGAAGAAATGAAAATTTAGAGCATACAAACTGACATAATCTGAGGACAGAAAATAAATCTAAGGAAACTAAAATACAGTAGCACATCCTGTTGCTTTGGGTTCCAAACACACACACACACACACACACACACACACACACACACACACACACACTTAGCTAGCATAATTAATAATAATAATAATAATAATAATAATAATAATAATCAGCACACAATTGTTAGCCTACTGACAAAAATATTTAAAAGGAACTTTTAAGTGCAAGAATCGGGAGATAAGAAAACTCGACATCCTTCCCCTCTCTTCATTTCAGGCAGTATCCAAGGCACAGACTGATCTCAAGAAGACAGGCAAGCTCACACAGGTGTCCTGTCTGCTCTACTTTCAATGATCTAGATCAGGCTGGACCCCCTAGGACCCAAAGGCCAAGCTTGTCTGTTTTGTGCCTGTGAGCTAAGAATGGTTTGTTTTTAATGGTGGGAGAGGTGTCAAAAGAAGAGTCTATTTTGTAATATGTCAAAATCAGGTGAAATTCTAGTTTCATTGCCCATAATATCCAAACACAGCCACGCCCACTCATTTACATATCTATGGTTGTTCTCCTCCCTGGAACAGTTGAAGAAAATAATCGGAAAAAGCATGTGGACCCAGGATCGAACCAATGGTTTATGATGCACACGCCGTGACTAGGGTGGGTGGGGACTCGGTATCTCTCTGGCAAGTCCCTGAAGTTTTGCATCTGTAAAACAGGGACAAGTCACAGCAGAGTGTAGAAGCAGCCTCCGTGCAGAGTGAATGTGCCACGTCTGATATTAGTGTGTCTTCACGTGTTTAGACACCGACACGTAATGTCACTCTTCCATGTGTCGCTGTCCCCATTCCAAGTCAGAACTCAATCTTTTTCTCAAATAAGGTTCCGGAAAGTAATCCGATTCTGTATTACCGAGACTACCAAAAATCTTCCTTTTTGATCCTGTTCTAACTCCTACTTCCTTCCCACAACCTGACCAAAAGCAAAGGAATCCTCCACCTTATAACCACGCTAACAGAAAGGTTAAGGCAGAGAGCTGGTGTGACTCACAATTAAACCTGACCAACTCAGGGAGGGCCAAGCCACAGGAGCTGAAGTGTAGAGAGCTCTTCCTGCCATAGCCGGAGAAGTTGCCAGAAGATAAATGTCTGGGAGCAGAACCACCCGTGCACCCATTCAAGAATTTCCAGTTTCTTCAGATCTTCATTAGTGCCAGCTGAGGAGCACAGAGGGATTGTGTTAGAGAATAAACAATGGAAAGAACAGAGATTAGCACCCTTGAGGGCAAAAGGCAAAGGGAAGATGGCCGGGTGTGAAATGGAGGGGGTTCAGCCCCTAACAGAGACAGCTGGGTTGCACTGTCTCAGACAGACCCTGACCTTCCACGGTGGCCAGACTCCGCAGTGGCTGAGAAGTGCGGGCTAACCACCATTGCTTCCCGAATGTCTAGCCTGGGAATCAAAATATGAGAACAAGGGCTGGCGAGATGGCTCAGTGGTTAAGAGAACTTGATGCTCTTGAAGAGGTCCCAAGTTTGGTTCCCAACACCAGGTTAGGTAACTCAGAACTGCCTAAAATAACTCCAGGGAATCCAACACTGTGTGCCGGCCTCTGCAGGTTCCCACACATATATAAATAATTTTTTTTTAAAAAAATGTTTGTCTATTTATTATTTATTTATTTTATGTGCATTGGTGTTTTGCCTGCATGTATGTCTACGTAAGGGTATCAGGTCCCCTGGAACTGGAGTTACAGACAGTTGTGAGCTGCCATGTGGGTGCTGGGAATCAAACCCAGGTCCTCTGGAAGGGCAACAAGAGCTCCTAACTGCTGGACCATCTCTCCAGCCTCCAAAATTAATTTTGTTAATTGCACTAAAACATGAGATGGGAAAAGACTGTAAGGCTGAGGTCAGGCAAGAGATAACAGCTGATGCTCAAACTTCATCAAACTTCAGCATACACAGCCTGCAGAGCCTTGCAGATGCACTGCCTTACCCCTTCTTCCCAAGCCAGTCAAACTACGGCTTTCTTAGCTCCATTTTACAGATGAGAAAGACTGAGGATTGAGAAAATCAAACAGCATTTTTAAGAAAAAGTCTTGCTGTGTAGGCCAGGCTAGCATCCAGATGACTCATAATCCTCCAGGGGAGCCTCGAGGGTGCTAGAAATGCAGGTGTACACCAAACATGCTCAGTGGAAGAATCAAGTAACTTTTCTAAAAGTTACAAGCTCGTAAGCACCAACGGCAGAAAATTTCTATTTAAAATGTCCTGCTTTTGAGACAGAGTCTCATGTAACACAGGTTAGCCTTGAACTCACTGTGCAACCCACTAGAAAGGCTTTTCAGCAACTCTGCACTGGGTAGAGACACACCACACACACACACACACACACACACACACACACACACACACACACACACACACACACACTTTGCCCCAGATGTTCTGAAAGTAGAGAACTCCTGTTTAGGGAGTAACTGACCACATCTGAAAGGCATTAGATACAATGTCACCCTCCTTCACCAGCAGCATGATGTCCTTCCTGGAGTGACCAAACAGGGAAGTGCATTGGCCAGGACTGCCTGTGGACTAACGAGACTGCATCGAAACCAGTGAAGGGCGGCTGAATGGAAGCTGTCGTTGGTGGATTCTTGCCAAAGACTCTAGCCCCAGATGTTGTACCTAAAGACCAGCTTTTGATGAAAGAGAAGAGAAAATATCAGTGGTCAAAATATGTGATGGTTTTACCGGGTGAATTTGTGTGTGTATTTGTGTACACCACAAGTCTCAGCATAAAATCTCAAGCTATGATTCAAGAAGCTGGTGATATAGCTTAACATGCACAAAGCCTTGGGTTGCATCCCCAGCCCTGTATAAACTGGGCAAGGGAGAGGCACGCAGCTAATTCCAGCATTCCATAAGTGGAGGCAGGAGGATCAGAAGTTCAAGGTTGGGGATGGAGAATGGCTTTATGGGTAAGGTGTCTGCTGGAGAGGAACTTGGGGACAGCAAACTGCACTGGAGCAAGCTAGGGACATACAGGGACGCTTGGGATTAAATAGATGGTGGGGTCTTGCATTAAGGAGCTTACATGTGAGTCACAGCCTTGTGTGCAAGTGTAGAATGTACATGTGTAATTTAATTAAGGGCAGGGGAATCAAAGGGAAAGAAGGTAAGTAGAAAAGGATACGCATGCTCTTCCTCCTCTGGAGTACTCTGCCGCCTCTCTCTTTTCTAAGACAACGATAAGGGGGTAATATGGACAAGGTCAGGGATCCTCAGAGAGGCTTTTCTCTACAAAGTGGAAGGAGGGAGCTGACCTTCAGAGACAAGCCAGGGAAGTGTCCCATCCAGACAAGCCGCTCAAACACGTTCACCTGCTGTGAGCCAGATCTGAGAGAGGGCCAGTACCTGCCTGGCTACTGCGTGGCTAAAGCTGAAGTTGACGCTAACAAACAACAAAACAGAGACATAGACTTCTGAGCTCATTGTGCAGAAGAGGAAATGGAGCCCAGCTGAGGCAGACTGTTTGCCCAAAGCTGAGACAGGACTTGAACTCAAAGCCCGTTTGATGAGTATATTTACTCTGCCTTTTTATTCCAGATATGAATGGTTGGCTGGCCACATATGTTAAAAAAAAAAAATCAACAAAACTAAGACCCAAAGCTACAGTACAGTAAGTACCTGGAAACAGGATCTTAATAAATATTTGTTAAATGAATCCATGTCTTAATTAACAGTTACATAATGTTAAGGCAGACGGCTGTGAAGGGATCAGGTGCAGGGTCTTTCTCTACGAAGCATGCTCAACAATAAAACATGCTAGCCGGGCAGCGGTGGTGGTGCACGCCTTTAATCCCAGCACTCGGGAGGCAGAGCCAGGCGGATCTCTGTGAGTTCGAGGCCAACCTGGTCTACAGAGTGAGATCCAGGAAAGGCACAAAGCTACACAGAGAAACCCTGTTTCAGGGGGGAAAAAAAACAAAAACAAAAACAAACAAACAAAATATGCTGTTTGATCCTTTTTGCATGCACACAGTATCAAAGACTATTAGGGTCCAGCCCCTAATACCTTTTCCCAGAGTCCATGGAAGAATCTAACAACGAGATGAGGAATCTAATCTTAACAATATCAAATGAATCTACATACACAAAACTCTTTGGTCCATTCACTTTATTCTTCTGAGTCAGTTCTCTCTCTACACGGCTTCTATTCTGCTCTCTTACTCAGCTCCTTTCTTGCCTGATTTCTCTCTACATTTTTATGCTGTTCCCTCTAAGTGCCATCTTAATTCCTTTATCTAGTTCTGCCCCATCTAGGTTCTCATCCATCTAGTTCTTCCCATCTTAGCTCCTTTCTTTATCCTTCTAAGTTCTCTCTCTCTCTCTCTCTCTCTCTCTCTCTCTCTCTCTCTCTCTCTCTCTCTCATTCTTCCCATCTCCTTAGTTCTTCATCTCCTCCTTTCTCATCTAGTTCTTCCTTATCTTGTTCTTCTCCATCTTCCATCTCATTCCTCTCTTCTAATCTTCCTCTTCCTCTCTCCCCAGTCCAGTTTCAATACACACACAATTCCGCAGTTCTCTGGTTCAACTGCTTTCTGGTCCGGCGGGGCAGGTCTGCTGGTAGCTAGGCCCCCTGTGTCACAGCTGGAAGTACCTGGTAAGTAAAAGCCTTTACTTCTGGGTTAATTGTTAAAGAGGGCTCTAGAATTAGAAATACCACTTGGAGGAGAGGAGGGATAAACTTAATTAGCACATTCACCAGGCCTTCACTAACAGACGTCTGGATGCTCATCTGTCTGCAGTCAGTTCTCAGGAAGTCTGGGAAGTATCTCAGATAAGAGACTTTTGTCCGGAGAAGGTCCTGGCCGGATGTTGCTAATGAAATAATTACAGAAAGGCCTGAAAGGAGGGGTCTGGCTGTGTGAGTGCTTTTAGCACAGTTGGGAGATGTATATCCAAATACTTCAATTGTACAGGAGAAATTGTGCCCAATGAATGATCAAACGCTGTTCTTAGAAAAAGAACTGAATGGAAGAGCTATGATAGCACACAAGAAATTCATTGCAGGAGACGGCTAATATTCAAAGGCCAATACCACCAAGACTCCTTGAGCCCTGACTTTACCCTCTGGAAGGCCCTTGGCTTCTTCCAGGTGTGGCTTTGTCATAGTCAGCTGACTTCCTCTTCGTATTTCTGCAGCTCCCAGCAACACAGGACAATAGTAGCTAACACTGTTAACACCAACGGCTAGCCCTGTCTTTGTACATGTGACCCTAAGCACATCTGTGACCTCTGTACTCAGAGGATGGAGGTGGAAGGACCAGACAGTGTCACTCTGGACTGCAATGTGGGACCCTGCTTAAAACAAACTGATGACAATGATGATGATAAAGGGAACCAAATGACTGAATAAGCAAAGGCCTGGAGTCAGAATCAAGTGAGCACACACATGTTTCCCTGCCTGGAATGGGCTATGTGCCTGGGGGATTAGTGAAGCTGGATAACTTGCAAAAGATAGGGAAGACCAGGACTGTAAAGAAGTTAGAGGTAGGCAAGAGAGTTAGGCTGATTTTTGAAGAATGCCACCTGGTTTTTTGTTTGTTTGTTTGTTTGTTTGTTTGTATTTTGACTAGGAAGTAACCCAGCAAGAACTGAATTGAAAAGATTCCAGTTCAGCTGGGCATAGCAGCACAGCGCTGCTGCAACCCCGTGCTCAGGAGGCTGAGGCAGGAGACCACTGCCAATGTAAGGCCAGCCTGGGCTGTAGATAGCAAGACCCTGTCTCAAAAACAAAAACAAAAATGAAAAGCTTGGTGGCCAGAGCCTACAGGAACCATGGGAGAAGGTGGCAGGAGCCAGTCCAGAGGTCTGTATTCCACAGCTGTATCAATTCAGGCCAGGAGGCCACAGAAGTGGGGGACAGATTGTATTCATAAAAAAAAGGGGGGCTGGAGAGATGGCTCAGTGGTTAAGAGCACTGGTTAATCTTCCAGAGGTCCTGAATTTAATTCCCAGCACCCACATGGTGGCTCACAACCATCTCTAGTGAGAATCTGAGGCCCTCTTCTGGCATAAAGGTATACGTGCAGATAGAGCACTCATACATGAAATAAATAATAAATAAATAAATCTTAAAAAACAAAAAGCATGCTGTGTACCTCAGCTAGGCTGTACATGATGAGCGCCTGTGAGCTCACCTAGAAAGCAGACGAGGGAATGGATTATGGTCCCCCATTTTCAAGAAATAAAACTGAGGCCACGACTTCAGAGCCTGTACTGGGACTGACATGGCTGGCAGGGCCTCCTCCTGTTGTCAAAGGCATGAGGGCAGGGAAGACGTTGGAGAGGATAATTCTGCTTGAGGTTGGCTGTGTCTGAGGTAAATAGCAGGGCATGTCTGTGTAGGGAGCTGAAGGATCGGGCAGAGAACAGGGCATCTCCGAGCTCCTGGCCCTCCAGAAGATGAGGCTGTGTGTGGAAGGGCGTGGGAGAAGGGACGCAGCCAGCCTCTACCTGCTACCTCAGTCTGGGAATTCAACAATCCCCTCCACACTACAGATTAGACCTAGAAAAGGCGGTCGACGAGTCCCCAAGAAAGGCTGGGCTAGACTCTGCCAGGACCTCTCTTCCCCAGATAAGATGCACGTCAGGGTGTCTGCTGGCTGGCCTAGAAGGTGTCCTCTGTCTGCGGATCTGTCCTGTGGATCTGTCCTGTGGATTAAAAACGACGGGAAAACACAGTAGGGGAAAGATTGCCTTTCCTCAAAGAACTCTGGCTAGGAACAGCACCCAAAACAACACATCTCGGTAAACTATCTGCACAAGCTCTTTTCCAGAGCATTCATATTCCGCGACTAGACGACAGCTTTTCCAAATAGGAGACGAGATGTGTCCCTGCAAAACCTTGTGAATGTCTGAAAAGTAATTTTGCGATCCACCAGCAGGTGTCGCTGTTTTGCCTGCGTGAACAAGGCTCTTTGTTCTCGGCCACTACACTTCGCTCGCAGTTAAAAACAGCCAACTCGCTATCAGCTTGTCCCGGGAGACTTCAATATTGGTCTTCGGTCCGAGACAAAGAAATTCCTTCCTCCTTAATTTTTTAAGTGGAGAAAGATAATGAGATTATGTCTAAATTCTCTAAAACATTGCACTGACGTTTCCTATCCCGATTTCTAGGGAGTCATAGAAAAGCAAGCTCACGCTGGAGTTGCAGAGGGCTGAGAGGAAGAAGACAGAAATCATTATTTGATGAGGGCAGAGTTTCCGTTTCATAAGCTAAAAAGAGTGATGGGTATTGAATGTGGGATGCATTTAACACCACTAAACTGTGCACTAAGAATGGTTAAAATGGTAAATTTTAAGCTACCTGTATTCTGACATGTTGGTTGTGAGCCTAACCTTTACTGGCTGAACCGTCTCTCCAGCCCATGCTATGTGTATTTTATCACAACGAAACTTCTGAATAAAATCTAAATAAAACCCAATGCTAAGGAATTTGCTAGCCTCGTCTCTAGTCTCTGTAGTAAATCCCACTCATGAGCTGGCAATGTGAGCCTAGAGATGGAAGTCTGCCCTCTGGGTGCTCAGAATGAAAGGACCCCTTTTCTTAAGAACTAAGAAAGCCTAGCCAGGCAGTGAGGAGGCAGAGGCAGGTGGATCTCTGTGAGTTTGAGGTCAGCCTGGGCTACACAGCAAGTTCCAGAACAGCCAGGGCTGTTGCAGAGAAACCCTGTCTTAAAAAGAAAAAGAACTAAGGAAGCCATCTTGAGTGGAAGTCAAACACCTCCCAGAGGATTCCTGGAAAAGACACAGAAGAAAACATTTAAGCTTGTGATCGGGTGAGTTTATATTTAAAGAACCCACTGTGTGAAACGGATTCTGTCCTTTCCTGTTACACCAGCTCCCTAGAACTCTAAACTTACAACTCCAGAAAATAATCACTACTGTTTGCTGAGTCACCCCATCTCATATAGTAATATGAGCAGATGTAGACCCTGTTTTCAGTATGTCCACGTGGGCCTAGGGAAACGCTGTTCCTTGTGTCCAAGCGGGTCCACCCATGCTGGGACCTGATTTCATCTGTTTGTTTAAGAGAGGGTCTCCCTCTACAGCCCAGGCTGGCCTCGAACTCTTACTTCTCCTCTGCCCGGCCTCCCAGTGCTGGGATTACAGCAAGTGACATTCTGCTCAGCTCTGCTGGAAAACCTTCTCATTCAGGATCTCTGGTAAGGGAATACCCCAAACTAAAAACTCTGCCCTAAGAACTGTGAAACTTATCTGAAACAGCCAGAAATTCCACTTAAAATTCTAATTCAGTTCATCAAAGCAATCACTGCTGAAAACATACATTTTCTTCATCCATTCTTCAGTTGAGGAGCATCTAGGTTGTTCCAGGTTCTGGCTATTACAAATAATGCTGCTATGAACATAGTTGAGCATGTGTCCTTGTGGTAATGTGGCACGTATACAATGGAGTACTACTCAGCAGTGAAAAACAATGACAGCATGAAATTTGCAGGCAAATGGATAGAACTAGAAAGTACCATTCTGTGAGATAAAATGGTATGTACCCACTCATAAGTGGATACTAGATGTAAAGCAAAGGATAACCAGACTACAATGCACAGCTCCAGAGAAGCTAGCTAACAAGGAGGACCCAAGAGGGAGGCATGGATCATCCTGGGAAGGGGAAATAGATGAGCTCTCCATGAGTAAACTGGGGATGAGGGGTGGGTAATGGAGGGTAGGAGATGGGGGATGAGAACCTAAGGGAATGGAATGGTCGTGCTGGAACAGGGATGGAGAGGGAGAGCAATGAAAGAGATACCATGACAGAGGGAGACATCATGGGGATAGGGAGAAACTGGGTGCTAGGGAAGTTGCCAGGAATCCCCAAGGATGACCCCAGCTTAGACTACTAGCAATATTAGGGT
This sequence comes from Peromyscus maniculatus bairdii, assembly GCF_049852395.1. NCBI lineage: Eukaryota > Metazoa > Chordata > Mammalia > Rodentia > Cricetidae > Peromyscus > Peromyscus maniculatus. Next base: position 74,281,600 of record NC_134854.1, read on the forward strand.
GCCTGAACTGAACTGGCTTACCCTAGTAATCAGATCGGTGAATACCCTGTCTTCATAGAGCCTTTCTCCAGTAACTGATGGAAGCAGATGCAGAGATCCATAGTTAAGCACCAGGCCAAGCTCCAGGAGTCCAGTCAAAGAGAGGGATAAGGCCGGGCGGTGGTGGCGCACGCCTTTAATCCCAGCACTCGGGAGGCAGAGCCAGGCAGATCTCTGTGAGTTCGAGGCCAGCCTGGTCTCCAAAGCGAGTTCCAGGAAAGGCGCAAAGCTACACAGAGAAACCCTGTCTTGAAAAACCAAAAAAGAAGAGAGAGGGATAAGGAATTCTATGAGCAAGGGGCATCAAGATCATGATGGGGAAACCTACAGAAACAACCAAACCAAACTAGTGGGAACTCATGAACTTTAAATCAATATCTGTGGAGCCTCCATGGGACTAGACTAGGCCCTCTGCATATCAAGACAGTTGTGTAGCTTGATCTGCTTAAGGGGCCCCCTGGCAGGAGGATAAGAATCCATCCCTGGTGTATGTGCAGGCTTTTTGGATCCCACTACCTAGGATGGGACACCTCGCACAGCCTTGAGTCAGGGGGAGGGGCTTGGACCTGCCTCTACTAAATGTGCCTCCCCATGGGAGGCCTTATCTTCTTGTAGGAGGGAATTGGGGGTGGGTTGGGACAGGGAGGCAGGAGGGGCGGGAGGAGGGAAGAGGGGGATCTTTGATTGGTATGTAAAATGAATTTAAAAAAAAAAAAACCTCTTTCTTAATAAAGAAAGAAAACATACAATTTGAAATGAAGACTGAGCTTTGCCGAGGACGTAGTACTGACCTCCTCTGTGCATGGAAGGTTCTAGTGACCTTTGAAGCTGCATTGATTCGATCACCGTATGCCAAGCGAGTCTGGATTGCTCTCATTCACTGGGTGTCGTTTTCCTTTGTATTCGAGAAGATGCTGCTTTCAGTGTCATTTTCTTGAATATCTCCCCAACTCGCATGCTGGCTAACAGCGTCCTAATTAGTGACGGATTTTCAGCCACGTTGGATGACAGAGTCAGCTGCGCCTTAGACAGACCCTCTCCGTGGAAAAAGCAACTGGAATGCGTCAGTCGGTGGAGTCATGACACCGTGGCCTCTCACCAAATCCTCCTCGTTATTCTTAGCTCTAACGTGACAGGTGAGTACCATCCCTCTCCTCGGCTGTTGCCCCCTCTCTGGGGCTGGTAGGAAGGTTCCAGGTAGTAAAAGGTGCTGGGGTGGAGGGCACCACAGTGCATGGGGCCGATCTGCGCAGTGTCAGAAGAAAGCAGAGACTTCACACCAAACATCCTCCCAGCCAAGCCCCAGCACGGAGGACAGCCACCTGACTACCTCAGGGAAAGAACAAGTTTCTCCACGGAAACCCAGTTCATAGCCAGAGGGAGAAGAGGTGCGGAGACCCAGATGGAGAGCTGTAGAGCCTAGCGGAGGGCGTGACACCTGAACCTGCTTCCAAGGATCAAGCAGCCCGCTAGGACCTGGCTGTTCTTTGTCACTGTTGGCCTGCGATACATTGAGTAAATCCTGAGGCCTCTGCTTCTTCATGTGGAAAACGGGATTAAGAAAATCCACCTCGGAAGGCTGTGACGATAACTCAGATGGTAAAGTCCTTGCCGTGTAAGCTTGAACGACCTGAGTTCTGTCCCCGGAGTCCACAGGCAAGAAAGAGTGAATGCACCAAACACAGCATACTAGAACCCCAGGGCTGGAGGGCAGAGACAAACAGACCCCTGGGGCTCACGGGCCAGTCAGCCTAGACTAAAGTGAGTTCCAGGCAGTGAGAATATATCTCAAAAAAAAAAGGTGAGGACTGGCCAAAGGTCACCATGGGTTGGGGCACTTGCCACCATGCCTGACAATCTGAGTTCAATCCCCGGGATTCACACAGTAGGAGAGAACAGACTTCTGAAAGCTGTTCACTGACCTCACATTGGTGGACTTACACACACACACACACACACACACACACACACACACACACACACACACACAAATGTAATAAGAAATGTTAAAGGTAGACATCATCTGAGGAATAACACTGGAGGTCATCCTCTAACCATCACACATATGTGCACATATACATGTACCTGCATGCACACATACACAAAATCCAAACATGCATGCTATTTTTTGATAGAGGTCACAAAGTATAATGTATTCATGGAAGAGTGAACAAATTATAAACTCAATCAGTTTTCACAAAGCAAATACACTGTGGTTTGAAAGAGAATGGTCCCCATGGACTCAGATGTTTGAATGCTTGTTTACCCCCCTAACCCCCCCCCCAACTGTTTTGGAAGGATTAGGAGATGTGGCCTTGTTGGAGGAGGTGAGTCACTGGGGACAGGCTTTGTCTGATGTTTCAAAGAGCCCAAGCCAGAGCCTGTTGGTGGTAGTGCATGTCAGAAGACAAAAGCAAGAGGAGTTCTGTGAGTCTGAGGCCAGCCTGGTCTACAGATCGAGTTCTAGGACACCTAAGGCTACACAGAGAAACCCTGTTTTGAGAAACCAAAAACAGAAGAAAAAACAAAAGCCCGTGCCACTGAGTTAACAGGTGTAAGTTCTCAGCTACTGCTTCAGAGCCTGCCGGTCTGCTGCCATGCTCCCTGCCCTGATGGTCATGGACTCTCACCCTCTGGAACTGTGAGCCCCAAATTAAATGTTTTCTTTTGTATGTAGCCTTGGTCATGGCATTTTTATCACAGCAATAGAACAGTAACCAAGACATACACCTAGAATCAAAAAACATTACCATAGAAACCAAGAGATACCCTATGCTGACATCTAATATCATAGATTTAATCATATGCCTGATTTTGAACTAGATTTAAATGGACTCATACTGTGTGTGTTTCTTGTACTAAGTTTCTCTGTTTTTCTCTCTCTCTCTCTCAAAACAGGGTTTCTACATGTTGTTTTGGTGCATGTGCTGGATCTTGCTCTGTAGACCAGGCTGGCCTCAAACTCACAGAGATCCACCTGGCTCTGCCTTCTGAGTGCCGGGATTAAAGGCGTGTGCCATCAATGCCCAGCTTGTACGCAGTTTCTAGCATCATATTTCTCTAAGCAATATTAGTGATTATTCCTGCTCATTGTCACATAATATTTCATTGTAATACAAATTTTTTAAATTGCAGATCTGAAAAGATAGCTCAGAGGTTAAGATCACTGGGTGAGCAAACTTTAATTTAAAAAAATTCTCTTACTTATATAATTTTTTGTTTATGTTGTGGTTTGAATGAGAAATGTCCTGTCTAGGCTCAGGTACTTGAAGAGTTGGTCACTGGTTGATGGCATGGTTTGGAGAGGTTATGGAACCCTTAGGAAATGCAGGCTTGTTGGAAGAAGTATCACTGGGTTGGGCCTCACCCCACTTCCGGTTCCTTCTCTCTGCTTCCTGTATGTGGCTGATATGTGATCCCTCAGCTTCCTGTTCTTGAGGCCAAGCCTCCCCCTGCCATTATGGACTCTTCCTCCGGATCCTTAAACCCAATAAACTCTTTGTTCTAGAAGCTGCTTTGGGTCCTGGTGTTTTATCACAGCAACAGAAAAGTAACTGATACGGTTTGTGTTTGTTTGTAGTAACAGGAATGGAACCCAGGGCCCTTTCCACAGTAAGCAAACATTCTTCCACTGAGCTGTGGCCCAGCTCTAGGACTTTGCTGGAACATGAGATTCGGTTGAGAGGAAACACTTCCTAATCTCCTTTAGCTCCCATTTTAAGAAGGAGAGGAGATGAGTCAGTTCTGTGCCCCAACCTCCCTTCTCAGCCCAAGAGGGAAGAGGTACATTAGGTGAGAACACTTAGAGGAGGCGGGAGGGGAATGAGGTCTCCGCTTCTCCACTCAGAAGAAGCACCTCAGGGTCCCGTGTGCCCCTGCACACAGGAGCACCAGCCAGCGGGCAGCAGGCAGCCTGGGCTCGCTCCTCAGCTGCCTCTGCTACCCTGGAGCTTCGGTCCTGTCCAGAAGTTCCCAGCTGTGAGAACTAACCAAGGGATGCAGGATAAAACTGAGCATGTGGCTAAGAAGTCTGGTCACCATGGTATTAATGAGCAGGTATTAATGAACACTCCCTGCAGTCTTGACAGGGAGGCCCCACACTGAGCCACCACATGCATGACCTGAATTACCGCAACACCTCACTTCTGCACTGGCATGGATTTGCATCCAGTCTGTTCTTTCCCTGAACTTTGAGGGGTCACCAATCTATTCCTGACCTTCTTCCCATCATCATCTTGAGCTGAGCTGAGATGCAAAATTATTCCCACTGTATATGTTCCCTCTCTCCGACCCCTCCTCCTCTCCACACAAGGTCTCACAGTATAAGCCAGCCTGACCTAAGAGCTGGATTACAGGCATGCACAGCCCTGTTGGTGCATCGAATGCCTATCTGCATCATCTGTATCTCTTCTGAAGGCATACTTTGTAAGCCAGGCATAGACACATACTCCTATAATCCCAGCAGTCCCAAGGTAGAGGCAGGAGGATGAGCAGTTCAAGGCTAGCCTGGGCTATGTGAGCCCCCTAGGATTCCATGTGTACAGGATTTTCCACGATAGCCTCAATTTTTAATCTCCCTTCCATTGTTTCTGTAATTTTCCTACCACTTTTCATACCGTGTCGTAGGTTCCAGCTTGGGTTCTGGGAAAAATGGTCAATATTCGATTACTATCTCCAAGGCAACCAAAGCGATTGTCCTGTACCTTTCAGAGGAGAGGAGAGGAATGTTTAGGTGCTTCCTGGGGCCTCAGCCATGCCTTAGTCTTCCCTCTCTTTGAACCCAGGAGCTCAGGAAATCAAGACTGTGGAGCAAGAGGACAGCTGAGCCTGACTCTGAAGAAGCCGGCTACCGGCTCCTTCCCCCAACTTTCAGACAGAGCAGGTCTCAGCCGCCCTCAGGCATCGTCCCTTGTTGGCGGCTCCTCCTTAAGCAATGAATCTTTCTCCTCCTCACTTTTCTTCTCCATTAAATGGGGCGAACAAGGGTGTTAAAGGACATAATTGACGTTTATGGGGAGCCCTAGCGTCTTGGATGAAAGTCTCTGGCGCTGGGGAAAGCTTGTCTGAGATGAGTTACTACTTTGATTAATGGAGACCAGGGGAGAAAAACACAGCCTGCGTCATCTAGAATTATCCTGCCTGGTGTGGTGTTCTGGTTTTGTTGCTGTGATAAAACACTGACCAACGCTAACTTGGGGAGGAAAGAGCACATTTCGTCTCACAACTTCCAGGTCAGAGTGGAGCATTGAGGGTGGGAACTCAAGGCAGGGCCATAGAGGCAGGAACCGTTGCAGAAACCACTAGGGAACACTGGCTTGCTCTCCAGGGCTTATTCAGCCTCTTTGCTCGTACCGACCAGGACCGGCTGCCTGGGAGCACCACCTGCCTGGGAGCACCACCCACAGTGGGCTGGGCTCTCCTCTATCAATAATTAATCAAAAAGATTCCACACTTTCTCGCCTACAGGCCAGTCTGATGGAGGCATTTTCTCAACCAAGGTTTCCTCTGCCTTGGTGAAGCTCGTTTATGTGGAGGTGACAGAAGCTATCCAGCCATGTGGGTAACAAGGTTCCATCTAACAGGGGCTGATGGGGACTTCTTTGCCCTCTTTTTAACAGTGTTCATGATCCCCGACCTCTACTCCAGGCTCTGGTTACAAGGGGATATCAGATCAGCAGGACTGCCTGCCGGCGTTCAAGTGTCTGCTCCCACGCACATAGCAAATGCTCAGTAAATATTTGCTAGAGAGACCCATAAATGACTTTATTTGCTCAAATCTATGGAACAGGTTTAAGAACCACATTTCCCTAGTACTTTCAAATCCCAAGATGATGAGGAACATAATGAAACCGAAGATTGTCTTGAGTTATTAAAAATGCTCATTCATGAAGAGTCAAGAGGTTGGGCTAGTGAGATGGCCAGGGTAAAGGAGAGCACCACCAAAGCTCACAACCCGAGTTCAATCCCCAGGACCCCCCTGGTGGAAGGAGAGAACCAAGCTGCCCCTTGACCTCTATATGTGCACCGTGGTGTGTGCATCCACACATATCTACATGCATACAAAATAAATAAATATAGAAAAAAAAATAAGGACCCACGCAATCTCCCGCTTCAGACAACAGCAAACTCGGAGGAAATTCACTTTATTTGTATTATTTTCACCTTTAGAGAGAAAAACTTTATGCAACTAAACACATTGGAACTTGCTGTTGTGAACACAGTCTGGTAGGCTATATCTTTCTTCCAACATCATGTCATGGCTCAAAGCCTTTCAAAGTCTCTCCTTAAGAATTTTACACAGAATCAGGCCTGTTATTTTAGTACCTGACATAGTGTTAAATCTTCCGGTTTGGAGAGCAAATGTGATTATTTAAAACAGCAGAAGGAAGCTGGACGTGGTGGCGCGTGCCTTTAATCTCAGCAGGCAGATCCCCGAGGGGTAGAGGCCAGCCTGGTCTACATAGTGAGTTTCAGGACAGTCAGGGCTAGCCCTAGCCAGAGGGAGACCCTGTCTCAAAAAAAACAAAATAAAATAGAAAAGGATGTTAGGAACACATGTACAACTAAACAGTCTGGGTAATTGACCCTGAGGGGGTGTGGCCATGATATAGTGGAAATTACCCCCTTGCAGAGCTTTGAAGCTGGATCTAAAGAATATTTTATAGAAGTGCTTTCAGAAGTGGCTTTTGCTCCATCTTTGGTTCAGAGGGGTTTTGTTTGGTTTTGGAATAAGGTTTTAGGTAGCCCACTGGCCTTGAGTTCATACATACTTAAAGATGACCTTGAACTCCTGATCTCCCTGCCTACACTTCCCAGGTGCCAGGATTACAGGCTTACTCCAGCACACCCAGCTCAGACATAGCTTTGAGGATTGGCTTAGTAAATCTTCCCACTCCCACGAGAGGAGGAAACAATGAAGAAGGGCACCCTGTGTCCCAGCCCCTGACACCTGTGCATCAGGCTTCAGCAGTGACGACTGCTTTGATCCAGGAGTACTGTGGGGCTTTGGGTCAGGATGTCTTCAACAGGCTTGTGTGTTTAAATAGTCGGTCCCCAGGTGGCTGCACTGTCCTGTGTGAGGTGGTGAAACCTTCGGGACATCTGACCTGGTTGGAAAGATGCGTCCCTGGAGGCTGGCCTTTGAAGTCACACCCAGTACCAGTTCCTGTCCCCTTCTTTGCCTTCTGACCATCTGAGGAACAGCCGCCACGAGCTCCCATGGCCAGGGTCTGAAGCTGCCCAGTCTGTGCCCTCCAGCATGCCTTCCCTGTCGTGACAGACTGTCCCCTGAAACTGTGGGCCTGATGAAGCTGCCCTCCTCCCTCAGGCATTTCCTGTGCTGTCACAGTGATGAGAAAAGTGATTGCCTTTCTCATCTGGCTCCGTCGAAAGTCAACTACAGGTCCAGGTTCATTCGGCACTGGAGAGTCTACAGGATACAGCCCTGAGACAGGCGCTTTGACAGCGCTCTATACTTAAAAACATGTGCTTGAAAATACTCCCTAATGAAAATATGTCACTTGTGTTCTCTCTCTCTCTCTCTCTCTCTCTCTCTCTCTCTCTCTCTCTCTCTCTCTCTCTCTGTGTGTGTGTGTGTATGTGTATGTGTGTGTGTGTGTGTGTATTCAAACATGGAGGGGGTTATGTGTTCAGGTAGTCAGGTGAGTATAGACATGTGTGTACACGTGCGTATAGAAGCCAGATGTCAACATCAGTCACCTTTCTCAATCCCCTCCATCTTCTTTTTTGAGACAGGGTCTCTTGCTGACTCTGGACTCCCCATTTACCTAGACTGGATGACTAGCAAGCCCCAGGAATCCCCCTGTCTCCGCATCCTCCCGGGTGCTAGGGCTATAGACTCATGCTGTCCTGCTTGACTTTGGTTTGGTTTGAGACACGGTCTTTCTATGTAGCCCTGGCTGTCCTGAAGCTCACTATGTAGACTAGGCTGGCCTTGAACTCACAGAGATCAGGATGTCTCTACTTTCTGAGTGCTGGGATTAAAGGCACGAGCCCCACCACACGCAGCTGCGCCTGACTTTGTACATGGGTGCCGGAGGTCTGAACTCAGGTCCTTATGCTCACACGGCAAGCACGTTACCAACTGAGCCAGTTCTCCAGCCTCCAGCCTCCCTCCTCCCTTTTTTCATAAGTATCTCTAGTAGTTACACGAATTTCCCAGAGTGAACAGGATCGTAAGATAAAGTATGCTCCTTGGAGGTCAAGGTGCCTAGGCTACAAGGGGACAGGGAAGCAGTCTTTGCACTAAGCAGTACTAGCTGGGTGAAGCGGCCTCGTGTGGACAGCTAACCCATCAGAGCAAAGAGGGAAACCAGGGAGTTAGAAGACCACAAGAAAGGCCAGCAAAACGGCTCAGCAGAGAAAGGTGTCTGCCACCAAGCCTGATGACCTGGGTTCGATTCTTAGAACCTATATGGTGGGAGGAAGGAACTGACTCCCCCCTCATGCTGTCCTCTGACCTCCACACAAGTGTGGTGGCACACATCGCCCCTGCCCTGTGTGAAAACAGTAGCAAAAATAAAGGGAGCAGCTGGGTGTGGCAGTGCATGCCTACTGGGGAGACTGAGGCAGGAGGGTCAGGAGGTGAAAGCAAGCTTGGGCTGCATATTGAGACTTCGATACACACACACACACACACACACACACACACACAGTCATGTGACAAGCGCTGAGTAGGCACCAGCAGAAATGGAGTAAGATGATATACTCTGACCCTCATTTCCTCATTCATTCTTTTATTCAATGAACATACAGACTGCCTATTGCCAAGCATTGTCTTAGAAGCTAGGATGAGAGCGTGGAATAAAACACACCCTCGGCCTTCCTTGAGTTGACATTCTCGTGGAGGAGACTAAAGAGAGGAGACCCTGAGAAACACGGTCCAAATTCTATGGCTTTATCCAGAGAGTCAGTGTTACTCACGTATCTATCAGTCCTTCCTCCCTAAACGTAACCATTAGATTAAAAAATCTACAATCTATGGAAAAGACATCGCTAAGCAACCAGATACCATCTGCAGACTACTATACTGTCCTAAGCCAGAGTTGGACAATTATAGAGGTGAGAGGCAGGATTTATGTAGTAATTATTGATAGCACAGTAGAAAGAGGCACACACAGGAAAGGGCTAATGTCACCCAGTTGGTGATGTCTTACAGAAACAAATTCCACCCCAGTAGTTGTCAAAACATACACTAAGAATCAAAATGATTTCTCTCTGGGCCTATGGGACTTCGCATATGGGATTCAAGTGCTGTCTACTCACCTACCAGAGGAGGCAGGACAATGGTTCTCAGCCTGTGGGTTGCAACCCCTTTGGAAACCTGACTGGCCTTTTTACATGGAATTGCCTAAAACCATCAGAAAACACAGATATTTACATTACAATTCATAGCAATAGCAAAATTACAGTTATGAAGTAGTAACAAAATAATGTTATGGTTGGGGGTCACCACAACGTGAGGAGTTGTATTAAAGGGTCGCGTATTAGGAAGGTTGAGAACCACTGAGATAGAGGATGATTGTCCCCAGAGTGACTGCCCCGGAGGTCTACATCACAGAAAGCCCTCAGTTCCGGGCAGTCTGGGACAGACTGCTGAGCAAAGGGACCAGGCGCCAATGTGAGGTCAGAAGATACAGGACAGGCATCCATCAGCAGTGATGGGAGACAGCTCTCCTGACACCGTCCATCAGATCAGCATGCCTTTTTGGCTAGCGCTCAACTCCAGAACTATCTTTTCCAAACTTGTCACTCAACATGCTAAAGAAGAAAATGAAGACAAATTCCCAGTCCCAAATTCAGCCCCACACTGAGCCGGGCCACCCTTCCTTCCTGGACCTCAGAGCCATTGCGTGTTAAGTAAAGGGCTGGACCACATCAGAGCTGCTACACTCCAGACAGCGGGTCCATTTTCATTGTCATAAAGTTGATCAAGTGGGTTGCAAATGCTATATTTTCTAATTGTTTATTACATTTATTTATTGTGTATGTGTGATGGAGGCGTGCGGGTGCCACCACACATGTGGCAGCCAGAGAACAACTTGCAGGATTTGGTTCTCTCCGACTACTAGATGGGACCAAAGGATTGAACTCAGATCGTCAGGTATGGTGGCAAGCAGCTCTATCTGCTGAGCTTTCTCTCTGGAACTGCAAAAGATATTTTTAATTAATGAAACAAATTAAGTAAGAGATATTAGAGATCGTGGCATATCATACTAAGGAAGTATTGTTTGTAATTTGTATTTCTGCTGTGTAGGCATGTCCCTGTGTTGAGCCGCAGTGTAAACTGTAATGCTCAGTGTGGGCTGCAGCCACGGTTGGGGGTGAAAGTTTAAAGTCAAAAGTTGGGTACTCCAAGTGTTCTGCAGGTTCTAGATTTTTTTTTATTGAAAACAGGTTTTTCTTCTCATATAATATATCTATCTGATTATGGTTTCCCCTCCCTCTGCTCCTCCCAGTTCCTCCCCACCTCCCCTCCCATCTGGGCCCACCCCTTTCTGTCTGTCATTAGAAAACAAACAGGATTCTAAGGGATTATTATATGATATGATACAATATAATGTAGTAAACTATAATAAGATAAAACAAAAAACTAAGACATCGGAATAGGACAAAACAGAGGCAAAAGAGTCTAAGAAAAGGTACAAGAAACAGATTAAAAATGCAGAGACCCTGCCAGGCGGTGGTGGCACATGCCTTTAATCCCAGCACTCGGGAGGCAGAGGCAGGCGGATCTCTGTGAGTTCGAGGCCAGCCTGGGCTACCAAGTGAGTTCCAGGAAAGGCGCAACGCTACACAGAGAAACCCTGTCTCGAAAAACCAAAAAAAGAAAAAAAAATGCAGAGACCCACTCATTTCAACACTCAGGAATCCCTTAAAAACATTAAACTGGAAGTCATACATACATACACAAAGGACCTAGGGAGGGAGGGAGGGAGGGAGAAAGAGAGAGAGCGCGAGCGAGACAGACAGACAGACAGAGGAGAGCTTCTGAAACAGCCTCTGGAATGCTGCCTTCCAGCTGGAGGGACTCAGAGAGCCCAGCTAATGCCACAAGCATTGACACCACGGTCCCCTGGGAAAAAGCCGGGAGGAGATGTGTGATGGAATTATCCACAGATGCACACTCACCGTAGCCACTTGCCGGAGCGTGGAACCTGACAGGCACTGCCTGCAACCTGCTGAGGAAACCGTGGTCTCATGACTTGTCATTTACAGTATCGAGATCTAGAATGAATAAAAGTTAGCGCTTTTCACAAGAGGAGTCACCATCAAAGAACCCTTCTGTGTCCTACCCACCTCCCCTGCACACGCAAAAGGAGTCGCACAGGAATTTCCACACAGTCGAGATCTGGATAAAAATACCAGCGTCCTGAAAGAAAAATGTGGTTTGTTTTGTTTGGTTTTTCCTTTCAGGTCACCATTTCTTTCCAGTCCAGTTGGGTGAGAGGATGGGATTGGAAAAGTCTGCTGTGGGTGGTCCCCAGTGTTTAAAAACTTAGGAAGTGATGTCACTCTTCCGAAGTATAAAAAGTCCTGCCCTTGCAGAAGACCCACGTTAGTTCCCAAGGCCCCTTTGTGAGTCTTTTGGCCTCTGAGGCAACGTACACACACACACACACACACACACACACACACACACACACACACACACTTTCAGTCACACAAACACACATAATTAGTAATAAAAAAAAATAAATCTTTAAAAAACAGGCAAAAAATTAAGATTTTACAGTGGAACCTGAATGTGGGGCTACCTCAGGGGCAGGGCTGGTCCTGGGATGACCTCAGCCCAGATGAAGGTGCCTGAGCCCCTGGGGCCACATCCCACACAGGTGAGGGGTGTGTGCCTGGGTATGAGGAAGCTTCCTATAGAGCTCACTCACTGCCTTCTGGTTAGTCCCGGGAGGGGGTGGGACTGGGTGTACAAACAGATGGCTGTGCTAGTCAGGACCTGTCACTTTGGGAAAACAGGGTTTACGGAAAGGACAGACATGCTTGCAGTCCCACCCTTGAACTACTGAGCAGCCAGGTGTCAGGCCTGGAGGAACAGTAGCTGCTCAGCTCTGGCCAGTCCCTTCCTCTCTGTATTTCTGTGTTTCTTGAGGCTAGGTAAATATCAAACAGCCTTCAAATAAATCAAACAATGCTGGGGAACTACCAGCCACGGTTCTCACGGTCTTTAGCTCCTATTGCTAGACTCCAAATCCCAAGATTCTCTCAGCTCATCTCTTGACGGCACAGGCCCCTTGCCTGGCTAGGATGGGGATGACTTCAGGGCAACCTTGTCCCATCTGCTGCTGCTAGGAGAACTTCAGAGCCCAGTAGGGCAAGCATATTGAGGGCAGGCAAGTGCCCAGGGATCCGGAGGCTTCGGGAGATCTCCACAGCAGGGGACAGACAGGGCTCCCAGGAGACCCAAGTCCTGAGGGTGGCTTGGAATCCAAATTCCAGAGGAATGAAGAAGAGACAAATACCAGCATGGATCTGGAGCAAGAGAACAATACGAGCACCCAGTGAATAAAACTGGGGCGCTGTGGGAGGTGTCATTACAGGAATAAGATCGCAGTCACCAGATGTGGGGCACAGAGTGAGGGAAGCGCAGAGGCCCACCTGAATAATCGCCTTTCTTGCTTTGTCTCTGAGTGGAGCCTTGATGCGGTAGGCAACTGATGAAGATATCCTGGCTGTCTAATTCGTGAGCTCAGCATTTTATTTAGGCAACCGGGGGCTGTGGAGTATTTACATGAGTAGAAACTGGATAGGCACGCACTAAGGCAGGGCTGCAGGCCCCTATGTCAAAATCACCTCAAGAGCTTGTTTAAAATGCAGACCTCAGGGTTCCCCAAGAAACACAAGGAATCTAACCTCTTGGCTAGGGCCCAGGGCACTACACAATGGTGGGTGCAGGTCATCTTGTTCTATTGGGAACAATTTCGGAATATCGGGTTCTGTTTGCCCTGAACAGGTCAATGTTCATTCACGTGAAAACCTCCCGTATGATTTTTTCCCCTGCCTGGGAAGACATGATGCCTGGGAGAGCGTTATCTCACTCCCTACCCCCACAGCAGACAGCTTTCCTCAGCCCCGGCTGCAGTCCGGGTTTTTGAAGTAATCCCAATGTCCAGACCTCAGCCCCGCCCCCCACCCACTGTGCCTATAATTATGCCATCCTTTCCAGTCCTGGGCCGGAGCCCCGCCGCCCCTGCTCCTTACCAGTCCCTCAAAGTGCTTCAGAGCTTTGGGTGAGGAGTCCAAAAACATCTCCAAGAGCCAGAATCTTCCCTGCCCTCCGCACACTGCCCTAAGCCATAAGAATGGCCTCTGGCCTTCATTTCTTGCACTAATTTCTTCCCTTCATTGAGAAATAAATATCTATTGAGTACCAGGCTACCAAAGTGAGAATGTCCTTTGATTCCTGGGAAATACTCACTTCTCAGGAAGAGTTCTGTATTGGCTTTTTTTTTTTTTTTTGCCTGTTTTTCACTTTAAGGATAATTTCTAATGACATTTTCATATAAAGTTAGAGATTAAATGTGTACTCACTAAGTAAAGGTCAAAGGATATTACATTATGAGGAAAAAACAAATAGTCCAAATAAGTTCAATACATTTAAGCCTTGAGCATGCTCAGTAGCTGGGTATCTAAACTGGCTGGAAGGAACCTTGTAGCACTCAGAACCACAGAACCTGGGCCCCAGGTGGAAGCTCCCAACTTGTCAAAGTTCTTTTATTGTGGGCACGGTCATCAAGGAACAATAGAGAGCCTCTGTTCCTGATTCCAGCAATTATGCAGTTAGAGGCTTAGCAGAAATCCCCAGGACTCCATGAAACAGCCTTTCTCAATGAATAAAACAGTCTCCGGCTTACCGAGCTGCCTCATTAAAAATGTGATTTCAGGAGTGCTTGAGGGAAGAACTGAAGTCTGTCTGTTCTAAAAGCACCTGTGTGACAGACCACCTCTGTACCAGCACTTGGTCGCCCGGGCCAGGGACGGTAGAGAACTGGCTTCTACTGCCATGCTCAACCGGACGCTAGCTTCAGGATGACAGTGGTGTCTACCATACAGGCTGGTGTATCTTACTCCTGTTATGTTGACGCCGAAGTTGTTTGGGCATCATTAATATGTTGCTATATGTAGTAGTCTATATGTAGACTTTGCTCTACACATGCTTATGGAATGTTTGCTACGTGCGGGCCACCTTGAAGACACCTTTTCAATAGCACTTTTTATGGCTAGCCCCTCCCCCTCCCCAGGATGCTCAGCCACTGAGCTGTGTTGTGGTCCCGCCCTACTTTTTACTATTATGTTTTATTATTCTGAGACAGGGTTTCACTAAGTTAACCAGATTACTCTTAAACTTGCAAATGGCTAGAATTACCTGCCTGGACCATGGATTAGCTTTGTAATCCACACAACCCTATGAGATAGTTACTGTTAGCTCCCTGTCTGTGTGAGTAAAACGAGGCACACAGCTTAACTGGTTTGGGCCTGGCGTGGAGCAAGCAGTGGTTGTAGATCTGAACCAAGAAGGTCTGGCTCCAGGACCTGAGCTTTCAACTCCAAAACTGCACTATTTTGTCATTTACATTGTACATTCTATATACACAATATATGTATATGTAATTATATAAATAGTACACAAAAATCTTTAGATGTCTTTATATTTCTGTAAGTTTAAGTTGTTAGAATAAAAGCATGTGATCCAATATTCATCTCATGATCATTTTTTCTTATTATAAACAAAGTTTTGTGCCAAAACTAATCAAGTCAAAACACACACACATGCTAGGGGGTGGCTCTGCTAATGTTAAGAAATCCAAGCCTAGATCCCAGCGGCGATACACAGGCGGAAGGAGCAGAGCCGGCTCGTCTCTGAAGCCCCGCCCCTTCCTCCACTCACCTCCCTGCTGGATATGCCCGATGCCTGATTCCCTATGAGCAGTCTGCGCTGTGAGGTCGGCTCTCCCAGGATGAGAAGGAGCCAGGCTCAGCTAGCATCGCAGTCCTTGACCCCAGCACAGTGTTTAACTTGCCCAGACCTCAACCCCACTGCACAGCTTCTGCAGGGGAGCTGAGCCCCCTGCTTGTCGCTCGGCTGTGTGGGGTTACCATCCCCAGCAGCGTCCTCAGAATTTTCTCCGTCTTGCCTGGAGAGAAGAAACATCACGGAGCCACTCGTCTCAGCTGTGGCCTTAGCAGCATCATATCTTGTACATGCTGACGTCTCCGGTTCATCGGTCATGCTGGGTTTCCTTTTCTTTTCTTTTAAAATGATTTTTTTTTTCTAATTTTAAAGATATTTCTATTTTATGTGTATGAGTTTTGCCTGTATGTATGCATGTACATCTTATGTGTGCCAGGAGTTACGGATGGTTGTGAGGCAATAAGTGAATCAACCTTAATCTTCTGCAAGAGCACTGAGTTCTCTTAACCAATGAGCCACCTTGAAATCCAGTCACTGTTAGAACTGCAGTTCAAGGGAGCACTATGCCCAAAGGGTTCCTTTTTTTTTTGTTTTGTTTTTTGTTTTTGTTTGTTTGTTTTTCCGAGACAGGGTTTCTCAGAGACAGGGTTTCTCAGTGTACTTTTGGTGCCTGTCCTGGATCTCTCTCTGTAGACCAGGCTGGCCTCGAACTCACAGAGATCCGCCTGGCTCTGCCTCCTGAGTGCTGGGATTAAAGGCGTGCGCCACCACCGCCCGGCGGATTCCCATTTCCTAACAAGTGCTCCACCCCAAACATTGCATTAATTCACATAACTACTTCACCATAAGAGAAAGAGTTTTATCCCTGTTTTCAGCCTGAGAAAACAAGTGAGGTTAGCTAGTCTGCCTAGAGTCCTACCTGAGAAATAGCAGGGCTATTTTCTGACTTCATCTAGCCCTGCCCATAGTCCAAAGGAGCCACAGACTGTCCTTTTTATTTTAATATTTATTATGTATACAGTGTTCTGCCTCCATGTATGGGTACAGGCCAGAAGAGGGCACCAGATCTCATTACAGATGGTTGTGAGCCACCATGTGGGTGCTGGGAATTGAACTCAGGACCTCTGGAAGAGCAGCCGGCGCACTTAACCTCTGAGCCATCTTTCCAACCGCCTCTGACTGTCTTATCAGTTCAGGCAGCTATAATCAAGCACCAGAGCCTGAGAGTCTTATCAACATCAGAAATGTTATTACCCGCAGCTCTGGGGGCTAGCAGTTTACAAATAGGGTGCTAGCACACCGGGATCTACTTTCTTCTGCAACACACGCGCACACACACACACACACACACACACACACACACGCACACACACATCTTCTAATTATAAATCCATATACCCTAAGGCATTGTACTGAGTGAAGCATGCACAAGAACATGGGTTGGGTCCCTAGCCTGGCAAAAAATAATAATAAAATAAAAAGGTAGAAAATAATAAAAGCTCATTGGTAGAGACTTCTCCCTTCATCAGGCCATTCTCTGAACTGGCCAAGGGAAAATGTCAAGCATCGTTCTACAATGGTTCTCCAAGGCCCCTGTGCCAAGGGGTTGGGGATCTGCTCTGGCTCCAGGCCGGTCTTCCCAACACTCAACAGAACAGAAGGACCTGTGCCTTTTCTGCCTACGTAAAGTTACACTGGGAAAATGCTGGCACCTTCTCTTAAAACAGGAGGAAAGAATGTCAGCAAGGTGTTTGCTGTGGTCTTGCCAATAGGTGTAGCGATTAATGAGCACGAACCAGTGCTGTCTACCCCAGTGCTACAGGTAAGAGATGAATGTGGACCGGAAGGAAACGGTGCTCGCCAACAACCGTGACCAATCAGATCTTCCAGAATCAGGGCCTAATCTACTCAGGGAGAACTTTCTAGAGCTTCCTCCACACCGCCGAACAACGCCCCCCACAGGGAATAATCTACACCAACTGAGAGAAGAGCTGGAGGAAGTCCATCACTGAGGGAAGGCAGCACCAAGACTTGGCAAGACAGGCAGCCTGCAGTGACAAACGGCCGCAGGGCCATCACCAGCTGAAACCACAGCCCGGGGCCGCCATTCAACAGGAAGCACCCGGCGGAGTTCTCTCGGGACAGAATGACGTGTAGACTCACGCCCAACCTTGCTGCCGCAGCGGCCATGTTCATCTCCTTTAAAATGCGGTGTTGTCGGGCGGTGGTGGCACACGCCTTTAATCCCAGCACTCGGGAGGCAGAGCCAGGCGGATCTCTGTGAGTTCGAGGCCAGCCTGGGCTACCAAGTGAGTTCCAGGAAAGGCGCGAAGCTACACAGAGAAACCCTGTGAAGCTACACAGAGAAACCCTGTCTCGAAAAACCAAAATAATAATAATAATAATAATAATAATAATAATAATAATAATAATAATAATAAAATGCGGTGTTGCCTCTCGTGACCTGGGACTAGGGCACTGGTTTTCTCTACACATGAGTAGGAAGCAAAGTTCACTTTTCATATTAGGATCTCAAAAATGATTTGCTTTTCATTTCTTTTCACAAAATACATTGATATAAAACAAAACTGGTGTGTGTGTGTGTGTGTGTGTGTGTGTGTGTGTGTGTGTGTGTGTACATCCCTTTACCAAATGGCACTACCACAGCTACTGTGCTAGCCAGGTGGTGGTAATGCATGCCTTTAATCTCAGCACTTTAGAGGCAGAGGCAGGAGGATCTCTGAGGTCAAGGTTAGCCTGGTCTACAGAGTGAGTTCCAGGACAGCCAAGGCTACTCAGAGAAACCCGGTCTCAGGAAAAAAAAAAAAAAAAGAAAGGAAAAAAAAGAAAGAAGAAGAAGCTTCTAGTAGCTGGGAGTTCTATTCAGAGAACAATTGCTATAAAAACGTACACACTCCCCTGAAAGCAGGAGGCCAGACCAGTGAGAATGAGCCCCGCTGCAGAGGAATGTGCAGCTCACAGAAAATCCCAGGAGCCTGCAGTCTGTCACTGAGCCAAGGCTAGGATGAGAGGAATGAGGAAATCACCTCGTGTGCAAATAAACACACGAACAAAAGAAGAAAAATCTTCTACAAGACAAGTTTTACCCATGTTCCTTATATTATTTATCTTGGGTGCTAGATATATGGCTCAATGGTTAAGAGCACTTGTTCTTGCAAAGGACCTAGGTTCAATTCCCGGCACCCACATGGAGCTCACACCCATCCATAACTCCAGTTCCAGGGGATCCAAGGCTTTCTCCTAACCTCTGAGGACACCAAGCATACACGTGGTGTTCATAGAAACATATAAGCAAAATACTCACATACATAAAATAAAATAAATAAATCTAAAATATTTTAAATATACTATTTATCTTGCGCCTTTAAGTTTCTAATACTGCTTTAAATTCAAAATCTTCCTTCCTCAGCCTCCAGAGTTCTAGAATAACCATCCTGAGCCAATATACTTATCCTAAACATTCAACATGAACAAAATATCTTTCTTCCAAAGTAAGCTTAACCATTACATTTTTATTCAATGAAAGAAGAATAAATACATATTTTTAACAAAAGAAGAAAAAAAACCTCAGTGTTGAGGATGTAGCTCAATGGTAGAGTAAACCTGGCCACCATTCACAAAGCCCTGGGTTCCATCCGCAGTACTGAAAACAAGACAAACAGTAAACAACAACAAACCTGTCCCCCAAACACCCAGGAAGTCATCTCGCACACAGACCTGGAAGGGCTGCCAAGGGAATGGAGAAAGGAAGCAGAGTCTCGAAGAGGAAGCTTAAAACTTTAAATGCTAACATTTCCCAAAGCAAACCTCAAAGTGTTTAACCACCGCTTAGTTAACCGCCCACGAGAGGAACTTGGCTCCCCGGAGCAGCCACAACACTAAAGGGGAAAGCCGGGGCAGTGAACAGGGTTTTTGTGCCTTCCTGTCCCGAAGCTAACACAATGTAGCGGGTAAATTAGTGGTCCTACGTGCAGTCAGCTCATCTCCCCTCCAATCCGAATCCTGAGTTTCAGACCTCACAAAATGGCCTCTGACTGACTGCGAAGTCAAAACCGACAGTGACAGGAAGCGGCTAATTACGTCCTTCCTGGTGCCCTGTGGAGAGGAGATGGAGGACAGCGTTCCCGGTCTAGGCCCCCATCACAGGGCACCAGGCCTAATGTGTTTCCATGCCCATTTCAATAAAGCTTTGATGGCCAAAGACCCAGGGTACTCGGCTCTCTGTTCTCTCTGGTGTGCCCGCTTGAACACTCCAAGATGTCTCTTTACATCTTGTTGAAGGCTCTTTGGCCTTTTCCTCTGTATCAACCTCACTCTTTGGAAATCTAGAGACACCAACCTTAAATCACCTCACCCAAGAATCAGGTGATTCTTTGGTCCTCCTGCAGCTGACCTGTATCCCTAACCAAGAAGCATATACTACTAATGCATTCTCTGTGCTCCTGGAATTTTCCTGCATATGTGCCTATGTATTCATACCTCTTTTATTGTTTATGCAAGTGAGAACTCGCTGTATTCACTTGTCAGGTTCGTTGGTTGTTGTTTTCAAGACAGGATTTCTCTGTGTAGCCCTGGCTGTCCTGAAACTTGCTCCATAGAACAGGCTGGCCTCGAACTCAGAGACCCACCTGTCTCTGCCTCCCAAGTGCTGACCACGACTGCCGGGCACACTTGCCATTTTCCCTTGACCTCAGACCTCAGACCAATCCATCTCAGGATAAACAACCCATACCACGATCCTTTAAAGAGCTGCTCAGCTTTCTACTACACCGGAACACTATAACACATCGAACCACTTCTCTATCAAGAAACGTAATTCCTTAGCTCTTCTTTTTGTGCCCATCTTACAAATGAGGTTGTAAGCATTACTTTTCTTTAAAATTGTTATTATTTTTATTTATGGGGGGAAGAGGAAATGTTACATGTGTGAGGATGCTCAGAGAGGCCAGAAGAGAGTATCAGATCCCTTGGAACTGGAGTTCAGATGACTGTAAACCAAACTCCCAGCCTCTGAAAGAGCAGCAAGTGTGTTGAGTCGTCTCTCCAGCCCCACGCACGACTCTTTTCATCTAGACTCAGGGCAATCAGAAGACCCGGATGTTGTGGAATACAATATTTGCTTAACTATGTAAAGATGTGTTGCATTTGTTTATGCTGTATTTGTTTTATTATGTAAAGGTATGCTGCTGTCTCACCTTGTCTGCCTAAGGCACCTGATGAGTCTAGTGAAAAGCTGAATGTTAACAGCTAGGCAGGAAAGGGATAGGCGGAGCTGGTGGGTAGAGAGAAAGGGGAGCCAGCCAGCCAGGGCCCAGCCAGCCGGGGGTCAGCCAGCCGGGGGTCAGCCAGCCAGGGCCCAGCCAGCCGAGGGTCAGCCAGCCAGGATGGAGGAAGCAGGAAAGTAGGATGGACAGTAGGTAGATGAGGTAAACGAGCCTCGGGGCAGCACATAGATGAAAAGAAATGGGCTAATTTAAGCTTAAAAAAAAAAAACTAGCTAGAAATAAGCCTAAGCTAAGTCTGAGCATTTATAATTAATAATAAGTCTCCATGTCATGATCTGAGGGCTGGTGGTCCAAGAAAGCCTGCTACACTTGGATTTCCTGAATAATTTTAATTTAATGCAAAAATTATTTTCAGCAAATGAACTTGTATGGATTTTAAAAATTTTTTTAAAAGACATGGCAAATTTTAATGCTTCATTTATGATTAAAAAAAAAAAAGACTTAAGGAGCTCAAGAGATAGCTCAGCAGTTAAGAACACTGTCTGCTCTTCCAGACAATCCTTGCTGGATTCCTAGTACCCACATGGGTGCTCACAGTTGTCTGTAACTGCAGTGCCAGGGGATCCACGTCCTCTGCTGGCCTCTGAGGGGACCAGGTGTGCGAGTGATGCACAGACACACGTGCACACAAAACACCCAGAGGCATAAAGTAAAATAAACTGTTTTTTTTAATTTAGTGAGCCTCCTCTAATATTTATTTATGATTTACGTGTTTATGTGTTTTGTCTACATGTATGTCTGTGTACGACATTAATGCAGTGTCTGTGGAGACCAGAGGAGGCCAGTAAATCCCCTGGGACTGGAGTTACAGATGGCTGTGAGCCACCATGTGGGTGCTGGGAATCAAACCTGGATCCTCTGCAAGGACAGCCAGTGCTCTTAACCACTGAGCCATCTCTCCAGCCCCATGTTTGTTTGTTTGTAATTTCAGGCTTAAAAGGGAAATAATGGAAGTTTTTTCCGTAAGAGTCAGAGCGAGACATCACCACTGTTCAGCATTGCTCTCGGGGCCACACGACATAGTGGCATATCTGCACTCCAGAACTCAGGACACCACAGCAAGAGGCCTGAGAACTCGAGGCCAGCCTGGGCTATAGAGAGAGACCTGTGTGTGTGAAGGGGCTGAGCGGTAAAGGAAAAAGAAAGACTATCAATAAGGAAGTAAAATAATCCTTTCCTGTAGGTGATAAATTACATAACTTGAAAACCACAAACAACCAGGCAGCGGTGGTGGCACACGCCTTTAATCCCAGCACTCGGGAGGCAGAGGCAGGCGGATCTCTGTGAGTTCAAGGTCAGCCTGGTTTATAGAGTGAGTTCCAGGACAGCCAGGGCTACACAGAGAAACCCTGTCTTGAAACACCCCCACAAAAGAAAGAAGGAGAGAGAGAGAGAGAGAGAGAGAGAGAGAGAGAGAGAGAGAGAGAGAGAAAGAAAGAAAGAAAGAAAGAAAGAAAAGAAGACCACAAACACAGTCCCAACCACAAAGCAGTTAGCAGCAATAAAAACACATCACATCACGAAACAGCTCTCCCACACTGTTGGTGACTGGTGACCTGGAACAACCACTTAGGAGCAGTTTGGACTGTCTGTCACGGCCCCTAACCTGAAGCCTCACTTCCAGAAATGTGCCCTTCCATCACAGCCTCCCATGAGTGGAGGGACGCATGTGGAAGGAACGTGTGTCTGTTCATCAGCGCATTTTCACAACAGCAAAAGGTTGACGACAACTTTATTTCAGAGATCCCTGTAGATCTGTGAACTAGTACTTGATTTTTTTTCCCAGAGAGTAGCCAAGATGCAGGGCAATGGTTGTAATATGACTATAATCCCATCATTTGGGAAGTGGAGGCAGGAGGATTAGAAAGTCAAGTTCATCCTCAGCTACGTATGAGCTCAGCCTGTGCAACATGTAGCCATGTCTCAAAAAAAAAAAAAAAAAAAAAAGGCCAGGGACATGGTTCAGTCCATCAGGCAGAACTGTCAGCCAAACCTGAGTTCAACCTCCAGAACCCACATGGTAAAAGGACAGAACCAGCTCCAGAGAGCCGTTCTGTCACCTCTGCACACACATGCTGTGCCAAACGCACACTCACATACACAGTATTGAAGTCAAACCTGTTTCAATGTCGTCTTTACGGAAGGAGGCCTGGGAAAGATAGAAGGCAGTTTTATATGTTACCATTGCCTTTTATAATGTCGGAGCAGTCTGTGGACCCCAAAAGGTTGCCCTAAAGTATGGCTCACCTCTGTCCCCACAGATGAGTCTTTTCTAATAGACTAATTAATCATCATAAAATGCTTGGTCAAAGAAGACTGATTTTTATCTCAAAACAGATGGATGCGATTTTTCCAGTGCTTTCCAGGGACATCAAGGTGAAGGAAACCATTCCTCCCCTTTGCTTTGTCTGACGACTTGAGTTCGACCCCCAAAAGCCACACAAAGGAGAAAGGAGAGATCCCATTTCACAAGGGAGCCCTCTGATCTCTGCATGCACACGGTGGCATGTGTGTCCCCACATCCTACCATGCACACACACCACAAGCTACATTAGAGACTGGAGTCGTATACCTATCCCTCTACTTGTCCGTTAAGTCTACAGGTCAATGCTTATCAAGTCCTGTGGCCAGAAAGCCTGGAACCTCACTGAGCCTGGCGAAGCTTCAGATACCTAACCCAGGAGCGAGTAAGCTTCCCATCACTCTCACAGAGAGCTGTGATGGTCAGCTTATGAGAAGGTGGATTTTGGTCCTCCGTTTTGGAAATTTTAGTCCAACATCAGTCTACGCTGTTGCTTTGGCCTGTGACCAGACAGCACATGATGGTGGATAACAAACAGTGTGGAGCCACTCAGCCCATGGCCAGCAAGTAGATTTGTTTTATTTTTAATTGTATGTATGCTTCTGTGTGTGGTGTGGGTAGATGCATGTGAGTTCAGTGCCCATGGAGGCCAGAAGAGTGTTTCAGGTCACCCGGGTCTGGAGTCGCCGGCAGTTGTAAGCTGCTGGTGTGGGGCGCTGGGAATTCAACTCGGGTCCTCTATACTAGCTGGGCCTGCTCTTAATGGCTGAGCCACCTCCCTGGCTCCCTCATGGCCAGGAAGTGGGAAAGAAGACGGGAAGAAGCAAGGCCTCGTGCCACAAGCTCCTCCAGGGACTGAGGCAGAGGGACACGAATAATAATAAAATGAAGGGGCTAAGGTCCTTCTTTCCCCTCCTAGGGGGAAATACAGAACTTACATACATAGAACATACACACAGCACCAACCAAAAAGCATTTAGCAGCAATAAGAACACATCACGAAACAGCTCTCCTATACTGGTGACTAGGAACAACCACGCGGGAGCAATTTGGACTGTCTATCACAACCTAGCACACTCCAGTGGCCTCAAGACCTTCCAGGAGGCCTCAGCTTGTAAAAATTCCACTGCCTCCTAATGGCACCCAGCACCCTGGGGACCAAGCCTGTAACACACAGACTTTAAGGAACACTTAAGGTGCAGACTGTGGGGAGGTACAGACAAGTACAGGTCTCTAACCCGAAAAGCTCGGTTCAAGCCGGAGCAGTGGGAGGAAGAGAGAGCGCCTCACCCCCTGGCTGCTCTGCTCCGTGGCCGGCTTTACTTCTCTGCTTCCTGAGGTGGTACCCGCCAGTGGCAGCAGTTCCCCTGGGTTCGTTCCTCTGCTGTCCACTCCTAATGTAGAGGGGTGTCTCAGTCAATGTTCTGCTGCTGTGAAGAGACACCATGGCCATGACAACACAAAGAAAGCATTTAATCAGGGCTTGCTTTACAGGCGATTTACTTTACAGGGTTTGCAGTTTCAGACGGTTAGTCCATTTCCTTCCTGGCTGGGAGCATGGGGACATACAGGCAGGCAGATGTCGTAGCTGAGATCTGCCAGCAGCAGGAACAGAGAGCCACTGGGCCTGGTTTGGGCCTCTGAGACCTCAAAGTCCACCACCATTGACACACTTCCTCCGACAAGGCCACACCTCCTGATCCATTAAAACAGTGCCACTCCCTGGGGACCAACCAGTCAAATCTATGAGCCTGTGGGGGCCATTCTTATTCAAACCTCCACGAGGGAAACTTGAACTTTCTAGATTGGAAGAATGAAGAAAAGGAGGAAGGGTGTGTGGTATTAGCAAAATAAAACTCTATAATTGTAGCGTGAAAACTAGATAGTTGTAATTTCCTGTTATGATAAAAGATAAGTTAGATATAAAACCTTAAACTTACAAATATAAGATAGATAGGACATCTTCTTTAATATTGTAACTGTAATTCTTGCTCGATAATTGTTTTGTTATATGTAATTTTACCATGTTAAAGTTAAAACCTTATTTTTTTTATTTTTTTTCTTTGTCTCATTTATTTAAAACATTTAAAAAAACATCTCTGTTGAGGTACAGGTGACATTTGGCAAATTATACATATTTAAAACATACAATTGAATCATGTTTGGCATCTGCATATAACACCACAGTCAAGACAGTACCCATCACCTCCAAGATGTCTTTTTTTTTTTCCAGGTTTCTTTTTTTTTTTTGTGATATATATTTTTTATTTTACAATACCATTCAGTTCTACATATCAGCCATGGGTTCCCCTATTCTCCCCCCTCCCATGCCCTCTCCTTACCCCCAGCCCACCCTCCATTCCCACCTCCTCCAGGACAAGTTCTCCCCCGAGGACTGTGATCAACTTGGTAGACTCAGTCCAGGGAGGTCCAGTCCCTTCCTCCCAGACTAAGCCAAGTGTCCCTGCATAAGTTCCAGGTAAAACCTTACTTTTTAAAAAAAGAAGAAAAGGGGAAATGCTGTGGATATCGTTCTATATAAATAAAACACTGATGGCCAGTGACCAGGCAGGCAGTAGGTGGCCAGGCAGGAAGTAGGTGGGACAAGGAGAGAGGAGAATTCTGGGAAGCAGAAGGCTGAGGAGGGAGACACTGCAGCCACCGCCAGGAGAAGCAGCATGTAAAGACGCTGGTAAGCCACCAGCCACGTGGCAAGGTATAGATTTATAAAAATGGGTTAATTTAAAATAAAAGAACACTTAGCAAGAAGCCTGCCACAGCCATACAGTTTATAAGTGATATAAGTGTCTAAGTGATTATTTTATAAGTGGATTGTGGGACTGCGGGGCTTGGGGAACCTGGAGAGAAGCCCTCCAGCTACACTTGGAGTCAGATATCAGGGTAAATGCTAAAAGATCAGAGACAAGGGAACAAGCCACAGCCACTTCTCACTTCACCAACTCCTCAGCCTGAAAGGGACTGAGCTCCAATTTCCTCCTGCCTTATATTCCTCTCTCCACCCAGCCATGTCACTTCCTGTCTCCACCCCCCTAGTATTGGGATTAAAGGTGTATGTACCTCCCAAGTACTGGGACCAAAGTCATGAGATCCCAAGAGATGATTAAAGGTGTGTGCCACCACTGCCTGGCCTCCGCACTCTGATCTCCAGGCAAGCTTTATTTGTTAGAGCACAAGCAAAATATCACCACATATATTTCTACGTTTAATAACAATAACATCTGCTATAAGACTCCTCAAAGGTAGACTCTGCTGTGCAGTTTCCAAAGCCTCATCCAATAGAACCAAGTCATCTGCCCCTGAATCTGTGGGGGAACATCCTTCAATGGAAAACTCTTTATATGTCCCCAATACATATTACTTCACTGAGTCTTGGGTAGAGCTGCATTTTAAGACATTAAATAATTAAATAAAATACCCATATTTTAAGACATTCCCTGAGTAGTTCTGATGGGCAGCCAGGCTTGAAAAACACAGATATAAATTATTCAGCTACATCCAAATTATTGTGACCCATCATAACAATCTAATAAATTTGGATGTCACCCTTTGGGGGAGAAAATCCTAGAAAAAACATATATCATAAAAGAATTAAATTAGTCCTCAAAGGTGGATAAATTAACCTCGGTAAACATGTTACACTCATGGTATTAGGGGAAAACTCTGTCTGCCTAATCAATAATGAAATAAGCAGAGAGGAGACATTTGAGAGCCTCATATGTCTGCAGGGGACCTTATAATTCAAGCACTAGCCTGGCGCTGATAAATATTTTATAGACGATCAATTTTATTTCATCCTGCTTTAGAGGAAGGGCGTGTGCTTCTGTGTGGCAGCATCAAGTTCTTTAAGCTGTAAAGCCTAGGGTGTCGGCTAACATGGTGTGACTGACTTTCAAGCCACTACCGGTAGCTTCATGAGTAGAGGGCACTAGGGTACCTTCTTTCCTCAGTATGAGCCACGTCAAATGCCCGAGCCAGTCTTTGGCCTCCGTTCTGAAGTCCAGTGTTGCTGGCCACTGTCTCAGTCACTGTTCTATTGTTGTGAAGAGACACCATGACCAAGGCCACTCTTACCGGGGAAAGCATTTATTTTGAGGCTTGCTTACAGTCTCAGAGGTCAGCCATTATCACCAGGGCAGGGAGCATGGCGGCATGCAGGTGCAGGAGCGCTAGCTGAGAGCTACATCCTGATCTGTGGACAGAGATAGAGACTGGGCCTGGGCTGGGCTTTTGAAACCTCAAAGCCCGCCCTTGGTGACATAGTTGTCCAACAAAGCCACACCTCTAATCTTACCAAAGAGTTCCACTCCCTGATGACTAAGCATTCAAATCTATGAGCCTATGGGGGCCGTTCTTATTCAAATCACCACACTCTATTCCCTGGCCCCAATAGGCTATAGCCATATTATAATGCAAAATGCATTTAGTCCAACATCAGAGTCCCCGTCAATAGTCTACTACCTTTTCCTGTGTTTAAAAGTCCAAAATTCAAAGTCTCTTCTGAGACTCATGGCAATCTCTTAACTGTAACTCCTTGTAAAATCAGAATCAAAAGGCAGATCTCATGCTTTCAACATACGATGGCACAGAATATACATTACCATTCCCAAATGGAGAAAAGGGAGGAT
This sequence comes from Peromyscus maniculatus bairdii, assembly GCF_049852395.1. Lineage (NCBI taxonomy): Eukaryota > Metazoa > Chordata > Mammalia > Rodentia > Cricetidae > Peromyscus > Peromyscus maniculatus. The sequence goes on from NC_134854.1 coordinate 74,308,840, forward strand.
GGTGAGGAAATACTGAATCAAAGTAAGACCAAAAACCAGCTGGGCAGACTCCAAATACTGCATCCCCAGGTCTGATGTCGAAAGCCTCTTCAGATCTCCAATTCCTTTCAGCTTTGTTCACTGCAACACACTTTCTTGGGCTGGTTCCACACCCAGTCTGCAGCTTTCCTTACCAGGTATCCCATGACTCTGGCATCTCTAACATTTGGGGGTCTCCAACACAATCCAGGCTTCTTCACCTTCTCAGCTTCATGCAATGGCCTTTCTGGGCCTTCATGCAGGGACACCCCTGACACATGCCTGACCTCAGTGGCTTTCTTTGGCCAAGGAGAGAGATTCCATAGCCCCTTTCTGGTATCCTTGACTCTAAAGCCAGAACCACGTGGCTGAAGCTGCCAAGTTCTGCTGCTTGCTGGGGCTGGAACTTGGACCCCTCCATCAAACACATTTGTATCAGCTGTCTGTTGTTGATGGTTTCTTTCACTGATTAAACTTTCCATAAATTTCTTTTCACAAGTTAGAAGCTTAGTCAGGTGGGATCTTGCCCTGAGGTCATTACTCCCTTTATTCCATTTAGTATCAGGATTTTCTTTTTGCTTTTTTCTTTCTTTCTTTTTTTGGGGGGTGAGGGTGGGGGTAGGGTGAAGGTTGGTTTTGGTTTTTCGAGACAGGGTTTTATTGCATAGTTCTGGCTGTCCTGGAACTCATTCTGTAGACCAGGCTAGCCTCAAACTCACAGAGATCCACCTGCCTCTGCCTCCTGAGTGCTGGGATTAAGGGTGTATGCCACCACTGCCCAATCAGGATTTTCTTTAACATTTCAGCTCTTTGAGCACTGAACTTCATTCCATTCCACTTCCTAGTGCCCCATGTTCTCTTCAAACTGTATATTTTGTATTTTTCCTCTCTCTGCTTGCTCCTTTTCATTATAGATCTATATTAAGAGTAGCCACTAAAAACCACATGACAAAGTCAATATTAGGTTATCTTGAAATCTCCTCAGCCAACACTATTAATCCAAAACTCTCCAATTTAGTCTCAGGCAGATTTTTAGGGTAAGGATAAAAAACAGCCACATTTTTGCCAAAATATCACAAAAATGGTCTCTAGGCCCCTTACTAATATTCTTTCCTTCTGAAACTTCTTGAATTGGGCTGATATAATTTACAATGATCTCAGCACCACTATCTAGGCTCCTACTAGCATGACCCAGGAAGCCCCACTTAAAAGCAGTTGTACTTTTCTAGTTCAAAGTCCCAAAGTCCACATTCTGCCAACACGCAGCATGGTCGTGCCGACTGCAACAATATCCTACTTCTGGTACCAACTTCGGTCTCAGTCACTGTTTTACTGCTGTGAAGAGACACATGACCAAGGCAACTTGTACAAGAGAAAGCATTGAATTGAGGGCTTGCTAACAGTTTCAGAGGTTTAATCTGTTGCCATCATGGCAGGAAATATGGTAGCATGAAGACAGGTGCTGGAGCAGTAGATGAGATCCATATATAGGCAAAGATGGAGAGAAACTGAGCTTGGCTCGGGCTCTTAAAACTTCAAGGCCCATCCCCAGTGACACACTTTTTCCAACAAGGCCACACCTCTTAATCCTTCTAATCTTATCAAAGAGTTCCACTCTGTGGTGACTAAACATTCAAATAGATGAGCCTATGAGGGCCATTCCTATTCAAACCATGACAACTATCTTTTGAAAGAGATGAGCCCACCATACATACCAGTTTCTCTAGAAAGAACCAGATCTGTAGATGTCTGGTCCAGGTCCTCCTTATCCTCTCGCTGAAAAGCTTAGGAACCTCCCTACAAAGCAAGGGAAAGAAAGAAAGAAAAGCAGGTTATTTCATTCATCAAGGTCAAACAGAAAGGATCTGCTGAGGATAAGTGAGTACATAGTAAATATCCATAGGGTGTGCAAAGTGTAGAAATCTGTCCTGAGTTAGTGTTTCATCCTAAATTAAGTAAGATGTTTTGTAAAGGATAAAGCCAAACCAGCCAAAAAAGACAAATCAATACTTTACAAATTAGATATTTTCAATTTTTCAAAGTTGCAGGACAGGTCAGCCTGACAGGTGCAAGAAAAACTGGAGTTGTCAAGAGAAGCTGGTTGCTAGAGACTTTTCTCCTAGAAGAAACAGACCCTTCTACTGTTTGCTCTGACCACTGCTCGTGTGGATGTCCAGATACGGTGAGTCACTCTGGGACTGAACTGGGATGCTACACGGGCCTCTAGAGGGCTGTGCTTGAGCACACCCAGGCTTCTCTACACGAAAAGGCAAAGGGACAAAGATCAAGCCCCAGACCAGAGCTGCCCTTAACCTAAGTTACCCTAGACGACAGAAAACCAAGGCAAAGAAAACTGGAAAGTTGTGTGCTTTATTCCAAGGCCAAGGAGCACAGACCAGGCACCTGCACAGTAGTGTGCCACACTAAGGACCCCTGCCAGGCGCCTTGGGAATGGCACAACTGGCCACATCCTGGGAGGGCAGAACCACACTCCACACAGACTGCTGGCTGCTGATTACTCAAAAATTAAAACAGAGGTTCCCAGGGGCTGGAGACAGGGGAGTGAGGAGTTACTGTGGTAGTTTCAGGTGGGAAAGGTGAGGAAGTTCTGAAGATGAAGGACTGTGGTGGTCACATAATAATGTGCATGTATTTAGTGCCACTTACCATGGTTAAAATGGTTTTTATATTGTGCATATTTTGCCAAATATCAAATAAAAAGAAATGAAAATATAATGCATTTACCTGTTCTCCTGTCGATGGGCATTTGTGATGATCCCAGGTTTATTTGTTTGTTTGTTTATTTTTATTGCTACGGCAGACACTTCTACTGTGAACATTCTTTCGCATGTCTCCTGGTGCATATCATCAAACAATGTTGTAGAATTGTTGTGTGACTCCTGGGGAGTCAAGAACAAATGTCAATTTACCTCAGATAGAGCATCTAGGACAGATGAAAGAAAAGGATTTCACCCAAGTCTAGCTTGGGGAACCAGTGAGTTTGTTGAGATTCCTTACAGGAGCATGGATTAATCAAGGGCTGCTGCATTGCTAAGAGACCACTCCAGGATAGGTGACAACTCACAGAAGCTGCATCCCTGGAGCTCCATGTGTCCTTCAAAGGCAGCTACAGTAATCAGAGTCTCCTTCCCCCCCCCCCCAACTGTTGCCCCTTCTATAACCTTGTGGGTAGGGCCTTGTGAATCTGGTAAGTTTCAGGGGCTAACTAAGACTTGTGGGGTTTCATTTCCAGTGCCCTGTAAATCTCTTTACTTCTTTTTTTCCCCCTGAGACAGGGTTTCTCTGTGTAGCTTTGGAGCCCATCCTGGAACTCACTCTGTAGACCAGGCTGTCCTCGAACTCACAGAGATCCACCTGCCTCTGCCTCCCGAGTGCTGGGATTAAAGGTGTGCACCACCACCGCCCGGCTCCTTTACTTCTAAATTCTATTCAAGATCCTCTCTCCAAGAGGGACTGTTTCAGCTTAGAGTGAATGACTGCACAGTAAGAGTCTATCTATAACAGTGAAATTACTAGGTCAACTTTACTATTGCAACTTGTTTTTCAAAGTCGTCCTGCTACAGATATTATATAATTTCACTCATAAAACATAATTTGTGAAAGATGTCCAGGAAATGCTAAATTCCAGTCAAAGGAAGTCAATAAATCTCTCAACTGGCCCAGCCATCTGGAAGGACGTTGTCAGGGAAGGGGTCTCTAGCAGACTTATCTGCCTCATTTCACTATTTTGCTGAGTATCTAGTTTGAAGCCATTGGCTAATGGATACCCAGCTAGCAGAGAACCTCCAGGATGTGTGAAACAGGGTTGCTGCTACCAACTTATCAGAAGCTGTTGAGATAGAACAGTCCCACAGAGACAACATGAAGTGGATTTCTTAGAGCCAGACAGCAAGAGAGAATATGAATCAGGACTTATTGCAAGCTAGTCCCCTAGGGCTTAGGAAATCTGCCAGAGGTAGATGAAGTATGTTCACACATGCTCCCCTTGTATTACATCTGAGACCCCAGACACTACATTCCCTGTATTTCATACCCCATGGAACATGAACCACTGGGCTAAAATAAGGGACACGCTGTTTCTAGGGGACACTGAGCAGAGGCCAGGCTATGCCTGCCAGTCTCCTCTTCATTAGACACACCACTCCCAGCACAGTGATTCTTAAGAAGTACAGTAAGAAAAGAACTGGGTCAGCATCAAGAAGCCTGGAGAACCTCCAGAATGCTTTAGAGACCCTTCCAGGGAGGAGCAGCTGAGCAATCTGAATATGAGGCACAGGAGTCTCTGGAAGATTCTAGTTCAGAAACACACTTGCTACCATTTGCCTGGTTAACTCACCAGTTCTCTCCAGGAAGGCCATGCTTCCTGATTCAATGAGCAAAATCAGAAGGATTCAGATTCACAGAATTAGCTTGGAAAAGGAAATGGTTAAGTTAGAGGACACAAGAGATCTAACTTCAAACATTAGAAAACATTCTTACAGACATTGGATTCACTTTGGGAAGTCCAAGGGAGCAGGCCCAGGGTTAAGGGTATGGGAGGACTTCAGAAGCCTAAAGCAGGCAAGCACCTGGGGGAGCTAGGGGCATTTGAGGACTTGGACATGTTCAACTACCAGGTTTTCAAAAAATCTAATCCCAGGACTGGAGGTTAGGGAAGCCAGAGGAGAGGACAGTGGGCGTCTTTGCCCACTCTGTGAGCATGATTCAAACACAGACGAGCAGGTACACAGTGCACCTGCCAGCATCGGCCGTCTCAGAACCCATCAGTCGACATTTATGTTGAGTTGCATGTTCTAATTGTTCGTAACTGCTTTGATCTTACCATGAATCAGATGAGCCCTTTTCACATGCAGCCCCTGACGTAGTAAGACTGCTGCCAAGGCTTAGGTTTCACCACTTCTAAAGTCAGTGGTAGATCCCGCTCATAAAAAGCCACTGGGAGCAGATCCACACATCTTTTCTTCTTTTCCTTATCCAGACAGTTCTCGTTCACGCCTCATCCTATTAACAGCTCTCTGACCTTCTCAAGATTTTCTCCCACAAGCACATGAAAGAGCTCAGTCTACAAACAAAAGTCCTGTTGCATTTTATAGAAGCCCACAAAGTACTGGTCTTAAAGATCCCTATAAAGGGCCACACAAGGGCAGATTCTTTTGACACTATCCAAAAAAAAATCAGCAGGAAGGAACACAAAGACCAGGGAGATGGCTCAGTGGGTAGGACCTGAGTTCAATCCCCAGAAGCCATGGAAGATGGAGAAAACCAACTCCAGAAAAGTGTCATCCAACCTCCACACATCCTTTCTATACACACACACACACACACACACACACACACACACACATACACACACACACATGCACACACGATAATAACAAAATTTTTTAAGGGACCTCAAAACAAGTCATCTAACCCACATGCCACTTTAAGCTCACTGAATGGCCAACATGGATTCCTCTTGAACCCCATGATTGATGTGATACTTGATGTCCCTGGCTATTCCCTGGTGCCCAAATCTGGCAACTTCTTTGTTAAGCAGTAATTACATTAATGGAAATTATACATAGTCATGTGACTAACTCAAACATTTTTCTTAGCACCCATGAAACTCCAAGTACAAGGATGCCTTCAGGCAAATTAGGAATGTTGGGTGTGTGCCAACTTATTTCTCAAGCAACCCTGTGGAAGCCAGTTGTCAGCTCAAACATGTGCTCACATGGGGAAAGGCTTCAGAAATTCCTGATGGCACAGCCAGCGGGACTCTCTTCTCCCTCCCTGGTGTCCTCTGGATGATATCTATGTGGTCTGTATATGAAGCAAGCCCCTCCAAGCCCCGTCGCAAGAAGCTCACATGTTGAAGGAAGGCTTCATTCCCAGCTGGTAGTACTGTCAAGAGGCGAATGGATGATGTGAATGCTGACCACAGCGATCCACAGATGAGTCCATCGATGAATAAATCATCAGGAGGTGGGGCCCAGTTGGAAGAAATAGATCTCCAGAAACCCGTCTTGACATGCCACAACCCCCTCCTTTCACTCTCTGCCTCCTGTCTCCACAAGACCAGCAGCTCTACTTAACTGACATGATGCTCTGCCTGCTCCAGACCCACAGTGATTGAGTAAGGGAACAGGAACCTCCAAAACCATGAGCCAAAAATCCATCTTTCCCATGTTCCACCTTTCCTGGGGAGACAAGAACAAATGCCTATTTGCCTCAGATAAGACACATAGAAGTCACCTTGTTGTTAGGGTCCATGAGAAGTCCCATAAAAGACCACCAGACATGTATGCAATCAACAAGAGCATTTAATTCTCAAGAGCAAAAATTCCAGCAGGCAGGGGTCAAACCATCTGACAAAGTGGCAAAATGGCGACCCCAAGAGAAGCCCACAGGCTCCTTCTAAGCACAGCTAGGAGAATTCCAGCAGTGGTTAAGTGTACTTTGAAGTGATTGGGTATAGACTCTTACTGGTACAGGAATCATTTTATGATTGACTCATGAACTCTGGTCAGCAACTGTGGTTGCAGTGTCAGAGGTCTGTCTGCTCTGTCAGGGGTCTGCCTGTCTGCTGTGTCAGGGGTCTGTCTGTCTGCTGTGTCAGGGGTCTGTCTGTCTGCAGTGTCAGGGGTCTGTCTGTCTGCTGTGTCAGGGGTCTGCCTGTCTGCTGTGTCAGGGGTCTGTCTGTCTGCTGTGTCAGGGGTCTGTCTGTCTGCAGTGTCAGGGGTCTGTCTGTCTGATGTGTCAGAGGTCTGTCTGTCTGCAGTGTCAGGGGTCTGTCTGACTGAAAATAGCAAGAACAGTTTCTGCTTGTGGCCAGGTAGGATGTTGATTGACTATCAGACTGGACATACTTCCTGAGGGTCTCATTGAAACCAGACATGAGTCAACATAGGATGGTGGGGTAATATGGGGCAGAGGTCTTAGCAAATTGGCCCCTGGGGAGGGGGGGGGGAACCAACTGGCCCTGTCAGGGTCAGTCCTGTTATAAGAGGGGATGGCTGCTTCACCCAAGAGAACAAAAGAAAACAGTGGGTAATGAAGCTCTGTGACGAGCCAGACCAAGTGCGGGAGTGAGATAACTGCTTTGGGCCCACATTAGAACAGTTCAGCGGCAGGCGGATTTGCTCAGGAGTCTTTCCCTCCCTACATCACCCACTATTTTGTCTTGTTTTTCAACTGAGTGGCTACCTACCCAGTGCACCCTAAGTTGGCTGCTCCTTTTGACACTAGCCTGTGTGACAGTGTCCTTTTGTTCTCCTGAGGTGACTTCTTTCTGGGGCAGAATCACTTCTCCACTCAGGTCACACATTTGTGGCTATTGTGGGACTTTTCCCGGGGAAGCTTGAACAGAAGTCTACTCATTCCAGATAGGGGACCAACAACAGACCCAAGTCCAGGTTCCGCCGAAGTCTGGTTTCCTTGTGAAGCAGGGTAAGGAGTCACAGACCTGCGGATGACTAGAAGGCGGTAGCGTCACCAGAAAGACAGCCCCCCACCCCCAGCGTGGATGACAACCCACAAGAGCTGCATTTCACGGGGAGTTATGGTGCACGCCTTTGATCCCAGGACTCAGGAAGCAGAGGCAGGTGAGTCTATGTGAGTTTGAGGCCAGCCTGGTCTACAGAGCAAGTTCCAGGACATATACAGAGAAACTCTGTCTCGAAGAACCAAAACAAGAAGGAGGAGGAGGAGGAAGAGAGAGAGAGAGAGAAGAAAGAAAGGAAGGAAAGAAGGAAAAGAAAGAAAGAAAGAAAGAAAGAAAGAAAGAAAGAAAGAAAGAAAGAAAGAAAGAAAGAAAGAAAGAAAGAAAGAAAGAAGAAAAAAAAAAAAAAAAGCTTCATCCCTGGAGCTCCAGGAATAGGTTACAAACAACTCAGTCAGAGTGCTCCACCGCCCACCGCCTCCCCCACCCCTATCAACTGCTAGCTGGTATGTGACCTTGGGGAGGTGCCCTGTGAACGTGTAAGTCACAGCTTTCTGAGGCTCCCTTTGTGTGCATCCTGAGTCCTAATGAGCCCCTGTTCTACTTCCAGGAGGGAATGTTTCAACATAGCACAGTGAATACCTAGACCTGGTCCTGGGACCACCCGTGAAGACTGTCTGACAAGGCAGCGGCCAGGCCAGTTCCTGTGTGTGACCTTGGTAACCACTGACAGCCTTTCTCCTCCAGCAGAGGGTCAAGCATGAGGGATCAGCACTTGTATCTTTGTAGACTAGGTGAGAAAATGGCTTGGGATGACAAGGAAAACCCTTCGAAACATGCAACAAAAAACCTTAGCATCTCTGCTGCCTCAGTGGGCAGCAGCTCTAAATGGGTATGGTCATGAAGGCTGACAGGGATTGTGAACTGGGGATTGACTCTCACACTCACACGCGGGTGGAGGCCCTGCCTAGAGAATGCCAGGGTGATGTATTAGAAACTGCTGGGACCTTGAGGTGCCCGTGAAGTCGCCTTTAACACATCACGCTGCCCCGTACTTCACAGCAGCGATGTCTGAACTGAGGATTGGGAGCTAACAGAAGACACAGGGGCGAGAGGCAGGGAAAGAAGAGATTCTCTGTGTCCTGGATGCTTTCAGCCAAGAAAAGACTGGGAGCCCAAAGGGGCAGGTGGGAGTGCGGAATGGGTCTAAGCAGAGAGTGCTGGAGCAATGGGGGAGAGGACAGCATTGGAGTCTTCAAGACCAGCGTGGAGGGGTCAGGGTGTGCTGGGCGCCACCTCATTTTGTAGCCCAAATTGCCACAGAACCAATCTGTAGCCTAGGCTGACCTACTAGAACTTAAGATTCTCCGAGGGCTGGTTTTATAGACATACTACCACATCCAGTTAACATTCTTCAAAAAAAAATTTTTTTAAACAAATTCCAGAAGTATATTTCTAGAATTCAAAGGGAGAAAGAAATGTTAAATTATTCAAAATGAAAACCGGGAGAGGATGGGTTGAGAAGGAGAGCATAAAGTTTGTTGAAGGCTGTCCTTTAAGGGTCTTAGGGGGTGGGGAGATAGCTCAGTGATGCTCACACAAGCATGAGAACCTGAGTTTCATCCCAGCACCCACATAGAAAGCCGGGTACAGAGATGTGCTTGTCACCCTAGCAGTTGAGAGATGGGGACAAGCAGACTCCTGGGTTGGTTAAGCGGCGGCCATGCCGACAGAGGAGAGTGCTGCATGTATTGTTGACGGAAGAGTCACGAGCCATAGTTACCTTTCTAGGGCTTTATTGGGAGAGACAGACAGACAGACAGACAGACACCGTGCGAAGCGGGGAGAGTACGGAAGGAGAGAGTGTGAAAAGAAAGAACACAGAGAGGGCACGCCCGCTTTTTAGGCTGAGACGCCATTGCAGGCTGGTGACGTAATGAAGGACATAATCCTTACACCCTGGACCTCACAGACCAAAAGCCAAAAGCCACCAGTGAGCCCAGGTGCCAAAAGACCCAGTCTCAAAAACCTAGACGGATGGCTACGGAGGAACAACATCTGAAGCTGACCTCTGGTCTCAGTTCAGACACATGCAGGCACCCCCACACAAATATGCACACACCTGCATGTGAACCTGTGCCTGCACACACAGGCACACACACACACACACACACACACACACACACACACACACACACACACACACACGAGTGCTGTCTTTTGACCTGGCATTAAACAATTATATAATAAAAACCAACTAGAGCAAGCAAGAGGTGGTGCACACCTTTAATCTCAACATTCGGGAGGAGGCCGGAACAGAGGGACATCCCCTGAAAAGGGGATGGTGACCCCTCAGGGCCCCTGAGTGCCAGGGGACCAAGCAGTCAGCCGGTACACAGACCTCTCGGATCCTTAGGACTTCTGGACATCTTGGTTCAACTCACTTGGCAATTCCGGGGTACTCACCAGCCCCCTTTCACAATATTGTAAAGGAAAAGGAAAGGTGTGATCAGTGATTCTAGAGTGGACTTCCTTTCCTTCCAAGAAGAACTAGATCTTTTCTCTTGCAGAACAGAAAAAGAAAGAACAGGGGGGGGGGGGGGCGGGTGTTCAGAAAATGTTATAACGTAATACACTAAGTGAAAACTTGTGACTAGTCTAAAGAGAACAGGACACCACGCCCACAGCGGCCACTAGAGAAGGAAATCGGGAGGTGGAGAGACCGTAGCTAATCATGACCTGGGCCTAATAGATTAGCCTGGAAAGGGAGAGTTCTGGTTAACTCTTCTGCTGTACCTCAGGGAGGACCAGGTTTCTTTCATCTGAGGTTACAGTTGATGGGGGAGGAAGCCGAGGCAAAAACTCACGATGGGAGCTTGAGGCCGAGACCACGGAGGGACACTGTATACTGCCTTGCTCCCGGGCTCATGTTCATCTACCTTTCCTGTAAAGCCCAGGCCCGGGGCCTCCCACACCTATCAGCAATCCAGAAAATACCTCCCAGACACGCCCACTGGCCAGTCTGGTGGAGGCAAATCCTCAATTGAGGTTCCTCTTGCTGGGCATGTCAAGTTGGCATCCAAGACCAACCATCGTGGTCGTAAACCACTCTGTTCCCAAATGACCCTGTCTGTGGGAGGACATGCTCCGGCTCTGCCCCTCTGTGTCCCTGGCCAGCTGTGTCCGGCCGGGAGCCCCCTCCCTTCTGTCCAGTGTTTATGCAGCTCACACTCATCTCCTGGGGGCCTGCCTGGAGTTCCGGCCTTTGTCCTGCAGTGCTCCACAGGAACATCACTGGTTCGCCCTGTAAGGTCACAATTTAATGACACCATAGATTGCTCAGCGTGTCTGCTTGTACCAGGTCATCTCTTTCCTTCAGGCAACTTAGAGGCTTTCTCCCTTCTCAAAGCCAGACTTCCTCTGCTTGTCTGCCTGCCTGCCTGCCTGTGTGCACACACCCATGCCACCCCTCTCCTCCCCTTCATCCATTATCTCTGCTTCATTTTTCTTTCTAGTACATGGTATCCCCCAAACAAATTATTTGTTTATTGTCTGTCTCTGGCAAATGGATTGCGAGCTCCTCGGACCTGAGGCTTTGTTTAATTCATAGGCTAATGTTCTCAGTGGAATGCCTAACATGCAGTAGGTGCTCATCAAGTATTTACTGAAATAATTAAATTTAGCTCAAACCAAACCTACTAAATAAAGCTCCCTGTGTACCTCCAGGGGAGGATTGATATGTTTACACAGTGGCCAAGGTCTTTCCGGATTTAACATAGAGTTAAACCCGTGCAAAATACATGCAGAGCAGCTGAATGCCTGCTGGGAGACAAGCTATGCTCTTCTAGCTCATTCCAGCCTGATGCAGGGACAGCTGGAGCACCTGGCCTGGGGCTCTCAGCGAGACAGGGTGGCTGCTCTGTCCTAGGGAAGAGTGAGACTGAATAAAGGGCTAAAGGGCAGCATCAGTGCCCTGCGATGTTAACCCGGAAGAAATAACATGGCTAAGCAAAGTTCTGGAGTCACAGTCACAGACAACTGTAGAGTCAGACTCCACAGAAAATCTGAGGTCCCAGGATGTGTCCTTTTCCGGGACGAGTTGGATGACACACAGATGGACTGGAGACTCTAAGTGGCAAGCATCCGACAGAGTGATGCTCTGACAAAGCTCTGGTCCCAGAAAGCTGTGAGCAAGCTTGGTAATTGTCACTGCTGCCCAAGATGACCTCTCCAGTTTCTCTTCATGGTGCTTTTCTAAAGAATCTGAGCTTTCAAGCCGGGCGGTGGTGGCGCACACCTTTAATCCCAGCAGAGGCAGGCGGATCTCTCTGAGTCCGAGGCCAGCCTGGTCTACAGAGTGAGTTCCAGGACAGGCTCCAAAGCTACACAGAGAAACTCTGTCTCAGAAAAAAAAAAAAAAAGAATCTGCGCTTTCTTCGGATAAATCCAGGAGGCTAAGGCTTTCTCTTGGGACTCAGGAGCATACCGGGCATTGTTGTCACATCTAAGTGCTGCTGGGGACACAGATGAGGTGGCATGGGACAGAACCTCTCATGCTAGGTTTTCCAAGTACCACTTCAAATCGCAACAGAAGTGAATTTCCATCCCTAGAAGGAGGAAGTAGCGAGTTGGTTAACTTTGGAGGCAGCATGGTTTACGGCAGGAAGAGGGGAGAGTTCCTGACATTTGCATAGAGACGTTGATATTTTTAATGTTTTTGTTTTTAAGTAATCATCAAAAGGAGTCTTGTCCATTGACATGGTTCAGAGGGTAAAGGCACTTGCCAGCAAGGCTGACGGCCTGAGTTCAAGCCTCAGAACCCACACGGGAGGAGAACTGCGTCCCTCCATGTTGTACTCTGACCTCTACACAGTCACTGCGGCACCCCTGCACCCACATACTCACAAATGCCACACAACAAATCAATCAATAAGCTGTAATTAAAACATCTGTTACAAACCAAATCTCCGTGTTTTTATATAAACTACGTAACTCAAAGCTGACCATGGTGGCATATGCCTATAAGTTCAGCAATTGCAAAACAAAACTGTTGGCCTGGAGAGATGGCTCAGTGGTTAAGAGCACTGGCTGCTCTTTGAGAGGACCCAAGTTCCAGTTCCAGTAACCATATGGCAGCTCACAACTGTGACTACAGTCCAGGAGGATCCAGTGCCCGACTGCCTCCATGGGCACCAGGCACACACATGGTATGCATATATGCACACAGACAAACCACCTGAATAAGTAAATAAACAAATATTCGAGAAAGAAAAACAGAATTGTTACATTCAAGACCATCCTAGGCTAATTATTATGAAAGCTAGCTTTAGAAACTAATAAATGCATAAACATGTAAATATTGCACAGGAGAAAGCTGCCTGGGGTGGTAGACTTCTAGGTAATGGTAATGTCTTATTTTTTTCTGGGTAGTGTCTGTGGTGAACACAAAACATGTCATGTGGGGCGTTTACCCACCACCCCCACAGCTTCCCAGAGTTTTCTTGAGTGCGATCAGCAGGAAATATTAGATAGAAGGATTTATAGTGGAGAATCTTGCGGAGATAAACAGATAGAAAATAAAGGATAGCCTCGAGAGGGCCTGGAACCTATTCCAACGGGCCCGGACTGTCTCTGGTTCAGGGTTTTTATAGAGACGCCAAGGGGTGGAGCAAAAGACCTCCTCCCCCAGCACAGCCAAGTGCAGACCATCTCAGACACCTGCACTCAGGCCCGTGGTCCTGATCATCCTCTATTCCGACCTGCTGGGTAAAGCCACGAGGAACCCCAGAACGGGCTCCCACAATGTCATCTACAGCCAGGAGGAAACAAATACCATTTCCCGTTTCTGAACATAGCTACAGGTAGCATTTAATTAAGTACTCTGAAAGAGGGTGGCTTGAGGTAGCATTTGTTGGGTCCTCGATACGGGTGACTGGAGAAGGACAAGAACTGATCTCTCTGAGGAATCTCGTCAGACAAGACACCACCCTTCTGAGCAGAGCACCTCCCACCTATCAGCGCCACCATGAAACAAGTTCGGGCCTCCTCTGTGCCAACAGCTGAGCTCCCAGGACAGCAGTCTCCCACCGTGCCTGGCCTCTAAGGCCTCCTAGGGACACCCACAGCAGGCCAGATTTTACTCAGAGACCGGTCCTTTTTATGTAGGCTTTACTGAGGTACAACCAGCAACTAAAAATGCATATATTTAAGGAATACAATACGGTCATTTGATATGGAAATATACATTGTGAAATGGTTACCATGTTAATATAATGAATAAATCCGCCATCACAACTAGTAACAGTTTACTTGTGATTGTGTTCACTGGGGTGTATGTGTCTGTGTATACACTTAAAATTAAGCTACAAGGTCACCACTCCTGTGACGTGTTGTACATTAGAGCCTCCCTTAGTTGCTTTTCTATTGCTATAAGACACTGATCGAGGCGACTTAGAAAAAAAGTGTTTAATTTGGGGCTTACATTTCAGTCTGTGATGGCTGAACAAAAGCATGGCGGCAGGAACTGCAGAGGGAGCTCACATCTTGACCCCCAAGTTGGAGACATAGCTGAAGGGAATGATATGAGCTTTTGAAACCTGAAAGCCTTGCCCCAGTGGCACACCTCCTAATCCTTTCCAAACAGTTCCACCAACTGGAACCAAGCATTCAATCATTCTTTCTGGTTACTTTCCTATTTCTGTGTTAAGACACTGTGACTAAGTCAACTTACTTTTTTTTTTAATTTTTAATTTAGGGCTTATGGTTTCAGAGGGTTAGAGTCCCTGATGATGGAACAAAGGCATGGTGCCAGGAACAGCTGAGAGCTCACTTCTTGATCCAAAAATTGGAGACAGAGATAAAGCTAACTTGGAATGGCATGGACTTTTGAAATCTCAAAGCACGTCCCCAGTGACACACCTCTTCTACAGGACCGCACCTCCTAATCTCTCCCTAACAGTTACAATTGGGGACCAACTGTTCAAACATGTGATGCTATGAGGCCATTCTCGTTCTATTCACCACAGAGCCCAGAACTTAATAATCTTACACAAAATTCGTCCATTTGATCAGCATCCCCCCTGCCTCCCTCCCAGTCCTTGGTAGGAGTCGTCCTACTTAGCTTCTGTGAGTTTCACTTTGTCCTGCAGACCCTACGGGTGAGATCACTCAGTACTGTCCCCCAGACTCATCTGTGCTATGGCAAAGAACAGAATTTCTTTCTCTTTTTATAGCTAAATATTATTCCGTAAAAATAGTTCTTATAGGGGTTGGGGATTTAGCTCAGTGGTAGAGCGCTTTCCTAGCAAGCGCAAGGCCCTGGGTTCGGTCCTCAGCTCTGGAAAAAAAATCAGTAAGCTAAGTTAGAGAAATCTGCTCTTAACAATGAAATATTGTGTAAGAAGGAACAATAGAAAAAAAAAGAGAGAGAAAAAATAGTTCTTATATAACTGGAGCAGAACTCAGAAGGGAAATTTGAAGCAAATCTGTATCCATTTCTAGGAATGCCAAATAAATGATCACAGCCTTCGTTGCTTAGGACAACAGAAATGTTTCCTCACATGGTTCTAGGGAGGAGACCCCCAAGTTCAAGGTACCAGCAGGGCTACACTGTCTCTGAAAGTTCCAGAGAAAGATCCAGATGCTGGTGGCTTCCCGCATTTCTTGGCTTGGGGCAGCATTATGCCAGCCATCTTCACATCACCTTATCATTGGTGTCTTCGGGGTATGGGGTGGCGCTGGGAATGGAACTCATGTTAGACAAGCGTAAGATCCCCTACACTTGATCGTCACCAGGCAGGACTCTGGGGCTCTAGAGAAGGACAAAGGCACAATAACACAGGGTCTTTGTCCCTAAGTTTGACCCCAAAGAACACTTAGTCTCTACCCTAACCCTTCTTTGGACTGTAAAATAAGCAAAAAGTAAAATTTCACTGGTGTGATCCGATTTGGGGGTTATGTGTTGTGGGGTTCGCTACCCTAACAAGTGCACTCAGCTTGTTGAAACCAGCAGTTTAGGATCCAGCACCTAAACGTGGCAGGAAGGGCAGAGACGGCAATGGTGGGCGCTCTCTGCGGCCAAATGGCTATTACATTTGCAGGTTTCTCACTTTCTGCTGATCAGTGTAGCATTATGGTCCTCTAGATACATCGTCATCCTAAACCCCTGTCTATCCTCTACAGTGTCCCCATGACACCCACTTCACAACTGCAGACGCTGGAACCCCACCATGGTCTCAATGTATCATGTCTCCCCACAGGCTCATGTGCTTGAACCCCTGCTGGTAGGGCTGTTTTGAGAGGATGAATCTGGTTGGTTGGTTGGTTGGTTGGTTGGTTGGTTGGTTGGTTGGTTGGTTGGTTTTTTGAAACAGGGTTTCTTTGGTAGCCCTGGCTGTCTTAGAACTAGCTCTGTAGATGAGGCTGGCTTCGAACTCACAAAGATCTGCCTGTGCCTGCCTTCTGAGTGCTGGGATTAAAGGCATGTACCACCGCTGCCCAGCAGCATGAGGAATCTTTAAGAACAGGGGTGTAGGCGAGTGTAGTGGCACACACCTTTAATGTCAGCACTCAGGAGGCAGAGGCATGTGGATCTCTGAGTTCTAGATCAGCCTGGTCTATAAAGCAAGTCTCAGGACAGCCAGGGCTCCCCAAAAAAACCCTGTCTTGGGGGAAAAAAAAAAAGAGCAGGGCCTAGTTGAAGGAAATAGACCAGTGGAGGTTAACCTTGAGCACCTTACCAGTCTCCCTAAAACTGGTCCATTGAGATGTGAGGAGTCCCAGCCACATGTCTCTGCTCATGCCTCACCCTTCATGAGGGACTGTTCAGCTGCCAGCACCAGGAACAGCCTTGGCATCCTCTGGACCATAGCTTCTATGCACGGAGCCTGAGGACAACATCCCAGGTTTCTCCTCAGTGATACTGGTGTCATTTAATCACGGCTCATTTTTCAGCCCCAGCTGACCAGTGTCAATAGCCCCATCAAAGTAAAGGTTTCACTTTAGTGGTTCTTGCCTTGTTAATAACAGCTGATTCTTTGGCCCCAGCTGGCCATAACCACAGATCCTTAATTCAAAATATGGGATGGTTCCAACAGAATCCTGAGAGACTCTCAAACTTCCCTCTGAAACTTCCCAAGCCAGACCTTGATCGTCAGCACTGTTCTCAGGATTTTTATTTATCCTGAGAATTTATCGTCTAAATTCCCACATTTAACAGCTCACCAAGCTTTGAACACCCTTTTTCTAGTTCCAAAGTCCTCCCACAGTCCTTCCAAAAGCACAGTCAGGCAGGACTGTTACAGCAATACCCCACAAACTTGATACCAATTTGTGTTCGAGTTAGGTTTCCATTGATGTGGTAAGGCACCATGACCAAAGCAACTTGAGGAGGAAAGGGTTTATTTCGTCTTACACTTCCACACCCAGTCCATCATCAAAGGAAGCTTGACCAGGACCCTGGAAGCAGGAACTGAAGCAGAATCCAGAGGGGAATGCTGCCGACTACTTGCCTTTTCTAGCTTGCTCAGCCTGCTTTCTTATACCAGGACTATCTGCCCAGGGGTAGAAGAGCCCAAATGGAGGACCAAGGGCTGAGGATGGGAGGACCAGGGGCTGAGGATGGGAGGATCAGGGATTGAGGATGGGAGGATCAGAGATAGAGGATGGGAGGACCAGTGGCTAGGGATGGGAGGACCAGGGGCTGAGGATGGGAGGACCAGAGGCTAAGGATGGGAGGACAGGGGCTGAGGATGGGAGGACAGGGGCTGAGGATGAGAGGACCAGAGGCTAAGGATGGGAGGACAGGGGCTGAGGATGGGAGGAGCAGGAGCCAGATCCGCAGAGGCTCCTGCTTTCTTCAGGGGAAGAAACCTGAAGATTTTACAAGCCCTGCTCTTATCTGCCTGGCTCATCAGAGTAGGAAGACTGCCTTCAAGACTGGCCTGGGCCTCCAGAACTTGACGAGCTGCTGAAAACAAAGAGAATTGTCCCTGCAGCTGTTGCCAGCCTCCAAGGCCTGCTGCCCCAGATACCCAGGTCTCCAGGCTCCAAGGCCTGCCGCCGTCGCCGCCGCCGCCTCCGCCTCCATGGGTGAGCTGCAGACTTGACTGTAAGGAACCGCTTGCTCTCAGCTGGCACCTCAGAGATCGCGAGAGCCTTTGAGCTGTTCCCCTTTCTCAGAGCGGTACTGACTCCTAACTAACCCACTGCTGCCACTGAGCTCAACCCTGTTCCGTTAAATCCCAAAGTCCACTACCCCCCACTGTTTTCAATTGTTTTGTCCTGTTTTCGGTTGTTCCCAGATTGACAAAGTACCTCCAATTTGCTCTCTTGGCTGTCTCTCCACTCCATTCTTGAAGCTGGGCATGTAAGAGCCTGAGGACAGGAAATGGATCCCTGCCAACTGATTCGAGGGGAATTCCTGACTTCGGCCCATCCATTGGAAGTTTAGGGAGTATGGGTTGCAGATTGGCATCTGAAGCGGGGCGATCTTCTCTGCTGGCTTTGAACTCATAAGGTGGGAAAATTGAATTGATCTGTAAGCCACTCCACTGGTGCCCCCAGGGTATTGGAGATTAGATTTGTGTGGAAATCTCGCACACTTTGTTGTCTGGAACATCGAGTGAGAAAAAGTCTTCTTATGTAGATGGTTGCAAGAAATTACGCCAGTGAGATGGTCCATTCTCATATATCAGGTTCACCATCTTACCCTCCAGGACTGGAGTGGACAGACAGTGAAAGGAAAGCCAGAGAAATTCCATTTTCCATGGGGCAGGGGGCTAACAATTCAAATGGAAAAACAAAATCTTGAATGGGAGAGTAGAAACTCCGAGACCCTTGGCAACAGCAAGATGCCAAGCAAAAGAGGCAGAGTCATATAGTCGTGCCCCTCCGCTCAGCAGCTTCCTGAGAGACTTAGCAAGTGTTACGGGTTTAAATGCTTAAGGGTACTGAGAGGCTGGCCCAGAGTCGTCTATTGCAGAACAAGACCATGGAGATCGGATCACCCACAGGAGCCCGTGTGGTGGGGCAAGTCCCTCCGCTCGCAGCTGAAGCAGCAGGTGTATCAGGCTGAGGCAGATATGGGGGGTTTTTGAAAGAGAAGCAGTGACCCCTAAGACAGGAGCAAGTTCCCTGCATGGGAAGCAGGTGCAACATCTCTGAGAGCAGAAGTAATGTTAGAAAGTTCCCCCTACATCTCTTAGAGCGAAAGTAACAGAGTGTTAGAAAGTTCCCCTGCCTGTGGCGGGTCTCTGGCATGGCTGCCTTTGTCCAGTCTCAGGAGCAATCTTCCTTCTGCAAAGAACACCTGGGGCTTAGGCCCCTGCCTGAGCCAGGAGTCAGGAGAGAGCTGGATTCTGACGGAGTGTTGGACTCGGAAGTCTTCCTCTTCTTCCTCCTCCAGTAAGTATCTGAGTCTGCACGTAGCCTGCATAG
Source organism: Peromyscus maniculatus bairdii (assembly GCF_049852395.1). Classification (NCBI taxonomy): domain Eukaryota; kingdom Metazoa; phylum Chordata; class Mammalia; order Rodentia; family Cricetidae; genus Peromyscus; species Peromyscus maniculatus. The sequence goes on from NC_134854.1 coordinate 74,327,738, forward strand.
CCTGCTATGTAGAGACCAGTGTGCTTTGATTGGCTGGGAGTCTTCACATGCAAACTGAGGTGTAAAACGGGACCAGTCAGGAAGGGGAACTAGATCACTCTCTAAAACCTGAAGATGTTCTCAATTAGGGCTGCTGCTGCTGTGTCCTCGCCACCTACCCAGTGTCCTGTGGAAATGGGGAAAGTGGAAGGAGAAGACTCTCCACCATCATGCCTGGGGGCTTGAACTTGTCTTCTGCTGTTGACAGAAGCCCAGTCTCTGCCTGCAGGGTTAGTCTAGAATATATAAAGAAATAAAAGAACTGAAGACCAAGAAAATAAATAACACCATCAAAAATGAGGTATACAACTGTCTCAGCTAGTTTTATGTCAACTTGACATAAGCTAGAGTCATCTGAAAGGACAAGGAGAGTTTTCTTTCTTCCGATGTCACCAATTTGTTTTTTCAATGTCTTAAAGTTATACACACACACACACACACACACACACACACACACACACACACACGTACAAGGCTTTTACTTGCTTGATTGGAGTTATTCTGAAATACTTTATTTTTTGAAGCTATTATGAAGGGTGCGGTGTCCTGACTTCTTTCTCAGTCTGTTTGTCGTTTGTATCTAGGAAAGCCGCTGACTTTTGTGTGTTGAGTTTTGTAACCCACTATTTTGCTGTACAAGTTTCCTGGTGGAGACATTAGGGTCTTTATGAAATCATACTATCTGCAGATAAGGATGCTTTAAATTAATTTTTCCTTATCCTCTTGATCCCTTTCAGTTGTATTATTGCTCCAGATAAGACTCCAGGTACCATGGTATTGGCATAAATATAGACACATTGACGAATGGAATTGAAGACCCAGAAATTACTCCATTCACCTGATTTTTTGACAAAGAAGCCAAAAATGCACACTGCAGAGTTAGTGCAATGAAGAAGTCAAAAATTCACACTGGAGAAGTGGAAACGTCCTCAACAAATGGTGCTGATCAAACTGGATAAGCTACGTGTAGGAGAATGAAAACAGATCCATACCTATCATCCTGCACAAAACTCAACTGCAGATGGATCAAGGACTTCAATGTGAGGCCAGATAGAAGAGAAAGTAGGGAATGTACTTTAATTCATTGGCACAGGAAAGGATTTTTTGAACAGGACCCCAGTAGCACAGACATTAAGACCAATAATTAATAAATGAGACCTCATGAAGCTGAAGTGCTTCTGTACAGCCAAGGACACCATCATTCAAGCCAAGTGGCAGCTACAGAATGGTAACAATGCCAACTATATCTCTGATGCAGGGTTAGCCTCTAGAGTATATAAATAACTAAAAGAAAACTGAACATCAAGAAAATAACCCAATCAAAAGTGGGGTGTACAATTGTCTTGGCTAGTTTTATGTCAGCTTGACACAAGCTAGAGTCATCTGAAAGGAGGGAACCTCAGTTGAGGAAGTGTCTCCAGAGGATCCAGCTGTAAGGCATTTTCTTAATTAGTAATTGGTGGAGGAGGATCCCGTCCATGGTGGATGGTGCCATCCCCAAGATGGTGGTCCTGTAGGCTGAGCAAAGTCATGGAAACAAGTCAATAAGCAGCACCCCCCATGGCCTCTGCATCAGCTCCTGCCTCCTGGATCCTACTCTGTTTGAGTTTCTGTCCTGACTTCCTTCAGTAATGAGCAGTGCTGTGGAAGTATAAGCCAAATGAACCCTTTCCTCCCAAAGTTTCTTTGGTCATGGTGTTTCATCACAGCAATGGTAACACTAACTAAGACAAGAACTAAACAGAGAATTCTCCAAAGATGAAACACAGATGGCCAAGAAACACCTTTAAATGTTCAACATCCTTAGTCATCAAGGAAATGCAAATTAATACTACTTGAGATTTCATTTTACCCCTCATCCAGAATGGACAAGATTAATAAACAAAACAGCAGCTGCTGGTAAGGAGGGTGGGACACTAATTCATTGTTGGTGAGAGTGCAAACTGGTACAGCCACTATGGAAATCAGTGTGGCATTTCCTCAAAAAGCTGAAAATGTACCTACCACAAAATCTAGAAATACCACTTTGGGGAACTATGCTGTTTTGAACAAGAATACTCTCCATAGGCTCATATATTTGAACGGTTGGTGGAACTGTTTCAGGAAGGATTAGGAGGTGTGACCTGATTGGAGAAGTTGTGTCACTGGGGGTGGGCTCTGAGGTTACAGAAGCCCATACCTGGCCCAGTCTTGTTCTCTGCCTCCAACTTGCAGATCAGGACGTAGCCCTTAGCGGCTGCTCCACTGCCATGCCTGCCTCCCTGCTGCCCTGTTCCCCACCATGGTGGTCATGGACTCACCCTCTGAAACTGTAAACAAGTCCCCAATTTAATGCTTTCTTTTATAACTTACCTTGATCATAGTGTCTCTGCATAACAATAGAAAAGTAACTGAGACAAACATATACCCAAAGAACTCCACATCCTACTACAGAAATACTTGCTCACCCATATTCATAATTGCAACTTTATTCATAATAGCCAGAAATTGGAAATGGCCTAGATTTCCATTAACTGATGAATTGATGATAAATGGCAGAGAGAGAGAGAGAGAGAGAGAGAGAGAGAGAGAGAGAGAGAGAGAGTGCCTAGGCCTGGCATGAGCTTTTGAAACCACAAAGCTCTCAGTGACGCATTTCCTCCAACAAGTCCACACCTCCTAATCCTTCTAATCCTTTCAAATACCACCACTCCCTGGTGACTAAGCATTCAAATACATAAGAGACTATTGGGGGCATTCTTGTCCAAACCACCCCAGCAGAGGAGAAAAGTAATCATTAATCTCGCCCAGTTGTGAACTCTAAGACCTGCAACAGAGACCTGCCTGTAAGATACACTGGTGTAATAGTGGTACAAATATGGGAATTCAATCCCTTTTTGATTAAACTTAAGATGAGATGGAACATATACCTGATATTGTTAATGAGGCCAAGAACCTGATTCTAGATAGGTCATGAGCCCTAGGAAAAACCTACTACTATTATTCTGCTAAATGAACTAGCAATAAATGACTCCTAATGACACATTGCTGTGCCCATAGTTCAGTATATAGCTCAGTCCTCATCAGAGAAGCTTCTTTCTTCTTGCAGTAGATGGTAATTAACCCAGAGACCCACAACTGGACAGTGTGCACGCAGTGAGAGACCTTGGAGCACTCAGGCTTAAACAGGATGCATTTATCAAGCCCGACCTCTCAAGGCTCCGGGATCTCTGCAGAAGAGGAGACCGTAAGAGCCAAAGGTGATGACGGATGACTCCAGGGAAACAGTGTTTTCTAGACACAGGAGTGCAGGTGCACAGAAGAACTCACAGAGGTTGTGACAGCTCCAGCAGAGGGAAGGGGAAGCGGGCGCAAATCCCCATCCCTAACCAAGAAGCCATTTGCAATCGACACCTTTTAGAAGGGGGAAAATCAGTTTTTTACCAATGAAGTAACACAAGATATATCAGCTATACTCCAGGACAGGTCTCATGCTCAGGAACAGACTGTGCGTCTCTCTCTCTCTCTCTCTCTCTCTCTCTCTCTCTCTCTCTCTCTCTCTCTCTCTCTCTCTCTCTGTGTGTGTGTGTGTGTGTGTGTGTGTGTGTGTGTGTGTGTGTGTGTGGTGTATTATGGTTTGATGTATTTGGGTTTTGTTTTCTTGGGTTTGGTTTTGTTTTGGTGCAAGAGAAAGAGCATGAATTTGGGAGGATAAGGAAGCGGGGAAAATCTGAGAGGATTTAGGAGAGGGGAAAATATGATTAAAACATATTGTATAAAAAAAATCAATATAGTAAAAAAGAGACCCTAAAGACTTAACCAGAAAAGTCTTATTCTTTCAGCTAAGTGGAAGGATGTAAAATTATCACACAATGAGAAGCTGTCCTATATGCTAATGACAAAGATACTGAGGAGAAATCAGGGGAACAACCCCATTCAAAATTCTATAAAAGAATAAAATATCTCAGAACAAACCTAATCAAGGTAGTGAATGACCTCTATAATGGAAACTTTAAAACACTCAAGAGAGAAATTGAAGAGGACACTAGAGTACAGAGATGCCTGCCATGCTCCTGGGTTGGAGAATCAATATTGTGAAAACGGGCATCCTACCACAATCCATCTGCAGATTCAACGCAGTCTCCATTAATATGCCAATGTCATTGTCCACAGATATACGGAAAGCCACCAAAACCTCTTTAAGAGCCGAAGCAACCCTGAACAAAAAGAGCAGATGCTGGCGGGATCCCAAATTGGGTTTCAAGTTACACCATGGCGTCACAGAAATTACAAACACTGGCACACACGTGGGCATGCAGACCAACGGAACAGAGGAGAAAACTCATACACAAACCCACGCTGCTTGCTGTTTTTGCTTTGTTTTTACAAAGATGCCAAAAATACTCATTGGAGAAAATAAAAATAGCACATGTAGAAGACTAAAATTCTATCCTTATCTCTCACTTTACACAAAAAAAAAAAAATCAACTCCAAATGGAGCAGAGACCTTACATGAAATACCTGAAACTTAGAAAATGCTAGAGGAAACTGAATGGTATTGTAAAATTATATATATAATTATATATATATATAATTATATAATATATATAAGAAAATGCTAGAGGAAAAAACACTTCATAATACAGGCACGAGTGGGGAGTTTTGAAATGGGACTCCGGTTACTCAGGGAATAAGGCCAATATGGACACATGGGACCTTAAAAGGCGTTTGTACAGTTAACTGAGTGAAGAGGAAGCATCTAGGATAGGAAGAAAATCTTTGCCAGCTATATACTTGACAAAATTAATATCTAGAATATATAAAGAACTTACAACAATTAGAAAACACAGTGTCGGTGAGATGGCCCAGCAGGTAAAGGCGCTTGTTACCAAGTCTAATGACCCGAGTCCAATCCCCGGCCCCCCATGGAAGAAGGAAAGAGCCAACTCCCACAAGTTGTCCTCCAACCTCCTCACAAGCACCATGAAATGAGAGAGAGTGCACACACACCGCACGTGTGTGCACACAAACTTAATAAATGAACGAAGTTAAAAAGCGGGCTGAGGAGCTGCACAGAGCTCTCTCGAGAGGAAGCACTCTCGATTCCACCATCACCAGGCCTCCTTCCGTACTGAGGTAGGCTCAACCATCCAAGGAGCAGAAATATTTGAAAAAAAATTGTCAGCGCTGAACTTGTTCAGACTTTTTTTTTTGTCCTTAGTCTATGAACAATAAAGCTGGACAGCTGTTTACATGAATTTGCATTGCATTAGGAATTATAAAGCACAGATGTCTTTGGTACCCCCAAAGAGGGTCTTGGAACTGATCTCTTACAGAAACCAAGGGAGACGCTTTAATTCCTCTGGATCAGAACGTTTTCAGACTGGTACAAGTTTCAGACTCTTTGAGTAGCACTGATTGGAGGATTTTACAAATACAGGTGACTTTTTTAAATGCCTTTCCTGCCAGGTGTAGTGGCCCACACCTTAATACCAGCTCTCAGGAGGCAGAGGCAGGTGGATCTGGATCTCTCTGAGTTCAAGGCTAGCCTGGTCTACATAGTAAGTTTCAAGCCAACTACCCTGCTTCCCCCCCCCACCCCACACCCTGCAAAAGAAAAAACATATCCTGTCTCTACTCTCTTCAGATCGCCTCAACATACATCTTAAGTGGGACCTCTTCAGTTCAAATGAAGGAAAGGCATTTACTTTTTTAGTCTCCCCCCCCCCCTTTCTTAGACAAGGTATCATGTAGCCCAGTCTGGTTTTGAACTTCCTAGGGATCTGAGAACGATTTTGAATGTCTGATCCTCCTGCTTTTTCACCCTAGGTGCTGGGGTTGTAGGTGGGCATCACCACACATGCCTGGTTTATGTGCTGCTGGGAACAAAAACCAGGGCTTGGGCTGTGGACATGGCTCATAATGTAAAGACACTAGCCACCTAATCCAATGACCTGAGTTCAATCTCTGAGACCTACATGGTGGAAGGAGAAAACCAACCCTTGCAAGCTGTCTTTTGAACTCCATGTGTATGTAGTGCCATGTCTTCAACCAGGGAAGACCTCACCACCACCACCACCACCACACAAACTCGCGCGCGCACACACACACTCATACCTACAATAAATAAATAAATAAAAACAGAATGCAACAAGGGTTCATGCTAGGCAGGCACTCTACCGTCTGAGCTACATCCCAACCCAAGGAGGGTAAAGAAACATTTTTTGGAGCACCAATTGTGTGCAAGATTCTGGAAGGTGCTACCATGACTAAGGGATCATCTGTGCTCCCATTTGGTTCACAGCATGTCCTAGAGAAGCCCTTAAGTCACTTACATCAAAATATTTTAGGACTCAAGTGCCATCTTTGTTTCTAAGAATTTCACAAATTTATATACACTCTCCCTAGCAGCCTACAGGCTATTGAGCTGAAGTATCCCATTTCATAGCCTTCCAATCTCCAACAGCACACCAGAAAGTCAGTCAGTCTATAAAAAGCTGAATGTGGCAGACATTTACTGAGCCAAGACCATCCCGAATCCTCTGTTCAGTGACTAAATGCTATGATCAGGGCTCTGTCCCAAGTCTTGCTAAGTGATAAACATTCTCTTCATCTTTACCATGCTTCCTCACCCCCAATCTCTCAAGGCTTGAAGCAGAAACACCTCTGCCAGGCATGGCAGTACACATCATGTAATCCCAGTGCTGGGAGACAGAGGCAGTCGGGGTTGGAGCATTTGAGGCCAGCCAGGAATACATATTGAGACCCTGTCTCAGAAAACCAAGGACTGGATATGTAGCTCAAAGCATTCTTATCCCTAGCAACCCCTAAGACAGCAACTCTGGCTTCTGCCCCTCTGACTTTCACTGGACAAGCTCTGTCACACTAGATAGCCCCGAAGGAGGGAGGGGGAGAGAGAGAGAGAGAGAGAGAGAGAGAGAGAGAGAGAGAGAGAGAGAGAGAGAGAGAGAGAGAGAGAGAGCCTTGTAAAATTTCTTAAGCAATTGACAAACCTTCAATGTGGCCTCTCTCTACCAGAGTCCCTGAAGGGAAGGAGCAAGGGTTGATAAAACCTCCATTTGCAAAGCCCATGTTGGGTACTGTGCAGGTACAAAGGTGAACCAAACAGGTTCCTGGCCCTCAAGAATTTACAGTAGTCACATCAGCCTAACCCTCAGCCTCGGCAAAACACCAAGTAGAATGGGCCAAGTGTTGCAATGTTGGCAGCTGGAGAAGCACTGTGGGAGAACAGACGGGAGAGAGATTAACCCCATATGCTGAATATTCAGAGGATATAGCTTTGGGGGCCACCCCTTCGAAGACAGGGAAAAAAAGATAGCACAGAGTACTCCTTGCCAGTACAGTGGTGCTTGATGGTTTGCCTGAATCTCGTGGGAGACACACAGAGAGTGAGCGTTTGCCCAAGATCAGCCTAGGAAGCAGTGTTGGGGCAGGTGGATTTGAACGTACACAGACCCTGTAGAGCTGGTGTTGCTCTCAGCTCTCAGGTAAGGAGCAAAGGATGTCATCAGGGAAAACTAGCCATTTGCGGAGTACGTCTAGGGAAGAGTGAAGACTCTGAAGGTGTCGATTCCTATGTGCGTGTGTTTGCATAATATTCTTTCATCGAAAAGGCTTGGAATGTGTATCTCAATTCCTGACTTTGTATATTTCACCTGACTCTGCCTCCTGAATACTAGGATTAAAAGCTGTGCCACCACGCCGGACTAGGTCTACTTCTCTAACCCTCCGGCTGATCAGTGGTCCCGACATGGGCTTTTCATGCTGTCCAGCTACTCTCCCCCTAATTTGCACATCCTGTCTCCTCCCACTCAACTCCCCGAACTTTCCTCCACTTCTACCGCTAGTTTTTCAGCTAGATTGGTCCAGCTCACTACCACGGGGCTGCCAGGGACGTCTGGGATCCCTAAATCGCTTCTATTCCAAAATGCCTTGAGTCCGCTCCTATAAAGAGGCTTGGAGCCCAGGACAGACGTGGGCGTGTCCCAGGGGCGATGCCTGTGGTCCGGGGCGGGGCGAAGCTTGACTGGGGGCGGGATTTAATTTCGGGGCGTGGCCAGGCAATGGGGCGGGCCCAGAGGGTTGGGTGTTGCAGGTGCCTCCTCCTCCGCCTCTCCGGATCCCCGGCCGCGCCAGGCACTGTGCGGGTAGCCGTGGGAGCGCCTTTGTGCCTGCCTGGGGTGAGGCTGCGACGGCCCCTTGTACGCCCTGGTCCATTGTCTTCCCGGCTGGGGCTGGCGACAGGGTCCCGCACGTGCCACCGCGGCGGCTGCAGTGCCGGGCCGGGTGGGCGCCCGCATCCCAGGCGCGCCGTGGGAGATGAAGCTCCCGAAGCCGTGGTGGGCGGGCGGCGGCCTCCTGAACCTCACGCTGCTGCTGAGCTTGGCTAGGCTCCCCGTGGACCTGGACCTCGGCCTGCCGCCACCGGCCGCCGCACTTTGCGAAGAGCTGCTCCCACTCTGTCCCACCCGCCCCGCCTCGTCTTCTAGCCCCTTCTCGGCCCCGGGAGGCTGGGGACACTCCCCTCAGCTGCTTGCCAAGGGCCCGCTACTGCGCGAAGTGCGCGCGCTCGGCGTCCCCTTCATCCCCCGCACCCGCGTGGACGCGTGGCTAGTGCACAGCGTGGCGACCGGGGACGCAGACGGGGCCCACGGGCTGCTCGGCACCGCCGCCTCGTCCGCCGTGGGAGACGGCGGCCAGGCGGCACCCACGGGCGCCGGGGACTCCCGAGAGGCTCACAGCAGCCCTCTGGCTGCGGAGGAGGAGAAGGCGGCGGAACCGACGGCGCAGGTGCGGGACACAGGCGGACGCGGGAGCCAGGTAACCTAAAGGGACGCGAGCAAGTGGCACGTCTACCCAGGGCTGGAAGGACTGGCCCCGAGCTCTAGGGTCGCCACGGCTAGGCAAGGCCACACCCGCGCTCACCTTCGTATCCTAGGTAGTTGTAGGTTGCGGGACAACTCTGCCCCGCCTCTTTTTGAATGAAGAAGGTGAGTGCTGGGATTTGATTTTGAGGAAAGTGGATGAAATCGATTTGCGTGCGGAGAGCGCCTTTCTTGTGTTTGATGGCTGTGGAAGGTAGTTTGGTAATGGGGAAGCGAGAGGGGGTGGTGCTGTTTGGTTCAAAGTCTTTAACCAGTACCCCGAGTGCATTAAGACACCTTGATGGGGAACCTGTGCGGGACTAGAGGGTCTGGAAGAGGCCTCCGCCTCTGAGGAGATGCGCATCTCTCTGAAGAACCGCGCACCAAGCCAAGGCAGCGCCCTCGCCCTGAATTTAACCTGACTGTAGCCTGTTTGTGGTTGTGCTTGTGGGATAAGGAGCCACAGTGTTTAATGCAGTTGGTCCCTCTGATCTAATCATCCACCCCCTCACTTAAGAATCCTCCCTAATGGAACGTGTGAAATCCCTTATTAACATACACAAAACACGTCTTCTTTGCTGGGACACGCAAGTTCCCTTTGGTTGCCAGTGCTCCCCTTTAGCTGAACTTAAAAAGAAAAAAAAAAAAAAAAGAAAAAGAAAGAAAAAAGAAAAAGCAAAACAATTCTCCCAAGATCTATGGACCAAAACTGGAAAGACTTCTGCATCTAGAGAGCTGCCTCCCCGAGCTTCCTTTTAGGCCCAGAGCTCGACGTCCCTGATCTGAATCCACAAGTGTTCATAGGATGTTTCTGTGAAGCGCTGTCTTATGCAAAATGGGAATTGGGGCTAAACTGGTTTGTTTGCGGCTCTTTAGAATCACCCTGTTTGTGTAGGCAGTTGCCTGACGGGCTCCTCCACCCTTTCTTGGAGGGGTCATTGCGTGAGGTGCTGGTGATTCACTGATCTGATCCCTTCCTCCTCCCGGAGATGGGAACAAATGGGGTGGGGGTTGGTGCTAGTCTTGGTAGGCTGCTGTTGGTTAGAACAAACAGGAAGCCACGCCCTATTCCACTCCACAGATCTGAACTCCAAGTGGGGTGGGGGGGAAGGATGTCACCTGAGGAGGGCCACCTGCTGCCCCTATACCTTTTCTGGTCCTGCCAAGTGTGGGTTTGAAATCCTAGGCAGATTCTGTACACAGTGGTACCACACCTCTCTCGGCCGAATGTCCTGTGGCTTGCTAAGTGTACAAGCCTTTGAAGGGAAGGGAGGTGTTTCTCTCCGAGAACTTCTTCCTACCATTACCTGGCTGATAACCTATATAGACTGGTGGGCTGGTTTTCGAGGCAGACCTGATGGCCTGGGAACTGAAACACAGGTTATCTAGAAACTCATGCAAGGTAAGAAAACTGGCAAGCGATGGGGGAGGTGAACTCTGAATCAAGGTTCAGGCTTGAGAATCAAGGCTCTTCTCATCTTTCCCTCACCCTCTGTGTCAGCCGCTGGTCCTCACATGGAGGACCTGGAGTCCCTGTTCCTTAGAAGAGACAATAAAGCCTTTGTGGTCCCATCTCCTCCGCTCTCCCACCAACCCCCCAACACTTCTCTGGGCAGGGCCCTCTCTGGCTGCGCTGGCATGTGCACCTGCCGGACAATGGTAGCCGAGGGGATTTGGTTCTGTTCAATCAGGCCGTGATCAGCTGCTGAGGACTCCAGATGTAGGAGCCAGCGCGCTGATGTGGTGATGCCATTTACATGTCCAATTTGTACTTCAGGAAAAGAAACCCAGGTCAGGGAACTTGGCTAAATCTATACATTAGTTAATGCCAGAAGTGGGCTGAGAACCCGAGTCTTCTGTCTCCCAGGCCGGTATGTAAATTAAGTTCTGTGGGCTGTACTCAGGTCCTCTCCATAAGAATACATCTGGGATGAGATGAATCAGGCCCTGACTCAGCCTGTCTCTGGGCCGCAAAACAACTGCTTTCTGGTGCTGGATTTGTTTATTTGTTATCTGTTTGATTGGTTTTTTTGTGATGGTGGTGGTGGTGGTGGTGGTGGTTTTGTGATAGGGTGTCATGTATCCCAGGTTGGTCTTGAACTTGCTCTGTAGCCAAGGGTGACTTGAACTCTTGAGGTTTTCCCTCCCGCCTCTAGTGATGAGATTCCAGGCCTGAGCCACCACAACTAGCTTTATTGAGTATTGTTGACCAGGCTGCCCTTGAACACTTAGTCCTCTTGTCCTAGCCTCTCAAGTGCTGGGATTACGTGTGTGTGTGTGTGTGTGTGTGTGTGTGTGTGTGTGTGTGTGTGTGTGTTCACCATGCCTGGCTTGGATTGTTTTTTGAAAAGCAGGTTCTGGGCTGGGATAGAGCTCAGTGGTTGTGAGCCTTGTTTGTGCTTGCCAAGAGGACCCAGGTTCGGGTCCTAGCACTGACATGCTGGCTATCAACCATCTATAACTCCGGTTTCAGAGGATCTGACGCCCTCTTCTGACCTCTGCAGGCACTGCATGTACACAGTGCTCACAGCTGCATTCAAGCAAAACATCCCAACACATCCCGTAAAAATAAATAATTATTTTTAAAAAACATAGTAAAATAAAAAGCAGGTTGTGCCTTCATAATGAAGACTATGACTCTGGGTAATATAGGCTAGAGAAATAATGTCAGTCTTTGCAATTACCTAGACCTTAGCAGTTCCTCCCGAGGGTTATCTGAATCACTCCAAGCCCCCATGTCTCAATAAAAGTGAAGAGTGAAGTTTCCCTGGAGCATTGGGCCAACTAACAGGGACAGCTAGGATGAAGTGTCACCCAACCTATGACAGCTAGCCAGCACTGTGCCTGGACTACATTTGTTCCTTTCCCCTTCGTTTGAAATCTGCACCTGTCCCCACTTACTGTTCTCCCTTGGACTTGCCTGTCTCTGGATCCAGCTTGCCTATTAGGCACTGAATGTGAAGGATTGGTAGGAATGTAGGCGGAGAACTAGATAATTGATAGATAATTCCAGTGACTTACATATGAGTTGCAGAAGATTCTGGTTTTAGAGTATCATTTCTCACAACTTCTATGCATATGCAGAATCACTTTAGAACTGGAGATTTTCAGAGTATCTAAAACAAAGTCTTGCTTTGATTTCCCTTCTTAGAGGGGCTAATAATTCTGAAAACGGACTCTGGAATTCCCCGGAGCTGACAACTCCCTTTCATAACCATGGCCATTCACTTACAACTGATGGAGCCCGTCCCATGCTTAGCTCAGGGAAGTGTGGGCTTCTCAAGAAGTAAAGTTGTGGGGGCTAGAGAGATGGCTCAGGGGGTTAAGAGCACTGGCTGCCCTTCCAGAGGACCCGGGTTCTATTCTCTGCTACTCCAGTTCCAAGTGATGCCCTCATCTTGCCTCTGACACTGCATGCATTTGCTTCCCTTACAGAGGACCCAAGTTTGGGTCCTAGCACTCACATGGTGACTATCAACCATTTATAGCTCCAGTTCCAGAGGCTCTGACATCCTCTTCTGGCCTCTGCATGTACAGGGTGTGTAGACATACATGCAGGCAAAACACCCATACACATAAAAGAGAATAATTAAAAAAAAAACTAAGATAACAGTTTTGTGGAGTTGAATATATGTCAGCGTTTCAAAGAACTGTTGGAAACTTGAGTTGGCTGTGGTCATCTGTGTCACCTGTCATGTCCCAGAACCCCTCTGCTGTGTGAGCAACCCTACCAAGCACCCTGGCTTACACAAGGAGAGGTCCCTTCAGTCATGGAAGCACATAGAGTCCATATTTAATCCGAAGAATGAAGGGGAGAGAAAGACCATGCCTGATTATGAAGTAAATTTGATTTCTATTTCAAAATCAATAGTATCTCCTATGTCTCTGCAATTGGTCCGAGGTGGGAAGGTCAGAGGTCACACTTCACTAAGCCGTGGCGCAGGCATAGTCTTCTTTGGTGGCAGTGTGACCTCACAGTAGAGTTTTCATTGTGCTATTAGTGGGTGTTGTAGAGGTCTACTTCGGCTCCTTAAATGGGAAAGGTGCACAATTCCAGCATGAGGGGAGTCAAGGGAGGCAGAGGCAGGCGGATCTCTGTGAGTTCAAAGCCAGCCTGGTCTACAGAGCGAGTTCCAGTAAAGCCGGGGGTACACAGAGAAACCCTGTCTCAAAAAACAAAAGAAAAAAAGGAGGAGGAGGAGAAGAGGAAGAAGAAGAAGGAGGAGGAGGAGGAGGAGAAGGAGAAGGAGAAGGAGAAGGAGAAGAAGAAAAGAAACTGAGTCGGTCTGTTTGTGGTGGGACTTGGTATGTCCTGCTGAGGATGGGGTTTGCTGGCTTGATGTGCAATCCTGAGACCCTTAATTCAAGCCGTTGTCATGACTACGGTTTGTTTGTTTGTTTGTTTGTTTGTTTGTTTGTTTGTTTCTGGTGGGTTACAGAAGAAAAACGTATCTGTTCAGGCATCCCTCCTTTCCATCCCCCTGCCTCTTAGCTCACATGGTAGGATTCCCGTATACAGGGCCCAGGGTTTGGGGCGGGCCAGTCCAGGGGTCAAGGTGCTAGCTAGCACTGTGCCAGGCCATCTAGGTTGTCACCAGCGCCTGTGTGATGATGACATCTGCTGCGCACACCTCACCCTCTCTGAACCTTGGGCTCTCTTCTCTGTAAAGGGGTGCTAACAGGGCTGTTGGGGAGGGTAAATGAGAAGGGGCGTTTGTGTGCTGTGGTCCTTCTTCTTAGCAGGATCAGCCACTGTTAATTGTCCTGGCAGGGCCCCAGAGTCCCCTGCCCTCCGCTTCATTCTGCTGCAGATGATGCTTCCGTTCAAGCACCTCCACCCGCCCCTCATTACCTTCCAGTTCCATATTTTGCCATTCCAGGCTCCCCACGTGTGGCCACGGTGACACCGACCTTGCTGAACTATTAGCCTGATGATAAATTGCCTGTGACCTACTTCCCAGTCCAGACCTGCTTCCTTTCCTTTCCTTTCCCCAGACAACTCAGGATCACTTTTGCCCCTCTTATCTTTGCCCGGAATACCAGCCTTTTATTCCTCTTCACTGTTCAGTTCTCCACCTGGCTCGGCTGTCACCCATCCACAAGGCATCTCCTCCCCCCTTGAGCCGGCCCTGCGCCCTGGAGCCGTTCTAGCACCCTCCGCGTTGATCTGGAGTGTGGCTGCTGAGGTTCACCTTCAGTCTGCCCAAGGCCTGGAGCAGAGGTTGGTGCAGCTTGTCACATCTGCAGAGTCACTCTGGAGGGCTTGCCCTTCGTCGATGTCATGATCGTGATGAGTTTTGGGTCCTTCAAGGCCAGATCATGGAGCAGAAAGTAGGTCAGCTCTGAAATCTTGACCACTTCACGCCATCCACTCAAGTGAGTGGGGACCCTGAAGAGCAGACTTTCAAGCTGTCATTGTAATTGGCTCCCGTGGCAAGATTTGGGACTGCCTAGACTGATAGAGCAAGTTAGTGGTGACCTTGTCTGGAACAGAGCTGTTCCTAAGCACCGAGTAAACCACACCCCCCACCCACTTGGAAACTTCAAAGGGAAAAACAATCTTCTCCCATTCAGGGCAGCCTGGTAAGGGAATGGCGCCTCAGCTGTGAGGGATTTGTGAAAACTCCTACATCTCCGAGCAGCTGGAGGTGGCGGAGGCATGCGCCCCGGTTGATTTGGTTGAGTAGCAGGTGGTGGCTGGCAGAATGTGGCCATGCCTTGGGAGGCCTCCAGGGACTGGAGCTGGGCTCCCGTCTTATCAGCCGGGCTTTGCTGGGAAAATGGAATGAACAGAGTCTGAATGAATAAACACACACTCGGACAAATCAAGGAGTTGGCCAACACAGCTGTAGGAACTGGCAAATCCGGACGGTAGGACAGCGGGATGCCCTGGCAGCTCACCAGAGGCGGGGACGCTGCAGGCTCGTGCTGGATTTCTCCTCCCAGGAGCCTCGGGGCTGCTCCTGAAGTCCTTCGACTGACTGGATGTAGCTGCTCCATTACTGAAGATACTTAACATCAGCTGGTATAACCAGGTCCATAGATTCCTCCAGAACAAATAGCCTGTTCAGTTGAGTCCACAGACACTGGATGCCTTGACAGACACTCCGGCTCCACCTCCTCCTGGGAGCTCTGCAGACCTGGCTTTCCAAATTGATGAGAAGAGAATATGAATGTCCTTTTTCGGAGCCGTCTTGTGAGGAGTAAGTGGCCTGTTAAAGGCTCTGCTTTGTTCCTGTATGTTGACAGATGCCATGAGCTCCACGTCAAAGCCCCAGGAAACCTGTCTCTCCAGGAGATTGCTGAAGACGGTCTGACCATACAGAATCTACTTCAGCATGGAAGGACTTCTTCCGTCCCTACTGGGGACTCCTACTGTGTGAACTGGGCCGTCAGTGCTGAGATCAGACTGGTGGAATGTGGTCGCCAACTTTAGATAGCCAAGGAGCTGTTGTTACACAAGAGGCCAGCCCCCAGGGGCAGACAGGAGAGAGGTGTTTTCAAATTGAAACCCAATTTCCCAAACTCCTTTGGTGATTCCAGGTAACATTTCTCCGGATGAGAGTGGAATGGACTGGGGGATGAGGAGCTTACTTGCAAATAAATAAATAGCAATGATGAGGGGCCAGTAAGATGGCTTTTCAGAGGAAAGGCTCCTGCCTGAGTTCAATTGCTGGGATCCACATGTTGAAAGGAGAGCACTGATCCCTACAAGTTGTCCTGTGATCTCCACACGTACTCACACACACACCCACACAAATAACTCATAAGTGTGTGTGGAGCAGGAGAGAACTTTCTTAAGTATCTCATGTCATGGTTGGGATACAAGTTACACATGTGCTTCCATTTGACACAGTGAATAGCTGGGTGTCTGCATCTACACCGATGTCAGTTCTAGCCCCAAAACTGTGAAGAAAGAGTAATCGATAGTTGGGGGTGTAGCTCCAGTTGGTAGAGGGCACACCTAGGATGCAGGAAGCCCTTCGTTCAGCACCAGCACCAAAGGTGCTGCCCGCCTATCACCCCCGCACCCAGGAAGTGATCTCAGCT
The DNA here is from genome assembly GCF_049852395.1 of Peromyscus maniculatus bairdii. Classification (NCBI taxonomy): domain Eukaryota; kingdom Metazoa; phylum Chordata; class Mammalia; order Rodentia; family Cricetidae; genus Peromyscus; species Peromyscus maniculatus. The sequence goes on from NC_134854.1 coordinate 74,343,691, forward strand.
AGGAGGATCAGGAGTTTAAGGCCAGCATGGGCTACATGAGAGCTGGCATTTGGAGGAGCAGTTGGGCTACTTAAATAAACAGACAATAAAGAAACACCCCCCGGCCGGGCGGTGGTGGCGCACGCCTTTAATCCCAGCACTTGGGAGGCAGAGGCAGGCGGATCTATGTGAGTTCGAGGCCAGCCTGCCTGGGCTACCAAGTGAGTTCCAGGAAAGGCGCAAAGCTACATAGAGAAACCCTGTCTCGAAAAACCAAAAAAAGAAAAAAGAAAAAAAAAGAACCCCCCCCACACACACACACACATACACACCTCTCACCTCCCTAAACACTCTGCACGCAGGAGCAACTGCTCCATTGAAAAGGATCCTGGGAATTGGGGCTTGCGTCCTTGTGTTTTGAATTGTTAAGGCTTCTATTTGAAAGTTGGCCTGTTGTTTTGTTTTTGTTTTTTTGATGTTGTTTTTGTTTGTTTGTTTGTTTTTGTGCTTCTCCTGGTAGTTAGCCACACTGAATATGAGGCTCCTGTGTCTTAGCTGTGTCTGCTGTTGTCTCGCTGGCACACTGCCTCCTCCAAGGGCCTTCAGAAGTGGATTTGCATGCCTCGAATTTTACTGCTAAAACTTCCTAACATATGTTACAAGCGGAGAAAATGGAGCCTGGGGAAACAAACCTCTTTCCCACCATCCACCTTCACCTTGTCTGTTCAGAGGGTCCTGACTGTCTGTAGCTCCTGCCTATACCAGCTCAGCAAGGGTGAGCTTCAGGGACACATGCATGATCTAGATGGTCATTAAGAATCAGTACTGCCAGGCGATGATGATGATGATGAACACCTTTAATCCTAGCACTCAGGAGGCAGAGGCAGGCAGATCTCTGAGTTTGAGACCAGCCTGGTCTATAGAGAGAGTTCCAGGACAGCCAGAGCTACATAGAGAAATCCTGTCTGGAGGAGGGCGGGGAGAGAAAAAGAAAAGAAGAAAAGAAAGAAGGAAGGAATCAGCCCCGGGCTTCTAGCTGGCTATGGAATGAAAATGCCCACCACCAAATGTAAATCCTGTCACTCACTACTGTGTGACAGAAGGTTGGTTGTCTAGCTTCCGTGCCTCAGTTTCCTTCCCTGTGTAGACAGGGAATGTAGACAGTACATACCTTGCCAGAATGTGGAGCAGCTTAAATGAGGTAATGGCCGCGCAGCCTACAGTGAGAGCTCGGTGGACATGAGCTGTAATTATTGTAAACTGCTATTAAAATCCACCCAGGCCAAGCAGGACACAGGCTGTCTTTATCTGGCTCCTTGGTTCTCTCTAGGCCGGGTGACTCCGGGTTGCCTGCAGCCTAGAGACAGGCCTCAGGATTCTCAGCTCCCTCTGATGTCATCCCACTCATAGACAGTGCTCTGTTCTTTGTCTTTGAAGGTTCACCCAACCCTAAAAGTCAAAGCAGGTCTCTTCACTCCTCCCCCAGGTGAGAAAAAGGAAGGGCCGGTTAGGCCAGCTGCAACTGCTCAAAGGGAATGGGGGAGGGGGGGTAAGCGCTCCACCCTCCAAATTCAGTACAGTGGTACTGGTCCAAGCTGCCAGCAGACGGGTCTTCAGAGAGTTTACAAGAGAAAAAGAAGGAAAGGAGGGAGGGAAGGAAGGAAAGAAGGGAGAGAGAGAACTCCCAAAGACAAGCCCAGCTTCCCCTCACACTTCTCTTCACTGATAAAGAAAACCTTCCCTCCCAGGCTGCTCCTTTCCTGGGTGACAGAGGTAAACAGGCCACATGATGTTATTAGGGAAGAAAAGGCCCAAATAAGATGGGCCAAATGCCATAAGATAAAATCATGACGTTTTGGGGACAGTCTGGTCCGAAGGTCCGAGCCGAGGTTCTGGTGGTCCCTTACAGAATGAGAGTGAGATATGGCGTGGGCAGTTCTGCAAACACCAGCGCTCTGAGAATCACATAAAGTGCTCTCCCCACACACATTTACGCTGGCTTCCTGGGACACACATGGGACCTTTCTTTTTTTATTTATTTATTTTTTTTTAGTGGAGTTCCAGCCCACTAGGGTAAATCTCATCTACATACAAATAAAAGTAACTTAGTGGCAGATTTAACTTGCCTGTGCCTTAAGAGCATGGGCCACAGACCTCAGGCATGGAGAAGACAGCCCTGTGCCTCAGCCGCAAGCCAGCAAGTTGAGAGAAGCCGGGAAGGGGGAAACAGAGGTCATAATGCTGCCCATGAGGGAGGGCATCGCTTTCTCTTGGAAGGCCAGATGAGGTGTTGGCAGCTGTTCGCAAGATACACAAGGCTCCCAGGTCAGAAGCTGAAGAAAGGAGTGATTCGTGTGTCTTGAAATAGATGAAAGGACATTTCCCCAACTATTTAAAATTCGAATTCCACAATATCCCCTCATTTTAGAGTTAGGGAAACTGAGGGTCAGAGAGGTTAGCAAGTGGTCCAAGGTTACAGAGCTGCTGGCCCCGGGTAGATCCTTTCAGTTAGCTTGGAGCTGAACTTCCCAGTACCAGGCCACTTTGGGCTTTGCAAGCTGTACAGATTACATTATGGAGGCAGCGGGCTCTTTTGACTGTAAGTACAAACGCTGCAACGGTGAAGCCTCTCGCCATCTCTGTCTCCTCCCGCAGGCCCAGAGGCAGAACTAGCCAGCCCAAGTTGGGTTGTCTGGGAAGCAGACCCTGAGACCAAGTTGAACGTGCAGGACAGAAAGGGCACACAGAAGCCGTGTACATCAGAACCAGTCCTCACTGCCCCACTGTGGCCTGGCCTCTTCCCTCCTCAACCTTTTCAGCCATAGGATGTGGGTGCCTGGGAAGGCATGACCTGACCACAAGGGAGGGAGAGAGATCTCTCGGCAGGGTGCCTCGGGTCTCTAGCAGCTGCCACTAGTCTTTCCTTGTGGGGGATGACGACATCTTCATGTGTGTCCCACAAACCTAGGGTGCTCCCTCCTCTCTTCATCACGGCTTGGGATCCCTTTTCCTCTTAGCTCCCTAACAGGCTGTCTGTCAGGGAGGAGCTGAGAGAATACACAAGGATCTTCGGAGAGGATGCCTGTTAAACACCTCCCCAGTGTGAGAGGAAGCATTCACTCCTAGTCCGGTGGACAGCATCAGTAAAGGTGTTTCTGCCTGCCTTCCAGATCTTACGTAGCTGTTGGGTGTTCTGGCATGCACTTGGGACCTAAAGGCAAAAGGATCGTGATCTCAAGTCTTGCTTAGGCTACATAGTGAGATCAGTGAGTTTTATTTATACAGGTGTTTTTCTGTTTTTTGTTTTTGGGTTTTTTTTAATCTCTTTTTTAAAGATTTGCTTAATTTTTTTACTTCACGTGTATGCATGTTTTGCCTGTATGTATGTATGTGCACCATGTGTGTGCCTGATGCCCTCAGAGGCTAGAAGAGAGTATTGGGTCCCCTAGAACTGGAGTTACAGATGGTTGTGAGCCACCATGTGGGGGCTGGGAATCCAGCCTTGGCCGTCTGTAAGAGCAGCAGGTGCTCTTAGCAGCTGAGGAATCTCCCCAGCCCCTTGGTTTTGTTGTAGGGTTTTGTTTCTCCTTTTTGCTACTGGTGGTTTTGACAGTAGTTCTCAGAATGTGCTGCAGGCTGGCCAGGAATTTGTGGCAATTCTCCTGCCTCTGCCCTAGCTTATCTCATCTTCAGAACACAAAGTATTGTCTTGATGCATGTCTCTATTCCTTCCCGTCACCGAATCTTGAAAGGACGGCCTGTCCACTGGTGTAGTTATTAGCTGACACTTCTCATTACTCTTCACAAAGGCCATTTGGCTTCTACCCTAAAAGAATATTGAAGGCCACCGACCTATTAGCAGTTCCCATGGGTACTTTCGGCTCAAACCACCGTGAAGCATCATTGTAGAAGACATGCTTCTGGGCCAACCCTTTGCCAAAGTCATTTTGCCATATAGAGATTTTTAGGGTGAGTCTTTGTTTCTTTTCCTTGTTTTTGTTTTTGTTTTGTTTATTTTGTTTGTTTGTTTTCCAGACAGGGTTTCTCTGTGTATCCCTGGCTGTCCTGGAACTTGTTTTATAGACCATGCTGGTTAGGTCTATAAATTTGCCTTCTGAATGCTGGGATTAAAGGCATGCACTACTACCACCCAGCTAAACTTAGGGTAATTCTTTACCCCAAATTTTAATACAAATGTAAATAATAAAAATAAGTATAATTTCAAACTTTAAAAAACATGCAAGAGCTGGGTGTCATGGTACACTCCTTTAATCCCAGCACTCAGAAGGCAGAATCAGGTGGATCTCTGTGAGTTCCAGGCCAACTTGGTCTACAGAGCGAGTTCTGGGCCCGTCAGACATATACATAGTGAGACCCTGTCTCAAAAAAAGGGGTGGTAATGAGATGGTGGTAGAGAGATGGCTCAGTGGTTAGAGCACAGGCTGCTCTTCCAGAGGACCTGGGTTCAATTCCCAGCTCCCACATGGCGGCTCACAACTAGTCCCAAGGTATCCAATGCCCTCTTCTGGCCTCTGTGGGCACAGACACACATGGTGCACAGACATACATGCACGTAAAACACAACTACACATGAAATAAAAATCTCAAAATTTTAAGCAAGAATATTAAATAATGTCCTTTACTCAGATTTTAATTTTCCCATTTGACTTTATATTAATAACTATCTGTATGTATAAATACATAACTCTTTTTTTGTTATGACATATGTAAAGAGTGAATCAAAGCCATTGCTTTACTTAATATTGGATACATTTGTGTGTTTCCTAGGAGTGATGGCTTATTTTTGTTTGCTTGTCTGTACTCAATTTCCAGAGTAAGGAAATGTATTATGAACCTAGATCATTGTCTTATCTGTCTGTATTCGGAGTCTGTCCCCATTAGCATCTAACCAGCCACACACTGTCTGTCACCTCTATTCTGGAATGATTTTTGACAGAAAAACCATAGTAAGTATTGTTTCCTTCATAACAGGGTACATGGCGACCCTCTCCAGATTATAATGATAGACTTGGCCATTGCTTAAGATGGTGTCTGCCAGGCTTCTTCTGGAGTGTTATTTTTTGTAATTAACAAGCAATCTACAGAATGACAGTCTGAGACGCTTTAAATGTCTTTTCATTATATTTAGCATCACCATGTTTTCAGTTGTAATCTACCGTGAGATTCCCCCCCCTCCCCCCAAACACACACACTCATTTGGTCGTTTTATACTTTTGTTCGTTTGGTCGTTTGCCCCTTTGTTTGCTCCTTATTCAGTGAGTTGGGATCCACCATCACGATAGGGTCCCCCACATGCACTTTTATGGGGTGGAGATGGAGGTTAAGACAGGATGTCGCTATGTAGCCTTGGCTAGCTTAGAGCTTGGTATGTAGACCACATTTGGCCTTGAACTCACCGGAGGCTGGCCTCAGTCTCCCAAGTGCCGGGGTTAAAGGTGTGTTATCCCCTCCATGTGTGAGTGCTTTGACTGCATGTAAGTCTAGACTGTGTTCGTGTAGAGCCCTCAGAGGCCAGAAGAGGGTGTTGGATCCCCTGAGGGTTACAGATGGTTGTGAGTCCCCATGTGGATGTTAAGAATGGAACCCAGGTCCCCTGGAAGTATACAGTCAGTGCTCTTCACCGTGGCACCAACTCGCTAGCCCCAATTTTAACCAACTGTGACCTCTTGCAGTGCTGTTCTGGTCATACAGAATTTTTGTAACTTAAGTTCTTCCCTGAGTTTTCCAGAAAGTCATACATACATTTGTCACCAGCCCAGTCACTCTGTAGCCACCCCACCCCACCCCCAACACACACAGCCTTCCCAGACTCCTGTTCGTCTAATCAGTTTCCTTACGGGCTTGACCTAGCCTGTATGTGCTGTGCATGATGTCATAAGCATGGCCTTCTGTTTGCATATTTGTGTGAGTGTTCTTGTATATTGAATTACCTCATACATTACAGATTTTATAGGCTCTGTCCAACCACAGTGGTTTTACAAACAAAATCAGCTTTGTTGAGACTCCAGTATTAAGGGTTAACAAAAGAAGCCTTGCAGTAAAATAAATGAGGCTCAATAACACCCCACACACACTCCCCACACCCCTCAACACCCCCGCACTTCCCAATTTGGAGAAATCAGCACTATGATTCTGTTTGTTTTTTGGCTTTTTTGTTTGTTTGTTTGTTTTGTTTTGTTTTTTTGAGACAGGGTTTCTCTGTGTAGTTTTGGTGCCTGTCCTGAATCTTGCTCTGTAGACCAGGCTGGCCTCAAAATCACAGAGATCTGCCTGGCTCTGCCTCCCCAGTGCTCGGATTAAAGGCCTCGCCGCCACCACCTGGTTGCACTATGATTCTGTAATTGCAGGAAAGAACAATCTAGAAGGATTCCTGCTGAGGTCTAAGGATTGTTGTGCCTAAGATTTGACTTCAATAGATATTTGCTGAGGGGCAATAAATGACAGGCTTTGGAGTAGGTAGAAGATACAGAGTCCCTGCCTTCAAGAAACTACTGTTTTGTGCTGGGCTTGGTGATGCACACCTTTAATCCTAGCACTGGGGAGGTAGAGGCAGGTGGATCTCTGTTGAGTTCAAGGCCAGTCTATTCTACATAGTGAGTTCCAGGATAGCCAGGGCTATGTAGAGAAGACACCCTTGTCTCCAATGAATGAATGAATGAATGAATGAATGAATGAATGAATGAATGAATGAATGAAAATAACACAAGTAAAAAAAGAAGAAAAAGAAACTACCATTTGGGGATCTGAGGAGAAAACTCAGAGAGTAAGAGTGTTTGTCCTGCAAACATGAACACCTCAATTTAAATTCCCATGTAAAAATTTGGGCACAGCCACTGGGCACCTAGAACCCCAGTGCTGTGGGGAGCAGAGACAGAGCGGAATTCTGGGGATGAATGGCTGCTGGCCTGGTTCCAGGTCCAGTGAGGGAATAAAGCAGAGAGGGATAGGGAGCAAGACACCCAACGCCTTCTTCTGGCTTCTGTGTACATTTGCATGGGTGCACATGTGCACGCAGAGAGAGAGAGAAAAACTACCATTTTAGCGGACAGACAACAAACAAATAAATATAGCTGGTGCTAAATGGTACAGAAAAAAAAATTAAGTATTGGCATTAGAGGTGCTTTGAAAAATATACAGAGGGGCTGGAGAGCTGACTCAGTGGCTAAGAGCACTGCCTGAGCTTCCAGACAACCCAGGTGATTCCCACCTCCCACATGCAGGCTTACCACTGTCTGTAACTTCCAGCCCCAGGGCATCCAACACCCTCTACAGACTTCCATGAACACCAGGCACACATGAGGTGCACAGACATACATGCAGGCAAAACACCCATACACCTAAAAAATAGAAAACAAATCTTTACTATATTAGAGAGAGAGAGAACTAAGAAAAAAAAAATGGGATGATAATACTTGGAGAGAGTGAATTTGAGGACACAGCCTTAGGATGGTGCTCCATTTTAGAGATCTGAGGATCAAGAATGAGCAACTTAGGAGGCCGGGCGGTGGTGGCGCACACCTTTAATCCCAGCACTCAGGAGGCAGAGCCAGGTGGATCTCTGTGAGTTCGAGGCCAGCCTGGGCTACAAGAGCGAGATCCAGGACAGGCACCAAAACTACACAGAGAAACCCCTGTCTCTAACCCCCCCCCCCCAAAAAAAAAACCCTTAGAAGTCTCTGGTGACTTAGAAGAAAGGCGGGGTGCTGGGGTGCCAGAAGGAAGCAGTGGTAACTAAGTCAGAATTTTCTGATGGGGTCAGATATAAGGATTGAGAGCCTTTAAATGTGGGAGACCTTGGCACACTGTTTCTGTAGTGTGCTGGGAACAGAAATCCTCGTTGGAATGGATTAGAGAGAGAACACACTGAGTGCAGATCGCTCTTGGAGAATTTTCCCATAAAGGTGGGCAGAATAATGGTATGGAATCTATGGAGGGATATGGGCCCAAGGGAATGGTTCTGTAGCTAGGAGGCACCAGGCCACAGAAGGGAAGAAAGCAGTGGGAAACACTCCTGAACATCAGCATCCTGAGAAGCATGCCCATGACCGCCCTGGGGGAACAAGACACCTCCGTGTCTGGAGGGAAAGCGGAATATCACATGGTTCGGTCAAGAAAACCACGTGGGCCTCTGGTTTTCTGTCCTGTCCCACATCCCCACACCCCGGTTCCTAGCATTTGTAGGTGTCTGTTTGGTTGACATTTACATTTTTCAGATTTCTGTGTGTTGGAGGGGAGCTGGACCCTTGAGTTAAACCTGTTAACATCATGCTCCTATAAACCAGAAAACCATCCTGGAGTGGTGGCAGGTACCTGTAATCCCAGTACTCTGCAGGTTAAAACATGAGTCACGAGGTCAAAACCGGATTAGGCTACACAAAGAGATCTTGTCTTTCAAAAGGAAAGGGGCGGGGGATGGGACAGGCTCATGTCTGTAATCCCAGTGCTGAGGGTCAAGGCTGAAGCCAGAAGATGGCAGCAAGAGTAAGGCCAGCCGGCCGTGATGGTGCACGCCTTTAATCCCAGCACTGGGGAGGCAGAGCCAGGTGGATCTCTGTGAGTTCAAGGCCAGCCTGGTCTACAGAGTGAGATCCAGGACAGGCACCAAAACTACACAGAGAAACCCTGTTTCAGAAACAAACAAACAAAACCAAAAAAAAAAAAAAAAAAAAAGAAGAAGAAGAGGAGGAGTAAGGCCAGCCTAAGTCTCAGAGTGAGACCTTGGTTTCACAAAGAAAAAGAAACAGAAAACAGATGTTTGGGTGATGTTACAGTTCAGCGAAATATGCCCGGCCTTTCAGTGTTGTGATTGAAAGTGTCCGTAGATAGTGCCTGCTCCACGGTAACAGTTGACTGCTTTTGAAGAATCCTCTCACTAGTTAAAAACTTTCCTAGATGAAGTAAATTCACAGCAGGAAGGAGTCTTCTGGGTAAATAAGTGAAATTGAAATATCTAAGCCAAAAATAAAAATAGAGTTTTTCTGATTGTAAAAGGAATACACGTTTGGTCTACAAAGTAAATCAAACCCTTTCCCAACCTGTCCTCACTGCATGTGCCTTTCAGACAGAACACAGCATATAATTTTAAAAATACTGCTTCCCGGATTTTTCTACATACATTACTACATTTGATAAGTATTCACTTCCAACTTATGTCTTTGATCTGTTTTCAACTGAGAACTAAATAAAAACTACAGATTAGACTGTCCTGGGTCCAGAAGAAGGGCAGGGTGTGAGGCTGACCTTTGTTTTAGGATCAAATGCTCCTCTGATAGTGAAATGATGAAGTGCCAGCCTCAGCTGATGACAAATGTGGCTTTTAAAGAGTTTTCCTATTTGTGGATGATGGTTTTCTGCTTAGCAGAACTTTGGGTGTTTTTTACAGGAGAATGATATACTAAAAGAAAAGTGCGAAGCTGTGGGTCCCAGTTCCCAGCATGAGGAAGATGAGGAAGAGGCGACAGCCCACGTGAAATCGCTACAGCCGGGTAGGAAAGATGAAAACACAATGTCAGATGCACCTGACTGGGAACCAGAGACCATCCCAGAATCCATGAATGAGGTGAGTGTGGCAGAAGATTCCAGGCTTGCCATTTGCCTTTCCGTGAAGACTGTGTTGTTAATGAATTCTGTGTGTATGTCTTCAGCAAATCTGGTGTAAGAAAATAACATTTAAAAGTAAGCGTGTGTGTGTGTGTGTGTGTGTGCGCGCGCGTGCGCGCGCGCACACACACACACACACACACGCGCACGCGCACGCGCACGCGCACGCGCGCACACGCGCACACGCACACACATTGTACTTACAATTAGCCCATAGACTGATTTTCTCTGGTTAAAGACAAAACTTAACTAGTAGTTCTGTTATTTGTTTTTGTCAAGACAAGGGATAAAAGACAGCTGGCAGCCAGGCAGTAGAGGCTTATACCTTTAATCCAACACTCTGAAGACAGAGACAGGCAAAAATCTTTGAGTTCAAGGCCAGTCTGGTCTACAGACCATTCCAGGACAACCAAGGCTACACAGAGAGATCCTGTCTTGAAAAACAAAAGAGCTAACATCCAGGTTAGACTGTGCAGGTCTGGGATACCAAACAAAGGACCAACCTTACAAACATTTCCCTCAATTTCCACTAAAGCTCAAACCCAAGTCTTCAGTCTGCCAGTGGGTTGGACCAAATCACTGGTACCCAATAGCCCATTTCATACCCTGGCCTCACTTAGGGCTAGGTCCAGGCTCCTGGAGGACATCTCTCTGTACTTCTCTTGGCTGAACAGGGTGAACTCTAGGAACCAGGTTGAAGAAATTGGTTCTTTCTGTAGTCAGTGCTTCCTCTGGTTTCATGTGGGCCATACTCTGGTTTTGACTTAGATCCAGATGGTTCTAGCCACAAGTTTGGCACATAGATGCTCCAGAGATGACCTGGAGGTTCACAGACACACATGACACTTTTATCTGCAAAGCACCAATGCTCTGATGGTTGACTTCACCATGACCAGGTCTAGTACCTGTCTCTTAGGGAGGTGGAACCTGGGGCTCAAGTCTTGAAAATCCTTAGAGGATGGAGAGTACATGCCCTGGCCCATAGTCAGCCCTCATCACCATGTAACATTACATCAAGAACCTGACTTTGTGGAGTACTTGATGTAAAAACCACAGTCCTCTTCTTAAAAGAGAATGCGAGTTTATTCTGGAGTCATTTTGAGTGACCATGGCCCAGGAACACAGATTTAGGTTACCCCAAATTCCATGTTCAAAGTGTATATAGAGACAGGTCTGAAATACATTGGTAGGTCCATCAGGAAGCAGGTGCAGTGAGATAAGGGCAGCTTTCCTATAGGCCCACCAAGATGCGATGTGAGCTTTTTTGGGTTGGTGGAAGTGGTCTGCTAATTTAATACATCTCAAAAGCTTTTTATCCGTTAGTCACCGAGTATTAGTTCTGACACAGGTGGGCAAGAATAGCTCTTGTTGGACTAGAACTAGCCCAAGATAAGGTAACTAGCTCATGGATCCGCATCATTGCAGTCTCTCCACAGTGCTCCAGTTCTAACCAGCCAACCCGTCTCTGCAGACACAGCTTCTTGCAGGAGTTTTTGTTCAGTGAAATCAGGATTGTTCTCTTCCCCTACTCCTACTCTTGCCTCTCTTCCAGGCTGCTCCAGTGATAGGAACTCATTCTTATACCATGGGTGAGACCTAGGCCAGGGTCATGGCTTCTAGAGATTCAGATTAAGAAATCCCTCTGGTTGGCTGGGAATACAGGCCAGTGGTAGAATGATTGCCTAGCACCACAAGGCCCTAGTTCAATCCTCAGCACTGTCAGGAGTGGAAACTAAACACTCTCAGGTCATGGTAGTGTAGCAGTTGTTGAGGTGTTAGGGGCAGTGTTTTCTCTTACTGGTGGGATACATATAAAACTGTTCGATGTTTATGAGCAACTGTTCCGTATTTATAGACATTTTCATGTTTGGTTCTTTGAGAACACATACCTCCAAAGCTAGGGCACTTGGCTTTTGCACCCAGATGGTCCTTCTAAGATTTCGGAATATTCAGTAGAATGTCCTTCCCTTTCCAGGTGGTCTTCTAAACCACTAAATGGCTGTCCAACCATATGGCTCGGACACCTGCTAATTGCAGGGGACATTTAACAATTTGGAAATGGCCTCCCTAGAGCCTCTTTTGCTGGCATTTTAAGGAAGAACACTCTACCTTTGCTCCCTACCTAACCTCTCCAGCTGCAACCCTCATCAGCCTAGAGCTTCACTCTAAAGCTTGAGAAGCCATGGTACAGGCCTATAATTCCAGTGACAAGGCGAGCCTGGGTAACTTGGCAAGACCCCATCTCAAAATACAAAGAGACTTGAGTCCACCAGCCCTAGTGTCCCAGTTACCCAAAGAAAAGGCTGTTCCCAGTGCTCTTTCACTTACCATGCAATGCTCTATTGCCTCATGCTATTGGTTACTAGTTCCCCTTGCATGATGGCACCAGTTCTTATTCCTTCATTGGTTTTCCCAGGAAAGAAACTTTTTGAATTACTTGTAGTAACTAAACACAGTTAGACATGGTAGACTCATTACATACTGAGATAAAGTAGGGAGCTATAATGTAAAACAAAGGGCAGTTCGGACCAAATTTTGCTGAAACATACTAAACACCCAAAGCAGGGCAGATAATGTGTAATTGATAAGAAGACCATCAATTCTCACTTAAGAAAAATAAAGCTTGAAATACTTTGTTTTAAAAAGATAGCTCTATTAAGTGTCTCCTCTCCCCGTTTTTTTGAATTCTCAATCTAAAATGAGAGTATAAGATTAGGAAAAGTTATTTTAAAAGTCTAGCTTTCCCAGCTGGGGCATGGTGATGGTGCATGCCTTTAATCCCAGCACTCAGGAGGCAGAGGCATGAGTTCCAAACCAGCCTTGGTTACATAAGCTCCTCTTTAAAAAAAAAAAAGTGGGGGGGGGGGCTGGGAATTGTCATTTTCTAACGGTGTACATTTTCTGTTTATATATAGAGCCACGTACATTGGTCCAATCCATCTTTCTCTCTAGATTTATTTCAACTGCTTTCATCACAGCCTGAACACTCCCTGGAGGTAAAAGTAATCTTACTTACAGTGGCACACACCTTTAATCCCAGCACTGGGGAGGCAGAGCCAGGTGGATCTGAGTTTGAGGCCAGCCTGGTCTACAGAGCAAGATCCAGGGAAACCCTGTCTCAGTTTAAAAAAAAAAAACACAAAAAAACAGACCTGTGTGATTTAGCGATGCTTCTACTTGGATGACATAGCAATTTGCCAAGTACATTAAATATAAAGGCTTTTCAAAGAAACAATCACTTTGGAGAATGTAATCACACACCATTTTGTGAGAGTTAGACCACTCACACTAGTTCTTTGTTTTCCTCATAGCATTTACGAATCTTTCCTTGCCAGACTGCTCATGAGCTTCTCCTTGAACCTTCACAATGTAGATTTTGGCTCCAAAGGCATTAATAGCTGCAAATTACAAGACTTAATGATAATCAGCTTAATTCTCTGATTATTCAGTAGACCCCTTTTCCCCAGGTACAACAGCATATTCTGATTTGAGATCACATATTGTATCCCAAATAAGTTATTCATAGTCAATAGTATATCCATATTAGTACAGATAAATTTGATTAAAGGAATGTGATAAAAGATAATGGTTGAACTCCTTTTGAAATAAGTGTTATTGTTCTTCAGGGCATCTCGCTGGAAGACATTCCACCTTTTCTAAGCAGTGTCAATGGAAGTCTGAATCCCTCAGCACATAACATAAATTTGAGCCATGCAATAAGCCATGACGTCAATCTTCATGAAGCCATGCTGTTGCATCCCAACACCACCTTTAGAAGAGATCCAGCAGCAAAGACTTCACAGGCACAAGAACCATTTCTACAGTTAAATTCTCATACCAATTCTGAGCAAGCCATTCCCGCAATGTCTCTTCCACCTGTTGACAATCAAGTGAGGAATGTAACAAGCCAAGATCTCCTGTATGACCTCGATTCAAACATATTTGATGGAATAAACCTAATGTCATTGGCCACAGGTTTCAGTCCACTGGAAGTTTCTCAACTTTTTGAAGAACCCGACTCTGATTCTGGGCTCTCAATAAATTCAAGTCACAACAGCACCTCTATCACTAAATATAGTTCTCACTGTATGTACGATGGCGCTATAGGTTATAGTAGTGACCTTCAGTGTCTCTGTCATGATTTAGGTGCTGTAGGAGGCTGCTACCCAGAACCCCATAAACATTACCACATGGATCATAGGACTGTGTCTGGCCTCCATCAGGATCTTGAATGTCAGCAAGTATTTCATGACCACACTTACCACTTACAGCCAGGGGTACCAGAGCCCACATTTGAATCTGGGAAGTCACAAGAAATCACTGGGTGCCTCAACGACCCAGATAGAAACTTGAGTCGTGATGAACAGCGTGCTAAAGCTCTGCATATTCCCTTTTCAGTAGAAGAAATTGTCCGAATGCCTGTTGACTCTTTCAACAGCATGTTAAGCAGGCACTACCTGACAGACTTACAAGTTTCTCTCATCCGTGACATCAGACGAAGAGGAAAAAATAAAGTTGCTGCTCAGAACTGTCGTAAACGTAAACTAGACATCATTTTAAATCTAGAAGATGATATTTGTAACTTGCAAACAAAGAAGGAAGCCCTCAAGAGTGAGTTGGCTCAATGTAACAAAGCTATTGACATAATGAAACAGAAGCTGCACAACCTCTACCACGATGTTTTCAGTATCCTAAGAGATGACCAAGGTAGGCCAGTGAATCCAAACCACTATGCACTTCAGTACAGCCATGATGGAACTGTTTTGATTGTACCCAAAGAATTGGTCACATCAGTCCACAAAAAGGAAACCCCAAAGGGAAAGAGAGGGAGGAAAAACTGAACAAGACTCCGGTGACCCGCATCAAACTATTCTAAGATTTTTAAAACTACTGCTACTTGAATCATTCAGTTAAGGATACATGTTAAAAGTTTTTACTGATAAATGTTTAAGTCTCAAAGTTATGCTTCTGTGAAGTTGGGAGAATCCACATTTTCATGAACCACTTCTGCACTAAATTTCATAAATACACGTTCGTGTAATCTCCAAGAACTTTTAAAACCACCTTTTAGTAACTTGGTCACATGGGAAAGTTTTAAGATGCTTACAAAAATGGAAGTTAGCCTTTCGTGTCTTCTGAAGGTGTTTTTCAATATTTAACTTGTAAAAGTGTGAAAATAAATTTTATATTTGAATTTATAAAAATTTTATTTCAACAAGTCAAATTAAATTTGCCTTATCCACACATCTTCCCCCCCCAAAAAAAAACCCCACTCAGCCTTATAGTTTGTTAACCATATTGTTAACATTAAGATCCAGATGCAATGCAAATACCTGTATTGAGAAATATGGCAGCAGCACTTGTCTATGATGACCTTGCAGCCTAAAATATTCTGAACTTTCAGGTATTGAGCTTAAACAACCATCTTAAAATTCAGATGTTTAAAAATGAAACAGTAACCAATGATCTTTGAAATTAAAATGAGTCATAACAGTTCAGATTATAACAAAGTGCAACCTGTCAAATTCTGATACATTTTTAATGCTATGCTGACATACCCCAGTTCCAAGGAAACAATACATTGCCCAGCAGTGAGCCATTGCAGTGAGTCAACCATTTCTCCTTTTTTAAATGTCAAAAAATGCTTCGTGTTAACAGATTTTAATCCATATTATGTGGTAGTAAATCACGCTGAATGTGAGACATGTGAACCAATGCTTCGTCTATTCACATCAGGCGTATAAACCACTTACAAAGGACATGAAAGTGTTAGAATAAGGATCCTCCTAGCATGACAGCAAAGTAAAAATCAATAGCACCAGTCAAAAGTGGAGATGGAATGGTAAGTGTTTACCGGCTGCTTTTCTGAAGGACCCCCAGCACTCTACAAATATAGTAGACATAATATAGACAAACATGCATAAACCAATGATTTGTATTTAAAGTAAAACTTCCAATACATCTTGTTACATTTTCCAGCAGCTCCTGGGGGTGACCAGGCAACCAGCTACTACTATGACCAGAGAGAGATAAAATTGTCTACTAGATTGTCTACACGTTTGAGACACCATTTGGAAATTCTGCCCTCTTTACAGGATAGGTTCAGCCTTGACCTCCAAATTTAATTGATTGTGCCTAGTAATAAGGAAAAGTGAGGATAACATGGTACTTTCATTGCCCACCAAATTCCACACTATTTTAAGTCTATGGATCCAAACTATAGCTCCTGCCTAAGTGTGCTAAATCTTGACCAGACTTAGAAGCAATGTTTTGTGAACTTAGAGGTTTTCCAAGTTTGTCCCTTTGTAACACACACTGGTCATCCTACCAGCCACATGTGGAGAGACCAAACATACCCAAGATTCCTTCCAAATTTGTTAAGTTTTCATGATAAAAGCCCTGTTCCCAATGAAAGGGCTCAGCATGTGAAGGCCCTTTCCCAGAGCCCAGGGACCTTTGGTGGCCAGAATGCTAAATGAACCGACTGTTTCAAGTTGCCCTTACACTGCCTACAAATTTTTTAAATTTTAACTATTAATAAAGTTCTGTAATAAGAGCTGTTCCACAGGACCCAAATTCAGTTCCCAGTGACACAAATATGACAGATTCCCAGGTCCAAGGTATCCAAAAGCTATGTGCACAACACGCAGAACACTTCCAGTGATTCCTCCAGTATGGCTAGCCGTTTAAGGGCCACACACTTAGTCCCATATCTTCCATGAGCCGCCACTACCATTGATTTTCCCTTTTGGGGCATTGCCTTTACTGTTTTAATAACTTGTTTTTCTTACAGCTGTGTAATACCAATTTTACTTTGAAGTCCAACTTAAAAAAAAGACATTTCTCAAACCCTGGATTTTTTGAGGGTATGAGGTGGGGGGAGCTGCGTGGTGAGCTCAAGGGCATATATTACTATCACACTCTAGCTCCTTTTTGGACAGATTGTTCATAAATGTGCTAGTTCACAAGGTCCAAGAGCTCTTACTAACCGTTGATTTACCTATATTGCATCATTATCAAATAGTGTTAAATTAACTGCTTACTCTGATTATTATAACTCAGTAAGTCATTAAGTTTAAACCACAAGACTTGAGTTTAACCACTAACTATTCACCGACCAAGTGTAAACTAGAACTCATATTTGGCAGGACTCTTTTGGTGCTTTGTATATATTAACATCAAACACTGGTTAAAACCCATGGCTTCAAAATGCAACCATTAATGTTCAATACAGATAGCTGTAGCAATGTATATAATCCATAAGAGTATCAGGGACAGCAATATGCCCCATTAATGCTTTTCTCATTTGTCTATTATTGAAATTGTAAATATGTAGCTTTGTGCAAAACTACTTTAAAATTTAAGGGGGTGGCGATCTTGTAGACAACTGGTGTCGACTGAACAAGATTCACACTTGTGTGTAAGCATTACACCACGTTATTTGGATACAAAAGTTTATTTTATAAAACTTGTACTCAAAATAGAGCTTTTCTGTCTACTCACAAATCCTATTTTAAAACAATACATTATCCTTAGCTAATTTGATGTTTCCCTTTACAAACAGCACTCATTTCATTTTGTAATTTTATCAAGAACCTGTACTAATGAAGTTTTTAATCAGAAAACATTCCCTTTTATCTTAAAAGTGCTTCTTAAATGAAGGCACCAACAAGAACTACTTTCAGATGGTACAGAATTTCTTATTTCTTGAAGACTCTGTGGTTGACCACTTCTTCATTAGTTACCTGCAGCAAGACACCTTCCTGCCAAAGGAAAAAAAAAGTATCTGAAGAAGTTTATCATGTTTGTCCAAAGAACCTAAATAACTTCAGTGGTGGTTTTAGGATTAAAGCAGACTCACTGATGTGTATAAGCCCTGAATATCTCATTTCTGGAAAGGCAATAAAGCCTAGAAATTAGAGGGTAGTTTTAAAAATGAATTTCAGTAGCCAACCTGCAGCAGTTTAGGGTAGGTCAATGGGCAAAAATTACCAAATTTTAACCCAATTATTTAGTACAGGGTACACAAAAGGGTTTTGTTGTCGTTGCACAAAAAATTCTATGTAGTAAAGACACTATCCTAAACCTCCGGTCAGCCTCATCCTGACAAACATGTAAAATTAGAACCATAAAGTAATAAACACAATGCCTTTCATTCCCTAGTTGACTCAAACTGCTTGATCCAGGACAGGTGAATAAATGCACAAGGGTGGAATGATAGGTAAATCTCATTTATTGAACTTGCAGCCTAACTTTTACCTACCATTTTACTACCAACACCACTGAAGGAAGCAAGAAAAGCTTTATTAATGATCACTTGGCTTGCCTCAGCTGTTGAAATGAAGCACTTTACAGTCTTTGTGGCAGCAGAATATACTTGTCCATGGTTCATATCAATGCTAAAATTCCAGCAGGGAAAAAAATGATATGTTAAGCACCTGAATCTTCATGGAAAGGGAGGGGGTGAGAAAGAAGGAAAAAAAAGGGAAAACAACCAAAATAATTTAAGTAAATGACAGATTGGAAAACAGGGTTTATAAAATTATCTTGAGTTTATTATTGTTAAACTCAAATTTATAGCTATGTTAAACTACATAAGAACCACTATACTGAAAAGACCATTGAAGAGTTTATTAGTTTATCTTTTAGGGAGGAAAATTAAGAAAGAAAAAGTAAATAAGATCTTACCTAAAGAAGTTTAACTGAAGCTTAGAACTACTTTGCTCTACACCCTCAGCTTTCGTTGGCATCCTTATCAACTACTGTAGTTTAAGCTTTGTAGATACAGCACAGTTTTTTAAGACTGGCTGAGCTTAGTCGTCAAGAGTTCTCTTGTACTAGACCTGTGTCCCTGAAGAGTACCTCGCTGGGGTTATTTCCTTTCCTTGCATTGAAGAAGCAGCATCTAAAAGATCTAAAAAGGTGTTTCTCCTTGCAGAGATATCCCTTAAGTTAACTAGATAATTTAATCCTGATGAATTGCAGACAACACACTTAAATCTGACCAGCATTTATCTTACACAAATACAACAACAACTTTGCAATGGACCTTAATTATACTACCCACTCCTTAACTTATTTAAAATAAAAAGTCTATAATTACACAATTTCCTTTAGAATTATTTTATTAAATCATAAATGTACAACAGCTTCTTAACTCTACACACGCACTTAAATTTTTAAAGGAAAAACGTTATGTCTTATTACACCATGATCCTGGCTAATAGCTTTTCAAAACTTTTGAGAAAAATCTTAAAAAAGGTTTCACATGTCACCTGAAACTTACAAATTTAACATTATCAAAGAAGGAATGCTTCTACACTCTTACAAAGACCACTAGAAAGAAACAACAATTAAAAAGCTAAGAAACTGTCTCAAAGGCATTTTTTTTACAATCCTTCCTCCACAGTAAGGTAATGTTATTAAATAATCCAATCCATTCACAAAATGGCTCTCTGCATCTGCTCTGGTGTCTTCTGCCATATCACTGCATATTTATGCATGACTGAGATAAGAGTTTCCTTAACATTGTTATTTCGATAACCTGAAGCTGTTCTGTTACCTCTGGGCTCTCATCCTCTCCTATTTATACAGTGAAGCCTGTTTCAACAGAAGTAAAGAGTAAAAAAAAATAGGTTATGAAATTATCCATCTAACCAGATTTTAAGGAAAGATAACATGATCCTAAAATGCTTTAATTCCTGCAGCTAGTACTCCCAAGATAATAATAATTGTAAAACTCAAAAACTACTTACCCATGGTAAGTAGGAAGAAGCTCAGTATCGGCTCCTCCCACCATAGCCCCCACTTCCACCACTTCCTCCAGGACCATAGTTTCCTACAATGATTGAAGTAAAAAAAAAAAAAGCTTAGCACATCTGTAAGTCTCTAAGCATCATCTTTAAATTTTGGAAATTTCAAGTTTTCTTCTGGTTTTATCACGGATAGTCTCTATATTGGGCTGGCTGTCCTGAACTCACTATGAAGCTCAGGCAGGCTGGCCTTGAACCCTAACTCCTCCTAAGTGTTGGGATTATGGGCTGGTGGTGGTGGCGCACACCTTTAATCCGAACATTTGGGAGGCAGAGCCAGGTGGATCTCTGTGAGTTTGAGGCCAGCCTTGGCTACCTTTTGAGTTCCAGGAAAGGTACCCACCTTTTTAAGTCCATTACTTCTAAGTACAATACAAAAAATTGGACCTTGCCTCAAAAAAAATCAAAAATCAAAACAAAATGACCTGTTATGTTAAAAGAAACTTCTTCAACAAGCTAAATGTCAGGGTATTGTATCTGAAACATGGTTTCATGTCTGAGAGGCCCTTGCCAGGATTACTGACAGTACCTTGAATAGCTGTTACTTAAATCCAAGGGCAACTTAACTAACTCACCCAGCTCTAGCTGGGAATGGTGGAACCTCCAGCCTTTAATGAGACAAGGAAGAGGAAGGTGGATCTTTGTAGCTCCAGGACAGCCTGGACTACATAGACCCTGTCTCAAACAATAGCATCCCTGCCATCCCCAATCACCTAACTTTACACTTGAGAGGTACACTTTTAACAACTCAGTAGCTCAGAAAATTTCCTTCCCACCTGAAATAGATTCTTCCCTGTCTGAAATGCAAAGCTGTTGGACTTCTGCATCTCTTAATCTAGCCGAATTGCAAGTCCTTAGTAAATTACCTCCACCATATGGTCCTCCCATGTTCCTGCTACCACCAAAGTTTCCACTCTTCATTGGGCCATAGTTAGAAGGTTGCTGGTTATAATTTCCAAAATCATTGTAATTTCCACTTCCATAATTCCCTATGAAAGAATTAGAATATTAATTAACACACCTCTGAACTATTATAGCAGCATTAAACCAAAACCAAGGTTTAATTTTTAGGACAAATTTTCTACAAAAATCAAAGTATAATACCTATCTATATAATCCTACAATTAAAGTATCTAAGTGACAATGAAAATAAATGTCAATAATTCTAATCCAAATTCCAACATAAAGGTTGTAGATGAATTTATTACCTCCTCCATAGTTGTCATAACCACCTCCGTAGCCCCCACCCTGGTTGCCATATCCAGGTCCTCCACCACCATATCCTCCTCTTCCTCCTCCATAACCAGGGCTACCTCCAAAATTGCCACCTATTATAAAATAAGCCTTTAAGTAATTGCTTAAATTTTTCAATTCCATTGAATTGTCTTTATTATACTCATTTCTGTTTTTTCAAAACACAACTTTTTTTTATAAGGTGTATTATTTGTTTCATGGTCTATTCTAGAATAATACCTATTCTTTTGGACAAACATTTCAGGGTCACAAACCACCATACAAAGCAACTTGAAAACAACCTTTAATACCATGAACTCTACTTTGAACCGAATAACATTTCAAATTCTTATGCTCTGTAGTTTGAAGACGAAATGCAAAGGGCAACATACTGGGAAGATTTATAAAATCTGACAGGCTGATCTCCAGTTTGAAGCCAGCCAGGTCTACATAAACACCATCTCAAAAACAAAACAAAAACTTGTAATATCCAGGTAAGTGCCTGGATATCCTAAGGGACCCACCAGCACTAACTAACTACTCTTAATATAGTCCCCCTTTACACAGAGATCTCAAATTCCAACATTCTAGCTTTTCTACGAAGTTCAACTCCCCATCTAGATCCAATGATTTTTCCAACTGGATCCTCAATTGATTTTTACTGTATAGCAATAGCTACAGATATACTTTGCTTATTTACAAAACTCAAAGTCTATTTGACAGGCAAAACAAATGATACACACATTTGACCATCAAATAAATCAAAATAAAACTAACCTCCAGGTCCTCCTCCATACCCATTATAGCCATCCCCAAATCCACGTCCACTTCCATATCCATCTGTTTAGAAAAAGTAGTAAGATTACACTTATTTTCTCTATCATTCTCTATCAGTATCTCAGAATGAGGATGGCTGGAAATCTTACCTGTTCATTCATGGGGGGGGAGGGGGGAAGAGACACCACTGTATGTTAACAAGCAGCCACTTTTTTAAGCACTGGGTTTAGATCCAGAAAGCCCCAAACTATTAGTAAGGGGGAAATGTTTTTTTTTCTTAATATAAAAATGTATAGTATCATCAAAACTTTAAAAAGTCACAAGTCACTACATTCATTTATACAAGCTGAAAGCCAAAAGAACATCACTTCTGGCAAATTTTCTTGAGACAGGGACTTACATACAGCCTAGGCTTGTCTTAAATCAATACACATGCGTGCATGGCTAAGGAAGACCTTATGTTCACAAGTACGGAAATTACAGGTATCATGTCTCATTTTTTAAGGTGCTAAGGAGGCAACCTTAGGCTAATAGCATGCTAGGCACCATACATGCTCAACATGTGCTCCCAGCTCCAGCTCAGGATTCCCTAAGTCCCCTTAAGACCATTCTAGTCATTCAATAACCCCCAAAAAACCTATCACACCCTTTAAAAATACTAACTTACCAGATCCCCCCCTAAAGTTGCTTCCTGGTCCTGGTCCAAAATTGCCACCGCCACCACGAGAATCCCCGAAACCAAAGTTCCCTAGGACACATGTTCTGATTAGCAAGCATTCAGACAAATAAACCACCCACTGACTATATGTAGATATAATATATATAAAAAGTTACCTCCTCTTCCACTCCTTGAACTTTGGACTTCCTGCATTTCTTGTCTCGACAATGCCTTTCTAACTTCTGCATTGTGACCATTGATGGTGTGATATTTTTGCACTGAAACAAGAAAAAAATTATCAATACATTCTAACACTAAGCAATCTGAATGCTTTAACGGGCTGTTGTTGATATACCCGATATTTTATATGCACACCACACCTCCTGTGCGTCTGGACACTTACATACAATTTTATCCACAGGATCATGGTCATCAAAAGTAACAAAGCCAAAGCCTCTTTTCTTTCCAGACTGCCTATCAGTAATTATTTCAATAGTATCAATTTTTCCATATTCCTCGAAATAATCTCTAAGGTGGTGTTCCTCAGTATCTTCTTTAATTCCACCAACAAACAGCTTCTTCACAGTCACATGGGCACCTGGTTTTCCAGACTCCTACAACAGATAAGTGATGGGAAAGTTATGCTGACAGGAAACTTCCACCTTGACACATCTAACTCATACTTCTATTTTAATGTCACATTCCTTCAGATATAGAAATAGATTTAAAGGTTAGTGTTGGAAAGACATGTACAAAAGCTAGCACAACCTAACCCACCGCTCACAACGTTCCTTACCTCTCTTGCTACAGCACGTTTTGGCTCAACTACCCTGCCATCAATGGAATGAGGCCTTGCAGCCATGGCAGCATCAACCTCGGCCATGGAGGAGAAAGTTACAAAACCAAATCCTCTTGATCTCTTGCTTGCAGGATCTCTCATAACCTTTAAAACCAAAAGATGTTAGGATTTAATTTTATGTTATGAACTAGCAATACCAATTAGCCTATTTTTTTTGCCGGGCGGTGGTGGCACACGCCTTTAATCCCAGCACTAGGGAGGATCTCTGTGAGTTCAAGGCCAGCCTGGTCTACAGAGTGAGATCCAGGACAGGCTCCAAACTACACAGAGAAACCCGGTCTCAAATACCATGAGAATAAAAAGTCTATTTTTTAATACTGATTTTCTATGACTCAACCCAAAATTAACGCATACTCAACAGTAGAACTTGAACCTGCAGCCCAACTTTCAATTGACGTACCACACAGTCTGTGAGCTTTCCCCATTGCTCGTAGTAGTTTCTCAAACTTTCTTCCGTGGTTTCAAAGCTTAAGCCACCAATAAAGAGTTTACGGAACTGTTCCTTTTCTCTCTGCAAAGGGAAATACCATTTCAATTTTTATTTACATTTTCTCTTTGTATGCAGGAAATTAAATTCTTAAATATGAGGTGACCTGCTGGCAGAGTACCTTTTTCCTCTCCAAAGGAACAGTTTCTAAAGTTTTCTGGGGGGGAAAAAAAAAACTTACATCAAATTTAAACCATATGTTAAACTGCATATTAGTTGTGTTACACCAAAAATTGCCTCAGCTGAACTATACAAGTTTTAAAATCACTAATATTTGATCTAACTTGAATTCACATAAAATATTTTAAAACTGATCATAGATTTTCTTCAAAATCTTTGAGAAAAACCATACCCAACTCTGTGGTCATTTAAGGGGTATTAAAGAACTTATGAAAGTCTTCATTAAATCCTGTAACTCAAGCACAGAATTCTAAAGTTATCTAACTGAAAAAAACAAAATAACAAAAAAACCACCCTACTGTTTCCATATCCACCACTTCAGGATTCAGTTTCTAAATAGTAGTGGCAGATTTGCATTTCCTTAAACTGCCCCCCCCTTGCTGTTAGAGTAAGTATCCCGAGGAGCTTAACAACAACAAAAAAAATCCTGTAACTCTAAAACAAGCTCCATGAAGTTGAAAACTCCAGATACTCGTACCACCCTAAGAGAGTATTCTTTTAACTTAGAAAAGTTTATTCCTATAGCAATCATTATCTTAAGTGCAAAATGGTTCTGGGAGGCACTCCTTCTCTGGTATTCAAGCTACAGTACAAACAAGCACACGTTTATCTACAGTTACCACGGCAAGTTCACTTAAAAACCGTTACTGTTTGTTTTTAATAATTAAAGCAGCTTGTACTTGTCCACTTTAGTGGCCTTCTGACAAATCATGGAACAAAGTCGTTCTCCCAACGATTCCCAATAGAAAAAGGCCTGAAATAAATATTAACTGAAATTGTGCTGTTTATTACTGGTTTATAAATAACTAAGCTTTAAAAAGATACTCATAAACTAGGTCATACTAGTCAGGACCTATCTTGATTGCATAACAAGCTGAAAAGACAAAATTGAAATTACAAAAAATATAACACAACTCTTATTACTCAACAGAAATCTACAAGATTCTGTCAAAATTTCTAAAAAAAATTCTAAGTTTACTGCCCTTCTCAGGTTCTGAAATTTGAAAAATGGAAATGACAAAATAAGTTAAAGATTCATATACTTTTAATTACTTAACATGACTGCAAATGGAGTTTCTAGGTAGTTCTACTTAAATGTCACTATGCCTCTTTAAATTCAAAATGTAAATATAAAAATACACCTACCATTATTTTCATATCACTAACAAAAAGCAAAAGCTCATTACTTACCTCGTAGATTTTTCCAAACTTACCCGACGTCCACTATCGATTATAAACAAGGTTATTTTATTAACGTGCTTAGGGTCAAAGAA
Organism: Peromyscus maniculatus bairdii; assembly: GCF_049852395.1. Classification (NCBI taxonomy): domain Eukaryota; kingdom Metazoa; phylum Chordata; class Mammalia; order Rodentia; family Cricetidae; genus Peromyscus; species Peromyscus maniculatus. Next base: position 74,368,571 of record NC_134854.1, read on the forward strand.
AATAACCAAGCAGACCCCCTTCAAGTTGAAACCTTATGCTTATCAAATGATCAACCATAATTGCAAACACAATCAGAAAAGCAAATGACAAAGTTCAAATACATTTGGGGCCAGAACTGAAAGTTTTGATATAGCTAGTTCATAGATTAATGTTGACTGAGCCATGCTTTAAGCAACGGGTAACTATAAAAAAATACTAGTTCTTTCACTTCCCTAATGTGGCCGTCACGTGTGAGGATCCATCCATATGCTCTTTTAGCAATAATCCCTACGCTTTCCTTAAAAATGGATCCTAATCCGAGCTATTTCAAACAGAAGGATCCTTTAGGATTATAAGGGTACGCTGCAATAATAAAAAAAAAAATCTCTCCGCCCAAGATAACATAACCTTCTCACTACAACTGAGCGCTCTGAACTTGCTACAGTTAAGTACTTTACCGCTGCAGACTCATAAAACCCTCAAGTCAAGAAATTGGGAGGCTAGAAAAAAATTTCTAAAAAATATTCTCCCAGGCAGGCTCCCTTCGGCCAGCGGCTCGGGCCCCGATCGCACTCCATTCTCTCGGCCTGCGCCGGGAAGCCTGGTGGAGGAGGAGCGCCATCATCCCCCCCACACCCCGCTCTTCTGTGTGTGGCGGCTTCGCAACGCAATGGCGCCATTTCGTCGAGGCGAGGGCAGAGCGCCTCCAACGAGGTGCGCAGGACTCTAAAGCCCGAGCTCCAGGGCCTCCGCACCCACCTCGAAACGGCATGAAAACGGGCCGAGAGCAGAGGGAGGCAACTCGCCGCCTCTACGCGGTGGGGAAAGGGACCCAAGCCCGCAGCCCCGAAAAGGGCTGAACGCAAAAACCGCTGCGAGCGAGGAGACGGGAAAATGGCGGCCGCCAAATCCGGTTCCCGGGAGAGGGGGAGGGGGGGAGGGGAAGCTCCGCAGACTCGGCCCCGGAGCCCCCCCGGGGGGCCGCCCCAACGCGCCGCCGCCGCCGCACCCCGGCCCCTGGGCCCCGCGCCCTCGGGCCCGGGACGACCCCGGCCCGCTGCCGCGCTCCCGGAGCCGGGCCAAGCCGGCCCGCCGCGGCCGCGGCCCATCCCCCACCCCGGCTAAGGGAAATGGCGCCGGGCGGCGGAGGGCGGGGAAGGCGTTCGGACAATCGGGCCTCCGCCAACGACCCCGCACCGACTCCCCCCGGGCCAACCGCCACTCGGGCGGCCGGCTCGCCCCCCCCAAACCCCCGCCGCCGGCCCCGCGGACGCGGAGGCGGGCGGCCGGCTCCCACGGCGGCGCCTGCGGCCTCGCCAATGCCCTCTTCTCCCAGAACTCATTGATTTCAAACCCGTTACCTCCATCGCGGACTCAGTCGCTTCAGCCCGAGCTCCCGCAGCCGAGCGAGATGAGAAAGATCTCCGCGGACGAACGCGCACGGGACTCGTCCTGACGCTGGAGGGGGAGAGCCGCCGCCGCTGCTGCTGCTGCTCCGGGACGCCGCGCCGCGGTGGGGGTGGGGGAGACACCTGCACACAGGACCCGGCGCCGCTGCTACTGCCGCTGGCTGGAGCCGGGACCGCCGCTTTTCTAGAACCTTCCCCCCAACCAACGCGTCCCCGCTGACGTCAGGCCGTTACGTAAACGTCCTAACCGCCGCCAATGGCGGGAAGAGGCTCCACGCCCCTCCCGCCAACTGCGTGCACCTCCCCCGCCTGGGCCGAGCGAGGCCGCCTTACGTCGCTTGCGTAAGCGGGCTCCGTGAATGGCGGAAGGCTCGCGCGCGCGCGCGCGCGCGGAGTGGTGTTACTACGCCCGGAGTTAGGTCCGGCCCTCCCCCCCCCCACAGACCCCGCCCCACCCCGCCCCCGCCTCGGCGCAGGGAGCCGAGAAACGGTCGCGCAGTTTGAAATGAACGCCGGCGGGCGGGGCCTAAGGCGCGGGTCGGGCGTGCGGCCTTCTCCACCCTGCGGCTCCCCCCCCCCCCCCCCCCCCGCCAATCCTCATCCGGGTTCTCCCGGGCCACGCTCATCTTTGTACCTGCCGCCGCTAAGGGTCCCTCCCAGGAGGACCCGTGCGCTCCACCGCCCGAGGCCCTGGGCAGCCCGCGCCCCGGGAGAGGTAGTGCTTGCGGAACCCCCCGCTGCTTAGCTCCCCCCGCCCCGCCAGCCCGCGGGCCCAGGGCGAGGAGGTGGGCGGAGCCCGGCTTTGGCGCGCGACGCGGGGCGGCGCGGCCCGACGCGGAGAGGCCCCGGCGGTGCGGCCTGCCTCCCCCACCCCCCAGGAGACCCCCGAGGCGCCACGCCGCGGACGGTGAGTGGCGCGCTCGCCGCCCCCCGCAGGACAGCGTTCCCGGCGGGCCCCGCGCGGCCCGAGCGTGGGCGGTGCCTCCCCTCCCCCCCTCCCTCCCTCCCCGGCCGAGCTGCCCGCGCGCCCCCTCCCCTCGGATGTGGCTGAGCTGAGGCGCGCAGCCGGAGACTCTGCAAGGACCCGCGCGGCCCGGAGCAGCGGAGCGGTGAAGTCGGTGCCTTGCTTTTCTATCTCGCGCGTGGCCGGGGGTTTAGGAGGCTCGGTGCGCCCCGGGCTTTGCGGGACAGCTGCGGGCCTTGCGCTCCGCCGTGGGCCCCGGGGCGGCTCGGGGCTGGGGGGGAAAAAGGGGGGGGTGGGTTGGCGGGGCCTGGCCGCCGGGCCGCGCCGCGCCACTGCGCGGGGAGATGGCGGTACGGCCGTGCAGAGGCTGGGCGCGCGGTGACAGCTGCCGCGACTCCAGACAAAGCGCGGGGCTCCCCTCCCCCAGCCGCGCCGCGGGCCCGCAGGGGGAGCGCCGTGGGCTCGGCCGCCGCGGGGCCCGAGGCCTGGAGCCGCTGCGGCGCGCTCCCCGCTACGTGGCCGCCGCCGGAGGGGGAGGCGCGGGCTGGTGGCGCAGTGCCCTTGAGCCCCCGCCACCGCCGCCGCCTTTGTTTCTCCCCGCGGAGGCGCTGACCACGAGGCCCGCGCTCCCGAGTGGGAGGCGGGCTCCCCGCCTTGGTCTGTCGACGCGGGAATGGAGCAGGGAAGGGGCCCTCTTCGAAGGGGAGCAGGCATGGAGGATTCAGTTCCTTCTGGCTTTGTCAGGACCGTGCTTCAGAGGCCGGAGGCAGGAGAATTCCTGGAGTGGAGGCCCGGACTGGGCTATAGAATGATACCCACCCCCTTAAAAATTTTTTAAAAAGGCCAGGAAATAGGACTGAAGCATCTTAGTGTTTTCCTTTTACTTCGTGATTGAAGAGGGAGGGCTTCTGAAAAACATCAGGTTGCGTTTATCTAGGAGCTCCTTGGACTATTCAGAAGTCCAGAGGAAAAAAATTAGGGTAATTTACCGATAAAAATTAAGTAATGATGCCTGATTTTGAAACAGAAGCTTGCCTTTCATACAAAATAAAAAGAATGTCACAAATGAGATTTAAATTGGAAAGGTAATTCTGTTATCACCAAGTAAAGTGGCCTGAGGTACTTAGTCCTTGGTAAGGTTACCTTTAGCAATTGGTTAAAGCACTGATATACTCAAGTAGGGAACACTAACAACAAACTCAGAAGCGTTTTCGCTGCATTTTTATCTGAAATGTGCAGGTTAAATCCCACACAAAACTTGTAGCTGCCATTTGTGTGTCATGAAAATTTAACTCATGCATTTTTTTCTTGCAATAGTTCTTCAAGTCTTCGATTTTAAAAAAAAATGGCCTCCAATAAAACTACATTGGTAAGTTCGTAAAACCCTAAAACATGTAAGAATCTTAACTGAAGAATTTTTTTGTTCTTAAATTACAACTAAGAAGCCTTTAAAGGTAGTGTGGCACACGCCTTTAATCTGAGCAAACTGAAGGCAGAGGCAGGCAGATCTCTGAGTTGGAGGCCAAATCTGGTCTACAGAGTGAGTTCTAGGACAGCCAGGGTACTTCCCAGTACTCTGAAAAAAAACCTAAATTGTTGATTTTGAAATATTCTTACTGGCTTTCCATAGGGAGGGTCACAGTGCAGCTTTTAAAACCTGATCTTAAGAGGATTATATAGTAAAACTTTAACTGAGTGTTTTTATTTTGAGATAAAAATGCATATTTGGGCCTGGCGAGATGGCTCAATCTTCTACCCAAGGAAAAGTGGACAGGGAGAGAACAAGATCCACAAAATCATTCCCTGATCTCCACACAAGTGCTTCCCACTACCCCATGAGAACATTTTAAATGAGCTTAATTGTGAAAAAAATGTTTCAAGGGGAAATCTACAAAGTTTTAGTTTATTGGTATGATTGTCGATAAATCTGTGCAGAATTTTAGGAAAGGTACTTTGTGCACGGTGAATCAAATATAACAACTGCATTGTGTTGCCATTAGCAAGAATTACAAACTATATCTAGGAATGAAAGAACAGGAGATCAATTCTGTATCTTTTGAGCAATTTCCTGACTATTGCTAAACCCAGTGTTTGTATTCTTGGGTTTTCTAGCAAGTTAGACAAATTTATAAAGACATACTTGTTTATTTTTGTCACGTTATAGTGTAAAAAAAAACAAAACCACACACACATAAGATAAAACTAGGTCATCTGGATAGTGGTGGCGCACGCCTTTAATCCCAGCACTCCAGAGGTAGAGGCTGGTGGATCTCTAAATTCGAGGCCAGCCTGGGCTACAGAGGGAGTTCAGGACAGCCAGGGTTGTTTCACAGAGAAGCCCTGTCTCAAATAAAAAAAAAAAGCATGACTCCTCTGGTAAATTCCACAGGATGTTTGTGTAGGTATGCCCCTAAATGCTAATAGATTTTAAGTGTCTTGGTGCTCTTGGGTGCTGATGTTTTCCTGCTTGGATCCTTCATTTGGGGGATGGTTTCAGTAGTGACTAGGCGTTTGAGGGGTTTGTTTGTTTGTTTGGTTTTGTTTTGATTTGATTTGGTTCATTTTAACTATTTAAGAAGCACCTGTGCACACTTACCGTGCTAGCACTGGGGGAGGCAGAGTCCGGAGGATCACAGCAAGTTAAAGGCTAGACTGGGCTACTATCTCAAAATTTGTCAAGACTAAATAGCACTGTTGTAGAAATGAAATGATTGAGCATACTGTGTTAGGTTATTGTGGTGTCCCATAGGGCTTGTAATTAACTATTTCGATGTTTTAAACACCTAGTTTCACTCCGTTAACAAGCCTGCTTATGTGCTGAGAAAACATTCAGGAGTGTTTTCAGAAAGGAAAAACTTTGATATTTTTTTTTTGTCTTTTGAGATGGTTTTCCCAGGTTGACACTGAATGCATGTTAATCCGCCTATTTCAACTTCCTGGGTGCTGCTAGTCAGCTCATCATGGACACCTCATGCCTCTCCAAAGTAAATTTAACCAGCTACCAGTGAAGATTCTAGATTGAAACCCGGGAAGGAAGAAATTTTTTTCTCCCGTTTACAGAATAAAACCACCATTTTGGACTCTTAAAGTGATATTATTAGACTTGTTTTGAGTGGTCAGGAAAAATTACATGTAATAATTATGGGGAAAATCTTGTCCTTTTTAGTTTATTCATGATCTCCATGACTAAAACTTTTCATTTTGCAGCTAACTTTATCCTTGGGACAACTTTAAATTGCCATTGAGAAAGGGATGTCTTAGAGCTGCAGTTTTAATAGGTTTACTCTGCTGCACTAATTAAGACCTATCATTTAATGAGGTGGGGTGGTGCACACCTATAAACCCAGTACTTGGGATGTGGACGCTGAAGGATTGGGTATTCAGGGTCTTTATTGGCTACAAAGTGAATTGGAGGCTACCCTGGGCTATATGTGACCCTGTCTTGAGTGTTTTGTTTTTGTTTTGTTTTTCTTTTTTGCTATCACACTTCATTCTTAGTTGCTCTTTATTGCTGTGTTAAGTCATCGTGACCAAGGCCACTTACAGAAGAGTTTATTGAGATTTACAGTTTAAGAGGATGAGTCCATAACCATACTGGTAGGAAGACTGCAGCAGACATGGCACTGAAGTAGCAGTAAGAGGCCCAGTTAGATCTACAACAAGCACAAGGCAGAGTGCGAAATGGGAATGGCATTGGCTTTTGAAACCTCCAAGCATCACTCCCACCCCCAACCCCAACCCCCCACCTCCTCCAATCCTCAAACAGTTCACCACCTGGGACCTTCCATTCAAATACGTGATCCTATGGAGCCATTCTCATTGAAACCACCACTACTAATACTTCCTCTGTTCTCTGTTGCTGTCTAGAGTTTTCTAGTTACTTGTCACTGTGTGGTGATTAAAATGAGTGGCAATTCTGGTAAACATGGTCTTGTAGGATCCTGGAAAAGGATAAGGTTATTTCTCAGGTGGTTTTTGTTGTTGTTGTTATTCAATTCTGTCATACTGGTGAAGGGTATTGGGTTACAAATGTAAATCAGTGGAGCAAAGCTTTTGTTTTATTATCTATCGACTTTCCAGAAGATGCCTACCCTGGGTCACAGAAGTTTAAAAGGGGTGTTGTTGGGGTTTTTTGTTTTATTTAAAAATAAAAAATTGTGTCAGATGAATAAACAATTTGGCCTTAAAATGTACTCAAGGTTTTTTTTAAATTTTCTTAATTTCTCTTTTGTTTTAGCAAAAAATGGGAAAGAAACAGAATGGAAAGAGTAAAAAAGTTGAAGAGGCAGAGCCTGAAGAATTTGTGGTAGAAAAAGTACTGGACCGGCGTGTAGTGAATGGGAAGGTGGAGTATTTCCTCAAGTGGAAAGGGTTCACAGAGTAAGAAACTTCTTATGGTTTTGTTTTAAGTCAGGGTGTCTTATATAGCACAGATTATACTTCCAAGTGCTGGGATTAGAGGAGTTCAACATGCCTCATTTATGTATTTACTTATTTTTTTGTTCTGTTGAGACAGGTTCTTGTGAATCCTAAACTACTCTTGAGCTTGCTATATGGCCAAGAATAACCTTAAACTCTGATCTTTCTGATTCTACCTCCCCAGTGCAGACATGCACCACCACACCTGGTTTATATGAGCCTAAAGATTGAACCCAGGATTTTCATGCATGCTCGGCCAGCACTCTTTATCAACAATATCCCTGGTCCTCAACTTTAGTATCTGTAATTGTACTTAGAATATTCTTAAATTTTACTTTTAGCTTAAATATTTTACCAGTTTGCCCAAAGATTTGTTAGAAGTCAGTTTTAGTTCCAGAATTATCTTGTTTCAGGTTCATTTAAGGCTTTAGGGGTCTGAAGAGATGACTCTGGTTCTTACCGAGGATCAGGGTTCAATTCCTAGCACCCACATGGTAGCTCATAGTTATCCATAGCTCAAGTTCCAGGGTATCCAGTGCCATCTTCTGACATCTTCAAGCACCAGGCACACACATGGTGCACATGCATACATAAGTGCAGGGAAAAGACACTCATACACACAAAAAAATAAATTAAAAAACTCAAAGCTTTAGCAGTGGTTGAAACTAACATATTAGAGTTTAATTTATTGCTATAGAGTCAAACTTAGAAAATTAAAGCTCACTAAAGCAATTTTGAAGCTAGCATGCAAAGGACTAAATGCCGTGGCATTTTAAAGCAAAGCATGTTATATAATGGATTCCCGTTCCCTTATCTCCCACTTCCTACCGCAATCTCTCTGCATCTTTCATGTCCCAGTGTGTTCTTTCGCTAAAGCATTTTGATGTTTTATTAAATATTGTACTAATTTGAATACCTATGACCGAGAGCCTAAATTTTACAGTATAATGTATTTACAATGTAGAAGACAATACTGAAAGTAACACTAAATTTGAGGTATTAGCCCTCCTCCCAAAATTAAGCTTTCCCAATGTTACAGTCTGAAGATATCAGCAGACCAAATTATTGAGTACCAAGTGTTGCTGGCACCAAATATCTCTGAAATTACTCATTCCATCTAGTTCTATAAAGATACCTGTGGCTGGGGCACAAAATAGTCTGCATTGGTATAAGGTGACCATACTTCTATATTTGTGAGGTGATGCTCATTTTCTTCACGACTCTACTGCAAAACACATGGGAATGATTGCTTCAGCCTTGTGCTGAGGCAGGAGTTGGCAGTCTCTTCCCCAAAGCATCTATATGTGGCTGTTTTAGGCTTTGTGGGCCATTGATTTGTCTACATGAGCAGCATAAAAGCAGCAGTAGCTAATGTATTAAATGGGCACGACTATTCCAGTGACAGCTTATGAACCCTACCTAAAATTAATTTATTTTCATTTCCTCCCTACCTTAAAAAGTTTTTTTAAGGGAAAAAAATTTGAACTGGGCATGGTGGTACAGTACTATAGATAATTCCAGCACTGTGAAAGCTTAGGAGTTGGAGGCCAACCTGGGCTACATGGTGATGCTATATCTTTTTCAAGGGGGCAAGGTTGATGCTTTGCAGACCATGCAACAGGCTAGATTTGGCTTTTTTTTTTTCTCCCCAGCCCTTGCTTTATATCATTTCCAAAATTGAGAACCCACCAAAACTTGAAAACATTTCACATATGAGAATATATCAGAATCTTTATTTCCAGACATCATTGGAGATCCCAAACCTAGGCATAATATGTAAGGAATTAGGAATCGCTATTTTTAAAAATCCTTCTATGGTTCCAGCATTGAGAGTTCTTCACAGCCAGCTTGTGGTACATATGACACTGTCCCCCACTTTAAAAAAAATTTTTTTTTTGAAAACTCAAAGGATTGGAATGTAGTGTAGCTTAATTGGTACAGTGCTTGCCTGGCATGCACAAAGCTTTGAGTTTGATCCCCAGCACCAGATAAACTGGGTGTGATGGAGACTGCCTTTTATTCCAGGACCTGGGAAGGGGACAGGAGAATGAGGACTGGGTTACAGAAAAAGTTGGAGGCCAGCTAGGGTTACATGAAGGGAGCTGTATAGGAACCAGAAAGATACTACTATTGACTGCCCTTAGAGTCAGGTTCAACTGCCTTGGTGTTAAAAACCAGATTGCTCACTTAGGCATGTGAAGAGGGGCATGAAAGAAACTAGACATTTTTAAATAATATAAGGAATAGAATATTTCTATTATTATTCTACCAGTATTAGTGTTTGTCATATGGGAACTTTTTTTCCCTGATAGTTATAAACCGGTCCAGGTAATGGCAATGTTTAATTGAATCAACCTTTTGTTTTCTTTAACTGAACACAGTGCTGATAATACTTGGGAACCAGAAGAAAATTTAGATTGTCCAGAATTAATTGAAGCATTTCTTAATTCTCAAAAAGCTGGTAAAGAAAAAGATGGTACAAAAAGGAAATCTTTATCTGACAGTGAATCTGATGATAGCAAATCGAAGAAGAAACGAGATGCTGTAAGTATAAAGTCCTGCCTGTTAGACTGGGTCTGTATAACAAAAGTTAATAGTTTGAATTTCCATTACTTTGAACATTCCTCCGCCTCCCCAGCTAGGATACTTTTTATTTAGTCCATATTTTGTTCTTCAGCTTCCAAAGTGATGGGTTTTGTTGTGTTTTTTTGTTTGGGGCTTTCTTTGTTGTTTTGTTTGTTTGGGGTTTGTTGGTTGGTTGGTTGGGGTTTTTTTGTTTGTTTGTATTTTGTTTTTTTCAAGATAGGGTTTCTCTGTGTAGTTTTGGAGCCTGTCCTGGATCTCGCTCTGTAGACTGTGCCGGCCTTGAACTCAAAGAGTGCTGGGATTAAAGGCATACACCACTGCTGCCCAGCTTGTTTTTGTATTTTCATGCATATTTATCATTATACGTTGTTCTAACTCATCTCTATCCCTTCCCTTTTTGGTTAGTTTCCTTTTGAGGGTTGGGTTGAGGCAAGGTCTCATGTAGCAGAGAATGGCCTTGAACCACTCACTCATCATGTTACCTCTGGCATCTTGATACTGGATTCACAGGTGTTCACCACAGTGCCTACTTTAGAAAACGAGACAGGTTAGGGGTTTTGGAGACAGGGCTTTACCGTGTAACCCTTTCTGGCTTCAAAGTCACAGAAATCTGCCTGCTTTTGCCTCCTGAGTGCTGTAATTAAAGGCATTACCACCATGCCCAGCTAAAACTAGAATGCTTTTTTTTTTTTTTCCCTTCCACGTGTATGGTATTTTGCCTGCCTGTGTGCGTGCCTGTGCGCACCCACCACATGCATTCTTGGTGTTCCAGAAGCCAGAAGAGGGTATTAAAACCCTTGGAACTGAAATGCAAGCAGTTATGAGCAACCATGTAGTTATGAGCAATTGAACTCAGAAATGCCTCTAACTGTTCAGCCCTAGAATACTTTTTAAACTCCAATTGAAACTTTTTATAGAGCCATTCGTGATGGATAAAGAAGGTAATCTGTACCTTTGCCTTTAAAAACATTGAATTTACCTTGTCTATTGGCCTACTGTGATAATTGAAGGAAAAGTCTTGGTGCTGAATTAGTCACCAACTCCAAGCATGCAGCACACATTAAATTAGTAAAGGACTAATGGGCTTCAAATGTGGTCATTTGGATAAGTATCAAGAATTTTGCATATGTAGGTCATTAATCTTAATACCAACCCTGTTAAGTCTAGATAATGACCCAATTTATAGATAAGAAAACAAGATGATTACAGATGAAGATCTGAAGATAAAGCATATATGTAAGGGAAGCAGAACTTGGGTAGTAATACCTAAGCTATATTGAGCCAGCAGTGTTTAAACAGTTTAATTCATATTGATGCACTCCCAAAGAATAATTTTAAGTTATTGATATCATTAGTTCTCAAATACACTCCAAATTATGTAGGCTATAACTGCCAACATTTTTGTTTTGTTTTAGAAATTGGGGTGGGGGCCTGGCTTTAGTCTCCTAGTGCAGGGGAAGCAAAGACAGATGGATCTCTCAAGTTCCCAGACTAGCCTGGTCTATATAGTGAGACCCTGTGAGGGGTCAGGGACAGACAGTTTTAAGCTGGAGAACTATTCAGTACTTAAGAGCATTTGCTGTTCTTTTAGAGGACCCATTTGGTGATTCCTAACAGTCTGTAACTCCAATTCCAGTGGGTCTTTGACCTCCACAGCACCAGACACACACATAGTACACAGTCATCCATGCAGGTAATACCCTCAAGTGCATAAATAAAGCTTTTTCTTTTCCTAAAGAAAACAGTTTTAAAGTACTAGTAATTAAAGAGCACAAACTACTCTGGTAGAAACCCTCAAGTTCAGTTCCTAGCACCTATGTGGATACTCAAAATTGCCTGTAACTCTAGCTCCAGAGGATCCAAAACCCTTTCTGGCCTCCAAGAGCACCCATACTTACACAGAAAAATACACATAATTTTTAAAAATAACAATACCAAAAGAAAAACAAGTAATGGTTTAAGGCCAGAACTGATTGGAAACTGGGCAAGGTGACATTCACCTATAATCCCAACACTTGAGAGGTAAATTCAAGGTCATCGGCTATACATAGCAAACCTTGCCTACATTAAGGCCTTAGCTTAAAAAAAAAATTACAAGTATGCATATAAATAAAACCTATTGGGTGTTAAACATGTTGTGAAAAAGAGGAGTCTTCTGTGTCTAAGAAAGACAGAGCTGCCCATGATGGTTCATACCTACAATCCTAACACCTGAGAGACTAAGATAAAAGAATTACTTCAAGACAGGCTTCAGAGACCTGTCTCCAAAATAAGGAGATGGTCTCATATGGCCCAGGCTGGCCTTTAATCCCTTATTATCCAGCTTCCATCTAAGTGGTAGATCAATCTTGGGGCTTTATGCCACCACTCTTGGCTTGCTGTGATATATTTAAAAGAACTGTGTAAAGATAATCTAAATCAGTTAAGTCAAAATAGGAGACCTTACAGATTTTTGTGTGTGTGTGTGTCTTTAAAATAAGCAAATAGTTTAGACTTAATTCCTATAGAAGTAAATTCATTGTGTTGTTTGGGATTGGCTTGGTAACTAATTTGTTTTGTTTTTTGAGGCAGGATCTGTACATATCCCTGGCTGTCTGTCCTAGAACTTACTCTGTAGACCAGGGCTGGCCTCAACTCAGAGATCTGACTACTTCTGCCTTCCAAGTGCTGGGATTAAAGGTTTACATCATAACACCCAGCAATAGTGACTAACATTACATTAGAAATGTTAATATTGGAAGGAGGTCCAAGTATATATGTGTGCAGCTACTACAGAAGTTAGAAGAGAGTCATGTCCCTGGAACTGAAGGTAGACACAATTGTGAGCCATCAAGTGGGTGCTGGGAACTGAGCCCAGGTTCTCTCCATAATCAAGTGCTCTGAACCATTCAGCCATCTCTCCAGCCCCTTAGGGTCTTCTCATAAGTATATATTTTAGGCCACGGTCTTGCTATGTAGCCCAGGGTGCACTTAAAACCTCTGATCTTCCTGAGTACTGAGATTATAGGCTTTTGCTGCTAAAAGTGGCTACATATTTATTTACTTGTTTTTGTTTTTCATTGGAGGGATGGTTCTTGGTCAAGTTTGACTAAATAGCCCAGGCCAGCCTTGAACTTACTATGCCTCTACCCTCTATAAAGTGCTAGGTTTATAGACATTGGAAATTTAATTTCAAGACTATATAATTTCTCAGTATGTTGTTGCATACTTGTAGTTATAGCAGTCAAGAAATTGAAGCAGGAAGATTGAGAGTTTAGAGCTAATTTAGGCTACATAGTAAGACTTTTTAATTTTATCTTTTTTTTTTTTTTAAATAAGAAAAGGTCTTGTGTAGCCCAGGCTTGTCTTAACTCCTGATCCTCCTGCCTCCAGCTATCAAGTGCAGGACCAAGCCCAGGATTTCTTGCATACGAGGCAACACTGCCAGTTAAACTACAACTACATCCTATCTAACTTGGGTTCTTTTTGATTGTTTTTCTTTTTCTTTGTAGCCTGTAACTTGGGTTCTTACTCTAGTTGTTCCTCTCTCACTGTTGGGAGTTGGTGAAAGTTGTATTACATAAAGAATTCTTAATTTTATTTGTTGTATGAAAATATTTATGCAGGCTGTTACTTAACCCTCTAAACAGGCTGACAAACCAAGGGGTTTTGCCAGAGGTCTGGATCCTGAACGAATAATCGGTGCCACAGACAGCAGTGGCGAGTTAATGTTTCTCATGAAATGGTACGTGCTCGAGCAGTTGTTTTCATGTGTTTCCTTACTGTGTGTGTGCATGCATAATGGCGAGGGCAGGATATGTGTCACAGTACATGTTAGAAGACAACTTGAAGAAGTCCATTCTCCACCTGGATGTGGATTCATGAGTTCAAATTTAGATGGCCAGGCTTGTGTGCCAAGCATCTTCACCTGCTGAGTCATCTTACAGTTTAAAGAGAAAAGGTTAGAAAGATACATTGGTTAGTTTTTGTGGGGGGTGGGGGGTATGGGGAGGGAGGAGGTTAAGTGGGGTCTCATTGTGTACCCTGGCTGGTATGGAATTCTCTATGTAGTCCAAGCTGCCCTTAACTCACAAAGTTCCACCTGACTCCAAGAGAATTAGGCCTGAGGGGGAGAGGGTGTTGATTCTCTGTTATACACAAGGTTTCTTCCTTGTTTCTTTCTTTTTAAGATGGGATTTCTCTGTGTAACAGCCCTGACTGTCCTGGAACTTACTCTGTGGTCCAGGCTGACATTGAACTCACAGAGATCCCCCTGCCTCCCGAGTGCTGGGATTGAAGGCGTGCAGCACCACTGCCCAGCTATACACACAAGGTTTCTTAAGTAGTTCCTAAGATAAAGATGGGAAGTACCTAGCTGAGCATGGTGCCTGTAGTCCCAGCACTCAAGAGCCTGAGGTGGGATTGCCACAAGTAAGTGAAGGTTAAGAACGAGCAAATGCATAGCCTCAGGAGGAATGAAGTTCACTGAGATGTAACCACACTGCCATGCAACCCTGCTAGCACTTATATTCCGATGACAGGCACAGTTCATATGTTTAACCTGTTTTTTCCCTCACAACAGGAAGGACTCAGATGAGGCAGACTTGGTGCTGGCAAAGGAGGCAAATATGAAGTGTCCTCAGATTGTCATCGCCTTTTATGAGGAGAGGCTGACTTGGCATTCTTGTCCAGAAGATGAGGCGCAATAATTGTTTGCATTTTTATATATATTTATATATATATAAAATCTGGATCTTTGGTTTTGAATTACTAGTGTGGAAAAAATAGCGTTCTAATGAAAATCGAGTTTGATATGCTGGTTTTGAAGTATTGACAGTAGTTGGGATATTTTCGGTTTTTGTTCTGCATCAAAAGGCACTGATTCCTTTGAGCAAATGAAAGCTTTCTGTAGTTGCTTCTTTAACAGTAGAATATTTGATACCACGTTGTATTTCCTCGGCTTTGAAGAACAGCTTTTCTTAAATGCTGAGGAGATTTTACAGTCATTACTCAATCAGAACTTATTTTTAACTGGGACACAGAAGGACCATTCTGGGTTTTTTGTTTGTATGCGTGTATATGCATAAAACACTTGCGTAACTGTTCTTCATTTTGTCTTGTTTTTTAATGCTCAAAAACTGTAGATGAAAACGTGTTGATGAGATTCCATCATTGTGAACATTTTCCTAAAACCATAACCTTTCAGATTAAGTAGATGATTCTGTAATTTATTGGATAGTTTTAAAGCAACCACATCAGAATTTATGTATTACCACATAAATACAGTAGTTTATTTACAAGTTTGTCCTTACACACTTCCCCTTCAGAAAATGGAATTAGACAAGTAGTAGTATGATTTAATAACAAGACTTAAGCTGGGTGTGGTGGTGCATGCCTTTAATCCCAGCATGAAGGCAGATGGACTTCTGATTTAGACTAGATCAGCCAGGGCTACACAGAGAATCCCTGTTTCTAAAAACCAAACAAAGACTTAAATGGGCGTGTAAAGGTTCCTCTAGTGAACCATACCTTTATAGAAAGTTGAAATCTACTAAAAGGTTATGATTTGTGGAATATCTGTTTGCTGTGGAAATGGGGTCATGGTTAGAGATGATGTTGGCAATTTCAGACCCGCTGACATAAATGAACAAAATTTGGTAATATAAGTTAATGACTTGCATGCTTTTTCTGTACCCTGACTCATTCCTTACTGGTAGGATCAATCTTTTCAGTATTTGGGTTCTGGTTCAATGAGCCAGAAAAGTAACTTTGTAGTATCAGAATGTCATCCAACTGTATATTTACTTTATTGTAAATAATGGTGAACAGTGGTCAATAAATAGTTTTATATTCCTTTATGTGATGACTTCTTTGTCATTGATTTGCTCTGTAACGAGGGTGGAAACACCTAATCACAGAGTTCATCCTGTATTGTTTTTGAGACAGGGCCTCTTTGTACTTCAGGCTCTCCTTAAACAGTCATCCTCTCTTAGCCTCCCAAGTACTTCTGGTTTTTTATTTTGAAATAACCTAACCTATCCCAGGTTAGGCTAAAACTTCAGTGTTCCTGCTTCTACCTCATGAGTGCTGGGATCACAGACATATCACCACAAATCTTAATTATACACATGTGTATTTATTTGCAGTCAATATGGGCTGGGTAGTCACAACATTGACCATCTGCACAATGGAGAGGCTAACAGTCCTTTAACTTCATGAAACTGGAAGCCTGAGCTCTGTCATCCCAGCCTGGTGCTGAAGGGAGTCAAGTACATGTTGGAAGGCCCAAGAAGCTAGAGTGTGGAGGGTAGCTGCAGGGATAGACTGACTAATCATGAAGCAAAGGTGGGCATGCAATACTGCTTTTTAATTACAGGAACTGGGGACAGTAAGTGCCGGTTCCTTTGAGGCCTTATATCCCCTGGAGTTATAGGCAGTTATGAGCTGCCTGGAGTAGATGCTAGGAACTGAACTCAGGTTCTCTGCAGGAACAGAAAGTTGCTCACTGCTGATGTGTATCTTCAGCCTGCCTTGGACTGCTTTATATCTGGGTCACTGTTGGAAAGGCTGCACACTCTAGGGAGAGTCTTCACCCTCATTTAAGCAAATACCCACAGAAACACACACAGAATTGTATGTATTGATTCCATTCCATTAAGTTGACCTTTAACCTTTATACCTCTTCTTTTTTTTTTCCCCCCAGTGGTAACTAGACAGTGCTTGTTCAAACTGTCAGGAAGTAGGTTTTAATGATTTTTTTTTTCCTTTTCTGACACAACACCTCAATTTTGTTTTGTCTCAAACATACCACTCAGTTCGTTAGCCAAAAGGCTTACAATAGGCATTATTGGGGTGGTTGTATGCATATGTACCATTTGTGTATGCATGTTAGGTTTAGAATAGTAGCCTAACAGGACTCCTCCATGGTATGGTTAAGGGGAAGATTTTTATTGTAGATAAAGAGAACAGCCAGAGGCATCTGGAAGAGTCCAGGGAAGACTGACCATGGCCAGAAGACAACCTGGTCTTAGGAGGGGAGAAGAGCAGAGAATAGAGAAAATAGAGCCGGAATAGCAGGGCTATTAG
Organism: Peromyscus maniculatus bairdii; assembly: GCF_049852395.1. Classification (NCBI taxonomy): domain Eukaryota; kingdom Metazoa; phylum Chordata; class Mammalia; order Rodentia; family Cricetidae; genus Peromyscus; species Peromyscus maniculatus. The sequence continues at coordinate 74,384,994 of NC_134854.1, forward strand.
GAAAACCAGCAGCTGGGGAAGGGAAGCCTGAGAGCTTAAGGTAGGAAGTGAGAAGGACCAGGATGTGTGACAGGTACTTGAGATACCAGAGGAGCTTGGAGGCCAGCCTGCACTTTATATGCTGATAGACACTGCAGGAAGCCATGTGTCCCTTCTGCCAGAGGTAAGGAAAAGGACACCTTTGGCAGAGAGGAACTGGCTTCACAAGTTCCTGAGCATTGCTGGCTGTTACCTAACGGCCAGAAATCCACCCGAGTCCAGCTTGAGCCCATTTCTAGATATTTGGTCTGCTTTTGTGAGTTTGAGGAATTGGAGTTTTCTTTGGACCTGATTACGTGCATCATCATGTCTAGCTAAACGTATTTTTAAAAAGAAAATAATTTAGTTCCAAGTATGACCGTACCTGATCTCAAGTTATATTACAGAGTCAATGCAACAAAAGCAGCATGGTACGAAAACAGAACTGTGGGTAAATGGAACAACAGAAGCTCCAGATACAAATCTGTGCAGCTGAAACCCCCTGGTGTCTGACAAGGACACCAGAATCCTGGAGAAGGTTAGAATCCAGACACTCCAGGTGCAGTCTCTCCTGTCCCAGCTGCTGCAGACTGCGGACAAGGCCATGAACAGCTGCAGTCTACCCCCCCCCCCCACACACACACACACACAAATATCCAAGTACTTATCTACCCCACCCCCGTTCCTGGGAATGGTCCCTTTCAGATAGTAAAGCCATGAACAGAAGAGCTACAGGCAGGACAAATGACCTGTCATATCACATACTAACTAGGCCTATTTTTCCTGAAGCTCCTTCTCCTGAAATGTACTTGAGACCTTCAAACACTTGCCTCAGCCAGAAATACAGAAGACAAAATGTCTTAGCCTAGTTAGATGATGTCACCCAACCTTGCCCCATTTTCTGAGGCACAACACCTGCCCTCTCAGGTTAAAAAAAACAGGTTCTGTTATCCTAGGCAGGCTGAAGCTTTTTGCTTCTGAATGCACAACTATGTCTGAACCTTTCCCTGAAGAAAATCCAACTTCATGTTTCTCTGGGACCATGTTTCTTCCTAAACACCTAACGGAGAAAAGACAGCCTCTTTTAACAGACAGTTCTGAGGAAAAAAAAATGGATGCCAGCCAGGTGGTGGTGCACGCCTTGAATCCCAGCACTTGGGAGGCAGAGGCCAGCCTGGTCTGCAGAGCGAGTTCCAGGACAGGCTCCAAAGCTACACAGAGAAACCCTGTCTCAAGAAGAAAAAAAAAAAAAAAAAACCACTGGATACCAGCTGCCATTCTGGTTTGCTTTCTGTTGCTGTGACAAACTCCATTGACCCAAAGCTGCTTAGGAGAGGAAAAGGTTTATTTCAGTTTACAGGTCAGAGCCCATCACTGAGGGAAGTCAGGACAGGAACTTAAGCAGGAGCTGATGCAGAAACCATGGAGGACTGCTATTTGTTCTGTTTTGTTTTTTCGAGACAGGGTTTCTCTGTGTAGCTCTTGCCGTCCTGGATCTCACTCTGTAACCCAGGTTGGCCTCAAACTCATAAAGATCCTCCAGCCTCTGCCTCCCAAGTGCTGGGATTAAAGGCGTGCCCCACCACCGCCCAGTGAGGAGTGCTGTTTACTGAGCTATCTCAGGCTCCTGTACAACCTGAGCCACCTGCCTAGTGATGGGACTACTCACAGTGGCCTGGGCCTACCTACATCAGTTAGTGATCATGACAGAGTCCTGCAGACTTGCCCACGGGCCAGCCTGGTCCAGGCAATAGTCGATTGTGATTCCTTCTCAGGTCATTCTAGCTTATGCCAAGTTGACAAGAAAAGCTAACCAGCACACTAAGAACAGAAGAGTGACATGAGGTCTTGATCTGGTTCTACACAAAACTAAACGAAATAGAAGACCGAGATGTAAACCCTGAACCCTCCGAAACTTCTAGAAGTGGAGGAGACACTTCAAGATGTAGGGGCAGGAGGAAAGGAGATGAACCACATAGAGTTAAAATGCTCTCCTAGCAAAGGAGACCATTAACCTCGCAAAGAGACTTCAGAGTGGAAATCTGCCAGTAATAGCTGACTAAGGATCCATGTCTAGAATGTACAAAGAACTTGAAAACTAAACTAAGCAAGTAACTCAATTAAGAAAAAAAAATTAGCCGGGCGGTGGTGGCACACACCTTTAATCCCAGCACTTGGGAGGCAGAGGCAGGCGGATCTCTGTGAGTTTGAGGCCAGCCTGGACTACAGAGTGTTCCAGGAAAGGCACAAAACTACACAGAGAAACCCTGTCTCAAAACAAACAAACAAACAAACAAAAAACCCACAGAGTTTATAAAAGAAGATATACAGCTGGGGGGAGGGGTGGACACTTTTAATCCCAGCACTCAGGAGGCAGAGCCAGGTGGATCTCTGTGAGTTCAAGGCCAGCCTGGTCTACAGAGCGAGATCCAGGACAGCAAGAGCTACACAGAGAAACCCTGTCTCTGAAAAACCAAAACAAAACAGAAAGGAGGGGGGAGGAAGAAAAAATACAAATAGCCAATAAATATTTTGGGGTTATTGTTTGGTTGGGGCTTTTTTTGGTTGTGGGGGGGGGTTGGTTTTTTGAGACAGTCTCACTATGTAGCCTGGGCTGTTCTGGAACTCACTGTGTGGACCAGGCTGACTTAGCTCACAGAGATCTTCTGCCTATGAAGTGCTGGGATTAAAAGCATATGTCACCATGGCCAGGCAATGAATAGTTTTTAAAATGTTCAACATCCCTATTGATCGGGAAAATGCAAATTAAAAATACTATGAGATTCTATCTCACCCCAGTCAGACTGGCTACCATCAACAAAACAAAGAAAGCCTTTTGTGATATTTTGTTTGTGTTCTGACAAATAAAGCTTGCCTGGAGATCAGAGACCAGAGCTAGCCACTAGTTAGCCATAGAGGCCAGGCATTGGTGGCACACACCTTTAACCTAAGCACTTGGGAAGAGGAAGCAGGAAAATCAGCAGTTTAAGGCCACCCTGGGCTGCACAAGTTTGAACCAGACTAAGAAACAGAGCTGGGCAGTGGTGACTCACGCCTCTAATCCCAGCACTAGGGAGGTGGAGACATGATCTTCTCCCCCCACCCACCCCCTTTCCTTCTGAGGATTTGTAGAGACAGAATCCCTCCCATTCAGTCTGAGATTTCGTAGAGGTAAGAAGTCTCTAGTGGCTGCTGCCCTGCTGTCCTCTGATCTGTCAGCTTTCACCTTCAATATCTGACTCCAGGTTTTTATTGATAAGACTAATTAGGGTAAGTTTCAAAAGCCATATGTGGTAATGCAATTAGCCTTTAGTCCCATCACTCTGAAGTCAGAGGCAGGTAGAGATCAGAGTTAGCCTGGTCTACATAGTAAGTTTCAGGCCAAAATAATATATATTTATGACTTTACTATTTGTATTTATTATATATAAGATATATTATGAACAATTGGTTGGGTTTTTTTCTTTTTTTCTTTTTGAGACAGTGTTTCTCTGTGTAGCTTTGGAACCTTTCCTTGAACTCGCTCTGTAGACCAGGCTGGCCTTGAACTCAGAGATCCACCAGCCTCTGCCTCCCGAGTGCTGGGATTAAAGGTGTGCACCACTGCCCGGTTTATGAGCAATTATTATTGGTGGCCAAGGTCCAGGCCAAGTCTTTCCAGGTACTTTTTAATCCAAAGAACTGAAAATAAGGACTCAATCAGTTTTTTGTCGGAGAGCAGAGAATCTATCTCATCCAGGCTGACTTGGAAGTTACTGTGTAGACCTCGAACTCATAAAGATCTACCTGCCTCTGCCTCCTCCAGGTGCTGGGGTTAAAGATGTGCATGGCTGGCTATCACACAGATTTTTTTTTTTTTTTTTTTTTTTGTTTTTCGAGACAGGGTTTCTCTGTGTAGCTTTGCGCCTTTCCTGGAACTCACTTGGTAGACCAGGCTGGCCTCGAACTCACAGAGATCCGCCTGCCTCTGCCTCCCGAGTGCTGGGATTAAAGGCATGCGCCACCACCACCCGGCTAACACAGATTTTTAAAAGAAGCAAGACAACTTGATGGAAAGCTGAAGGAAAGTGCAAATTATAGAGGGATACAGGGTCAAGACTGACATCAGCCGCATAAGCAAGGCCACTGAGAGGCCTGAGTGTTGTTTGAGGCTTCCTCTTAGGGGGTTCAGGAGAGGCAGGAGCCGTTACTAAGGCGTGTAGTGGGGGTGGTTCTGTTTTGATTGATAGCGTAGGGGTCATTTTGTTTGTTTTTGTTTTTCGAGGCAGGGTTTCTCTGTGTAGCTTTGGAGCCTGTTCTGGAACTCACTCTAGCCCAGGCTGGCCTCGAACTCACAAAGATCCGCCTGCCTCTGCCTCCTGAGTGCTGGAATTAAAGGCGTGCATCACCACTGCCTGGCTTTATATTAGTTTTTCCTACTGTATAACGCATTCGATTTTAATCATATTAGAGACATGTCAAGTTATGTGCAGGCATAAAACGGCAAATAGGGGATTCTCCCTAAAAGTTTATTTGAGGACACAGTTTTACCTCACATGCATTGGCGGTTCAAATGGAAGATGTCCCCTATAGGCTCGCATATTTGGACACTCGGTCCACAGTTGCTGGCATTGTTTGGGAAGGCTATGGAAGAAATAAGCACATCACTGTGGATGGGCTTTGAGTGTGTATAGCTTTACCCCATTTCCTGTCAATGATCTCTGCTTCCTGTGTATGGAGATGTGATCTGTCAGCTTCCTGCTCCAGTGGTTTGCTGCCATGTCTCTCCTGGCATAATAAACTCTCCCACTGAAATCATAAGCCAAAATCAACTCCTTCTTCCATAAGACACCTTGGTTCATGGTGTTTTATCATAGCAACAGAAAAAGTAACACACTGAGCACCCATCCAAAACCAGCTAGATCAGCCCTTCAATTTTTCCTACCCAGGTATGGTGGAGGTAGAAACTGTCCAAATGTGATTGTTACTAAGGGCAGGGAAAGGTATTTGATTGTTCAGATATGGGAGTACCTGGAGCCCAGGCGGAAGATGGGCAAGGTTCTGAGGCTGTGAGGCATATTGTTTGGAAAGAGATGTCTGTGCATAGCATCAGTAAATGAAGGAACTAGGCGGAGGAGTCTGTTATTACAGGAGAGAGGGTGTGCATAACCACACAAAATGGTTCCCAGGCTCAACTGACCTGTGTTTGCTTGCCTCAGGGATTTATTTAACAAATACTTGCTAGGTTTCTATCATCTAATTGTCATATTTGCTACACATTTATCTTTATACAGTAAGAAATATAATTTTGAAACCAGGTATGTTGGTATATGGCTGTAATCCCAGCAATCAGGAGGGCGAGGAAGGAGGATTTTGAATTTGAGGCCATCTCAGCATCCATAGCAAAATCCAGTCTCCAAGCAACAGACATCTGGGTGTAGTGGCTCATGCCTTGTGATCTTACCAGTCAAAAGGCAGAGGTGGGAGGATCACCACAGTTTGAGACTAGCCTGGTCTACAAGGTGAGTTCCAGGCCAGCAGGGGCTATACATGGAAACCCTCTTTGGAGAAAAGTGAATCAATTTTTTGTTTGCTTGTTTTTTCAAAACAAGTATTCTCTGTGTAACAACCCTGGCTGTCCTGGTACTCACTCTTTAGACCAGGCTGGCCTCAAACTCACAGAGATCTGCCTGCCTCTGCCTCCTGAGTACTGGGATTAAAGGCATGTGCTGCCACAGCAGGCTCATATTATTTTCAGTGGCTATATATGCTGGGTAATTTTATGCCAACTTGACATAATCTAAAGTCATCTGAGAGGAGGAAACCTCAATTAAAATGTCTCCATAAAATCAGGTTGTAGGCAGGGCTGTAAGGCATTTCCTTTTTCTTTCTTTTTCTTTTTTTTTTTTTTTCCCAGAGCTGAGGACTGAACCCAGGGCCTTAAGCGCTCTACCACTGAGCTAAATCCCCAACCCCAAGGCATTTTCTTAATTAGTGATTGATGAGGGAGGGTCAGTCCATGTGGGTGGTGCCATCCCTGGGCTAGTGGTCCTGGATTCTATAAAGCAGACTGATCAAGCCATGGGGAGCAAGCCAGCAAGCAGCACCCCTCCATGGCCTCTGCATCAGCTCCCGCCTCCAAATCCTGCCCTGTTTGAATTTCTGTCCTGGTTTCCTTCAGTGATGAACAGTGATATGGGAGTGTAAATTCAATAAACCCTTTCCTCCCCAACTTGCTTTTTAGTCATGGTGTTTTATCACAGCAGTAGAAACCCTAAGACAGTATATATGGCATAAGTTAACATAAGTAATCAATCATCTATTATCATTTGAAGCTGTGTTTAATATTTGTGCACCCATATGCATACAGAATTATTTTTCTTCAAATTCCCAGAAATGAAAATATTGAGACTAAGGACAAACCCAATAAAAGTTTGTTGCATGTGCCTAGATTATCCACAGAAATGATGGTTTATAGCTCCTATATGGTATAAAGAGTTCTTTGTTTGTTTGTTTTGTTTTTTGTTTTTTTGAGACAGGGTTTCTCTTCATAGCTTTGTGCCTTTCCTGGATCTCGCTCTATAGACCAGGCTGGCCTCAAACTCACAGAGATCCACCTGCCTCTGCCTCCCAGTGCTGGGATTAAAGGCGTGCGCCACCACCGCCCAGCAAGAGTTCTTGTTTCCCAACATCTCTTCCTAAAGGGGAACCCTTTGGGAGTTTTGCTAATTACGTGGTCACAGTGGATACATTCCTGCAATCCTAGTATTTGGGTAGCTACAACCAGAGGATTACTGTGAAGTTGGAGGCCAGCTTGGCTACATAGTGATACCCTTTATCAAAAAACAAATCAATGCAATGCAGTTGGCATGGTGGTGCCCTAGGATGCACAAGTACGCAATCTCTCCGCGCAGTTTTTCATCCCTTGAAGCAAAGCACTTGGGCTCCAACCGGTTATCACTGATCCAGCTGGAAACTGGCACAAATACTGCTGGGTTGGAACAGTGGCCACATTTCTTACTGTAGATGTTGACTTCCTTAACAATTTCCTCTTTTTCAACTGTAGTGCCAGTGAGTAGAATCACTCTGTGAGGACCATGGGTAGTTTTTTCACACCCGGTGTGTAAACCAGAAGGCTTGCTCGGGGGTCTGCCCATACTTGGAAATACCAACTTCACATTTACCAGCAGCAGCAGCAGCAGCAGCAGCAAGAATCAGGACAGCATGTGAGCCTGGGGGGTGCTTGCCCTCCTTCTTCGGACCGATTGAGCCTGTGTCCTTAGCACATGGATGGTAATCACGTAATACTTGCAGTCCTCAGATTTCTACTGGAAGTATTGATGGTAATATCATGTTCATGTTCAGCTGTTTTGCATGCAGGAGAAGGATCATCAAAGAAAAAGTCAATTTAATAACACCTAAAAATTGACCCCAAAGCCAAGTGATCTGACTGTTACAAGCCTAGCTCCTTGCCGATCCTATCAGACCATGGATGGAATTATTACCTATAAGATCATGTATTATCTCTGTCTCCTATGTGGAGCAGATAAGTACCCAGTCACAGCTACAACTATATAGTACAAGCATCAAATTGAAAAGTAATCTTGAATATTGTCAACACAAAAACCACAGCTATCATCTTAAAAGGAATAAGAGATAGTTTATTCTAGAGTCATATTCAGTGATCATGGCCCAGGAATACAGATTTAGGTTACCCCAAATTCCATGTTACAATGTGTAAGCAGTTTCATGAAGTTGTTATAGTTTAAAGAAAGTAATAAATCAAAGCAAGTTTAAAATACATTGATGGGGACATCAGAGAGATGGGTACAGGGGGATGAGGTAAACTTTCCTACAGGCCTAAGATGCTATCTGGTGACATTCTTAGTTTGGGGTTTGGCAGAGGTTAGTGGTCTGCTAAATTAACAGATCCCGAAAAGGCTTTATCTTTTGTCACAAGATGTCAGTTCCAACACAGAAGAGGGCAAGTTATGGCTGTTTCAGAGAGCCAGAACTTAGGCCAGGACAAGGTCATTAGCCCCTGGACCTGCACCATTCCAGTCTGTCCACAGCACTGAAGTTCTAACCGGTCTCTGCAGACACAGCTTCTTCCCAGGAGGTTTCGGTCACAATATAAAACCTTCTGTTTTTAGAGGGAGCTGGAGAGATGGCTCAGTGGTTAAGAGAACTTGCTGTTCTTACAGAGGATCCAGATTGGCTTTTAGCACCCAAACAGCACCTCACAACTGTCCAAAGCTCCAATTCCAGAGGATCTGAAAGCTCTTCTGGCCTCTTGGGACACCAGGCACATACATAGTGCATATACATACATGCAGGTGAAACACTCATGCACATAAAATTATATGTTTTTGTTTTGTCTTGTTCTTTTAATTAAGAGCTAGTTGTTAGATTTCTGAAGCAGCAGAAAGAGACAGAAGGCAGAAAAAAGCCAGAGTATGACCTCAACAGATCTGTGTTTATTAGTGCACACAGTAAGGGGCAGCCTCTCTCCCACAGGAAATTGGGGGGGTCAGCCAGGAGAGGGTGAGGAAAGTTGGCGGGGACCCTCTGTAGAGTGAGGGTGAGGGGCTTGGGAGTGGAAATTGTTGCAGCTGCAGGGGACTGTGATTATGGTCTCTCCTTCCTGAAAGTATTTTTCCATGGTGAGCCAGGCTATCAGACATTCCCCTCTGGGATGACTGAGGAACTGAGCATGGTCATCTGCAACCTCACAGGAATCCTGACTCACGACCAAGGCTCTCTATCACTGCAGAGATGGCCCAGTGGTTAGGAGCACATACTGATCTTATAGAGGACCTGAGTTATATTCCAGCAGCTCACACCTGCCTCTAACTCCATCTCCAGAGGATTGGATACTCTCTAGAGAACTCTGCGGCCACCTGAACTCACATACACATGCTCACACACACACACACACACACACACACACACACACACACACACACGAGTGTGCATGCACAAAATTTCTAAAACAATTTTTAAAACATTTTTACCTTTTTGTTACATTTATTTATTATTTGTCTGTTTGTTTATTTAGTTGGGGGAGACACGTGGGCCGCAGCATGAATGGAGAAGTCAAAGAGTCATTCTTTCCATCCACCATGTTGGTTCCAGGCGTTTGACAAAGGTTGGTGACAAGGGCCTTTACCTGGTGAGATCTCTCCCTGGCCTTCTGTTTGTTTGTTAAGATTTATTCATTTAGCAGGATGTGGTGATGCATGCCTTTAATCACATCACTCAGGAGGCAGAAGCAGGTGGATCTTTGTGACTTCAAAGCCAGTCTTGTCTACATAGAGAGTTGTTGCCCACATTTTTTTTTTCAAGACAAAGTTTCTCTGTGTAACAGTCCTAGCTAGCCTGGATCGCACTTTGTAGACCAGACTGGCCTTCAACTCACAGAGATCCACCTGCCTCTGTCCCCCAAGTGCTAGCTAGAATCAAAGGCATACCCCGCCACCACTGCCCAGCCCCCCTCATTTTTTTTTTAAAGATAAAATCACATACTATCTGGCGCTGACCCAGAACTTACAACAATCCTCCTGCCTCAGTCTCCTGAATATCTGAGTATTGGGATTACAGGTATCAGCTACCATATAGAATTTTTTATTATTGTTCGGTTATTGTTGGTGGTGGTTTGTTTATTCTGAGGCAAGGTCTCACACTCTAGTCTAGGTTGGCCTGAAACTCATCATGTATATCAGGCTAGTCTCAAAATCATCTCAGGTTCCCAAATACTGTGCTTACAGGTGTGAGCCATGTAGGCCAATATTTGTATAAGTTTGAAGCCATCTTGGGCTGTACAACACCTTGCTCCTAAAAATAGGAGCTGAACATGGTAGCACTTGCCTTTAGTCCCAACACATGGAAGGCAGAGGCCTTTAGATTTCTGGTCTGCTTAAGGAGTTCTACGTCAGCCAGGGCTATGTAGTGAGACCTTGTCTCAAAAAAAAAAAAAAAGGAATTGTTTCATTTGTTTTGTTTTGTTTTGTTTTCTGTTTTGTTTTGTTTTGTTTTGTTTTGTCTTATATATGGCCCAGGCTGGCCTTAACTCCCTCTGTAGCCAAGAATGACTTTCAACTCTGGATCCTTCTGGTCCTGCCTTCAAAATGCTGAGATTACAGGGGTATACAACCACACGTGGAAGAGACCCGATCAAACAGAACTCAGTGAAGGCAAAGAAGACACAGAGAAGCTGGTGTTCCAGGTTCTTGTTAAAAATAAAAGATGTTGGGTTGTGGATTTAGCTCAATGGTAGAGCGCTTGCCTAGCAAGCACAAGGCCCTGGGTTCCATTCTCAGCTCAAAAAAAAAAAAAAGAAAAGAAAAAGATGTTACAGGTGATTCAGGAGACAGGAGGTGGAGAGGAACTCTCCTTCAAATAGGAACTTTATAAGGAGAGTTATAGCACCATGCCCATTTGCAGCCATGATCAGATAAATCCTTTGGTTCGGAAGAACAGATTCATTAGGAGAGACAGCCATCATAGATAGCATCAGGAGAAAGGAAAGAGCTTTCTAGTCTCTTCAATCTACAGACTAGAAGGAGAATTATGTGTATTGATTGCATTAAGAAATGAAGAAAGATAAACTGGGCAGTGGTGGTGCACATCTTTAATCCCAATGCTAGGGAGGCAGAGGCGGGGGAGTTCTGAGTTCAAGGCCAACCTGTTCTACAGCAGCCAGGGCTACACAGAGAAACCCTGTCTTGAAAGAAAGAAAGAAAAAAAGAAAGGAAGGAAGGAAGGAAGGGAAGAAAAAAAGGAAGAAAGAAAAGAGTCTTCCTCTTGGAGTACCTTAGACCAAGAGTGAGCCCAAATCTGAGTTCTTCACGTCGCTCCCGGGTCTTCTGTCTGTGGTTTATGGTCAATGTGTGTCTCGTGTCTGGCTATCACTAACAAAGGGTTTTGGTTTTTTTGTTTTTGTTTTTTGTTTTTTTTGGGGGGGAGTTGCTATCTATTTATTGAATATCACCAAAAACAAGAGGTGGGAAAGGAATTAGGAATACTTTCTACAAAAATCTTTAACAGGTTTTGAGGGAAGAAGTTGCCTTACAGAATCTAACTAACTCAGCACAGCACTCAGAACTGCAAACAGATGTCCTCAAACTATATACACAGGTTTCTCCCTATATGCACGGTGGATATTTATCTTAACTTTACTTTCAACTTGTTGGCTGCTTTCAGATTATAATATACTTTAAAAAAAAATAGTTGGCCGGGCAGTGGTGGCACACACCTTTGATCCCAGCACTTGGGAGGCAGAACCAAGGCGGATCTCTGTGAGTTCAAGGCCAGCTTGGTCTACAGAGCGAGATCCAGGATAGGTACCAAAACTACACAGAGAAACCCTATCTCAAACCTCCCTCCCCCCCAAAAAAATAGCAGAATGATGGTAGCACATGCCTTTAATCCCAGAGGCAGATGGATCTCTGAACTTGAGGCCAGCCTGGTCTACAGACAGAGTTCCAGTACAGCCAGAGCTACACAGAGAAACCCTGTTTCTCAAAAAAAATTAAAAAACAAAAAACAAACAAAAAAAAAACCCACCAGGGTCTCACACCTATAATCTCAGTCCTCAGGAAGTAGAGGCAGGTAAATCTCTGTGAGTTTAAGGACATCCTAATCTACAAAGCAAGTTCCAGGCTAGCCAGGGTGACACTGTGAAACCCTGTGTCACACCGTGAAACCCTGTGTCGCCAGGTGGTGGTGGCGGCACACGTCTTTAATTCCAGCACTGATTCCAGGCAGATCTCTGTGAGTTCCAGGACAGGCTTCAAAGCTACACAGAGAAACTCTGTCTTGAAAAACAAAACAAAACAAAAACCCTGTGTCTTAGTCAGTGTTCTCTTACTGTGAAGAGAGTAGAGACACCATGGCCATAGCAACTCTTATAGAGGAAAGCATTTAACTGGCACTGGCTGACAGGGTCAGAGGTTTAGTCTATTACTGTCATGGCAGGAAGCATGGCAGCACACAGGCAGACATGGTGCTGGAGAAGGAGCGGAGAGTTCTACATCAAGATTGACAGGCAGCAAGAAGATAGAAGGCCTGGCTTGAGCCTTTGAAACCCTAAAGCCCACCCCCAGTGACACACTCCCCCAACAAGGCCACACCTCCAAATCCTTGTCAAGTATTGCCGCTCCCTAATGACCAAGCATTCATATCTATAAGCCTATGGGGGCCTATTCTTTTTCATTTTGTTTTTTCAAGACAAGGTTTTCTGTGTAGCCCTGGCTATCCTGGAACTCAACTCTGTAGACCAGGCTGGCCTCGAACTCATAGAGATCCACCTGCCTCTGCCTTCCAAGTGCTAGGATTAAAGGCATGTACCACCACTGCCTGGCTATGGGGGCTATTCTTATTCAAACCACCACACCCAGTCTCAAAAAGAAAATACAGGAGTAGAGTATGAGCGATGAAAATGAATGGAAGAGGAAGCCGGGCGGTGGTGGCGCACGCCTTTAATCCCAGCACTCGGGAGGCAGAGCCAGGCGGATCTCCGTGAGTTCGAGGCCAGCCTGGGCTACCAAGTGAGCTCCAGGAAAGGCGCAAAGCTACGCAGAGAAACCCTGTCTCGAAAAACCAAAAAAAAAAAAAAAAAAAAAAAAAAAAAAAAAAATGAATGGAAGAGGGAAGATGAAATGCCATCTTTTAGTAGTATGCTGAAAAATACATATAAAATGAGATCGGCCATTGGCAATGACCATAACATCAACAGATGATTCCAGACTACAGTTTTTGTTTTTATGAGACAAGGTTTCTCTGTCTAGCAGCTCTGGCTGTCCTGGAACTCACTCTGTAGACCAGGCTGGCCTTGAACTCACAGAGATCTGCCTGCCTCTACTTCCTAAGTGCTGGGATTAAAAGCAGGCACTACCACCACCAGGCCAAAAAAAAAAAAAAATTAAGAGTGAAAAGATAGTACCAGACACCATGGTTGGCGAGGTCATAGACCCTAGAGGAGAAGGTCTGCTGTTGTTTTGCTAAGTGCATATGTTGTGCCCATCAAATTTCCTTCTAAATATTTGTGTTCCTGCCCACAGATGAGTGCTGTTGTGCCCGAGTAGCAAGTCACACACCCCCACCACCACCACCAGCAAGACCACCAAAGAGCCGATATCAGATGCAAAAGACACGGGTTTATTGATAACAAGCAAGCCCGGGCTTGGTCCCTGTGCTGCTGTGGGATGTTCTGTAGGTTAAATGTGTTGCTCTGATTGGTTAATAAATAAAATGCCAGGGGCTGGAGAGATGGCTCAGAGGTTAAGAGCATTGACTGCTCTTCCAGAGGTCCTGAGTTCAATTCCCAGCAACCACATGGTGGCTCACAACCATCCGTAATGAGATCTGGTGCCCTCTTCTGGCCTGCAGTCATACATGCTGTAAACATAATAAAATAAATAAATCATAAAAAAAAAATTTAAATTAAAAAAATAAAAAATAAATAAAATAAAATAAAATAAAATAAAATAAAATAAAATAAAATAAAATGCCAGGCAGGAAGTATAGACGGGACAAGGAGAGAGGAGAATTCTGGGAAGTGGAAGGCTGAGGCAGAGAGATGCTGCCAGCTGCCGCCATGACAAGGGAGATGTAAAATACTGGTAAGCCACGAGCCACATGGCAAAGTATAGATTAATAGAAATGGGCTGATTTAAGATATAAGAACTAGATAACAAGAAGCCTGCCATGGCCATACAGTTTGTAAGCAATATAAGTCTGTGTGTGTTTACTTGGTTGAGTCTGAGCGGCTGTGGGACTAGCGGGTGAGAGAGATTTGTCCTGACCGTGGGCCAGGCAGGACCAGAAAAACTCCAGCTATACATGTCCAACACTCTGACAAAGTGGGTGGAGGAGGACAGCCCTGAGCTCTCAGGGTGAGAGGGTTTTTTAAAGGGAAAAGCCACAATCAGGGTGGTACAAGCTTTTGCATCACATGATTGGGTAAAGGTATGTAACCTTTGGATTTAGTGGTTGGGGGTTACAGTTACCATTTTTGGGCAGGCCTGGACAAGTCCCAGGCTCTGTCCTTGAGCTGCCATGGAGGCTGGCTGGCCTCGCACGTTCACATTGACTCATGCACGTAGCTCTAAGTTGGCGAGGGGTCCCAGACAGTAAACAACTGGCTGAACCTTGAGCAGTCAGAGTACATGCAGAAAGGGAGCTACTGCAAGGACTATGTCTTTTGTTCATGGCCCTCCCAGAAACTGCTTGCTCAAGCCTCAGGAAACTGAAATTGAGGCCTGATCTCTGAGAGAAGACTGACAGCCTGTTATGGCGTCTGCTTGGTCCTCTCAGTGCTGACATCAGTTTTGGTCAGGAAAACCTGGTTTGGCAGTGGCAGGGATTTTTGCAGACTCATAACTAGTCAAAGTTCTGAAAATAAGTGACTATTTAATGAATGTTGGGTACTAACTGAGACATGTATATCACACACACACACACACACACACAAGGCTCAGAGGACATCACTGTATTGGTTGGGGTTCTCTAGAGAAACAGAACTAACAACATGAATGCATACTAAAGGGGCATCTTGGAGACTGCCTTACACTGTTGGGGAGAAAGCTTCCTCATTGAAACAGGCACCAGAAATGGAGTGGATCAGGAAAAGTTTAACAAACACATTAACAAATCTCTGAGCAACTTCACAGAGGTTTTTACAGTACTTATAGCCCTTTCAGGATTATTTTTAATTACTTCATCATTGGAAAGCTTAACTTTCTATCAGTAGTAGAGGTTCACAGGATTAAGACCAAAATGAGAAATCTCTTTCTTGTGGTCAGGCATATTTACAGAAGCAGACAGAATGCTGGGCATAGGGAATTTTTCCTTTTTGTAAAACATGCTAATTACAGGCAGCTATAAGTAGCCATTTCCTCTAGGTGGTCTCCGAAGTTCTGTTTTTTCCCTTCATTTTATTTTTACTTTATTTCCTCCTCCAATGAAATATGATCAATATAGTTGAGGAATAGTCCAACAATGGTCATTTCATGTGGGGGTCCCTGTCAGGGACAAGGACAGAATCTCTAATTAGTGGAAAAATATAGACTCCCCCCCCCCCATAAGACAGGGAACTAGATCAGCTTACAGTCAGGTTGCCTAGCAACAGGACATTGAGTCAGAGCCCTTGACCCTCTCACCCTGTAAACATCCTATACAAACATCCTGTTAGCTTGCCCCACCTTATGCAGATGGCAGCTTCTTGCTCCCCCCCACCCTGCAAAGCTATATAAACCTTTCTGGAAGAAAAATAAAGGACACCTTGATCAGAATCTAAACTTGGTGTCTTTTCCTTTGTATCTCCTGTCTCTACATTCCCTCCTTAGGGTGGTGGAGAACCCGTTGAAGCCCTCCTGGTGGGGCAGGTCCCCTTTTTTCTCTTGCCCTCTTGGCCACCAATCCGCAAGGATGAAGAAGTGACGGCGAGAGCTTTGTATGGCTGTGAGTACAGTGGAGACAGCTCTCTGGGTGCTCAGTGAATCTGCTCAGCTTTATTCCAAAGTATGTATAAGATTAGGACCGGTAGCTGGGGAATCACCTAATTTGCATTAAACAGCACGCTCCTATCATGAAGCTCCTAGGACAAGTCTGAGCATCTGTGGAAGCACGGTCCTATTGAAATGGTCCTAGCACGCCGGGGCGGTGGTGGCGCACGCCTTTAATCCCAGCACTCGGGAGGCAGAGCTAGGCGGATCTCTGTGAGTTCAAGGCCAGCCTGGTCTCCAAAGCGAGTTCCAGGAAAGGTGCAAAGCTACACAGAGAAACCCTGTCTCGAAAAACAAACAAACAAACAAACAAAAAAACCGAAATGGTCCTAGCACAAGGTCTAATTACCACATGGGCAGCAGGGGAAGCTTCTACCGGGGACTGTGTCTAGAGCCAGACTAGAGATAAGTCAGACATCCGCGGCTAGAGACAGTCTCCAAATAAGGTCAGGTAGAGAACAGGGCACTCGGGCAGGTCTATGTTGATGAGCTGAGAGCTGCCAGGCCATGATAGACTACAACTTCTGACCAGCAGGACCTCTCAGCAATTTCACACTGGAGAGGCCAAGAATCTAGTAGTCATTCAGTCTACAACAAGCCTGTGTGCCATCATAGTCCCAATTTGACACCAAAGGCCTAGAGTATTCCTGGAGAGCCACAAATCTTTGGTCCAAGTTGGAAGCCAGATGCTGTTGTATCAGTGAATCAGCAGCAGTGACAGCCACAGAGCAAATGAGCCCACCAGCAAGAGTGAAGGCCAAGAGAGCAAAAAATATGATAAAGCGTTTCTTCTTCCAGGTCTTTTTTACCTGGGATGCTGCCACATCTAGGATGGGGCTTCCCACATCAATAAGGTAGTTAAATTTGTAATAGCCAGAACCTGGAAACAACCTAGATGCCCATCAACGGAAGAATGGATGGAAAAAATGTGTACATATACACAATGGAGTACTACTCAGCAGAGAAAAACAATGAAAGCATGAAATTTGCAGGCAAATGGATGGAACTAGAAAAAATCATCCTGAGTGAGGTAACCCAAACCCAGAAAGACAGTCATGGTATGTACTCACTCATAAGTGGATTCTAGATATAAAATAAAGAACAATATCAGACCACAGCCCATAGAACCATACAGGATATATATATATATATATATATATATATATATATATATATATATATATATATATATAAAACGGAGGTCCCTAGGACGACTGTGGCTTATAATAAATTTCGGTTCTACTCAATTATTGAAAAAAAATAGCCAAATGAATGGAAACACATGAACTATGAACCAAAGGCTGAGGGGCCCCCAGCTGGATCAGGCCCTCTGAATAGGTGAGACAGTTGATTGGCTTGATCAGTTTGGGAGGCAACTAGGCAGTGGGACCAAGTCCTGTGCTCATTGCATGAGTTGGCTGTTTGAAACCTGGAGCTTATGCAGGGACACTTGGCTCAGTCTGGGAGGAAGGGACTGGACCTGCCTGGACTGAGTCGACCAGGTTGATTGCAGTCCTCGGGGGAGGATTTGCCCTGGAGGAGGTGGGAATGGGGGGTAGGCTGGAGGTAAGGGGAGGGTGTGGGAGGGGGGAGAATAGGGGAACCCGTGGCTGACATGTAGAACTGAATGGTATTGTAAAATAAAATAAAATAGGAAAAAAAAAATAAGGTAGTTAAGACAACCTCCCTCCCAGACATTGGCAAAGATCAGCTCTGTGAAGACAGTGCTTCACTGAGATACCTTTCCCAGCTGATTCCGGGTTGTGCCAAGTTGACAATTAAAGCTGTCTATCACAATCACCAAACAAGGTGTCTTAGCTGATGTTCTATTGCTGTTAAGAGATGACACCATGACCAAGACACTTGTAGAGTGCTTACAGATAAACACTGGAAAAACCAGGCATGTTAATCACACAGGCTTGTCTCCTCAATGGAGAAAATGTGTATCTGTTTTCCACCCAAAAGCCTGAAGGGGATACTGTTAAGGACCTGGAGGCCTTTGCTCTCTGTAGGACTGGGCCACAGCCAAATCCCGTGGAATGTTTATCCCAGACTCTCCCTCCCTAGACCTTTATCCTTAGCTTTGTTTCTCAATCGATAGAACCCATCCTTAGAGGAGATGTCACATGTTCATTGGAGCCTGGTTACCTCTATGCAATCTCAGTCAGAGACCACCCCAGATCCTGGGGCCCTTAAACTGGAGAACCCATCTTCATAGTACAGACCTCATATACTTTGCAAAAAGAGTTTTGATGTAGTCACACCTTAAATTTTATTGTGCACATGGGACAGGGATAGTTGTAACCAGAAACCTTCTTCCAAAATTGTGCTGGACTTAAATATGTCTAAAATAAACTGGCCTGGTATCAGACTCTAGAAGTTAGAACCAGCACCAGCTAACTAAGTCATGCTGGACCAAGTTTCTTCTTACCTTACCTGGATCATTTCTCTGCAGGCTATGATGCCTACAGGGACCCCACAAACTCTTTTATTTATTTGTTTGTTTGTTTGTTTTTGTTTATTATGGTTTTTTGAGACAGGATTTCTCTGTGTAGCTTTGGAGCCTGTCCTGGATCTCACTCTGTAGCCCAAGGCTAGCCTTGAACGCACAGAGATCCTCCTCTCTCTGCCTCCCAAGTGCTGGGATTAAAGGCATGGGCCACTACGCCCAGCAGCCCACACACTCTTACAAAAGAAAGCATGTAACTGGGGGCTGGCTTACTGTTTCCGAGGTTTAGTCCATTATCTTCATGGCAGGGAGCATGGCAGCATGCAGGCGGGCACTGGAGCAGTAGCTGATACCCTCATCTGTATGTAGAAGGAGAGAGAGAGCTGGGCCTGGCTTTTGAAACCTCAAAAATCGACTCTCCGGCAGTTACACACTTCCTCCAAGAATGCCACACCTCCTGATCCTTCTCAAATAGTGGCCCCTCCCTGATGACTAAGCATTCAAATACATGAGCCTATGGAGGCCATTCTTATTCAAACCACCACAGAGGCTTAGGAAAGAATGTAAGAGCTGAGGAAGGAGGGCAGGAGAGAAGAGTCAGCTGTTAAGACCACTTGCTGCTCTTCAGAGAGACCTGGGTTCATTCCAGCACCCACATCTGGGGGCCCACACACCTGCAACTCCAGGTTCGGGGCACCTGCGTTCAAAAGCACAGTCCTTCCCCCCCACACACACACGTAATTAAAAGTAATATTAAATGACAAAGACTTGAGGAAGGGTGGAGCGTTGCGGAATGCGCCTTCTGGCCGTGCCACGGCTGCTGTGTTCACCAGTTCCTAAGAGCTGTGATGACTTGTGCAACAGCTGCACAGGGGTGTGGTGCAGGTGTGGGAGGGCATGGGGGAGTGTGGCGGCAGGCATGGTCCTGATGTGAACATAGAGTTTAAACCCAAAGTAAGACATATGCGTAACTAAATAATCCAGCAAGGTGTGTTGTCCTTGCCTGCCATTGTACCGCTCTCTCCTACAAGGTCGTCTGATAAACTGTGAAATATCTCTGTAGGAGACAAGCTCCTCCTCTGGCTGCTTCTATTCTCAGCGTGAGCTTCCGGGGGAGAGCCTAATTCCTGAGGGTCCTTTTTTTCAGTGGTCTGATAGCACATCTTTAGAATATATTCATTCCCGCCAGTCTGGGCACTTTCAATATCATTTAACATAGGAAAATAGAGAATTGTATGTTGAATAGAAAATAGTAAATTGAATAAAAGATATGCAAGGGATTAAAGAAAACCCAAGTGAATGCAGAGAAAGCCGTGATCCTAGAGAAGATATTATCATCTGAAAAATATGGTTTAAGAGTGTAAACTCTGTGTCTGGAGATATAGCTAAGGTGACAGGTAGGGTGTTTGTCCAGCGCCCATGGAGCCTTCTGTTCAGTCTCCAATACCACATAAGTAGAGCATGGTGGTGTAGAGCTGCAATCCCAGCACTTGGGAAGTGGGGCGGGGGTGGGGTGGGTGGGGGGGCTAGAAATCTAAGGACGGGGCTGGAGAGATGACTCAGCAGTTAATGCACTGGGTCTTCTTCCTAGAGAACTCAGGTTCAATTTCTTTTCTTTTTTAATAATTTATTTAATTCTATTTTATTTGCATTGGTGTAAAGGTGTCAGATCTTTTATACATTTGTAATAGATAGAAATAAACCAGATTGCAGTTTTTGTTTTTCTTTTTTTGAAAATTTAAACCATGTACCAAGTTTCTGGTCAAGATTGTGTAGGATAAGTTAAACATAATTGCATTCTATTAACCAATATGAGTGTATTTCTTATGCATATAGTTACATTGAAATAAAGTTCTAAAAAGAAAAAAAAATAAAATAAAATGGAATTATAGAGAAAAAAATTTATTTAATTCTATTTTATTTGCATTGGTGTAAAGGTGTCAGATCTCCTGGAACTGGAGTTGCAGACAGTTGTGAGCTGTCAAGTGGGTGCTGGGAATTGAACCTGGGGCCTCTGGAAGAGCAGCCAGTGTTCCTAACCCCTGAGCCATCTCTCCAGCCCCAGGTTCAATTTCTATGGAGACATGACTCAGCAGTTAATAGCACTGGGTCTTCTTCCTAGAGAACCCAGGTTCAATTTCTAGATCCCACATGGTGACTCACAATCACCTATAACTCTGATATCCTCCCTGGGTACCAGGCACACACAGCACAGGGTGCAGAGACATGCATGTAGGCAAAACACACATACACATAAATAAATAAAATGGGTGGTTGTTGTAAACAGGGCCCCAGACCTTAGCACAACTGACTCCATGATGGAAGTACCATTCAGACCATAAAACTCAGCACATAGACAGCACCACCAACCAAAACTAAAACAAAGACCTAATCCATCAAAGTCTATAGTTCTAGGCAAGTCTCTAAATGTACTAACCTTGCTTTTTGGCTTCTGAGAGTTCTGCTTCTGGCTAACTGTCCTTGTTAACTGAAGTATGTCAACCCAGGACAGTGTTTTTGTGCTTAAAAGCTCACCCTGAGAAAGGCTCGGGGCTACCCTGGGATCCCAAACACCCATTATAGTCTCTGGCAGGCTAATAAAGACTTTTGATCAGCTTATATCCATGTCTGAGCAGTCTTCTCTGGTGAACACCTCACAACATTTGTGAGTTCCTGTGTGTGCTAGAAATTGAATTTAGGTCCTCTACAAGAGCATCAAGTGCTCTTAACTACTGAGACATCCCTCCAGCCTCAACACATAAATTAAAAAAGAAAAAAGAAAAATTAAAAGAAATCCAAATTGGTTTCTGTTTCTACATAGTGAATTTGAAGCCAGCCTGGACTATAGAAGAATGTGGTCACAAAAATAAGTGAATAATGAATGAATGAACCAACTCTTAAGTCAGATTGTCTTCGGCTCTGCCATTTAGCAGTTGTGTGACCACTGGAAAATTACTGATTTCAGTTTCCTTATCTGTAAGACAGATATTAAAATAGCAGTTCTTAGGCAGTTGTAGTGGCACACATCTTTAATCCCAGCACTTGGGAAGCAGAGGCAGGCAGAGGCCAGCCTGGTCTACAGAGCGAGTTCCAGGACAGCCAGAGCTACCTAGTGAGACCCTGTCTTGAAAACCACAGCCACAGGGCTAGAGAGATGGCTCAGCTGTTAAGAGCTCTGGCTGCTCTTCAAGAGGTCCTGAGTTCAATTCCCAGCAACATCATAGTGACTCACAACCACCTACAGTGGGATCTGATGCTCTCTTCTGTAACACAGGCACACATGCAACTGAGCACTCATATACATAAGTAAATAAACCTTTAAAAAACAAAACAACAACCAAAATAGTTCCTTCCTAGAGCTGCTGTGAATATTACATGGGCTAGTGCATACCAGGTGACTGCAGAACAGTGCCTGCCACCAGGGGAAGTGTCTTGCCCTGTACAGTCATTTGTTGATTGGAAGCCGTGAGTCGCAGAATATATTAGTCAGCTTTTCTGTCACTGTTACAAACATCTGACATAGCTCAAGCTATGGGAAAGAGAAAGGCTTATTTTAGCTCACAGTTTTGGGGGCTTGGGTCCTTGCTTTGAGCCCACTGGGGGGCATATGATGACAGAGTTGGGCAATGACTCTCACTTCAGAGCCAGGACCTGAAAGAGCACAAGGAAGAGGCTGGAGGGATGGAGGGATGGCTCAGTGGTTAAGAGCACCGACTGAGTGCTCTTGAGCGCCTCTGTGGGTCAGGCGGAAAAGCAAGAGTCCCACAAGATTGCAGTTGACTTTGCTCAGGCATCCTAGAGAGGATTGTCTGTTGGGACAGTGGGTCTCACCTTGCCTTAGATAAACAATTTCAGATAAGAAAAGCTGCAACATCACCATTCCTAAGCACCAGCCCTATAAAAGGCGGCCAAAGCCATCTTTTCCCTCCACCCCCCCACACTCCCTCCACTCCACTCCCACCCCTCACTCCCCGGTCAGATCCCTCAACTTCCTGGCAGGAGAAAGGCTGCTCCTGTCTGTGTGCTCTAAGGTCAAACTTCTGTCTCTTTCTGTTTTCTGTCTCTTTACACTGCCTCAGAAATCTACACAAATGGCCCGGGTTTGATTCTTAGCACCCACATGGTAATTCACAACCATCTGTAAGTCTGGTTCCAGGTGGTCTGAGGCCCTCTTCTGGCTTCCATGGGCACCAGGCACATATGGTGCTACAATATAGACATATTTGCAGGCATGAAGATTCATACACATAAATGACAATAAAATCTTGGCTTGGCATGGTGGCTTATGCCTTTAATCCCAGTACTTGGGAGGCAGAGGCAAGTGGATCTCTGATTTGGAGCCCAGCTTGATCTACACATCAAGCTCTAGGCCAGCCAAGGCTACATACATAGTGAGACCCTCAATAATAATAATAATAATCACAAAATAATAATAATTACCTATTTAATGCAAAAAAGAAAGGGGTTGGGAGACTGACTGTCTTTTTTTTTTTTTTTTTTTTTTTGAGACAGGGTTTCTCTGTGTAGCTTTGCACCTTTCCTGGGACTCACTTGGTAGTCCAGGCTGGCCTTGAACTCACAGAGATCCGCCTGACTCTGCCTCCCAAGTGCTGGGATTAAAGGCATGCGCCACCACCGCCTGGCTCTGACTGTCCTTTTAAGAGCATACCTCCAATGACCTTAAAACTTCTATGTAGCCCATCTCTCAAGGGTCCTGTTACCCACCATTGGGCCCAGTTTAGATGTTTCTGGGCTCACCCTAAGATGTTGGATAGATAAGAGGTTCTCCCAGAAAGATTACTTACTTGAAGGGCACAATGTTGCCTTACTGGGCATGTACTCCAAACCAGTTCTGGCTAGATCAGCCCTTCTGTTCTTTTTACCAGGATACACTGGGAATTATATTTGAATGGAAACTGCCTAAATCTGATTGTAATCAGGGTTGGGGAACCGTACACTGATGTTCAGAGATCTGGAGTATGAATAGCCTCATAAAGGTAAGGGTTCAAGGGGGTTCTGAGGTTGTTAGGTGCATTGTCTGCCGAGAGATTGTGAAGAGCCCCCAAACAGCTTGACCACACAGCAGCCATGACAGGCTTAGGGGCCTCGACACAGCTTCTGTGACAGGCTTAATGGCAGGTAACACCCAGATCCAGAAAAAGCCTTAAGCTGACACCACCCAGGGATGAGGAAGGACCTAACATCCCAAACATTTCAACCATTAGATAAGGTGGCCAGATGTCCCTGAGTCTAGCACACACCTATTTTTGTTTTACAGATACCCCTAGACAATTATCAGTCAATCAGGGTCCTGGACCCTGGAAACCCCCTCACCCCATCCTCTGCTATGATAAACTCTGCCCCGCCTGGGCTCCGGGCTCTCTGCTCTCACCGTTGTGTCGGACAGACAGAGAGACCAAGCTTGGAACTTGAAGAGAATAAAGGCTCTTCGCTTTTACATGCAGGATTCAGTCTCTGTGGTGGTCTTTTGGAGGTCCCCGTGATCTGGGCATAACATGTGTATCTGTGTACTATATCCATGCAGTGCCTTTGGAGGCCAGGGGAGAGCATTGGATCCTCTGGGACTGGAGTTATAGATGATTGTGAGCTGCCATGTGGGGGCTAGGAGTCCAACCTGTGTCCTCTGGAAGAACAGCCAGTGCTCTTAGTGTAAGGATTCTGATATGCACAGCTCGGATCTTGTCTGGCACCTTATTACGTCATCAGCAGGTGACTGCATCCCAGCCTAAAAGCCAGATGTGCACCCCCACATGCTCTCTTGGTCTCTCTCCACGCTCTGTCCCTGTCTCTCTCTGTCCTTCTAATAAAGCTCTAAAAGGTACCACTGGGTTCTGTCGTGACTGTGACCAAACCAGCGCCAGCCACAGTGCCATACACCCTTTCATTTAGCCACTGAGGCATCTCTCTAGCCCACTGTTTTGTTTTTGAGACTGGATCTCTCATTAGCCTGGAACTTGCCAAGTATACTAGGCTGCTGGCCAGGGAGCCCCAAGGATTCACAGTCTCCATCTCTCTAAATCTGGGCCTCCAGGTACAGAGCACCCTGTCTGTTTTGTTTTGTTTTGCTACATGGGTGCTAGAGATCAAACTTACATGGAAAGCACAGACCTATTTATTTGTTTGCTTATTTATTTTGAGACAGGAGCTCACTCTGTAGCCCAGGCTAGCCTCAAGGTTGAGATTGTTCTCTCGCCTCCACCTCCCATGAGCTGCATCCTGCCTCAGGTTCCTCAGCATTAGGATTATTAGTGGCTGGGGGGTGCAGGCCTGAACTATGGCTCCACATTGCCTCCTGAAGCAGCCTGAAGAGCCCCTCTGTGCACCCCTCTTCCTGAGACCACTCTACTGGGTTGAAGCTGGGATTCTGGACTTCTACAGAGTATTTCTGCAGATTCCAGTAGGAAGCAGTTGCCATTGTATGATTTGCGGGGATGGGTTTACATCTGACAAGGTAAAACTCTAGGTTACAAGGGCTGCAGGACTAAATTCAGATTTTTTTTTTTTTATTGTAAATGAGGGCTTTGTCTTGTTTTTGAGATTCCCAGAAAATGCCTTGGAAGGCAGTATGGTCTTCTTCAAGGTCACACAGTCTCCGGCCCTGAGCAGGCAGGGTTCATGGCTAATCTAGCCTTGATATTTGGAAATGTTTCCATACTGAAAGAAGTACTCCATCTATCGTGGGCAGACTCGGCAGCCAGTGCGGCCAACTGTCCTGTGTTCTTGGTTCTTGGTTGCTGAGAGCCTTAACCAGACTCCTTCCTCCCCCTCCTGAGTTCCCCTAATTTCCCCCATCTTTTTATCCTGCCTCAGGATTATAGACATGAGCCCCACAGCCAGCTAAATTGATGGTTCTCATGCTGTCCGTCTACTGCAATTACCCAGAAGGAATGTACGGCAGTCTAGATCCTACTCCATGCAGTGATCCAGAGCAATGGAGACTTGTAGACCTCTTTAGGTGACGCAGTGAAACAATATCTTCTTCTTTATTCGACCTAACAAATGTTATGACTCAAATGGACTTAATAGATATCTATAGAACATTACATCCTAACACAAAAGATTATACCTTCTTCTCAGCACCCCATGGAACCTTCTCAAAAATTGACCACATGCTTGGTCACAAAACAAATCTCAACAGATACAAAAAAGTTGGAATAACCTCCTGTATCTTATCCACCATGCCTTAAAGTTAGACTTCAACAACAAAAATTATAGAAAGCCTACAATCTCATGGAAACTGAATAATACCCACCTGAAACATCAATGGGTCAAGGAAGAAATAAAGAAAGAAATTAAAGATTTCCTAGAATTCAATGAAAATGAAAGTACAACATACCCAAACTTATGGGACACTATGAAAGCAGTGCTAAGAGGAAAATTCATAGCTCTAAATGCACACATAAAGAAGATGGAGCAATCCCATAACAATGAATTAACAGCACAACTGAAAGCTCTAGAACAAAAAGAAACAAACTCACCCAGGAGAAATAGACGCCAGGAAATAATCAAATTGAGGGCTGAAATCAACAAAATAGAAAACAAGAGAACAATACAAAAAAACCCAATGAAACAAAGAGTTGGTTCTTTGAAAAAATCAACAAGATAGACAAACCCCTAGCCAAATTAACCAAAAGGCAAAGAGAGAGCACCCAAATTAACAAAATCAGAAATGAAAAGGGAGACATAACAACAGATAACGAGGAAATCCAGAGAATCATCAGATCATACTTCAAAAACCTGTACTCCACAAAAATGGAAAACCAGGAAGAAATGGACAATTTTCTGGATAAATACCACATACCAAAATTAAAAAGACCAGATAAACCATTTAAATAGACCAATAACCCCCAAAGAAATAGAAACAGTCATCAAAAGTCTCCCAACCAAAAAAGCCCAGGACCAGATGGTTTCAGTGCAGAATTCTACCAGACTTTCAAAGAAGAACTAATACCAATACTCTTCAAATTGTTCCACACAATAGAAACAGAAGGAACACTACCAAACTCTTTTTATGAGGCTACAATTACCCTGATAGCCAAACCACACAAAGATGCAATAAAGAAGAGAATTACAGACCAATCTCCCTCATGAACATTGATGCAAAAATACTCAACAGGGCCGGGCGGTGGTGGCGCACGCCTTTAATCCCAGCACTCGGGAGGCAGAGGCAGGTGGATCTTTGTGAGTTTGAGGCCAGCCTGGGCTACCAAGTGAGTTCCAGGAAAGGCGCAAAGCTACACAGAGAAACCCTGTCTCGAAAAACCAAAAAAAAAAAAAAAAAAAGGAAAAATACTCAACAAAATATTGGCAAACCGAATCCAAGAATACATCAAAAAAATTATCCATCACGACCAAGTAGGATTCATCCCAGGGATGCAAGGATGGTTCAACATATCAACATATGAAAATCTGTCAATGTAATACACTATATAAACAAACTGAAAGAAAAAAAAACACATGATCATCTCCTTAGATGCTAAAAAAGCCTTTGACAAAATCCAACACCCCTTCATGATAAAGGTCTTAGAGAGATCAGGAATACAAGGAACATTCCTAAACATAATAAAGAATTATAGCAAGCCAACAGCCAACATCAAATTAAACGGAGAGAAACTCAAAGTGATATCACTAAATTCAGGAACAAGACAAGGCTGTCCACTCTCCCCATATTTATTCAATATAGTACTAGAAGTTCTAGCTAGAGCAATAAGACAACAAAAGGAGATCAAAGGGATACAAATTGGAAAGGAAGAAGTCAAACTTTCAGATGATCATTTGCAGATGATATGATAGTATACATAAGTGACCCCAAAAATTCTACCAGGGAACTCCTACAGATGATAAACTCCTTCAGTAAAGTGGCAGGATACAAGATCAACTCAAAAAAATCAGTAGCCCTCCTATACACAAATGATAAAAGGGCTGAGAAAGAAGTCAGAGAAACATCACTCTTTACGATAGCCACAAATATTATAAAATACCTTGGGATAACACTAACAAAATAAGTGAAGGACCTTTTTGATATGAACTTTAAATCTCTAAAGAAAGAAATTGAAGAAGATATCAGAAAATGGAAGGATCTCCCATGCTCATGGATAGGTAGGACTAACATAGTAAAAATGGCAATCTTACCAAAAGCAATCTACAGATTCAATGCAATCCCCATCAAAACCCCAACACAATTCTTCACAGACTTGGAAAGAAAAATACTCAACTTCATATGGAAAAACAGAAGACCCAGGATAGCTAAAAGAATCCTATATGATAAAGCAACCTCTGGAGGCATCACCATCCCTGACCTCAAGCTCTACTATAGAGCTATAGTAATAAAAACAGCATGGTACTGGTATAAAAACTGACATACGGACCAATGGAATCGAATTGAAGACCCTGACATTAACATTCACATATGAACACCTGATTTTTGACAAAGAAGCCAAAAGTATACAATGGAAAAAAGAAAGCATCTTCAACAAATGGTGCTGGCATAACTGGATGTCAATATGTAAAATATTACAAATAGATCCATATCTGTCACCATGCACAAAACTCAAGCCCAAGTGGATCAAAGACCTCAACATAAATCCAGTTACACTAAACTTAATAGAAAAGAAAGTAGGAAGTACTCTTGAACGCATTGGCACCGGAGACCACTTCCTAAATATAACACCAACAGCACAGACCCTGAGCACAACAATTAATAAATGGGACCTCTTGAAACTGAGAAGCTCTTGCAGGGCGAAAGACATGGTCAATAAGACAAAAAGACAGCCTACAGAATGGGAAAAGATCTTCACCAACCCCACATCTGACAGAGGATTGATTTCCACAGTATATAAAGAACTCAAGAAACTAGACATCAAAATACTGAACAATCCAATTAAAAAATGGGCTAAAGAGCTAAACAGAGAATTCACAAAACAAGAATCACAAATGGCTGAAAGACATTTAAAGAAATGCCCAACATCCTTAATCATCAGAGAAATGCAAATCAAAACGACTCTGAGATACCACTTTATACCTGTCAGAATGGCTATGATCAAAAACACTAATGAGGCCGGGCGGTGGTGGCGCACGCCTTTAATCCCAGCACTCGGGAGGCAGAGGCAGGCGGATCTTTGTGAGTTCGAGGCCAGCCTGGGCTACCAAGTGAGTTCCAGGAAAGGCGCAAAGCTACACAGAGAAACCCTGTCTTGAAAAACCAAAAAAAAAAAAAAAAAAAAAAAAAAACACTAATGACAGTCAATGTTGGAGTGGATGTGGAGCAAAGGGAACACTCCTCCACTGTTGGTGGGAATGCAAGCTTGTACAACCACTGTGGAAATCAGTATGGCGGTTTCTCAGAAAATTAGGAATCGAGCTACCTGAAGACCCAGCCATACCACACTTGGGCATATACCCAAGGAATGCTCAATCATACCACAAAGATACATGCTCAACTATGTTCATAGCAGCACTATTTGTAATAGCCAGAACCTGGAAACAACCTAGATGCCCATCAACGGAAGAATGGATTAAGAAAATGTGGTACATATACACAATGAAGTACTACTCAGCAGAGAAAAACAATGAAAGCATGAAATTTGCAGGCAAATGGATGGAACTAGAAAAAATCATCCTGAGTGAAGTAACCCAAACCCAGAAGGACAAACATGGTATGTACTCACTCATAAGTGAATTCTAGATATAAAATAAAGAACAATCAGACTACAACTCACAGAACCATGGAGGCTATATATATAGCATGGTGGACCCTAGGATGACTGTGGCTTGTAATAAATTTTGGTTTTACTCAATTACTGAGCAAGCCTCAATGAAACATTTCACTATTAAGATAAGAATACATACTGTATCAAGCTGATAATAGAAAAATAAATTAATTAATTAATTTTAAAAAATAAAAAATAAAAAGAAAAGAAAAATTTGAACTATTAAAAAAAAGAAGACCGGGCTGGAGAGATGGCTCAGCGATTAAGAGCACTCACTGGCTGTTCTTCCAGAGGTCCTGAGTTCAATTCCTAGCAACCACAGGGTGGCTCACAACCATCTGTAATGAGATCTGGCTCCCTCTTCTGGCATGCAGGCAGAACACTGTATATATAATAAATAAATAAGTAAGCTGGGCGGTGATGGTGCATGCCTTTAATCCCAGCACTCGGGAGGCAGAGGCAATCGGATCTCTGTGAGTTCGAAGCCAGCCTGGGCTACCAAGTGAGTTCCAGGAAAGGCACAAAGCTACACAGAGAAACCCTGTCTCGAAAAACCAAAAATAATAAATAAATAAATGAATAAATGAATAAGTAAATCTTTTAAAAAAAATAACCAAACAAACATATTTTACTAAAGTAAAAAAGGGGGGAACTAGGGACTCATCATTCTTCACCACATTCTATTCTTTCCCTTGTTTTACATATTTAAATTTTTTTATCGGATTCTGCTGGAGTATCCACTGCAGATAAGCACTGGAGGGCTCCTGTTGCAAATCACCCTCTGGAGCAATGGAAGGATCTTTCTACTGGCACTTGGAGGAGATCCGATCTGGTGTTGGTGTGGGCCCAGGGTTCTGTTTATGCCTTTCCTCAGGACAATGAGGTTCCTCTTTGGATTCCTGAGCACTGAATGCACCCTGTGGCTGCTGCTAAAGCCCAACATGACAGAGACCTATTGGGTATTCATGAAAAACTCTACCCTTCTGATGCCAATGGGGATTGAGAGCCCAATATGGCCAGCTTTGGCAAGCATTAATGTAAGCCTAGGAACTGTAGCCATGCGGTTGAATTCTCCAGAAGGTAATGTATGGTAACTGCTTTTTCAAGTATGTTTGGGAACATGTCACCCAGACACCTTGGAGATTAAGGATAACCCTGAAGGTCACTGACCTCCATTTGTTAACAGTTGCATGCCAGCTAAGCCTTTTCATTTTCACAATCTCCTTCAAGCTGGTGTAGTACCTACTTTTCAGGAGTGGCTCTGTGCAACATTTATTGGCCTCCTGAAATTCATTTAGCTCCCCTTTGAAGATACCTTAAAATTTATGAGCCTGAATGTAGCCATTATAAGACCATTAATTATGCTCCTTATGAGCTGCCTGTTTTTTCTTTATGGTTCTTAGTTTTTTTGTTTTTTTTTTGCAGAGCTGCCAGCTTAAGTCATGCTGGGATTAAGAAAAATGGGCCTTGGTGGTTCATGTTCCTGGAGTTGTATCCATGCCAGTCATGTCCACACTCTCCAGAAGAGAATTTGACATTGCTGCTGCCATTGTTGCTGTTATAGCAATGGTGGCCACCGATGCTACTGCTTCTGGGATTACCATTTCATAATTGCTTACTACAGCTAGCACAGTGGAGACCCTGGCAGCAAAAGTAGCTACCACAGTTAGTTAATCTTTCATTCTATTGGGCATGATAAATTTAATTCAGTAGTTATATACATTTCGATTGGGTTTGAAAATCATAAATTTATAAACTCAAGTTCCATTCATTTGCTTTTGGGATACCATCTTACAAGGACTCCAATTTGCAGTAAGGCTCATTAAGGAAGGGAATGGCTAAGTTGCCTTTAGCCTACTGGCTATGGGTGGGATAGGACCTCTGTTGGTCTTTTCTGTGTCGAACACACAGATTGCAAGCCCAGTGCCACTTTGAGATCTTTGGCAGCAGTTAACTCTGCAGCTCACACAGGATTGAGCCTGTATGATAATGAGTATTCAGAGACGGGCAATGCCTTGGGGGCACTCACCAACCTAAGACAGAGCACCTGTGTGGCCTGGGTAGGCGTCTCCATGACAGGTAAGGTGACCTGCTGACGTCCCCCACAACCTAAGTCAGAAGCTCGTTTTTTTAGTAAAAGGGGGACCTGTAGGGTCCTGGCCCCTGTTTTGGGTAACTGTTGCCTTGCTTGCTGACCTTGACCTTGATATCCTCCCTATGCTAATTCCCTCCTGGGTTCCACCCTCCTGAATGCTTAAGGGAAGTTCCTTGTCTGTGTATCTTGCATAATGGGCGTTAACAGTTTAGATGCAAGATTGTAAAACATTGGTAGCAAACTTCTGCCCTCCAGGGTTCTCCCATTGTGCTGTAAGCCTCTATTTAAGACCTCTTCCCTCCTTCAATAAACAGCATTTGGTATTAAATAAAATAAAATAAAATGAAATGAAAGTCTCACTATGCAGCCCTGGCAGGCTTAGGATCACTATTTACACCAGGGTAACCTCAAACTCATAGAAATCAGCCTGCCTCTGCCTTTGCCGGGATTAAAGGCATGTGCCACCACACCCAGTTTATGTAGCTTGTCAGTCAAGCACTCTACCAACTGAACTACATTCCCAGGTGAATATCCTTAACCGTTATCCTGCTTCAGTGATTCACTGTGGCTAGCATTGACTGTGCAGGCCAGTCCCAGCACTTAAATTACATATAGCTTCACTTTCTCTCTGCCTCCCAGGTAAGAATAAGCTGAATTTCTCAGAAAGGAAAAAAGAAAAGCTACACCTCTGTTAATGATTCTACAGAGCTGACCAATTTGAACTTAATGAGAGCTAAAATGTTGCAGATTCAGAGACAAATTATTTTGAGCAATCCTTGACCCCTTTCATAGCTATCTATTGCCCACTTCTGTGTGTGACCTAAGATCACTTGAAATCTTTGGGGATGTGTTAGCTTAGACCTACCAACCCCACAGCCAAGAACAGCAACAGAGAGCATCTCAAAGCAATAGTAGAGGGTCCCCTCTTCACTTTTCTCAAAGCAATAGTAAAGATCCCCCTTTTACTATACTCAGAACAACAGTAGGGATCCCCCCTTTATTATACTCAAAGCAATAGTAGAGACCCCCCTTTATTATACCCAGAGCTATGGTAGAGATCCCCCTTTAGTATAACCTGCTTGTCGGATGTTCCCACTAATTTTAAGCACGTGAATTTATGACTTCATTTTGTTCTGTACCTGTGAAAAACTGTGAAACTGCCACCATGTTGGAACATGACACTTGTGGTCACCTGACTGTTCTCAGGCCACCATCCCTCATATTTGGTTCCGGTATAAACTCTCCTTCCCTCTGGCGGGAGCTGTGTTCTGCAGGGATGGAAGAGCTGAGGAGCCTGAAGAAGTCTGGGCACTACTTTGGGATATCATTTTCCTGGATCTAGCCAGATTTGAGTCTTTGCTGCTTTACTGAAAAACTGGAGATGGAATTTGGTGAAGAATGGTGTTTTTTATTTAAGTTTTTGGTGAAAACTGGGGAGAAAAGCACCCTCAGCTCCTTTCTACATTGCCAGGAGCACCGTTGTGATTTCTAAAGATGAAAGGGCACCAGCAGTGTGCAGGCAGGGCTATGAGGTGAATGACCAGCAGCCATAGGCTTTCCCCCAGGGAACAATGCCAACTCTGGCTTGCTCCAGAGCTTGCAACTCTTCTTGATTTCTGCATGGGGATTTCTGGATGTAATTTAATTCCACACACACACACACAGGGTTTCTCCGTGTTGCTGTGGGATGTCCTGTATGTTGTGAATAAATAAAATTCTGATTGGCCAGTAGCCAGGCAGGAAGGATAGGGTAGGTGGGACAGGGAGGAGAAGAAGTCGGGGAGGTGGAAGGCTGGGACAGAAAGACACAGCCGCTGCCATGACAAGTGAGATGTAAGGTACCGGTAAGCCATGAGCCATGTGACAACTTATAGACTAATAGAAATGGGTTAATATAAGATATAAGAACTAGATAACAAGAAGCCTGCTGTGGCCATACAGTTTGTAAGCAATGTAAGTCTCTGTGTGTTTACTTGGTTGGGTCTGAGCGGCTGCGGGACTAGCGGGTGAGAGAGATTTGTCCTGACCATGGGCCAGGCAGGACCAGAAAAACTCTAGCTACACTGTGTAGCTTTGGAGCCTGTCCTGGAACTCACTCTGTAGACTAGGCTGATCTTGAACTCACAAAGATCCACCTGGCTCTGCCTCCCGAGTGCTGGGATTAAAGGTGTGCGCCACCACAGCCCGGCAGAACTCAATTCTTTATCGCTGCCCTTAGATTCCAAGGATAAAAAGATTAGAAAGTGGGAAAGAGTACCTGGCCAGGTTAGCTGGCCTCTGAAGCTGCTTCCTGATGGCCTGGGAGGAAAGAACCTTAGTGTGCTGCTAGTCTGTCAACTTGGCACAAGCTAAAGTCACCTGAGAGGAGGGAGCCTCCATTCAGAAAAGCCTCTATAAGGTCAGGCAAGCCTGTAGGGCATTTTCTTCATTAGTGATCGATGAGGGAGGGGCCAGTCCACTCTGGGTGGTGCCATCCCTGGGCTGGTTCCTAGGTTCTATAAGAAAGCAAGCTGAGCGAGTCAGTAAACAGCACCCCTCCATGGTCTGTGCATCAGCTCCTGCCTCCAGGTTCCTGCCCTGACTTCCTTTGATGATGAACAACGGTATGGAAGTTTGAACCCAATAAGCCCTTCCCTCCCCAAGCTCCTTTGGTCATGA
The DNA here is from genome assembly GCF_049852395.1 of Peromyscus maniculatus bairdii. Classification (NCBI taxonomy): domain Eukaryota; kingdom Metazoa; phylum Chordata; class Mammalia; order Rodentia; family Cricetidae; genus Peromyscus; species Peromyscus maniculatus. The sequence goes on from NC_134854.1 coordinate 74,418,429, forward strand.
TGCTTCATCACAGCAATAGTCACCCTAAGACACTGAGCTGTAAGTGTCCGCCGCTGCGTTCCCATGGCTCTGTCCCATATACGATGTGGCCTAGGACGGGTTTTTTTATTTATTTATTTATTTTTTTCAAATTCCAGAACTCGATTCCTCAATTGGAACTTTTCACTCTCTGTAGCTGAGCTGAAGGGGATTTCTCAGGACGTCCTTCCAGAAGGGGGCGCTGTTCCACATGCGCTGAAACTACTCTGTGAGCAGTCGTGGTATAAGCTATTCCAGAGAGAAACTTGTGCTCCTGATGGCTATCCTGAGGAAGAGGCAAATGGATATCTGTGAGTTCGGGACAGCCTGATCTACAAAGACCCTGTCCCCAAAAAAGAAAACAAAAAGGAAAGTGTACAGTCCCTAGAGATTTGTTGTGCTTGATAGGAAAGGAAAAAAAAAAAAGACCTCCTCTAGCAAGGGTGTGCCAGATGCTCATATTTATTTATTGATTGATTGATTGATTGATTGATTGTTGCTAGAGTTTTCCGCCTTGCCCACAGTCAGGACAAATCTCTGTCACCCGCCAGTCCCACAGCCGCTCAGACCCAACCAAGTAAACACGGAGACTTATATTGCTTACAAACTGTATGGCCGTGGCAGGCTTCTCGCTAACTGTTCTTATAGCTTAAATTAGTCCATTTCCATAAATCTATACCTTGCCACGTGGCTGGTGGCTTACCAGTGTCTTCACATGCTGCTGGTCATGGCGGCGGCTGCAGTGAGTCCTTCTCCTTCCTGTCCTTTTATTTCTCCTCTCTGTTAGTCCCGCCTATCCTTCCTGCCTAGCCACAGCCGATCAGGTTTTATTTATTGATCAATCAGAACAACTTGACATACAGACCATCTCAGACACCTGCACTCAGGCCCATGGTCCTAATCATCCTCTATGCGGACCTGCTGGGTAACGCCACAAAGAACCCAAGAAGGGCTCCCACAGGACATACAGAACATCCCACAGCACTTGATTGATTGATCAATCGATTGATCATTCATTCATTCATTCATTCATTTATTTGTGTTTTTCGAGAGGGTTTCCTCTGTGTAGCTTTGGAGCCTGTCCTGGAACTCACTCTGTAGCCCAGGCTGGCCTTGAACTCACAGAGATCCTCCTGCCTCTGCCTCCCAAGTGCTGGGATTAAAGGCATGTGCCACCACTGCCCAGCCCAGATGCTCTGCCCGGCCCAGATGCTCATTTTTAAACATTATTATTATCATTGTTATTATTATTGTGTATGTGCGTGCATGCTTGTGCACGCACGCATGCATCCTGGGAATCAGTTCTCTTCGACCACCTGGGTTCAAGGGATTGGAACCACAGGTCATCAGGCTTGGTGGCAACTACCTTTATGCACTGAGCCATTTTGCAACAGGACGCATGGACACGCCAGGTTGAGAACCTTTATCTGAGTGTATAGTGGGGCTCCTATGAGGGTTATGTCCAGATCACAGGGACCCCCAAAAGACCACCACAGAGACTGAATCCTGCATGTAAAAGCAAAGAGCCTTTATTTCAAGCTCTGAGCTTGGTCCCTCTGTCTGTCCGACACAACAGTGAGAGCAGAGAGCCCTGAACTCAGGTGGGGCAGAGTTTTTTATCATAGCAGAGGTTGAGGTGAGGGGGTTTCCTGGATTCATGACCCTGATTGGCTGACAATTGTCTAGGGGTGTCTGTAAAACAAAAATAGGTGTATGCTAGACTCAGGGACATCTGGCCACCTATCTAATGATTGGAATGTTTGGAATGTCAGGTACTTCCTCATCCCTGGGTGGATCCCTGGGTGGTGTCAGCTTAAGGCTTTTCCTGGGTCTGGGTGTTGCCTGCCATTAAGCCTGTCACAGAAGCTGTGTCGAGGCCCCTAAGCCTGTCATGACTGCTGTGTGGTCAAGCTGTTTTGAGGCCCTCCACATTAGGTAATTTGCCCAGGCCAAGCATTGATGGCTGCTTTCTTAGCTCTGTCTGGAAGGACTGGGTTGGGACACTTCATTTTCTGCCCCCCTAGGGTCCCCGGGCTTGGAATGAGACTTGGCCTTTAACAGACATTCTGGGGGTTTCGGTTGCTGGTTTTGGTGTTTGTTTGCTTTTAGCGAGGCAGGAAGTGGCAAAGGCCTGGCCTGAGGAATCTTGCCAGGAGAAACAATCAGTGACTTAGAGATAAGGAATAAGACCCCAGAATTCCTGAGCAAGCTCTCAGGGGCTTTGTCCAGTCACAGCAGGGGCAGCCCAAGGATAACCAGCTGGATTTTTCTCCTAAAGTCAAGTGAAACGGAGGACCAGAGAGGCTGAATGATGGATGGGGAAGTGGGGAGCCAGGGTGGATGGGTGGTGAAGTGGGGGACCAGAGCAGCTGGAAGGTTAGAAAGGCAGGCTGTAGACAATAACATGGGCTACTTATAAAATTCAAGCTGTGGCTGGGGTGTGCTTCAGTGGTAGAATGCTTACCTAGCAAACCCAAAGCCCTGGGCTCCATCACCAACTCTGGGGATGAATACTAAAACAAACAAACAAACAAACAAACAAAAAGATGGAAAAAAATCAAGGCTCAGAAAGGTTAAATAACAATTCTTCAAGTGTGTATATGGTCTATGGTGTGGTATATGTATAGTCTACATATGTATATGTATGTGTGGTCTATATATATGGTATATGTGTATACCATGTGCTGCATGTGGTATACGTGTTATATGTGTGTGGCATCTGTCATGCACATGTATCATGAACCAATTAAATTTTATTTATTTGTTTGTTTATTGATTTACTTTTGGTTTTTTGAGACAGGGTTTCTCTGTGTAGCTCTAGCTATCCTGGAACTTGCTCTGCAGAGCAGACTGGCCTCGAATTCACAGATATCCACCTGCCTCTGCCTCCTGAGTGCTAGGATTAAAGATGTGTGTCACCACCGCCCAGCTTATTTTATTTTATTTTATTTTATTTTTTTTTTTGGTTTTTCGAGACAGGGTTTCTCTGTGTAGCTTTGCGTCTTTCCTGGAGCTCACTTGGTAGCCCAGGCTGGCCTCGAACTCACAGAGATCCGCCTGGCTCTGCCTCCCGAGTGCTGGGATTAAAGGCGTGCGCCACCAACGCCCGGCTTTATTTTATTTTTTTAAAGATTTACTTTATTTGGGTTGGGGATTTAGCTCAGTGGTAGAGCACTTGCCTAGCAAGCACAAGGCCCTGGGTTCAATCCTCAGCTCCAAAAAAAAAAAAGATTTACTTTATTTTATTTTTTTATGCATATGGGTGTTTTGCCTGCATGTATGTCTGTGTACTAGGTGCATCTAGTGCCCATGGGGGTCAAAAGAGGGCATCAGATCTTCTGGACCGGGAATTGCAGCTGGTTGTTATCTGCCATAGGTCCTGGGAACTGAAGTTCTCTGTAAGAACAAGTGCTCTTAACTGTTGAGCTGTCTCTCCAGCCTTCAATGGGAAGTTTTAAATAGAACAGAAGTATGGGAAGGTTTCCATTTTTAGCAGGCAACTTTAGATAGTATTTAGAAGGAAAATGGTAAATACAAGAAGACCAGTAGGAGCCAAGGAGCTGGGGCTCTTGGGATGACTCAGCAGATCCAGGCACTTGCCACTAAGCCTGACCACCTGGGTTCGATCCCTTGGACCTATGTGATAACAAGGTTTTAGATTGTGGGCACCAGGAGCAACCAGGAAGGAGCATTCTCTTTGTGGCCTTTGTTTCAGGCCGTGTCCGGGTTCCTGCCTTGAATTCCTGCCCTGACTTTCCTTCCTGATGGACTGTGATTGGGAAGTGTAAGCCAAATAAGCCCTTTGCTCCCTTCGTTGGTTTTAGTCAGTGTTTTATCACAGCGACAAAAGCAAACTACTACAGTAATAAGATAATATACATGTGTTTATATGTGTAATAATAATAAGATAATATATGTGTATTTGGTTGAGAGTACATAGTGCTGGAGTTCAGTTCCTAGTGCACATGTCAGAAGGCTCACATCTGTCTGTAAACTCCAGTTCTAGGAAATCCAATACTTCTGGCCTCCAGAGGCACTTATGTGTGTGCATCATGCACGCACGCACGCACGCACGCACGCACGCACTGGGAACCAAACCTGAATCCTCTGGAGGAACAGTCAGTGTTCTTAACCACTGAGGTATCACTCCTGTTGGAATTCCTGGCCACTCTCCCAGCTACATGACCACACATGCGCTGTTCAGATGTTTAGTCATTCCAGGGCTTTACATCTTACATTATCTGTGAGCTGCGTGGTCTGGTAATTTGCACACAGCGTGATCACGCAATCTATGCTGCATTTGTGGCATAGCTCCATAAGCCCATATGCGCATGTGCAGGGGAATGCATAAAAAGCGGGTCACAGACTCCTCCCCCTTCTCCTCCCCCCCCCCCCACATGTCTTCCACAGGCTTGATCACATTCTCTTCTGTCCCTCCTTTCTCCTAATAAAACTCTTATAGTGGGTTTTGTTGTACCCAGTGGCTTGTCTCACACAGTAACAGTGCCTCTTAATGAATACCATTGCGCCACTGCTTAAAACCAATGACTCCAGCTCTAATGTTAGACCCCAAAATCTAGGGTCTCAAGTGGGCGCCCCAAGAACCCAGACTCCAGTCCAGTTGATGCAACAGCACGAGGTTTTTATTGAAGCAACTGTACAGACGGGCTATTCTTGTCCTGAGAGCAAGAGTTGCACCTTACTGCAGCCACATGGGGGCTTTTAAAAGAAAAACCCACAAAAGCCATACAATTCCCATACAATTTTGTTCCACAAGATCATGGTCTGATCACAGAGTGGGTACAGTCACGTCCGCATGTACATTCTTCCCGAAACCTCAAGGAGGGTATCAGTGGAGTGGAGTTTACACAAAGGTCACAGTGGTCCTTCCTGGAACTCCTGCAACTTTCCCAGTCACAGTTGAGCACATCTCTTAACAAGAGATCTCTTTACATTGTTACATTGTTACAGGGGTGGTTGAATAATAATTGAGTCAGCTTGCCCTTGGAACTAGATTTTTAGTTTCTCATTTCCTGGGGCTTAGGGGTGTAAGCCTGAAGGGTTGGGCCTTTCACTACTTCCTGTCCTTTTTATACAACTCAGAACCACCTGCCTAGGTGCCACCCACAGCGGGCTGGGCTCTCCTGCATCAATTAATAATCAAGACACTTCCCCACAGATATGCCCACAGGCCCTCTGATCAGGGCAGTTCCTCAATTGAGGCTTTCCTCTTGGATGACTCTGAAACCACATTAACAAGGACAGCAGGCATGTACCATCATACCAGGCTTTTAATATTTATTAACTATTATTGCTTCCTCTTTTGTAAGTCACCTGTTTTAGACTGAAGGAGTTAATATGCCATTCCAAAATACACTACTCTGGCCCACTGACTACTATGAATTAAAAGACCTTAAAAAAATAGCAAGTACAAGATCACTCTGATAGTAAAGTTTTTCAAAACTCTCACATGAAATTTCCCTGTGAAGACACAGAATTCTTTTTGTTTGCCTCTTTGTTTCTTCTGTCTTTATATTTTGAGACAAGGTCTCACTGTGAATTCCTGCCTGTCATGGAACTTGCTATGTGGACCAGGTTGACCTTGAACTCTTAGAGACCCACCAGCTTTTGCCTCCTGAGTGCTGGCATTAAAGGCCTGTGCCAGCACATCTAGCCATAGTGAAATGAATGATAAATGGTGCTGGTTGCGGTGTGGAAAGGTCACCGTGTGGAAAGGTCACGGTCACGACAGAACCCAGTATTAGTTTCAGAGTGGACCCCTTTACGGTGAAGGCCTGGAATACTTAGTGAGTTCAAGGTCAGCCTGGGCTACATGTTGAAGCCCTGTCTCAACAATCAGAACACTGTGGCGGGGAAATAGCTAGGTTGGTTAAAGGGTTTGCCTTGCAGGCTTGAGGACTGAGCTGGCTCCCAGAGCCCACATAGATGAAATGTGTGCACTTCGGCATACACTTGGAATCCCGGTCGGGGGAGATAGGTGGGTCCCTGGGGCCCACTGACCAGACCGCCTAGCCTACTTGCCAACTTCTACAGCAACTGAGGGACCTTGCTTCAAAAAAGGAAAAAAAAGGTGGATGGCTCTTGAGGAATGACATCTGTCTGTGACAGCTGTTTTGGCTGTCAACCTGACTACATCTGGAATCACCTAAAACCCAATCAGCTGGACACACCTGTGAGGGATTTTCTTGACTGGAGTATTAGAGTTGGTATGACCCACCCTAAATCTGGGCCCACATAAAAGGACACAGAAGGAAGCTTTTGTTTTGCCTGCTTGTCTTCACTCTTTTTTGTTTGTTTGTTTTCGAGACAGGGTTTCTCTGTGTAGCTTTGCGCCTTTCCTGGGACTCACTCTGTAGCTCAGGCTGGCCTTGAACTCACAGAGATCTTCCTGGCTCTGCCTCCCAAGTGCTGGGATTAAAGGCGTGCACCACCACCACCCAGCATTGTCCTCACTCTTGCTGGCAAGTTCATCTATCTCACTGCTGAGCCATTTTGTTACCCGTGTTAAACTAGCTTCTTTGAGATTCCAACATACACTGAAGACCCAGCAGTTATGGTGGTTTGAATGGTAATGACCCCATAGACTCATGTGTTTGAATATTTGGTTCCCAGCAGGTAGACTGTTTAGGAAGGATTAGGAGGTGTGGTGTGGACAATTCCTTTACACTGTGTGAATATATGTCACTGTGATTGGTTTAATAAAGAAGCTGGCTGGCCAATAGCTGGACAGGTAGAGGTTAGGCGGGACTTGCAGACAAAAGGAGAGTCCAAAAGAAGAAGAGGAGGAGGAGGAGGAGACAGAGAACCACGAGCAGACATGCAGAGAAGATGAACTTGTTGTAATGAGAAAAAGTACCAAGTCATGTGACTGAGTGTAGATAAAAAATATGGGTTAATTTAAAATGTAAGAGTTAGCTAGTAACAAGCCTGAGCTTTCGGCTGAGCATTTATTCATTTTTTTTTCAATTTTTTAAATTTTATTTTACAATATCATTCAGTTCTACATATCAGCCACGGGTTCCCCTATTCTCCCCCCTCCCACCCCCTCCCCTTACCCTCAGCCCACCCCCCATTCCCACCTCCTCCAGGGCAAATCCTCCCCCGAGGACTGTGATCAACCTGGTAGACTCAGTCCAGGCAGGTCCAGTCCCTTCCTCCCAGACTGTTGGCTGAGCATTTATAATTGATGTTTCTGTGTGGTTATTTGGGAACTGGCTGGTGGGGGGGAAAAGTCTGCCAACAGTGTGGCCTTGCTGGAGGAGGTGTGTCACTCGGGGAAGAGTTTTGAGACTTCCAAAGCCCACACCAGACTGGGTCTCTCTGCCTGAAGATCAGATTCGAACTCTCAGCCATGCACCAGCGCCATGACAACCTGCTGCCACCTCCAGGGTCTCTGCTGTGATGTTCGTGAAATAACCCTATGCAACTGTTGGCAAGTCCCCAATTAAATGCTTTCTTTTATAAATTGTTTTGGTCATGGTGTTTTATTGCAGCAATTCAAGACAGCAGCTCTCTGGGAATCCTCTAGGACTCCAACACCTGACTGGATCTGCCAAAACATTTAGCCCTGGGACATGAACAACTACTGGATCCCTGGCCTTTGTGTTGTGAGGTAGCCATTGCTGAACCACTGGACTACATCCTGGAACTCGTCTAATAATTCATATGTAAATTCTATCAGTTCTGTTCCTTTAGGGAACCCTGACTAATACACCATCTGAGGTTGTCCTCTGGTATCCACGGGCATGTGCACACACTTGCACCCCCACCCCACATATGCACAGTTACAAAAAAACATCTAGAGAATAAAAAACACAGCAGTGAAAATGTGTGCAGTGGTGACCATGTGCCCAGCACAGTAACGAGTGCTGTACCTGGGTTCTCTCCTTTGACCCCACAACCATGCCATGGAGCTGGCCCTGCAGCCATATCACCACCACCTCCCTTCAAAAGGAGAAATGAGCCTGGGAGGCTTAATTTGCCACGATCCTAAACTAAGTAGTGGAAAGATTTGAACCCCCGAAGGTCACCTTCCGGGTGGAATTTGGGTAGAGGGAAGGCTTCCCAGTGCTGTAGCTACACAGGCATAGGACGGAAAAGAGCACAGTTGAGAGAGTAACTCATCAACCCAGGTATAAAGATACCCTGAGTCTCCAGCTTACAGAAGCTGCACACAGAGGAAACGTGGTAACGACTGTTGAGGTGCATTTCCTGATACCAGAGTAGTTTTTGTGCACACAAATACTATTTTGATGCTGTTTTATATTAGGTGTATTGAAGCTACAGGTTTTAAGTTAATTTTTTATCTTTTATTTTTATGACTGTATATATATATATATATATATATATATATATATATATATATATATATATATATTTACTTGTGTGCGTGTCTGAAGAGACCAGAATCCAGGGCACTGGATTCCCCATGAGCTGGAGTTATAGGCAATTGTGGTCTTCCCACAGTGTGTGCTGGGAACCGAACTTGGGTTCTCTGGACAACTGGTCCTCTTAACCCCTGAGCCATCTCTCCAGCCCCACAAGTTCTATTTTTTAAGTCACAAGTTTAAGAGCATGATTCTTTAGATTTCAATTTATTTTACTGTGTGTGTGTGTGTGTGTGTGTGTGTGTGTGTGTGTAAACAATTCAAATCCTGTCTTCCCACAACTTAGTTTAGGATTGTGGCAAATTAAGCCTCCCAGGCTCATTTCTCCTTTTGAAGGGAGGTGGTGGTGATATGGCTGCAGGGCCAGTTCCATCCATGGTTGTGGGGTTAAAGGAGAGAACCCAGGTACAGCACTCATTACTGTGCTGGGCACATGGTCACCACTACACACATTTTCACTGTGATATATGTGGTGCGAATGAGAACGGCTTCCACAGGCTCATATATTTGAATGCTTGGTTCCCAGTGGGTAGAACTGTTTGGGAAGGATTAGAAGGTGTGGCCTTTTGGGAGGAGGTGTATTACTGGGGCTGGGCTTTGAGGTTTCAAAAGCTGACAACTTTCCTAGTTAGTTCTCTCTGCCTCATGGTTGTAGATCAAGATGAGCTCTCGGCTACTGCTCCAGCACCACGCCTGCCTGTCTGCTGGCCTTCTCCCCACTCTGATAGTCTGAAATTGTAAGCCTCCATAAACTTTTTTTTTTTTTTTCTTTGAGACAGGGTTTCTCTGTGTAGCTTTGGAGCCTGTTCTGGAACTTTGTAGACCAGGCTGGCCTTGTACTCACAGAGATCCACCTACCACTGCTTCCAGAGTACTGGGATTATAGGTGTGCATCCATCTCCACTGCCTGGCTTAGAACATGTATTTTTATATGTGTGTGTTCAAGAAGGTCAGAGGGAGGCATCAGATCTCCCAGAGCCGGGGTTACCCATGTAGGTGCTTCAAAAGGAACATGTATCCTCTGGAAGAATATCACATGCTCTTAACCACTGTGCTATCTTTCCAGCCTTACACAGGATGTCTTTCTGTCTTTGTTTCTTTTATGTTTTTTGAGATAAGGTCTCTCTATTTAGCCTTGGCTATCCTAGAATCCACTATATAGACCAGGCTGGCCTTGAATTCATACAGATTTATCTACCACTGCCTCCTGAGTGCTGGGATTAAACGTGTGCACCACCACCACCCAGCTCAATGTTTCTTAACTAGAACAGAGTAGAGATTTTACCGGTTTTCAATGATGGTATAACAAAAACGTCACAGCCTTTAAAAGGTGGCCGTAACAGTTCCTTGAATCCAAATTGTAAATTATGATTCTTTTTTTGTTTGTTTGAGACAGGGTTTCTCTGTGTAGTTTTGGTGCCTGTCCTGGATCTTGCTCTGTAGATCAGGCTGGACTCGAACTCACAGAGATCTGCCTGGCTCTACCTCCTGAGTGCTGGGATTAAAGGCATGCACCACCATTGCCTGGCATAAATTATGATTTTTTTTAAAAGATTTATTTATTTATTTATTTATTATATATACAGCATATATGACTACAGGCCAGAAGAGGACGTCATATCTCATTACAGATGGTTGTGAGCCACCATGTGGTTGAAGGGAATTGAACTCAGGACCTCTGGAAGAGCAGTCGGTGCTCTTAACCTCTGAGCCATCTCTCCAGCCCCATAAATTATGATTCTTAACCCAGAAAAACAATGTAGTTACCATACTGCCAAATTAGACCAAAACAAATTTTTATTAATTTGAAGATTTGTTATTTTATTTCATGTGTATGAGTATTTTACACGCATGTATGTATGTGTACTGCACTGATGCCTACAGATGGTTGTGTGCCACCATGTGTGCTGGAACTGAACCGGGGTCCTCTGCCAGAATAGTAAGTGCTCTTGTTAGTTAAGTGTGGTGATATATGTTTGTAATTCTACTACTCAGCACGTGGGAGGCAGATGGGTGATGAGTTCAAGGCCAGGCTGGGCTACACCGTGATACCCTATCTCAAGGAAAAGAAAAAAAATAAAGCAACAAATAAAACTTCAATGTAGTGTTGTGTGCTTGAAATCTCAGCATTTAGAATTACAGGCAAGTACCGCTATGCCTGGCTGATTGTAGCTTCTTTCTATTTTGAATTATTTTCATATTCTTCCTTTCTCTGGGCCCTAACTCTGACAGTAGACACTGGAAAGGTTGCTTGTGGCTCTGCCCAGAGTTGGGAAGTCAGGCTCTTAGATGTTGTGTTGTGGAGAACATCTGTACTTGTAATCCCAGTACTTGGGAGACAAGGCTGGATGATTGATGGCAGTGTGTTCTGGGCCAGCCTTGTCTATATAGTGAGCTCCAGCAAATGCAGAAGTCAGAAGGCAGGTTCTTGATTAGTCTGGATTTAACGGGCACTGGGGATCTTAGACATGCTGTATTTTGTTTTTTCAGGCAATGAATGTTACTCAGACAAGGCTTTGATGGTTAAACAAACTAACAAACAAAAAATGATGGTCGAATATTGTTTTAGGGTTTTTATTGCTCTGAAGAGACATCATGACCATGGCAACTCTTACAAAGGGAAACATTTAGTTGGGGTGGCTAGCTTACAACTCAGAGGTTCAGTCCGTTATCATCATCATGTCAGGAAGCAAGACAGCATTCAGGCAGACATGGTGCTGGAGAAGGAGCTGAGAGTTCTTACATCTTGACCTGAGGGCAACAGGAAGTGGTCTGAGACACTGGGCAGTATCTTGAGCATATATGAGACCTCAAAGTCTGCCCCCACAGTGACACACTTCCTCCAACAAGACAATAACTACTCCATCCAATAAAGCCATACCTCCTAATAGTGCCACTCCTTTTGGGAGCCATTTTCATTCAAATTACCACACATACATCATAGCTTGGGTGCAATTTAGATCATTAAATGCCTATGATTCAAGGACTCAGAGATACAAGCCCAAGATAAGACATTGCATTTTGGAAAGTTTTGTTCAGAATGCAGTGTAACTGTGGAATACAGACACAGACAGCATTTCCAGGAAGATCCTGGGTGGTCCCAGATTCAAAGAATTCACTAACAAGTCCATCACTGAGTTTTTCTGTATTTAGATTTATTCATTTTATTTTATGAGTATTTTGCCGGCTTGTATGTGTATGTGCACCCCGTGGGTGCCTGTACAGAAGGTGGTGAAGTGGAGTTATAGGCAGTTGTGAGCTGTGGTGTGTGTGTGTGTGTGTGTGTGTGTGTGTGTGTGTGTGTGTGTGTGTTAGGAACCAGGTTCTCTGAAAGGGCAAAAAGTGCTCTTAAAGCTTAGCCATCTTCCCATCCTGGACCACTGAGGTGTTCCATGCACACAGGTGGGTGAGATTGAGATGTTCCATGCACACAGGTGGGTGAGATCCAGACCAAGATGGTATTTAGGAAATGTGCATATCCTTGGCAGATCTCAGAGCTTTCTCCTCATAGTTCATGAAAAAAGGGATTTAAAAAAGAAAAAAAAAGAAATAATTACAGAGAAGTTAAAAATATTTTTATAGCAATCAGTCACAAGCCCTCCACTGAGATCCCGCTGTTAACAGTCATGCTTGTCTGTTCCCAACCTCCCTCATCTCTCACTGCCGGGTGGAGAGAAAGACCCACGAACTAGGTGGCTGTTCCCACGTTCCTGTAGGAGGCTGGCAGTGGCGCGGGGCGGGGGCAGCGGGCGCGCAGGGCGGGGCGGGCGCTGCGTGCGCTGGACGCGGGGCTGCGCTCCTCCTCGGGTGCGCTCCTGGGCGCTCGCCGCCGCCGCCGCTGCCGCCGAGCCTTGAGTCAGCAAACTCCGAGGTGCTCCCGGCCGCCGCCGCCACCCAGACCGCGCGTGAGTAAGCCGAGCCTCGGGGAGGGAGCCGGGTGGCGGGTACCTGCTCAGCCCGGCCGGGGACGCGGAGGATGCTGGCGCGGGCGGGTTCTTTATTTTTTCTTCCCCTGAATGCAAGGCCGGGCATCTTTGAGTTTAGAGAGGCTGGAAGGGGTAAAGAAGGGGTTTTTTCCCCCCTTCTTCATGGGATTGTGGGATTGATGGAAAAGGCCGCGGAGGAACCCACGTTGACGATCGGGTTTGATGACACAGGGAAGCAACAGCCTGTTTATCGGTTCTGGACACATCACACTTTGCTAAAATTACAAGGATTGTTAAGGGGATGGTCACGGGATGTCTGTTTCCGCAAGGCACAGGCGCGTGGAGAGCGATGGATTAGAAATTGAGAGCAGAGGGGGGTTTGGCGTGATCTCCATCAACCCTTTCAGTTTGCGACAGGTGAAACCAAGGTCCGAGACGGGGGGAGCAGAAAGCACCCGGTGGAGGGGTGTATGAAAATCCCTCCTCTCCTGGGAATGGCTTGTGGGAGTGGCCGGAGGGGGTTGGGGGCATTAGGAGACTCCTCCAACCACTGGCCCATCTTTGAGGGGCTTTTCAGGAGGTGGAGGTTAAGTGTCCTGGCAACAGTATCTCAAGTGAGGTTGAGGAGTCTGCATGACTTCGCGTGATTCCTGTCCCTAAAGCAAGGATACAGCCAGGACAGTCATTCCGATTTCACCCATCCTCTAGGTGTCTTCCTCCCTTCTGGTCCTGAGGATGGAGCCCATGGTCTTGAGCATATTAGCAAGCACCTTACCGCTGAGGTGCACCCCAGCCCCCACCCCATTTATTTTTTTAAAGGGGTAGTAGAGTTGAGATTGATTGACATTGATATTAATGTAGATATATTTAGAAGTGACTGTGTGAAGCTGTAAAAGACCTCATTAGCAACTGCTTCTAGTTAACTGACCATCCATCTGGGTTTCTTCTGTCAGAGCATTCTTTTTTTTTTTTTTAATGAAAGGGCTATCACACTTCTTTTTTTAAATTTTTATTTACTTATATTATATACATAAGTGCTCCACATGTATAACTGCATACCAGAAGGGGTATCAGGTCCTATTAAGATGGTTGTGATTTACCATGTGGGTGCTGGGAATTGAACTCAGGACCTTTAGAAGAGCAGCCAGTGTTCTTAACCGCTGAGCCATCTCTCCAGCCTCCCAAAGTCTACAGTCTACACACATTCCCCCCGCCCCCAAGTTTTCTCTGTGTAGCTTTGGTGCCTTTCCTGAAACTCGCTCTGTAGCCCAGGCTGGTCTCGAACTTACAGAAATCCGCCTGCCTCTGCCTTCCGAGTGCTGGGATTAAAGGTGTGGGCCACCACCGCCCAATTTGTCTGCGCATTCTTAGTTACTGAAACGGGCCTGGCTGGCACTGCCCCCAAGGAGGTGTGCCCATGGTGGTGGTGGGGTGGGCTTGCGTACTTCAATCTCCTCTGCCCTGGACTGTGTTACCCGACTCCTTTGAATTCAGTTATGGGAAGACCTTCAGAGATCGGTGTCTTGAAAGTACAGATAAAGCTGGGCGGTGGTGGCGCACGCCTTTAATCCCAGCACTCGGGAGGCAGAGGCAGGTGGATCTCTGTGAGTTTGAGGTCAACCTGGTCTACAGAGCGAGATCCAGGAAAGGTGCAAAGCTACACAGAGAAGCCCTGTCTCGAAAAACAAAACAGACAAACAAACAAACAAACACAAAGTACAAATAAGCACCGCCGTTCCTTTCTGCGTGTTAGAGTTGCCCGTATGTCCCACGACAGCCCCTTCCCTCTACTTTGCCCGCTCCCGATCTCCCTTTTCAGCCTGGCATGGCACTCCTTTCGTTTTGAGTTAAGCCATTGGGGGAACTGGTTTCTCTTTCCTCTTTTAGTTCAGGGCTGCGGTGTAACAACCACTTGTGAAAGGCGGGGAACTAACTGCCTGAGAACAGGGTCCAGCCTGCAGTGGGTTTCGTTTTGGAGAACAGCAGAGGAGGGTTGGCTAAGATGATGGTCAGCACTTGGAAGGTCCCCCGATTTTAGGGCTGTTATCACCAGAGGTCTTTTTCCCAGTTATGAAATAGGTGTAAGTTGACACATAGGCTCTCCAGACTTGTCCCTACTAGAGGCTGTATGGGACGGTGCGCTGGCCACAGCTTCTGGTTTCAGATCCTTCTGAGTTGAAATCTTGGAACTCTTGCTGGCTAGCTCTCGTTGGCAGAGTCGGTCTTGGTGATGCACATCTGTAATCACCTTGGGAGGTGGAAGCAAGAGGATCTGGAGCCTGAGGCCATCCTTAACCTTAGGAGGCCTTGTCTCAAACGTAACAAAACAGCTGTCCTGGAACTCCGTATGTAAATCAGGCTGACCTTGAACTCAGAGATCTGCCTGCCTCAGCCTCCCAAGTGCTGGGATTGAAGATGTCAGCATGGTTGGTCCTAATTTTGAAATTTTTTTTTATTTTTTGGACAGTGTCTCATGTGGCCCAGACTGGTCTCTGACTGGCAGTGTGGCTCCCGTGCCGTGATTACAAGCATGAGCTCCTCTTGCATGTACTTGAGGATGGCCTTGAACTCTCAAGTGCTGGGGTTAGAGGTGTGAGCCACCACACCTGGCACTATTTAATTAATTAGTTTGGAGGAAGAATCTCCTGTGGCTCAGGGCTAGCTTTAAACACAATATGTAGCTGAGGCTTTGAAGGCTTGATGCTCTGCACTTACTTTCCAAGTGCTGGATCACAGGTGGGTGCCCAGCCTCCTGAGTCTTTTTTTTTTTTTTTTTTTTTTGTATTTTTCTTATTACACCTTTATTTATTTGTGTGTACATTCATATGTGTGTTTACACGTGCCCTTGCACATAAATGGAAATCAGGGGACCAGTCACTTCTCTCTTTCCATCATGAGATCCTGGGGAATGAACTCAGGCTTGGCAGCAGAGACCTTGACCACAAGCCATTTCACTGGCCTCCCTAAATTCTTTTTTTTTTTTTCTTTTTTCAAGACAGGGTTCCTCTGTGTAGCTTTGGTGCCTTTCTTGGAACTCCCCCTGTAGCCCAGGCTGGCCTCAGACTCACAGAGATGCGCCGGCCTCTGCCTCCCCAGTGCTGGGATTAAAGGCGTGCAACACCACCACCTCCCCACCCCCCACTTTTTTTTTTTTTTTTTTTTTTATTTGACACAAAGCTGAGACTGGCTTTGAACTCCTAATCCTCCTATTTTCAGCTCCCAAGTGCTGGGATTATAGTTGTGTGCCTCCTTGTCCAATTCCTGAATCCTTTAGGAAGATATGAAAGGTAATTTTTTTTTGCTTTGTTTTGTTAATAATTACATGAGGTTCTATTTTGGTAACAGTGTTGAATACCGAGTTAACGATTCATCAATAACCCAAACACACGCATGTACAAAGAATTCAGTTTCTTAGACAGTTCTGTCCCACCACAGTTCTTCAAGGGGCAGGCTCCTCTTAGGTGCTGCTTTTGGAGTCTAGTGGGATATTCGTACTGGATTTGATTGCTGTCAACATTAGTATTGAATCAGTTGGCTGTATTTTGGCCGTTGCTTGTCCCCCAAGGGATCAAGGGTTTGTCCCCAGTGTGAACCCATGACAGGTTGTAAAACTTATAGGAGGTGGGGCCCAGTGGGAGTCCTTGGGTGATTGGGGGCTTTGCCCTTAAAAGGGATCAAAGACAGTCCTCCCAGGACCCTGGATTAAATCTCCTGTGAGAAAGTTGTGATAGAAGCCGGAGGCTGACCTCCGGGTTGCTCTTTGCTGGCCCGGCTGCCATGTGATGTCTTTATTTCGTGCATGCTCCCTGCACTTTGGGGCCTTCAGAGCACAGCTGCTGCTGCTTGCACCATGCACCCTCAGGGTCATGCACTAAATGCGTCTCTTTAAATCGTGAAGGTGCTCAGTCCTAGGTGTGAAGTTACAAATGAAAGGGGACCAGTTTACCGTGGAAAGAAAAGCAGTCTGGAGCCCCTTTTGATTAGGGGATGGAAAGACAGAAAAGGGGGTGAGAGGAGTCAAAGGGGACACCAAAGGACAGAGGCAGGCCCCTCAAGTCGGTACCAGCAATGGGAGCATAGGTAAGGATGCCCCAGGCTGCTGGGAAACAGCCTCTTAGAGCCTGACATTCAAGCACCCGGTCCCTGTCTCCCATGGGCTATGAGGCTCCTGGGTCCCCTGCGCCTCTCCTTGGGATTTCTCTATGTTCATGCTCCTCACATGGCTGGCCCGGCACTCACCACACTTGACTTTTCACTTAGCGCTTGCCAGGCTCTCCTGCGGTCATCTTTCTCGTTTTGCATTTTGATTCCAGGCCCCCCAGCCATCCTCTGCTTCTCTGGCCCGATCCTCAATTTCCCTGAGACCCTTCCAATGCATCTTTTTCTTGTCAACACTGTCTCCCTGGATCTGTGGTTTTCAAACATTAAAAAAAAAAAAAAAGAACATTTATTTGTGTGTGTGTGTGTGTGTGTGTGTGTGTGTGTGTGTGTTTCATGTTAGCTGGGTGTGCTTGTGTGTCACGGCATTGCAGGTGGGGAGGTCCAAGGACAGCTTGTTGAGGTTGGTTCTCTTTCACTCTGTGGGTTCCAGAGATTGAATTCAGGTCTTTGGGCTTGGTGGCAAGTGATGCTACCTACTATGCTATCTGCCCCCCCCCCCCCCCCCCCCCGGGACATTTTATCCATAGGAATCATGTGGGAAGAAGGGCATTTCTGGGCCTCAGGGCCCACGGTGAGACCTGGGAGTCTGTTTCCCCTTCTCCAAGGCTGGTACAGACTGTACAAGTCCGGCTTGTGCCCATGGCTTCAGAAGTCATTGGTAAGCCAGAGACTTCCCTTTGGTGCTGGGGATGGAACTCAGGGCCTCTTGGAGCCTGCTGGGCTGTAATTAGCACTGAGCTGCATCCCCAGTTCTCAGTTCTGAGCTCTCTTGTTTCACAAACTCAGCCACGTCATCACTGATGGAGAAGCCTCACTCTACTCTAGGGTTTGTCTGTTAGTTGACTCCACGAGGTTAAAGGAGAAGCCACCGGTGTAGCTCCAGGCCCCTCCCTTCCTACGGTCCCCTGTGCGCTAGAACCATTGTTCTGTTACTGTAGACACCACCCACTTGCTCTCTCAGTTTTTAGCTTCATTTCTTTCTTTATTATGTGTGTGTAAAGGCATGTGGTGGTTTGAATGAGAACGGCCCCTCTAGGCACATATATTTGAATAACTTGCTCTCCAGTTGGTGGAACTGTTTGGGAAGGATTAGGAGGTGTGGCCTTGGAGGAGGAGGTGGGCTTGGAGGTTTCTAAAGACTCCTATGATTCCCAGTGCTCTTTCTCTCTGCCTGGTGGTTGTGGATCAAGATGTGAGCTCTCCAGTATTCCTTTGCTCTGGCATCATGGACTGTCAACCTCTGAAACTGTAAGCCAGATTAAGTGCTCATCTGTTTTTTTTTAAAGGTTTATTTTTGTTTTCTATGTGTATAGGTGTCTTGTCTGTGTGTATATCTGTCTACCACATGTGTGCCTGGTGTCTTTGGAGGCCAGAAGAAGGGATTGGATCCCCCTGAAACTGGAGTTACAGACAGTTATGAGCCACCGTGTGGGTGCTGGTAGTTGAACCCGGGTCCCCTGGGTGCACAACAAGTGCTCTTAACCACTGAGCCATCTCTCCAGCCCCTAAACACTTCTTGATGAATTGCCTCGGTCAATAGACAAGTAGCTAAGACTTGGCGTGTGTGCCACGCTATGTGTGCGCTTCTTTGCGCATGCATGTGTGCCATCGCGGGCAAGTGTTAGGGTCAGAGGACAACTTGTGGGAGTTCTCTTCTTCCCCATGTGCACTTCACAGATTGAATTCGGGTCATCAGGAATGGCGTTTATCAAGTTCCTTATCAAGTTTACCAAGTTCCTTTATCCGCTGAGTCATCTTGCCACCCCCCAGTTCCTCTTCTGTGAGTACAAGCTTATATGGTTAGTGGACAGGGCAGAACATGACTGTGTATGTGGGGAACCTGTACTCCTTGAAGTCACAGACACACCGGGAGCTCTGTATGGTGCTAGGATTCAGTAATGATCTCTTCCTGGCAGAGCGTAGAATGACGTTGGAGGAGGTGGGGGAGGTACGCTGATCCTGCTGCGTGTGAAGGCTGGGGGTCTACTTGGGTTGGCAGACTGGAATGTGGGTCTCAGGGAGTAACTAACGTGTAGCCTTTTCATCCGTTTGCCTAGCCGTGATCAGACCCTTCTCCAGCCCACGGCCATGTTCCATATGCTGGGAAATCAGTGTTAGGATTGGAATCAGGGTCCTGGCCATCACTCACTTTATGTTCAGCTCATCTCTCTGATGGTTGAGCAATGGTGGAAAACTGAAAAACTGTGACCTCCCTGTTTTGAGAACTTGGCAGAGCTGAGTCTGTAGACAGACACATATCAGATGACCTCAGATTACTTCAGTGTTTCTGCCAAAAATGGAGTTAGGAATAATAACTCTGACATTTCACCTCCTTCTAGAAGGACTTTCTGTGTATCTTACCTTTGACTTCTCGATCCAGGCCTTGGATGTCTAAGAGTGAGTGATCTGACCCTTGAAGGCGATGGCCATGACGTGTGCTTCACGCTTGCAGGTGAACCGCAGAACATATATGTTGGAAACGTTCTGTCCCCTAAACATTGTTATGTGACATGGAGGACATTTGAAAGAAAATTGTTTTTAAAGGACCAAGTGAGCTGTGACGGGAGCCGGCATATGAGTGCCAGACACCAGCCTCCATGTCTTCTCATTGACTCATTACAGTAGATCTATGAAGTACACAGTTGGCCTGTTTTATAGGTAAGGAAACTGAGGCACAAGAGGTATTAAAGGATTTCCCTTGGCCAAGGGCAGAATGTGAATGCACAGTCGGTTTGGCAGTGACCGCCTTTACACCCCCCCCCCCCTCCCGTTTGCTGTGCCTTTGGCTGAGTGTAGAGGTACTTGGCTTGCTCACAAGGTGATTCCCTTGCTCACCAGGCAACCCTTCCTCCTTAACCTGTCCGTTCGCCACATCTGGAGCAGTATTCTGTTGGGTAGTTAGAATTTGATTAAGTAGGTCATGTGTACTTCCTGATTATTGAAAACCCCGCCCAGCACCAGTTCTCGGCGTCTATGTAGAAGGTGGCGATTGCCGTGTGTTGCAATACTTGTGCTTTTTGTTTCCGCTTCGTGTTTTTGAGGTAGTGTCTCCGTCAGTAGCCCAGGATGTCCTGGAATTCGGGCTGCCCTTGGATTTGAGGACTCCTTCCTTAGCTTTCCAAGGGCCGGTATCCCAGGTGTGAGCCGCCACATCCAGCCCCACCTCTCCCTTTGCGAGGAGAGGGTCTCAGTGTGAGGCAGAGCTTTGGGCGGCTCTTTCTCTAACCCTCATACCTGTACCCTTCCTAATATTAGCCCCAAACAGGAATGGTGGATGCCCTACGTTGTGCCAGCTCGTTCTTGAGCTCAGTCTTCTTTCTGACCTCTGCCTGGTCCTCACCCTGCCTGTGACACCAGCCTTCGTCCAGTCACTGGTCTGTGAGTCATCTGGCCCCTTCTCCATTGTGCCCTCTGTCCAAGTTCCTCCTGTTGCGTAGTGGCCTTTATTTCCTTCTATAAAAGTTTTTGTTATTTTGATTAATTCCTTGAGAATTCATTCTATGTATTTGGACCCCATTCACCCCCAACTCCTCCCCTTAACCTCCTCCCAGGCGCACCCCCACCTCCCCGCCCCGAGTGGTCTTTATTTCTTAGGGTGGTTTTAGGCTCTCAGCAAAACTGAGCAGAAGACGTAGGGGAGGCAGCACTTGAACTTGCCGTGAAGCATTACAGCGGGTCTGTGTGAGCTGAAGCTGGGGTATGAGCAACAGAACTGGACTCAGTATCGCACACCTGTGATCCTGGCACTTGAGCAGGAGTTCAAGGACATCCTTGCCTGTGTGGTGAGTTTGCAGCCAGCTAGAGCAGGCTTTTGTTTTTTTTTGGACTGCCCGCCCCCAAATCATGACACAGAGACTTATTAATTTTGGAAGCTCGGCCTATAGTTTAGGCTTTTCCCACTAGCTCTTATAGAGTAAATTAACCCATTTATATTAATCTCCATTTTGCTCTGTGGCTTTTTACTTCTCTTCTATCTTGCACCTCCCGTTTCTTCTCCATGGCCTCTGGTGTCTCTCTCATGCCTAGATTCATCTCCTCTTCCTCTCTTTCTGCCCGGAAGTCCTGCCTAACCTCTTCCTGCCTAGCTATTGACTGTTCAGCTCTTTATTAAACCAATCAGAAGGTACCTTGGCAAAGACACATCTTCACAGTGAACAAATAGATTATTCCACCACAACTAGCTGGGGCCCAAACTCAAAAAACCCCAGAAAACCAGTTGGGAGCCAGTTATAGGGGTACGCGTGCGCAGATCTGCAGTTAGGTAAGGGCGTAAGCATCGAATTTGGGTCTGGGGTGTCAGACCTGGGGCCCTGCCTTGTAACAGGATAAAACTCCAGTCTCTGGTGCCAAAGTCTGGAACAACTCCGTGGAGTTTGTTTTCTCCTTCCACTCCGGTTTGAACCCAGGTCTCTAGCCTTGCATGGTAAGTGCCTTTACTCTCAAGCCATCTTGCCAGCTGCCTCGTGCCTTAAAAGTCCCATGCTGGTCCCTGTTTGTCCTGCTTGTCCTCTGCCAGTATCAAGGCCTAGTTAGGTGGCTCATGCCTTTTCTTCTCTCCCTCTTTTTTTTTTTTTTTTTTTTTTGAACAGGGTCTTTCTATTGTGTAGCCCTGGCTGTCCTTGAACTGGAGGTGTAGACCAGGCTGGCCTTGAACCCACAGAGATCCACTTGCCAACTGAGATACATCTTCAGCCGCCCACTTTTTTTCTTTTTAAAAGATGTCTTGTTAGCTTATGTGAACTATGCATGATGAAAGGGTTCGTTGTGTGTTATATTTTGATCATATTCTCCCCCACAAATGTCTCTTGTCCCCTCCTGGTGATTTCCTTTCTCTTTCCAAACCAGTCCCTCTTCTACTTGATGGGTCGGTCACATTAGAGGATCACTGGGGGGTGGGGCGCGGGGCTGTTTACAGGAATATGAACACTTTACCAGTGGACTAGAGTGTTGAGAAAAATGTCTCTCTTTCCCCCATTGCCTTGGCTCGTGTTCCGTCACTGGGAAGAGACACCATGCCCAAGGAAACTCTTAGGAAAGAAAGCATTTCGTTGGGGGCTGGCTTACAGTTTCAGGGGGTCAATCCATTGTCATCATGGCGGGGCACATGGTGGCACACGGGCAGGCACGGTGCTGGAGAAGTACTTTATCCTGGTCTGCAGGTAATGGGGGGTCGGGTGGCGAGAAAGAGACAGAGACAGAGAGACAGACAGAAGGACACAGAGAGAGACTAGGTTTGGGCTTTTGAAACCTCAGAGCCCACCCCCAGTGACACACCTCCCCCAACAAGGTCATACCTACTCTAAGACCACACCTCTTAATCCTTCCCAACAGTTCTTTGTCTAGGGACAAAGCATGCAAATACATGAGCCTGTGGGGACCATTCTCATTCAAACCACCACGCCCATCAATCATTAACTGCCTCTAAATTCTCAGGGAGAGGTAGGGCCTTGTGAGCACTTCCCTTTTGAATTTTTAGGGCAAAATGTTAACATTATTCTTTTTTGTTTTTGTTTTTCCTAGACAGGGTTTCTCTGGTGTAGTTTTGGTGCCTGTCCTGGATCTTGCTCTGTAGACCAGGCTGGCCTTGAACTCACAGAGATCTGCCTGGCTCTAAATAATAAAGGCGTGCACCACCACGCCTGGCCATTAACATTATTCTTATTAACCAGCTCATCTTCCACAGTCCAGTGGAATCAAGAACTAGGAGACAGTGAAAGCCTCGTGTTATTATTATTATTATATAATATTAGCTGTGGTCAGAGCTGGGGAAGTACTTTTTTTTCATCATGTGATGAAGGGTTAACCATGATGGAGAGAGGTGGACTGGAATAAGAGATTACTGTTCTTATGTCCACCTTTCCATCACAGGTGGTTGGTGTTATGCCCAGGTCGTAGGGACCCCCCCCCCCAAAGACCACTACGGAGACCAAATCCCATGTGTAAAAGCAAAGAGCCTTTATTTTTCAAGCTCTGAGCTTAGTTTCTCTGTCCAATGCAGCAGTGAGAGCAGAGAGCCCTGAGCCCAGGTGGGGTAGGGTTTTGTTTTTGTTTTTTTTTAAATCATAGCAGAGGTTGGGGTGAGGGGATTTCCAGGGTTCAGGACCCTGATTGGCTGACATTTGTCTAGGGGTGTAGGGAATGTTTGGAATGTCAGGTACTTCCCCTTAGATGCAGGCCCCCCTGGGTGGGGTCAGCTCTGGCTTTTCCTGGGTCCAGGTGTTGCCAGCCAGAAGCTGTGTCTGGGCCTCTAAGCCTGTCATGGCAGCTGGGTGGTCAGGCTGTTTTGGGCCCCCCATGGTTGAACTTTTCAGAAACTTGATGATGCAGAAATGGAGAGAATTTTCTGGAACTCATTCAGACAAGTTTAATGTACCCAATATTTATTGAGTGCTGACTCTCTGCCAGGCACCCTGCTAAGTGAATGCTGGGTTTTCAAGCCTAAATGATTTGGACAAGGCCCTGACCTCGGGGGACTTTTGAGATGACAGATAATAAACACAGAAATAAATGAATGGTTAAAACAATACCAACTGCAATTAAGATAAGCTTTAAAAAAAAAAATGGAGCGTTGCCTCTCTGCGGAGGTGGAGAGGCCTACCTGAAGGGTAGGAAGGAGCCATTGTGGTTAGTGGGGTGAGGGAGCCGGAGGGGCGGGGCGGATATGAAGGGAATAGGAAGCACAAAAGGCTTTTGGTTGAGGAATGAGTTGGGCAGTGGAAAAGGCCGGCTGTGTGTGCAGAAGAGTTCAGAGGGAGACGTAGCTGGGCAACTCTGAGGGGTGTGGCTTACAGGGCCCACAACACAGGTAAGACCTATCTTCTGGACTGGGGTTGGCACAGTTTTCCCACCATAGATACTCTTGAGAGGCATGAGGTGCGTGGTTGGGGCTGTTGCAGTGTGGGGCTGGGGTATTTGTGATTTGGATGCCTCTTACCTTCGACTGCTCCCTAAAGTCTAGTGCTTGGGGGTGCCATGTGTTTGGTAAGAGAGGTCATATACAACCGGAGAGAAGAATTGGCATTCAAGGCTTGTTAGTGTGCACCACACTTCTTTTGCCACGGGACACACAAGCCTTGTACAGCCTGCTTGAATAACCACGTACATGCTCTATGAGCAATATTGATTCGTCTCCATATAGTATGTCTGGGAGCACACTAGGGTGAGGCTACAGTTTGTGACCATGGTGGAGCTTCATTGTTCATGGCTGGGTTCTCTCTAGGAAATTCAAAAGGAAACAGTCCTTGTAAATTTAGGACAGAAATGGCCTTTCTCTATGTGGTGGGCACCATAGGAACAGATTGATAAATAAAACTCATTACCTAAAAAAAAAAAAAAAAAAAAAAAAAAAAAATTAGTGAAGCAACCCCCAGAACCCACAAAACCCAACAAACCAGAAAAATGTATTTGTAATTCATGTCATTAAGAATCAGTTTTCCTAAAAAAATACCAAAACCTATAAATCAGCCAAGAAAAGAACAAATGCTCTGCACTGGAGAGGCTGAGGCAGGAGAATCACTGTCCTGTCCTGTCTCAAAAATACTTCAAACAAAAATGGTTAGAAGATATAAACAATTCATGCAAAAGAAATAAGTAGTTCATAAGCACATGGAAGGACCTTGGCCTTGCACATATTTGGAAGAACCCCCCCCCCAAAAAAAAACCCCACCCCAGTTAAATGTCACTGAACTAGAGCTGGCAGGCTGGCTCAGCAGGTAAAGGTGCTTGTCACCCAGCCTGATGACCTGAGTTCAGTCTCTAGGAGCCACAGGATGGAAGGAGAGAGAGCTGACTCTCATAAGCTGTCCTCTGACCTTCATGTGTGAGCACACGTACAAATAAATGTAATTAAATCAAGTCACTTATGCAGACCTGGGAAAATCTTATCATATTAGGAAAGATTTGGAAAAGCAATTCACTCAACTGTGAATTCTCTGCAGGGGTACATATCTGCCATAGTTAATAGTTCACTTGACCTTATGAACCGAGAAATTCTGCTTGTAGATATTTATTTCTCAGCTGTACTCATGAAGGTTTTCACTGAGCACTGTTGGTAACAGCACAAGAGTGTGTGAGTGGGTGGCTGGTGAAAATGCGCAACAGTACGTCTTCATGGTGGAGTAGTATGCAGCTGCAAAAAAGGAGAGCGTTCTGTGGATAGCTGGGTGCAGGCCACACGGTTAAGTATAAAGAATGAGGCATAGGAAGACGTGTGAGTTGTTACCATTCGCAGGAAAAGAGGGATATGGAATAAACATCTATATACTCACATCTGCACAAAGTGTCTCAAGAAGAATGCTCAAAGGACTGGAGGGCTGGGGTGGGGGAGTTTTCATTTTGTACTCATATTCTTCACATTTCCAAATGTGTTAAATTAAAAATATTTTTATTACTTTAAAAAGTGTGTGTGTGGGAGCTGGAGAAATGGGTCACTTGCTGTTCTTGCAGAGGATAGTTTCAGTTCCAAACACTCACATGCTGATACATAGCTGTCCGTAACTCCAGTTCCAGGGGATCTGATGCCTTCTGACCTCTGCAGGTATGAGACATGCATGTGGTGCACGGACATACGTGTAGGCAAATCACTCATACATTAAATGTCGCCAACTCGGCCCTGTGGTCGGGACGAATCTCTCCCACCCACGTCCCACAGCCGCTTAGTCCCAAGTAAACACACGGAGCTTTGTATTATTTACAAACTGTATGGCTTATGGGTCAGCTTCTTGTTAGCCAGCTCTTATAACTTAACCCATTTTTATTAGTCTATATGTTGCCATGTGGCTGTGGCATTACCGGTCTGCTGGCATCTTGTTGCTCCTTGGACTGGCGTCTTCCCACTCTCCTTTCTTCTCCTCTCTCTCCAGTTGGAATGTCCCGCCTCACCTTATTCTGCCTCACCATTGGGCCAACCAATCAGAGCAACATGTATTCACAGTATACAGAAAGACATCTCACAGCAATTAAATAGATACATTTTTGCAGAATCTGTTTTGAAAAGTGCGTGTGTATGTGTGCAAATGCATGCACACCATATGCATGTATGTGTGTGTGTGTGTGTGTGTGTGTGCCCGCCCACAGAGAGAAGCACCAGGTCCCCTTTGAATCTGGAGTGAAAGGCAGCCGTGGGTTGCTCTACATGGGTGCTGGGAACTGAACTCTGGTCCTCTGCAAGAGCCGCAGCATGTGTGTCTGACTGCTGGGCCATCTCACCATCCCCTAAGTGTGTTAGAATAAGAGGCTGTCAGAGCGAAACTGAAGAGTAGTGGATGGACAGACTGGTGCTTTACCCGCATTGCACTGTCGCCCAGTGTCCAGCGTGTCTCCTGTGCCGCAGCTTTCTCTGCTGAGAAGGGACCAAGTTCAGCCTTCAAAGGTTAGGAAAAAAAAGATCACAGGTAAAGTTTTCATTCCTGAAATCTGTGAATTGGTTTACTTACTTGGAAAAAAGGACTTTACAGGCTGTGGCTATGTTAAGGAACTTAATTTCTCTCTCTCTCTCTCTTTTGAGACAGGTTCTCACTGTGTAGCTCTGGCCTGGAACTCATTCTGTAGACCTAGGCTGGCCCGGAACTCAGAGATCCACCTGCTTCCACTTTCCAAGTGCTGAGATTAAAGGTGTGCACCACCATGCCTGGCCAGAGATCTTGATTTAAAAAAACAACAACAAATTATTATTGTGTGATTGTGAGCATGCTCTATGGACATGCCAGGATGGGGGAGAACCAGGACATAGGAACAGACACAGCAAAGCAAAACCAAAATCCAGCAGTGTGGATCCAAATTGCGGAGCTCAGTGCCTGGCATCTGAGGCTTGTAATTCTTTGGGCTCCAAAGGGCTTGGGCAGCCCTGCCTCTCCAGCTCTGCCATCCACAGCCTCCAAAGGCTCTCTCTTAGGCCATCGCCATTCGGTTTCTACAGTTCTCCTAGGTCGTGGCATCTCCCGATACCCTGGGATCTCCATAGCAACTGGAGATGGGCCTTCACCGATAGCCCCCAGGCCCTGCCTGCAGGACACTGACCCCGGCACAAGGTGCCAAGCCTGAGCTGCTCTCTCTGAACCCCTCCTGCCTTCGAAACCAGTAATCCACGGGAGACTCTTGCATTGCCGAGTTCAGCTCAGGATGTCGTCTCTTTTGGACCACAGTTGGTATCAGCTTCTGTGTGTTGACCTCAGGAAGTGCTTCTTTGCTGTCCCAGTGAAGCATAGACGGCTGCACTTCAGTGATACTGAGCTCTTAGGGACAGTAGCTGGTTCTTCAGCCAGTCCCAGCCTGATCTCCAATTCTAGGTCTCTGCCCATCATGTGGGTCACAGCAGCAGGAGCTCAGGGAGCAAGTTACACTATGTGCCTGCTGTGTGTGTGTGTGTGCGTGCGTGCGTGCGTGCGTGCGTGCGTGCGTGCGTGCGTGCGTGCGTGTGTGTGTGTGTGTGTGTGTGTGTGTGTGTGTTCCTGCAAGTGCTGCAGCGGGCTGAGGCTAACTTTCCAAAGTCATTTTTCTCCTAAGGTAGGCCCTGGGGATCAAACTCAGGTTGGCAGGATTTTGTAGCAAGTGAACCATCTTCATGGTCTTATTATTCATGGTCTTATCTTCATGGTCTTATTCTGGATGACTCCTTCAAAGCGGACAGGCTTTCCTGACTGTGGGCTGAGGAGAAGTAACCTCAGGCCTTTTGGTGCCCTATGGACATCTTGATTTTAGCCTGGAGAGACCCATGTCTTAACACGGACTTACAGAAGTGTAATGAGGAATCTCTGCTGTTGGAAGTCACTAATTTGGGTGAGATTGGTTTGCAGCATTTTGGGGGTACTTGTATTTCTCATTCTTAATCTTCCTTTGAAGGCCAATTAGAACACTGCTCAGCATATGGTGTCTTTTTTTTTTTTTTTTTAAGACACTGACTTTTATTTTTTGTGTGTGTGTTTTGCCTGCATGTATGTCTGAGCACCACATGTGTGCCTGGTGCTCTCAGAGGCCAGAGGAGGATATCAGATCCTTTGAACTGGAGTTACCGATGGTGGTGAGCTGCCATGTAGGTGCTGAGAATTGAACCCAGGTCCTCTGGAAGAATAGCCAGTGCTCTTAACCACTGTCCGTCTCTCCAGCCCCTTGTTTGTACTTTGACACAGGACTTCATGTGGCCCAGGCTGACCTTGAACTTTATAGCTAAGAAGATCCTTGAACTCCAGCGCTTCTTGCCTCCACATCCCACGTTCTGGGATGGCAAGCATGCACCTCCCTGCCCAAATCTTGACTATGAATTTTTGATTATGTAGATGAAGCTGGCCTTGAGTTCACAGAGATCTGCTTGCCTTTGCTGGGGTTAACGATCTGTGCCACCTGCTCAGCCCCGACTTTCTTTTGGTTTTTCAAGACAGGATCTCTCTGTGTAGCTGTGGTGCCTGTCCTGGAACTCACTCTGTAGACCAGGCTGGCCTTGAACTCACAGAGATCTGCCTGCCTCTCCCTCCCAAGTGCTAGGATTATAGGCTTGTGCCACCACCTCCCAGCCATTTTTTTTTTAAATGTGGAAGAGATTATCTTAAGATTTTTTTTTTAGCCTTAGGTATGATATTGTGGACTATGAAGCCGTATTTGATGTCATAAGAACGTCTTTCCCCCAAGGCCATTGCTCCCCTTGGCCTGTAACAGTTTCTGTGTTGGGAACTTGATTCCTCTCACTTTTGCATGTTTAGCCAGTGGAGGAGAGAGAGCCTGAGGAGCTGCAGCGGTGTGAGAAGAACGTTCAGAGGAATAGGACACTTGCCAACGAAGAGTTAAACCATTACTCAGGCAAATGAAACCAGTGGGCCGGACATGTTTTTGCCTAATCATTAGCCTAACAAGCCCTACCCTTGCTTGTCTCCGCCTTCTTCCTCTTAAGGCTCTGGCGGGTTCGCTTTGTAAGAACAAAATACCCTGGGATGTCCAGTCTGTCATCAGACTGATGGGCAAACCCAGAGCCCCTAAGAACTCCGCAGAGGCAGAAATACAGCTTTCTTCTTGGAACGCTACTCCTATTTGCTTTATTAGACAGAGGTGGCTTTTTCTGAGGATGCATTTTCAAAGTCCGTCGTCGTCGTTTAACAGGTTGGTGCCTTGGCTTGTTGAGTGTGTTTGGTTTGCGATTGAGTGACTGGTGATTCTGTGAGGCTTGTTTTCATGCACTGGTCTGAAAACATTGGGCAGCTTTCTTGTTTGTTCACCTGTTGTGAGCAAGTGCTGAGATTTAATAATGATGAAAAGAAAAGGATGTATTTTACTTTGAATTATTTGTGTGTTTGTGTGGGTATGTGCAGGCACCCTCAGACGATCCTTTGGA
Organism: Peromyscus maniculatus bairdii; assembly: GCF_049852395.1. NCBI lineage: Eukaryota > Metazoa > Chordata > Mammalia > Rodentia > Cricetidae > Peromyscus > Peromyscus maniculatus. The sequence continues at coordinate 74,447,261 of NC_134854.1, forward strand.
ACTGGAGTTACAGGCAGTTGTGAGCTACTGGTGTGGGCACTAGGAACCAAATTCAGGTCTTTCTAGAAGGGTATCAAATGCTCTTAACCATTGAGTCATCTCTCTCGCCCAATAGTATACATTTCTTTCTTAAAGTGTTTTTTTTTTTTTTTTTTTTTTTTTTTTTTTTTTTTTTGAGACAGGGTTTCTCTGTGTAGTCCTGGCTGTTCTGGAACTCACTCTGTAGACCAGGCTGGCCTTAAACTCAGATCCGTCTGCCTCTGCCTCCTGAGTGCTGGGATTAAAAGTGCACATCACTACTGCCGGACTAAAGATTTGTGTTTAATTTGTTTATATGTATCTGTGTGTCTCTGTGTGGCTGTGGCAGTGCCTGTGGAGGCCAGCAGACAGCATCTCTCTCCCTTGAAGCTGTAGTCACAGGTAGTAAACCACTTACCTGGGTATCGGGAAATCACTTCAGGTCCTGGAAAGGGAAATCTGAGGGTTTTTTTTTTTGCTCTGAAGTTTCCGATAGTTCCGGCTGCTTTCACTTTCACAGGCTGCTGTCAGGCAAAGCCCATGCGCTGCATTGGCCTCTGCTGAAAGCATTTTAAGAAGAAAGAGACCGGGGATGGGTGGTGGGGATGGGTGGGTGGTATCAGATTGAAGTAGCAGGGAAAACAGGCAAATATTAAGACTCCATATATGATGAGAAGAGTTAACCAGAAGAAATTAAAAGAGCACTTCAAAGAAAAGCGTTCATTGGGTTGATGAAGAGTCAGTCATGGTGTACGTGTGGGAATATCTGTACTCAGGAGTCTAACCTAGAGCCTAGCCTGGTGGCTCACACCTGTAATCCCAGCACTTGGGAGGCAGAGGCAGGAGGATCAGTACAAGTTCGAGGCCAGCCTGGGCTACATATCCATTTCCAGGCTGGCTAGGTCTACATAGAATGATTGTGTAGGTCTGCATTTGTGAGTTCCTGAGAAGGGGGCCAAGGGCCAGACTCTAGGAGCTGGGGTTACAGGCCATTGTTGTGAGCCAGCCAGTGTGGGTGCTGTGAATAAACGGGGCCGCTGTAAAAGCAATATGTGCTCTTAACCTCTCCAACCCCTTTTTATAACTTTTTAAAGGTTCAAAATACTTGACAGTATCTTAATTCCACGATAGCTAACACAATAGGGATAACAAATCAAATGAGTTTTTGTTTTGGTTAGGGAATCAACTATAACATGGCTATTTTCTCTTGCATGTGTGGAACTGAAGCTGTCAAATTTGAGATTTTGATATTTATATCAGTATATTTAGCATTGTGCCTTGGTAAACAAATCCAACCTGTTTCCTTGAGCAGGCGATACATGGGGACCCCCGGCTAGCTTAAGTAAATTGAACTAGAGTCACACGTCTTCAGAACTCAAAGTAACCCAGGATTGTCCAGCATCCCAGGATTACTGCTGGGAAGCATGATTCATTGGTGCAATTACATCATCTTTTAAACGTATTAGTATGTATTAAGTGACCAGACGAGAAGCAAACACTGACCCCTCAGCCCTTTCAGCCTGTGGTTCCGTGTTTTTCAAAACCTAATAACAGACATTAGCGGTAATTGTATGTGTGTCTTAATAGGGAGACTTGAGTCCGAGGTGTTCTCCTTGCATTAATTTGTTTATTGCTCAATAACCATAGAAACAGGTTCTGCTGTCAGCTCTTGTTTTATATGCAAGGCTACCAGGCAAGGCGAGGTGAAGCAGGTGGTCCAAGGCCACTTAGCAGGAGTCTAGGCAGATGAGTAGACCTCGGACTTTTGGGGTGTGTCTGTGTATTCAGACAGGGTTTCTCTGTGTAGCCCTGGCTGTCCTGGAACTAGCTCTGTAGACCAGGCTGGCCTTGAACTCACAGAGATCCGCCTGCCTCTGCCTCCGGAGTGCTGGGATTAAAGGCGTGCACCACCACCACCACCAGCAGACCTTAGACATTTTTTTTGGCGGCGGGGGGGGGGGGGGGTGGGTGTTTCGAGATAGGGTTTCTCTGTGTAGCTTTGCACCTTTCCTGGAACTCACTCTGTAGCCCAGGCTGGCCTCAAACTCACAAAGATCCTCCTGGCTCTGCCTCCCAAGTGCTGGGATTAAAGGCGTGCGCCACCACTGCCTGGCCAAGACCTTGGACTTTTTTGATTCACAGTCAGGAGTGCTGTGAGGTGTATGCTCAGAGATCTGGCTTTGCAGTACCAACCCATGGGCGGACACCGGGCACCCTAGGCTTTGTTAGTGTGGTGCCCTAAGCTCTGGGTGACTTCTGGGCATTGTTTTGTCACTACCATTTTGTCAGTGTAATGTGACAGGGGATCCGGTCTGTGCTATTAAGGTAGAGACCAGAGATCCCAAAAAAGCAAGGATGGAGGGGAGCTGTGCTATTTGGACTTCACAGTTTTCCGGAAGGCAGATTGTAATTCAGTGTTTGCCAGATAAGGCTAAAAATATTGTGATCGGATCTTCCCAGGAAGGTTATACAAAGGAAATGTATCACAGAATTAAAAAAAAATTACATTTTATAGGCAGGGTGCCTTTAATCTCAGCAATTGAGAGGCAGAGGCAGGTGGATCTCTGTGAGTCTGAGGCCAGCCTGGTCTACAAAGTGAGTTCCAGGGCAGCCAGGGCTACACAGAAAGACCCTGCCTTGAACAACAACAAAATTACATTTTATTTCTTTGTGTGGAGGTCAGAACACAGCTGGTGGGAGCTGGTTCTCTTCTGGAGATTGAATCCAGGTCAGCAGGGTTGGTGACAAGTCCCCTGACCTTTGGAGTCATCTTGTAGGCCCGTACCTGGTTGGAGGAAGTTAGGCTAAAGCTCCCTGGGGTTAGTGAGCCTAGCCAGCACCTTAAGAATGCATCGTGGTAACCTGTGACAGAGGGGTTGACTTCTGGAACAGATTGGTGACCTTGAACAGATCACTCACCTCTGAGCTTTAGTCTGTTTGTAGAATAGGCAGGTTGTGAGAGGTGAGGGAGACAGTGTGTGTAATGTACACAGTACAGTGTGTACAATGTGCACACAGTGTGACCAATGGCTGTAAATGGCAGCTGCTTTTATTCTTGTGGGTATTTTACGTTAGTTTTACTAGAACCTTCTTTTTTTTTTTTAAAGATTTATTTATTATGTATACAGGAGAAGGTGCCAGATTGCATTACAGATGGTTGTGAGTCACCATGTGGGTGCTGGGAATTGAACTCAGGACCTCTGGAAGAGCAGTCAGTGCTCTTAACCTCTGAGCCATCTCTCCAGCCCTAGAACCTTCTTTTTTTCTTTTGAGATTTTACTTATTTAATTTTATGTGTTTGAGTATTTTGCCTGTGTGTGTGTCTATGCACTATGTGCTTGCAGTACCCACAGATGCCAGAAGAGGGCATTCGATCCCCTGGACTTAAGAGATAACTGTGACCCGCCATTCCAGTGCTGGGATCAAACCCGGGTCTTCTGGAACAGCGTCAAGTGTTTTTAAGCACCGAGCCATCTCTCCAACCCCTACATAAGTACATTTTTAACTTACAAAAGAAATGTTAGTTTTTTAAAGTTTGGTTACTCTAGGAGTGTATAATTCCCCGGTTCTGTTTACATTGGCATACATCCTTCTGTATGTATACATTTTCATCTTTGCATATATAAGGATCTAAGTATATATCATGTTATGAGTCTCTTCCCACAACTTAGTCTTCTTCCCTTCCTGTCTCTGGATTGTGTAACCTGTAACACCATCTGAGCAGTGAAGGAGACATTTGTTCTTGGCTAAGAATGGCAGAAATGGGCTAAAAGCTCATAGGACAGCCTCTCCATCCTTGGGCAATGATGGGAGGAACTGGCTAACGAAGGGAGAGGTAGCATTTCTTTCCTGGGGGTGGGTGGAGGTTTTCTGGAACTTTGGGCCCCTCATCCTCCTTTTGTGCCTTTCCTGGATCTTTGCCGTTGTTACCATGGCGCCTGTCAGCTACCACAGCACCGTGTGTCATTTAGCATGCACAGGGTTATGATGAGGTGAGAGGTGGTCACTCCAGCAGGCAGCCATCTTAGATCTGACAGCTATCGGCCAGCCTATGTGAAGAGGACTTCTGGCCCACAGGCAGCCTGTCCTCAAAGATAAATAAGACTTAAGCAGGATAGAAATTCAGCGGTGCAGCTGGGCAGTGTGCAGAATGACTGCATGTGTGTTCTTATGTCAGGGAATTACACTTCACGTCGGTGGGTGGGCTGCGCTTTCCGCTCCCTGCACCACGGATGTCTCCCTGGCTCAGCCTTTACACAGTTGCCTCTTTCCGACTACTGGGTTTAGCACAAATGTGTTGGACTCTACACTATCGTTTCCTTGCTAGTGGGCATTTCAGTTATCTCAGCTTTGTGGGTTATAAACGTGAATGGATGGGGATGGAGCCCAGTGGTAGAGCACTTGCCTAGTATGTACAAGGCGCTGGCTTAATTAAAACTCACCGCCTCACAAAACAACAACAACAAAAAGAACAAAAACCAAATGAAACCAAATCAACCAACCAACTAACCCAAAAACCAGAACAAAAATCAAATGAAACCAAACCGACCAACCAACCAACTAACCCAAAAACCAAAACCAAACCAAAACTCAAACAACAAACAGGGCTGCAGTGAGCATCCCCTGGGAGCAGCTTTGTGTCCCGGGCTGGCTTCTGAAGGACTCTCTCCTGGACGTGTGATTTTGGTCCGGGTTGTTGCGCTCCGGACTGCGGTCGGTGACCCTGCCTTCTGTGAAGGTGGCCCGTGTGAGGTACCGTCTGCTTTGGCACAGAGCTCTGACCCTGTGTCCGGGCAGAGGCATTCCTTCGGGATGATGACTCCCGCATGCTCTACCTCCACAATTTTGTGAAGGTGACTGTGCTGACTATTCTTGGTCGTCAACTTAACTACATCTGGAGTTAACTAAAACTCAAGAGGCTGGGTACACCTGTGAGAGAATTTTTTAAATTCTCCATTTGAAGTGGGAAGATATATTTTTAATCTGGATCTTTGGAAGTGGGAAGATCCACCTTTAATCTGTTGGCAAGCTCTATTAATGAAGCTCTCTCTGTCTCTGTCTCTCTCTCTCTGCCGGCTTGCTCTCTCACTGGCAAGTCCATTCCTTCACCAACTGCAGTGCCTACTTCTTTGGGATTCTGTCTTAGGCTGAAGACCAGCTGAGACACCAGACTGAACAACTTGGATTCCTGAACTTTCCATTGGGACAGCCATTGATGGACCGGCTGCACCATGGCTAATTTAATATACATGCATATTAAATAATTATATCTATAGCTACATATCTGTGTATCTCCTAGCAGGTCTGTGCCTCTAGGGAATCTGGCTGATTCAGTGACACCGCTTGCTAACCCTGACCCCTGCCTCAGCTGCAGTGGTCCTAGAACCTCCGCTGGCTCACTAGGCTGTTCCTAGAAGAAAGCCTCGGTTTCCCGCCGCTATTTGTTTGCCCAGGCATTTTGATAGTCACTGCACTTGGGATTGCTCATGAGATCGCCAGATCAGCTTCCTATGAAAAAGATTCCCAGGCTGGATTGTCCACCACCCCATCCCTGCCTGTCTGCCTGCCTGTCTTTGAGACAGGGTTGCTCTGTGTAGCCTAGGCTGTCCTAGAACTCTTTCTGTAGACCAGGCTAGCCTTGAGCTCAGAGAGTCACTCTGCTCCTGAGTGCTGGGCTTCACCACGCTTCTCCCACTGGTGTCGTGTCCTGTGCTGTCCACACATGCCCGTCCACACACGTCACCACACACATGCCCATCCACACACGTCACCACACACATGCCCGTCCACACATGTCACCACACACATGCCCGTCCACACATGTCACCACACACATGCCCATTCACACATGTCACCACACACATGCCTGTCCACACATGTCACCACACACATGCCTGTCCACACATGTCACCACACACATGCCCGTCCACACATGTCACCACACACATGTCACCACACACATGCCCGTCCACACATGTCACCACACACATGCTCACATACACAATAAATAAACAAAATTTAATTAAAAAAACCCCTGAGTATTGGTCCTGAGTGCCATCTAGGAGAGCTTGTTCTGAATCAGGTGTGGTGGCTGAAGGGGACTCCTGAATGGAGGGGGGAGCTCCCTTCCTGACCCCACAGTGGGGGGCTCCCTCCCAGGCCCAGGATTAGGCACAAACCACATCCAAACACCTGTTTTCACAGAGATCCTTTACTAAGCGGGGAAGAAAAGTTCAAGTGGCTGCTTTGTGACTCAGGCAGAGAAACAGCAGCCAGTGACCTTGCAGGTGTCCTTCTTAAGAGGAAGAGGGGAGGTCTGTGTTAGGATGGCCAGGATGTGGTGGTGGAAGAGACAGAGGATGCGGGAGAAGGGGAAGGGGACAAGAGAAAGGGGGCAGGGGTGTTTGTCCCCGAGGGACCAAGGACTGCCTCTGCACAGAGAGGAGACAGACGGAGCCCATAGGAAAGTGGCGGTTTATAAAAGTAAAGGAGAAACCCTGTGTTAGGATGAGGTGTTGAATTTTAATTGGGCACGTTAATTAGATGAGCAAAAGGGGGCTTTTGATTGCTGGATTTCATACTTTGATAGCTGGACCTTGGTGGGAGTAGTCATCATGAGGAGGAAGTGGCCAAGTAAGGGAATAGGCCCCGGCGGCTAGCTTCTGGAATGTAATCTAATAGTTTTTTAGCAAGGTAGAGGGTGTGGGGGAGAAGGGCAAGGCCTGCTGGAGCCATGCTCACCATGCTTGAGCTGGCCAGAGTCCCTTCCGTGGCCCAAGCCTGTAATCCCAGCACTTGAGAGGCTGAGTCAGAAGGGGTGACTCTCCTGGGCTTTGTAGGAGTTTCAGGCCAGCTTAAGCTGTAGAAATCCTGTCTCAAAAAAGACAGGCTGTTTTCTGCCTGCCTTTGGTCTTTTGGTACCTTGAAAAGCAGTGGAGACACTTGTGGTATTGTGTTCACCAAAATATTGTGTACCTTAATAAACTTACCTGGGGTCAGAGAACAGACAAGCCACTAGTTAGTCAGTGATAGCACACGCCTTTAATCCTAGCATTCCAGAGATAGAAATCCCTCTGGATCTCTGTGAGTTCAAGGCCACATTGGAAATAGCCAAGCATGGTGACACACACCTTTAATCCCAGAAAGCCAGCCTTTAATCCCAGGGTGTGGTGGTAGAAAGTAGAAAGATATATAAGGCGTGAGGACCAGAAACTAGGGGCATTTGGCTGGTTAAGCATTTGGCTGGTTAAGCATCCAGGCTTTGGAGCAACACAGTTCAGCTGAGATTCATTCTGGATGAGGACTCAGAGGCTTCCAGTCTGAGGAAACAGGACCAGCTGAGGAACTGGTGAGGTGAGATAGCTATGGCTTGTTCTGTCTCTCTGATCTACCAGCATTGACCCCAATAACTGGCCTTGGATTTGCTTTTATTAATAAGAACTTTTAAGATTCCTGCTAAAGACACTGGCCCCAGAAGATGAGTTTAATCCAGCTGGTGTGGGGGGGGGGGGGAGAGGGAGGGGTGGGAGGAAACACATTTGATCGTCTTCTTTTCCCAAAGTACGGTTAAAGGCTAACTTCTGGTTCTCTCTTTTGACTTATATTCCTTACAAAACTTTGTCAAATGCAGGTTTATATCTGACTTGTCCATAGCTGGCCAGCAGTGAGGCATTTAGAGGACACGTTCAGGTTACATGTGAAACAAAGTCTGTGTGTGTGTGTGTGTGTGTGTGTGTGTGTGTGTGTGTGTGTGTGTGTGTAAATAAGATTAGGGGCTCCTAAGATGGCTTAGTGGGTTAAGGTGCTTACTGTCAAGTGGGACTATCTGTAGCAGATCTCTAGGTACTGTGTGATGGAAGGAAAGAGCCAGCTTCTGGAGCTTGTCCTCTGACTTCCACATGCACACTGTGGTGCTTGTGTGTGTGTGTGTGTGCGTGTGGGTGGACACACACACACACACACACACACACAAAGTATAAAATATATTAGAAAGTAATTGCATTGTTAGAAATATGATTAGTCTTTTAAAACTGAAACTAATTAAAGTACATGCCGAGGGGTGAGGAGCAGATGTCCATCCCACAGTCTATGGAGGAGGTTGTGGACTCAGTTAATGGTAAGATTCGGTCAGATCTATATGCAGGTGGCTGGTGGCACAGAGGGCAGGTATGGCTGTGGCAGGCACCCAGAGATGTCTGGAGTTGGAGGATCCACAGGATTGAGGAAGGAAGGAAGTTCAGAGTTTTTAGGAATCTTGCTTGGATCACTGTGTAACCCTTTACAGAGTTGGGTTTTTAGGTCTTGTAAGAAGTCCCTGTATTTACTTTCGGTGTGGATTCTATTAGTGGTGTTTCATAAGTTAGGAAAACAGCCCTTAGTGTGATCCCAACCCTTCCCACCAGTTAGTTCAGGGGACATTGCACACCAGGTAGGTATGTGTAAGATTGTAAGAGTTATTCAGAAGGTGTGAGGGGCCTGCCCACACTTTTTTCCCCAGGGTATTCTTGAGCAGGGAGAAATGAGGAATTTGTAGATAGAAATATAGAGGGGAGAGACAGTTAGAAACATAGGACAGCCTCGGGAGGGCCTGGGTCAAAACCCAGCAGCCCCTTCTGTCTCTGCTAAAGGGCTTTTAAAGGAATGCCAAGGGGTGGAGCAAAAGACCTCCCCCCAGCACAGCCAAGTGCAGACCATCTCAGACACCTGGTGACCATGTACATGGTCAAGCCATCCCCTAATGCAGCCTTGCTGTGTAAAGCAAGCTCAGATCTCACTGGGAAGTTTTTGTGGGCTCCCACAGCACTGTGGCCGGGTGGTGACTGCGATTGTTCCATCTTTTTGGTTTTGAGATAGGAGCTCATCCTTGATGACTGGTCTTGGGCTTGGCCTCCTCCTGCCTCAACCTCTTCACTTGCTGGGATCACAGACTTTTGCTACCCAGCCAAGTTTACATTTCAAAACACTCTTCATGAAATCTGGTTTAATTGGTTTTTGTTGTTTATGTTGTTGCTACCTTATCTGAAAATCATTTGCTAAATCTAAGGCTATGGGAATTTACTCCTTTTTTTTTTTTTAAAAAAAATAGGAAATTAAAATTTTCTTTCTTTTTTTTTTCTTTTTTCAAGACAGAGTTTCTCTGTGTAGTTTTGCACCTTTCCTGGAACTCACTTTGTAGTCCAGGCTGGCCTCAAACTCACAGAGATCCGCCTGACTCTGCCTCCCAAGTGCTGGGATTAAAGGCGTGCGCCACCACTGCCCGGCTTAAAATTTTAATACACTGGGCAACCTACCACTGAACAACATCCCTGGACTTTTTAAGTAGATTTTTCTTTGTTGTTTTGTTTTTCGAGACAGGGTCTCCCTCTGTAGTCCTGGCTGTCCTGGAACTCACTTTGTGGACCAGGCTGCCTCCCCAGTGTTGGGATTAAAGGTGTGCACCACTTCACCCTGTCTTCCTGAGACTCTTAAATGCTAGGATTATAGGTGTGCCACCACACTCAGCTCAGAAAGTCAAAGAAAGATCTGGGATTAGTGAGTGCATCCATCTGCAGATGGGCAGCTGTTTATCTTGATGTTTTCTCATCCACAGACACAGGATATTTTCAATTTATTTAGATTGCCTTTAGTTTTCTTTTTTGTGGGGGCAAGGAAAGGCTGTTGCAACAGCGTCTCATGTAGCTGAGGCTGACTTTGAACTCTGGGTCCTCCTACATCATCTTCCAAATGTTGAGATTCCTTTACTTTTTACAGGGTTTTGTCTGTTAGTTCTTGGATGAAAGAAATAAATAAAAAGGAAAGGACATGACTGCTCCTAGGTATGGTGGAAGAGAAAGTTTATCATAGTTACATGGGAGAACATAGGTTGAGGCAGGCACAGGGACGTCTGGGTGAGTCCAGAGTAGACATGACCACACTGAGCGGGGCTATGTAGCAGGCTTTCTTGAACTGCCAGCCCCCAAACCATGACATGGAGACTTATTATTAATTAGGAATGCACAGCCTTAGCTTAGGCTTGTTTCTAGCCAGCTTTTTAACTTAAACTATTTCTGCTAATCTATATGCTGCCCTAGGCTTGTTTACCTCGCCTACATACTGTCCATCCTGCTTTCCTGCTTTCTCTGTCTGTCTGTCTGGCCCCGGGCTGGCTGGCTCCCCTTTTCTCTCTGCCCACCAGCCCTGCCTATCCTTCCTCTGCCTCGCTATTGGCCGTTCAGCTTTCTATTAGACCAATCAGGTGCCTTAGGCAGGCAAGGTGAGACAGCAACACATCTTTACACAGTTAAACAATTATTCTGTAACACAAACAAACACACATATCTTTACATAGTTAAACAATTATTCTGCAGTTAAACAAACAAATGCAATGTATCTTTACATAGTTAGATATTCTGTTCCATGAGAAGGCTCTGTGGGGAGAGGAGGAGGAGAAGGGAGAGGAGGGAGGGGGACCAAGTGCAGCAGCCAGAAGGCCAAAGGTACAAAAGGGGCAGGTAACCAAACCATCTGGATTCTTTAGGGAAGAGCCCCTGGGGGAAGGGCAGCCCAGCCCCTGGGCTGAAAAGTTCAGGTAGAGGGAGGGTATGTCAGCCATACTCTGTAACAAGTAGGGACTGAGGGATGCTGGGAGAACCTGGAGGCCAGGTCTGCTGTGATAGGTTAGATAGGCACCTTTAGTCCTGGCTTTGAAATTTAACAGTTCTGATATTATGTGGCTTTTTTTTTTGGGGGGGGTCTCATGAAATCCACGCTTGTCTAGGACTTGTTATTAATCACTGCCTCTACCTCCCAAGCACTGAGATTGTGAGAGCCTATCTGAAAACAAAACAAAATGATCCTTTGGCAGGGACTTGTCCTCTAGAGAACCCCAGACGCCCCACCATCAGTTACCCCTTTTTTTATTTACTTGCCTATTTTTGAGTTTATTTTGGCTTACTAGTCCAGGCTAGCTTGGACTGTGCGTCATCCATCTGCCTCAGCCTCCTGAATCACTGTTATAGGCATGCACTACCACATCTGCATTTACCAGCTGTTCTAAAACAGAAATAAACATATGTAGCTCAAGTAGATCATTAACAAAGGGAGCCTTGTTAGCATCAAAGAAGACCCGGGGAAGGTGGAAGCAGTACTTTTTTTTTTTTTTTTTTTTTTTTTTTGTTTTGTTTTGTTTTTTTGAGACAGGGTTCCTCTGTGTAGTTTTGGAGCCTGTCTTGGATCTCACTCTGTAGACTAGGCTGGGCTCGAACTCACAGAGATCGTCTGGCTCTGCCTCCCGAGTGCTGGGATTCAAGGTGTGGGCCACCACTGCCCTGCAGGAAGTAGTACTTTTTGATCTGAGAGGTGAGGGCCGTTTCTGAGCAGGGATACCACGGCTCCCGTTAGAGCATCCTTGCGTCTGCACACCTGCTCTGGTGGCGGCCACCCGTCCCTTCCTCTGCTCTTCCTGTTCTCTTCCTTTCACCCCTCCCCCATATTTGTTAGTTCCCCCACTGTTCGGAATGGTGTCTTGTCTTTTTTTTTTTTTTTTTTTTTTTTAACTAATTTACTTTTATTTTATGTGCCTTGGTGTTTTGACTGCATGTATGTCTGTGTGAAGGTGTCAGATCTTGAAGTTACAGACAGTTGTGAGCTGCCACGGGGGTGCTGGGAATCGAACTGGAGTCCTCTGGAAACCCGCTGAGCCATGTCTCCAGCCCCCAGTGGTGTGTTTCCTACTGTGAGGACGAAAGGGGGTCAGGCCCAACACTCAGCATGCAGTGCACACAGTTCCAGAATGTCGTCAGAATAATTGTGAAGTTAATTTTTGTTGTTGTTGTTGTTCCTTAATTTTAAACCCCAGTTTTGGTCATGGTTGGCACCATAAATTTAACTTCTAGCACATATGGTAGAGATTTGAACATGAGTGGTTTTGTTGATTTTCATTCACACAACCTGTAAAAGTGTGTGGTGGTTTAAACAAAAATGGCCCCCACAGGCTCATATATTTGATTGTTTGGTTCCAAGTCAGTGGGCTGTTTAGGGACGATGGGGAAGTGTGGCTTTGTGGGAGGAGGAGTGTCATTGGGGGTGGGCTGTGAGGTTTCAAGAACCCACACCAGGTCCCGTCTTGCTCCTGTGTCCCCTTGCTGAGAGGATGTAAGGTCTTAGGCATTGCTCCAGCCGTCTGTCACCTTGATGCCCTCCACCAAGACGAGTTGTCTGGAACTGTAAGCAAGTCTCCAGCCCCTGCTAGTGTTTTCTTTTCTCTCTCTCTCTCTCTCTCTCTCTCTCTCTCTCTCTCTCTCTCTCTCTCTCTCTCTCTCTCTCTCCCCTCTTTTGTTTTGAGACAGGTTTCCCTGTGTAGCTCTGTTGACCAGGCTGGCCTTGAACTCACGGAGATCCACCCGCCTCTGTCCTGAGCACAGGGATCAAAGGTGTACGCCACCACACCGCCCAGCCTGTGCTTTCTTTATGAATTGCCTTGGTCATGGTGTCTGTCCACAGCAACAGAACAGTGACTCGGACAGAATTGTGGGGTGCTGGCTTACCGCGTGCAGGTCTGTGTGCCTGCCTCAGCCCCAGCGCCCCCCCCAACAGGCAGGCACACAGGCCGAGGGATGACTCAGCACTGGTGTGGTGACAGGCTTGGTTCAGCTCGAAAACCTTTTCTCTACATCTTTCTACAGTTCACCTCTGAGCCCTTTAGCCGGGACATCCTTATCTCTCCAGTTGTCTTTAACCACTTTCCAGCGCAGTTCAGTTCCCTAAGAGCTCCTGAGTGGCGCTCCAGGGTTTCCTGGTTCAGATGCAGGGAGGGAGCGGTCAGTCGTTACCTAAATACGGGGTGGTACCTGAGGCAGCCCAGCCTGTGGGTTGGCCCCTCTGGAGTCCAACACTCATCCTTGATGTTGCAACCCATGCTTAGGGACAGTCACAGAAGTGGTGTTAGGGTAGTGCATGCAGCTCCGGACAGGTGTGGGAGAGTGCCTGCCCTGCCACAGTGCCCAGGGCAGTGCCCAGGGCAGAGCCAGCAGGTGAGTAAACGCCTCAGAAAACTATGTAATATCTAGTGTCCTCGAGCATGAACCTAAGAGGACCACGGAATTTTAAAACTAAATTAGAAAAGCAGCTGAGCATTTTATGGGGAAGCAGAGCACAGAAAAGTGAAGCTGACTTCATTCGTGTGTGTGTGTGTGTGTGTGTGTGTGTGTGTGTGTGTGTGTGTGTGTGTGTATACAATTGGCCAGCCTCATTAGATATTATTTATTTATTTATTTATTTATTTTGGTGGTGGTGGTTCATTCTGTAGCCTGGGCTGGCCTAGAACTCTGTGTAAACCAGGCTGGCCTTGAGAGATCCACTTACCTCTGATTCCTGGGTACCTTTTTTGTTTTGTTTTGTTTTGTTTTGTTTTGTTTTGGAGACAGGGTTTCTCTGTGTAGCCCTGGCTGTCCTGGAACTCACTCTGTAGAACTCGGAGACCTGCCTGGCTACCACTGCCCAGCCTGAATTTACCATTTTAAAAGTAACAAATACGTGGCTGGGGATGTGCCTCAGTTGGTAGAATGCTGGCCTAGTCCACACAAAGCTCCCAAGCTCCATCTCCAGGATACTTGCAGCCTGGGAACCCAGGAGGCTGAGGCGGTATGCTGTGAGTTCATGGCTAGCCTAGGTGATGGGCGAGACCTTGTCTTAAGCAAAACAAGAAGCCAGGCATGTCTCAACAAAAGTAACAAATTCATCTTCATCTTCTGGGAAAAAAATGCAGAAAAGAAAGAAATTTAGAATAGTCGTAATTCCACTACCCAGAAGTGACCATCCCTTATTTGGTCACATAAGATCCATTTTTAAGTAAATAAGTAAAGAAACAAACATATACCCTGCAGAAGTCATTAATAGCATGGCCTGGTTAGTCCAAACATTCTCTGTTTTATATTCTCATATTTTCTTCCTACCTTTTTTTTTTGTGTGTGGTAATAGTGGTTGAGCCTACAGCCTTTCATTCATGTTAGGCAGATGCTATGCCACTGGCCTACATCTTTAGTGTGTGTGTGTGTGTGTGTGTGTGTGTGTGTGTGTGTGTGTGTGTTGATCATGGGGTTACTTGAGGGAGTTGGTTCTCTTACCATGTCAATTCAGGGGGATTGAGTTTAGGTTGTCATACTTGGCAATGAGCACCTTTAATCTGTTAAGACATCTTTCTCACCCCTGTATTTATTTTTAATTTTAAAAGATTTATTTATTTTGTTTTATGTGTATGAATGTTTTGCCTGTGTGCATGTGTGTGCACCGTGTGCATGTCTTGAGCACACAGGCCAAAAGAGGGCATTGGATTCACTGGAACAGAGTTATAGATGATTGTGAGCCACCATGTGGGTGCTGGGAATGGAGCCATCACTGAGCCATTTTTCCAGCCCCAGTTTGTTTCTGAGGCAAGGGCTTACCGTGTATCCTTTGTTGGCCTAGAACTTGCTATGTGGACCAGGCTGGCCTCAACTCAGAGATCTGGCTGCCTCTGCCTTCTCAGTGCTGGCATAAAGGCGTGCGCCACCAGGCCTGGCTGTTTATTGTTCTGAGATACAGTCTCACACTGTAACACAGGCTGGCTTGAGCTTGCCTCGCTCTTCCTGCCATGGCTTCCCCACAGCTGGGATGAGCCCTTGAAGGCAAAGCACATTGGGGATGTCTGCCGGTGTGCAAATAAATACTCTGCACAAACTGCATTGAGCTGTTTGGGTTGAATTTTCTGAGTTAAGGAATATAAACAATTTACAAATACGTTTGAAATATAAGGTTGAATTGTCTTTTTAGAATTTTTTTTAAGACATGGTCTCATTCTGTAGTTCAGACGGTCCCTGAACTCATGATCCTCCTGTCTCAGACTTCTAAGTGTTGGGTTAACATACATCACCATGCCCAGCTTGGGTCTCACTATTTTTCATGGTGTTGACATAGCTCATATTCCTACTGATGTTGTTTAATCTCCATTTCTAATGATCCCTCTCAGTAGTGGATATTATCATCCAGTCTTTACTTTTATTCTCTTAAAATTGTTTTCTGTGTGTGAATTTTTGCCTGCATGTATGTCTGTGTACCACGTGTGTGTCTGGTGCCTGAAGAAACCAGAAGAGGGTGTCAGATCTCACGGGACTGGTGTTACAGGTGGTCGTGAGCCACCAGGTGTGAGCTGGGAATCAGACCTGGATTGGCTGGAAGAGCAGCCAGTGCTCTTACCCTCTGAGCTGACTCTCCAGCCCCGAATCTTGAGTTTTAAAGGGACAGCTGTGGTATCTGGTGTCTTTGAGCTTCTGTTAATAGAAAAGATTAAGTATTTAAATGTACTTTAGAGCTTTAAAAAATTCTAAGTCTTGATTGTGAGAGGAAACGTGTAACATGAAACTCACCATTTGACCCATTTAATACACAGCTCAGTCATGTGTAGTACGTGCATGTCACGTGCCACACTTTCTAGCTCTTTTAGTGTCTGGCAGAACTGAAACTGTCCACTGAACAAGAAGAAGGTGCCATTTCCTCCTTGCTCCCTAGCCTCTGCCTACTTCCTGTATGATCTGACTGGCTTGAAAGCCTCACAGGAGGGTGTGGGTGGCAGTACCTCAGCTGGAGAAGTCCTTGCCATGCAAACCTGGGGACCAGAGTTTGGGTCCCCCCACCCCTGTAAGAAGCCTGATGTGGTGACGTGTGTTTGTAACTCACTGCAGGGTGGGTGCAGACACAAGAGCATCCTTGGAGCTTACAGCCTCGTCAGTCTCCCTAATTGGTGAGCACTGGGTTCAGGGAGGGGCTCTGTCCCTAAAAATATGATAGAGGAATTGAGAAAGACACTTGACAATACATTTACTACACACACAACCTCATGTAAGTGGAATCATGAAGGATTTGTCTTTTGTGACCAAGTTTTTCATTTAGCCTAATATCTGTAAAGTCCATCTGTATCAGTGGTTCTCAACCTTCCTAAGACTGTGACCCTTTAATACAGTTCCTCATGGTGTGGTGACCCCTAACCCTAAAATGATTTTCATTGGTACTTCATAGCTGTAATTTTGCTACTGCTATGAATTGGAATGTAAATATCTGTTTTTTCTGATGGTCTTAGGCACCCCTGTGAAAGGGTTGTTCACCCCCAAAGGGGTCGTGATTCACAGGTTGAGAACCACTGATCTACATGGTAGCATGTATTAATTACTTCCTTTTAAGGCTGGACACTGTTGTATGCACATGCCACATTTTGTTTATTGTTTCATCCATCTATGGACACTTGAACTGCTTCTCCATCTTAGCCTTGTGAATAACTCTGCTGTGGACATGTGTATGAATCTCTCTTTGAGATCCTACTTTCAGTTTATAGATATAAACTGCTCTTCTAGAGGACCCAGGTTCAATTCCCAGAACCCACATCATGGATACAACCATCTGTAACTGCAGTTCCACAGGTTCTGACACCCCTTTTGACCTCTGAGGGTAGTAGGCAGGCATGCGGTGCACAGACATACATGCAGACAAAACACCCATATGCATGAAATAAAATAATAAAAAATAAAATATATACTCAGAAGTGGAATTACTGTATGTGGGAATTCTATTTTCAAAATTATTATTATTATTATTATTATTATTATTATTATTATTATTAAATTTTTTGAGACAGGGTTTCTCTGTGTAGCCTTTGCTGTCCTGGAACTCAGTCTGTAGACCAGGCTGGCCTCAAACTCACAGAGATCCGCCTGCCTCTGCTTCCTGAGGGCTGGGATTAAAGGCGTGTACCACCACTGCCTGACTTGATGATGAGGATGATGATGATGGTGATGAAGAATCAGGGAGTATATTATTTAAAGACTAGATGAGGGATGGGGACATAGCTCAGTTAGTGGAACACCTTCCTAGCATGTGTAGGATCCTGAGTTTGATTCCTTATCTCTCACACACAAATATGACCAGCTGTTGACCTCTTGGGGGCTGAGCAGAGCAGACTGGCTTTGTAGCAGAGGCTGGCAAACTCGGGCAAAGGGCTGAGGAAAGAAACACGTTGCAAGAGATAGGAACAAGGAACAAGTGGACTAATTACTTCCTGGTCAGGTTCAAACAGATTGGCCCTGCTCATCCTGCCACGCTATGGAAAGAGCCTTGTGACTCATTGGCACGAATTTCAAAGTTCGTCCATTACTTGGCACCTGACAGGAGACTGCATTCTGGTGTGACCAGTCTGTTGAGCCTAGTGTGAGACTTGGGCCAAATCAAAGGCTTTCTGTTATTTTATACCGTTTGGGTGTTAGTTTTACAGGTTGATGGCTGAAAACCTTTGCTCGCCTCCTTACAGAAAGTCCTTGGTAGACTTGCAAGAGCATTTCAGGAACTGATCTGTTGGTCTTTTGTCACGTATGTTACAAATAATTTTTGTTATTTGACGTGTCTATTTTAAATTTTTGTAAATGTATTTTGACTCGTGTGTATGTGCATCAGTGTGTGCAGAAGCTGCAAGAGCGTAGCTAATCCTTGGCATTGTAGTCACAGGGGCTTGTGAGCTACTAGACGTGGGTGCAGGGAACTGAAGCCGGGCAGCAAGTGCTCCTCCTGTCTTTTTTTCCCCCCTGAGACAGACCACAGATTTAAATTCTCATGGGCTTAGATCAATGACTGGTGTCCGATCTTCTATTGATTTTGTATTTTTGTAGGCTGTCCTCCACTAACTTTGGTACTAGGACCTGTGGTCTGTGTTGTAGCATTGCTTACAGTCAAGGTCAAGGGTTTGTTGGAGGATTCCCATTTATATTCTCCCTTCCTACCCTCCTTCCTCCTACCCCATCTTCTCTGCCCACCCCCCAAGGGATTTACCTGTGTCCGCCTTCTCAGAGCTGCGATGGCAAAGGCATGCCGTCATATCTGGGTGCTAGGATCAAACTGAGGACCTCCTGCTTGGATAGCAAGCGCTGTACTGACTGAGCTATCCCACTCATTTCTCTTAAATCATCCAACAAAAGAGAGAAAACGTGTCTCCTTATCAATAAAACCCACTAATTTCTCCCTCAGGTGTGAATCCACCCATACTTGGTGCGTGGGTGAGGAAAGTTCTCCCTGGGGGATGTCCTCACCCCTGACCCATTTGTCTATCATATCACCATAGAGCCAGCTTTAGGCACTGGAGTTGGGAAACAGAGGGGTCGGAATTGAAGCGATTCTTGTGCACGTTCCTTCACTTAAAGACCTTGGGCAAAGTCCTCAGCTGCGTGCAGTGAGCATGCTCAGGTCTCCCCCACACTTCTGCTCTGTTGGAGAAACGCAGTAGATCAGGAGACATCACACACGTATATATGAAGCTACGTTATGTATTATAAAATACGTAAGACACATATAAGATTGACTGTAATAACCATTTGTAGATACACACGTGGTTTGGGATTCCTTCGCTCATAGACAATGTACAAACAATCTCCAGTATTCTTCAACTTGTGAACCGAAGCCGCCAGTGAACACCGCCACCCCGCTGCCTGCCACCTCCAGAAGCCGCCATTTTGCTTCTGTCTGTGACAACTGTAGGCATTTCCCGCGTGCCTGGGTTTCTGTGACGGTCCCCTTTTCCCTTGACATCACGGCCTCCAGGTTCGTCTGTGGGGTGTGTCCCTCCATTCTTGTCCCAGGGTCCCCTGCCCTGTCCTTTTCAAGTCACCCCCATGTTGTAATTGTGTAGTTACCTCACGGACTGAGCCTGCTTTGTTCTGCTTGTGTCTAGGTCAGCGCAGGGCATATAGTAGGAACTCGGTCCGTTCTCATCGAACGAGAGCTTGGACAAATGCACGAGTCCCCTCATTCCCAGATGTACCCCCAGGTCGTCTTTCTAGTTCATTCCACACAGGTCTCTGCTGTACTAGGATCCCGTATTACCACGCACTTGGTCCTTCAAACCACGGAAATGTATCCTTACACAGTTCTGGAGGCTGGAAGTCCGAAGCCCAAGTCTTAGCAGGATGCTCCTCCCTCTAGAAGCTTAGTAAATGATCCTTGCTCCTTCCCTCTGGGTCTCTCTGTAGCTCAGGCTGGCCTAGAACTCATGACAATCACAATGCTTCCCTGGAACTAAGGCATGAGCCAGACCATCTGGCCCTCTGCTTTCTTTCTCTTATGAGGATGCTTGTCACTAGGTATGGCGGTGACACTTTTACATCCAGCACTTGGATAGTAGAGGCAGGAGGACTAGGACCAGCTACACAGTGAATCTCAGGCCCACCTGGGATATATGAGACCCTACTCCCAACTCAAAAAGGAGTCCTGTCATTAGATTTAGGATCCACTTCATTAAGCTAGAATGACTCTATCTGTGCATTCCTTTTTTTTTTTTTTTTTGTTTTTTTTTCAAGACAGGGTTTCTCTGTGTAGCTTTGCGCCTTTCCTGGAACTCACTTGGTAGCCCAGGCTGGCCTCGAACTCACAGAGATCCGCTTGCCTCTGCCTCCCAAGTGCTGGGATTAAAGGCGTGCGCCGCCGCCGCCGCCGCCGCCGCCGCCGCTGCCACCCAGCTTATCTGTGCATTCTTAACTGTTTATTTTCCAAATAAAGTCACGTTCATGGTTGACTTTTTGGTAGCCACAGTTCAACTCTACCCTCTGAGGATTCTGCCCCTCTTGACTGCACAGCACACATTTTAGTTATCTGTTTTCACAGGGCTGGAGGGGAGAGAATGGGGAGTTGTGAATCAAAGTTTCAGTTTCACAGGTCGAAGAGTCTGGGGAACATGGGGGCACTCTGGAGTGGAAGTTTGTCCTTAGTATTGATGGTACCTTATTTTTCAGGTTGATCGTGTCCTGAGTTGAAGATGTTTCCTGAACAGCAGAAAGAGGTGAGACACTCCCTGTTCATTTATGCAGAGACTGGGTTGAAAACATGAAAAGAAATATCCCACGGATTTTGGCTGATCACAGATCAGTCCAGGTAGTGACTAAAAGCTGGTGACGTCTTGGAAGGGGCCGAAGGAAGAGGGACACCCCCTGTCCCCACTGTAGACACGTCCGTGGCATCCCTTTCTAGTTCTGGGACTTAGCTGGAGTGCACTTTGCCAGTCATGCGCCTGTCTACACACTGCCTCCCAGACCCAGAATGCTCCCCGGTTCTACCCCCCCCACCCTTCCCCTGAGCATCTCTTCCCTCCGCTTGCTTGGTTTTCTGCTCTACTAACTCCTCCCTGGGTACTCCCAGCAAAGTGTCGCCTGCCCTTAGTTCCAGTCAGGGCTGTTTGTTGTCTTTAGAGCTTTGTTTGTTGTTTTGTTTTTGTTTGTTTGTTGTTTTCCCGCACAACTCAAGCGAGACTATCTTTTCTTGACTTCATCCTGGACTTCAGGCCTCCAAAGCCCAGTTTCCTGGGCTTCCATCTGGGGTAGAGCTAACTCAGCTGTCTTTTGCTACCCAGGGGGATTGGTTCTATGTAGGAAAGTATCCACCCCAGAGGATGCCATTGACTCAGGATGCTCAAGCCCTTTGTATAAAATGGTGCAGTATTTGCATATATCCTGCCCAATCTTTCCAAGTATTTATGTTCTTTCCCTTTCTTTCTTTCTTTCTTTCTTTCTTTCTTTCTTTCTTTCTTTCTTTCTTTCTTTCTTTCTTTCTTTCTTTCTTTCCTTTCTTCCTTCCTCCCTCCCTCCCTCCCTCCCTCCCTCTCTTTCTCTTCCTTCCTTCCTTCCTTCCTTCCTTCCTTCCTTCCTTCCTTCCTTCCTTCCTTCCTTCCTTCCTTCCTTCCTTCCTTCCTTCCTTCCTTCCTTCCTTCTTTCTTTCTTTCTTTCTTTCTTTCTTTCTTTCTTTCTTTCTTTCTTGTCTTTTAAGGCAAGGGTACCAGGCTGGCTTTGAACTCACTATGCAGCCAAGACTGGGCTTGATTCTCTGATCCTTCTGTTCTACCTCCCCAGGGCTAGGATTACAGGTGTGTGTCACCATGTCCAGTCTCCCACATACTTTAAATCATCTCTAGAAGACATACAATGCCAAGTGCAGTTAAATGCTGTGGTAATAGTTACATCATTTAGGGGAGAATGACAAGGGAAAAAGTTGTGTATATCTACGACAGATGCACTATGTAGCCCAAGATGGCCCAGAACTGGGTATGAGCCATCCTCACACTCAGCTTCTTTCCAATTGTGTGTGCACACTGGTACATGTGTGTGGGTACATGCCAGAGGTCAACCTTGGGTGTTGCTCCTCAGATGGCTGCCCAACTTGTATGTTGAGACTCAGCCACTCACTGGGACTTGGGGCCTATCATTTAGGTTAGATTGGCTGGCCACTGAGCCCCAGCAATCCCCCTGTGTCCACCTACTCAGCACTGGGATTACAAATGTATGCCACTGTGACCTGATTTTTATGTGGATTCTGGGGATCGAACCCGGGTCCTACGCTTGCCTGGCAAACACTTTATAGACTGAGCTGTCTTCCCAGGCTCTGTTATCAACTATGTTTGACATGTCATTGGTTGACTCTTTGAATGCAGAACCCATGGTGTGGAAGTCAGAGTCTATGTAGTTTTAATTTCTTCTGAAAGTGGTACAACAGTCCATGATGGTCAGGTAGTTAGGTTGGCCAGGAGCCAAACCATACTCAGGCAGGATATCACAGGTCTAGAGACAACCTGCAGCTTCAGAGGGTCCTGTCCTCTCTTTGGGTGGGGTGAATTCCTTACTACACCTGCCTTAGTCTGATGTCACTGGCTGAGCTGTGCCCACCATGAGCACGGCTCCAAAGTCACATTTAAAAATGTTCTTTCTGTATGTGTGTGTGTGTGTGTGTGTGTGTGTGTGTGTTCACCTATGAAAGCAGCAAGAACCTTTTTTTTTTTTTAGTTTTATGTAGTTCAGTTTGATCTTGACTTTGATATATAGCTGATGCGTCCACCTCCCGAGTGTTGGGTTTGCAAATGTAGTTTGTGTCTTGCTAGGGATCAAACCAGGGTTTTTTTTTTTTTTTAAGATTTATTTATTTATTATGTATACAGGAGAGGGCACCAGATCTCATTACAGATGGTTGTGAGCCACCATGTGGGTGCTGGGAATTGAACTCAGGACCTCTGGAAGAGCAGTCAGTGCTCTTAACCTCTGAGCCATCTCTCCAGCCTCCCGAACCAGGGTTTTATATATGGCTGGCAAGCACTCTCCTGACTGAGTTATGTCCTAGTTGTAAGGAGCTGGTGGCTGTTGGTTGGTTCGGTCATTCTTATTTATTTGTTTGTTTGTTTGCTTCTTTGAAACAGGGTCTCACTGTAGCCTTGGCTGTCATAGAATTTGCTATGTAAACCAGGCTGGCCTCAGACTCACAAAGATCCCCCTGCCTCTAAACACAGGGACTGAAGGTGTGGCCCACCACTCCTGGCTTCATTCATTCATTCTTGCGTGTGTGTGTTTCTTTAATAAAAAAAAGATTTATTTATTATGTATACAATGTTCTGTCTGCGTGTATGCTTGGACACCAGAAGAGGGCGCCAGATCTTGTTTTAGTTGGTTATGAGCCATCATGTGTTTGCTGGGAACAGAACTAAGGACCTCTGGAAGAGCAGAAGGTGCTCTTAACCTCTGAGCCATCTCTCCAGCCCCCCCCCCCCCCCCCCCGTGTGTGTGTGTGTGTGTGTGTGTGTGTGTGTGTGTGTGTGTGTGTGTGTTTCAGAGTGTGTGTGCAGTGATGCATGATGTGGGGGTCAGGGGTCAACCTCAAGTGTTATTCCTCATGTACCTTCTACCTAATTTTATGAGACAAGGTCTCTCACTTGGCCTGGAACTTGCCAATTAGGATAGACCGGCTGGCTGGTGAACCACAGGGATTCTGTCTCTCCCCGAAATGCTGGGATTACAGGTTTGTGTCACCAAGCCCTAATCTAGGGAGCACACACATGTCCTTCCTTATGCTTGCACAACACCCTGCCAATTGAGGCATCTCCCCCAACCCCAGTCTGTTCAACTCTGTCCCTTTTCTGCGGTCCAGGACCCGAGCTTAGCGAATGGTGACACCCATGTTTAAGGGGAGAACTCTTGTCTCAAGTAACCTAGTCAAGAGAATCCATCATAGATTTGCCTGGAGGTTTGAGTCCAGATCCCATCATAATCAATATTAGCCGTCACACCAACTATATAAAGATAACGTATCAATGATCTTGAGAATGTCCTCTCTGATAAATGACTATGGAACGATTATAGCATTAACAATGTAAAGAATGGCAATTCCTTCAATGGAAAAAACATATTGCAAATAGATGGGGACACAGTGTTCAAAAATTTAGCTTAGTTTTGTTGGTAAGAAATAATTTCAGAGAAGTGAGAGCCAGGGTATACTGTAGTATAACAACTGTAGTATAACATCTGGCCGCTCATCAGCTGTCTGTTTATTCTCCATGTGGCCCAGAGTGCTGGGCACAGCCAGAGTTCCTGCACACGGCTTCTAGGTACCTGCATGCCCAAAGTCTTTCTCCAGGCTTCCTTCCTACTTCTCCCCAACTGCGGGGCACTTCTTGCTCCCTGTTTCCGGCTTATTTTGGTGCCTCGATAGCTCTGTGCAGTCTCGTCCCCTGGGCTGTTCTAATACTGCCCTCCTGCTCCATTGGTTTCCATACATTGTTGAAGGGGGCTGATGCCTTCTCTTCCTTCAGGCCTCAGTTGGGGATCAAAAAGACTTCCGACAGCCTCAGTTAAAGGTGTTTTCATCTCCTTGATTGCCTCAAGAATACTTTACACTCAAGGCCAGCTAGAGGCGCCAAGTCTGTAGGGTGTCTCGACTGGTTGTTGTTTAGTCAGGACCCCCCTGATTGTACACGGAAGGGTCTGATGCAGTTTCACTGATTGTTCTAGAAGCTAGCTAGACCAGTGTTTGTATGAGCGCGTTCCAGTTGGTGCCCATAGATCGTCGACATTACTAATTAATCATGAGATTGGCATGTGGATTAAGACCTACTTGCCATCTTTGTTCAGGGTGCAGATGGCTAGTGGTGACATGCCAGCTCCACAGAGCTGGTGGTGCCAGCCTCGAGGTTTGGTCATTTTTATTATTATTTTTTTTAAGATTTGGGAATTGTAGTCTCTCATGTCGAAGCAGCTTTATTACCATAATAAATCTAGCAAGAGGAGAGAAGGGAGCGAGCCTCTCCCTTGTTAGTTAAATATGTTCCATTTGCACATTGGTTTGAATTCCCAGGAGAGCAGTACCCCAGCTGATGGATTGTCCCTATAAAAAGGCCTTGGCATTGGGCCACTGTAAAATTAAAATGAATTCAGACTCATTCATGCATGCAACTTTAATTTACAATTAAAATATTATGGTTACATATTTTAATAAGAATAATTAGACGGACCCAACTGAATCAACCCTTGTGTTTAATGAGACAGAACCCAGAATTCAAATGGAAAGGCAGGTGGGTGTGACAGGGGACACATTTCAGACAGCATCTTTTGTGGAGTCAGGCATTTTTGCTCTTTTTATATTCTAATGCCCAGGAGGAGCAGTTTGATTTCTCTGTACCACTGAGGACCTTTGCCCCCCCGCCTCAGGAAGCTTGTTTTCTGAAGCGGTGAAGGAGATGCCCCTCTTTGCAGGACACAGACTGTGTCCTGGAGACTCACATCTTGTTCGTGACCCTCGGGCTGCTGTTCCTCCACGAAGGTGCTGGGCTTCTTCCTCAGCTGCTGCTGTAACTGGAACAACCCTCTTAGGGGCTGGGACCTGTCTTTGTGCCTGTGTATCTGTATACACCTGTATGTCCCCCTACTTCCTGGAACATGATAGTGGCGGTCTCCCTTTAGGGCATTGGTTTTCAACCTGTGGATCAAGACCCCACTGGGGTTGACTGTCAGATATCCTGCATATCAGATATTTACACGATGATTCATAACAGTAGCAAAATTACAGTTATGAAGTAGCAATGAAATAATTTTATGGTTGGGGGTCACCACATCATGAGGAACTGTATTAAAGGGTTGCAGCATCTGGAAGGTTGAGACCCACAGCTTTAGAGACTTATACCTTAAAGATAAGGACTTTTCTTTTTTTTTTTTTTTTTTTTTTTTTTTGGTTTTTCGAGACAGGGTTTCTCTGTGTAGCTTTGCGCCTTTCCTGGAGCTCACTTGGTAGCCCAGGCTGGCCTCGAACTCACAGAGATCCGCCTGCCTCTGCCTCCCGAGTGCTGGGATTAAAGGCGTGCGCCACCACCGCCCGGCGAGGACTTTTCTTCTTCAAAGCGTCTGTACTTCGTGTTGGGGAATAACAACGGCTCTCGGGCTACCACCCGATATTGACACCTGAGTGAGTTCTATATTTTTATTCTTTCTTTCTTTCTTTCTTTCTTTCTTTCTTTCTTTCTTTCTTTCTTTCTTTCTTTCTTTCTTTCTTTCCTTCCTTCCTTCCTTCCTTCCTTCCTTCCTTCCTTCCTTCCTTCCTTCCTTCCTTCCTTTCTTCCTTTCTTTCTTTCTTTCTTTCTTTCTTTCTGAGATGGGATCTTATACATAGTCCTGGCTATCCTGGAACTCACTATTTAGACCAGGTTAGCCTTGAACTCAGAGAGATCTACCTGCCTCTGCCTCCAGAGTGCTAGGATTAAAGGTGTGCGCCACCACTCCTGGGTTGAGTGAGTGGTTTTGGCAGGGAATACCCAGGATAGGGCAAGTCTAAGTGTCCCAAGGGAGTTCCATGTACCACCAGGACCCCAGCACTGAGTGTCTTAGTCAGGGTCCCTATTGCTGCTATGAAACACCATGACTGAAAAACACGTTGGGGAGGAAAGGATTTATTTGGCTTACACTTACTTCCACATTGCTGTTCACCACTGAAGGCAGTCAAGACAGGGATGCAAAACAGGGCAGGATCCTAGAGGCAGGAGCTGATGCAGAGGCCATGGAAGGGAACTGCTTAATGGCTTGCTCCTTATGGCTTGCTCAGCCCACCTTCTTATAGAACCCAGGACCAGCAGCCCAGGGATGGCAGCACCCCCCATGGTCTAGGCCCTCCCTCATTGACCACTCATTGAGAAAATGCCCCACAGATGCATCCATCTCATGGAGGCCTTTCCTCAGCTGAGACCCCCTTCCTCTGATGACTCTAGCTTGTGTCAAGTTGACACACAAAACCAGCCAGTCCACTGAGGGAGGGAAGGGTGCTACAGAGATGGGAAGGACCTGCTGCCATTTTGGATGAACAACCTTCGTGAATGGATGAATAGTGTTAATATGTTCAAGCACACTTACCAGTGGAGACATCTGGGACTTGCTTTAGGAAAGGGTGGTAAGTTTCTGTTTAAATTTTGAGGCAAGGCCTCACCATGTAGGCCAGGCTAGCCCTGCCCTCACTGTTTAGCCTAGGGAGGCCTCAGATGCCTGGTGATTGATCCTCTACCTGGGCCTCCCAAGTGCTGAGAATTAGCAGGTGCACAGCAGGATTCCCAGCCTGGCATTCTCTTTTTGCTTGTGTTTTTGTAGTGCCAGGACTGGAGAACATGTAGCACTCTACCACTGAGCCAGACCCTGCAGCCTGAAAACCCGGGGCTGTAGCTTTTGATACTGGGCGACTGGTTGGAAACTAAGGTTTAAATGAACGGATATCACTGAAAAACAGAGACTAGTGCCTGTGTCCCGTGATCCCGAGCCCTTTAGTACGCTCTTGAATTTAAGGTCTGCTCTCTTCTCTCTTCCTTTCATATTCCCTCCCTCTCTCCTCTTATTCTCAGCCACTGGCATTCTTCCCAGTTACTGAGTCTTCCCACTGAAGAACAGTACACTTCCTATGGCTGGAGAGACGGCTCAGTGGTTAAGAGCACCGACTGCTCTTCCAGAGGACCTGGGTTCAATTCCCAGCATCCACATGGCGGCTCACAACTGTCTAACCCCAATCATAGGGGATCTAATGCCCTGTGCTGGTCTCCTGTCTATACCATGCGTGTATGTGGGGCACAGACATACATTCCGCCAAACATAAATAAATAAAATAAAGAAATGACAGTACAGTTTCAGTAAGAAGAGAAAAGCAGCCTGGAATATTACTCCTTGCCCACACTGCAGGTTCCCACGGTGTTGGTATTCTGGGCCCATTTGTGTGACAGTCACCTGAGGCTCTTCCATTCTGTCCTCCTCCCGAAGAAAGGTTTTATTTCCATCTCCCAGATTTTAAAAGGTTTGTTCGATGTAGAATATAAGCTCCAAGGGAAGATAGAAGCTTGGACTCTTTCCCGCCCTTTCCTGCACACTTGTGTGTGTGTGCATTTTTAGAAACCGAGATCATATAGAATTTATAGTTTAACATCTCTCTCCTCCAGGCCGGCATTCTAATACATTTTAAGAACTACTTTGCCAGCTCCAACTGATTTAGGAGTGATTAGAAAACAATCAGCACAAATTTATCTTCACATGTATTAACAGATAAGAAACAGTACATTTATGATGGAAAGACCTGTGAGTCACTGTCTCAGCCAGGTGATCAAAGTAAACAGCAGTGAAGAATCCCAGTGACCGCAGGTGCCTTGGATGTGATGAAAGATGGACCTGTATCTCCATGGTTTTCCTTCCAAACACCCAGAACCCCAGTCTGGTCCCGAGACAAGCACTGATAACTGAGCAATGTCTACCAAAGACCCAACAAGTTCTCAGAACCATCAAAGTCATCAAAAACAAGGGACATCTATGCAAGTGCCACAGGCCAAAAGGAGCCTAAGGAGACAGTGACCAAGCATGGCATCCTGGGTGGGAGCAACAGTCGAGGAGAGCCCGCATTGATCCACCAGCAGATAATCCCACACAGTGGAGGGGAACACTCCGGCGGCGGCGGCGGCGGCGGCGGCGGCGGCGGCACACTGCTGCTCAGGGAACCACCAGAGTCCAGGCTTTGGACAAGAGGCACATCCGAGTTATAAACGCAGCCCGGCCTTGCTGGTCATCTGACTTTTGGGCCAGTTGCTTAAGCTTCTCCTATCTGTGGAGTTGGGGTAATATTACCCAGCTGTTAGGGAAGAGGAGACAAGACAGACAGATAAGGCTGAACCTGGGGCAGGGGTCAGGGAGAAAAGGGCCATGGAAATCAGAGAGTACCCAGTGATTGGATTTTCACAGACCTCATGGCCTGTTTTCTCACGGAGTGCGGGAAGGATCAGTTACTTTAAATTTTTAATTCTGTTCCTCCTGGCGTTTCCTTTCATAGCAGATACAGTCATTAGGCCCAAGAAGTCGTTAAAGTGTTTAATAAGGTTATTAAATTGACTAACAGCAGCTTTGGAAGCCATTTCCATAGGAAATCCATGTGATTCCAGGTATGGGACAGAGGGCTGTCCTCTGTGGCTGACAGCCTGTCAGCATCCCCGTGAAGGATGGTGGGCAGGTCGTGAGGGATGCGTCTAATTAAGAGATTATAGGTGAACCTCGACTGTCTGGGCATGCTGTTCGTAGCTGGAAGTGGGTTGAAACTTCACTAATTCCTACTAATTGCGGGGTGGGGGAGGAGAGGCCCATCTGAATTACGGAATATTTTAAAATAAATGCGCTTTTATTACAGTCAAGTACATATTTTAATTCCAACTAGGCTAGCAAATTGTTGCCCGGCACATGTCTTAGGGGACGAAGTTACTGAGGGCATCAGGATGATTTTCAATTATTTCTATGTAAATAGGCATTTCTGAAGTTCTTTAGGGTGCTGGAAGACAGTTTGTTCTCATAGATCTTAAGCATCACTCTAGTCACCTTCTGCTGTTAATTGGCACACCCTTGGAGGATGGGATTGGTAAATTAAGATAAACTTGAGGCCATCTCTGAAATCCCTTACCAAATGATGAGTGGCGTCCAAGAGGCCAGGTGGAAGACGTTTTTATTTCAGTTGATTTAGTTTCCCTCCGAAGGCGATTTGCTCATTCCTGCAGGCGCTTAGGATTGGTTGACTGTCAGTGGGTACGCTGGGGGTGGCCGACGTTCATGTCTTGAAAGCCAGCCCAAGTTGCTCATGGTAGGATCCAGGAGAGGAGGCCCAGGGGTTAGTGCAGTATCGTACTGAGAGCCAGGGAGAACAGTGGTGCCTTGAGGACAGTCAAATACGTCACGGCAGGAAATCTGAGGAGTGCTGACTGGGTTGTTATTTGAAAAATGATTGGATTAGGGAGCAAAAAGAGAGAAAGAAAAAAAAAAGGTGGGGGTAGGAAGCAGAAGAAAGGAAAAGAAAATGGCCTAGCTTTAGTAACGTAGGTAGGAAGACCAGCTTGTTCCTTCCAGGGCATGAAAGAAAGCACACACAGCTGCCGCCCTGGAGCCCCCTGCCCAGCCTTAGGCAGCTGTCACGGAGTCTGCTCTCCTCAGCAACGGCCACCACTTCTGTAACAGCTGGAAAGCTGAGTCTTGTATATCTCTTTAGGCTTGTGTCCTAGGAGGCTCCGTCCTTTGGGGGGGGGGGTGTATCGCAGTGGGGAGGGCGTCGGTACACAGAAGAAGGTTCCTTGGGAGGTTTGTCTGACGGGGTGGACCAGTGTGTGCCGGAGCGGGCAGTCACAAGTCTGGGGCTGGGAACCGACACTGGCTGGGGCGGGTGGGGTGCTGTTTATTGTGTTGAGGGACAGAATGACGTGGGGACCGTGAGCACTTGGTACTCTTGGGACTTCTGATGGATCAGGCTGGAGGTTCGGTACAATGCAAAGATGCTTGCACTGGAATGAACTGCTAGGGATCACCAGCCCGCGGTGCGTGTGCGTGTGCGTGTGCGTAGGGTCACCAGAAATGAGTCTGTCGGGGAACAGCAGCCTGGTATGGCTCACAGAGGCACAGCAACACAGCGGGAAGCAGAGAGGGGATGCAAGCTTACCACCCACAAAAGAACAGTGCTGCCGAGCACCCCAGCTGTTAGGGAGAAAAGGGTCTATTTCATGTACAACCCCAGATCACAATTCATCACGGCAGGAAATTGAGGCAGGAGCTAAAGCGGAAGTCATAGAGGAACTGATCACTGGCTTGTTTCCCTGTCCTTCCTCAGTTGCCTTTTCTAATCATCCTAGGTCCCTCTGCCCAGGGGTGGCATCACCCGCAGTGGGCTGGGCCCTCTTACATCAAGAAAATGTCCCTCAGATATGCCTACAGGCCAGTCTCGGGCAGGTAATTCTGTAATTATTAAATTTCCTCTCTCGTTAGCCCTAGTTTATATCAAGTTGATAAAAACTAGCCAGCAAGAGCATCAGTCAGGCTAAAGACTTTCAGTGTTGAAAGAATAATGTAGAGACGTAGTGTGTCAGTGAATTCTAGGTGCTCATTCAAAATGAAGTCACAGGCAGAGCTCTGTGAGTTCAAGGCCAGCCTGGTCTACAAAGCAAGTTCCAGGACAGCCAGGGCTGTTACACAGAGAAACCTTGTCTCAAAAAACAAACAAAACAACAACAACAAATACATTTCTGTATTCTGGTACGGTTTGGAATATTTACATGCTGGTCTCTAGGCAAAGGTTAGTTTCCAGCCTGCTTGGGAAGAGCGGCTTTCCCATAGCGTTTCACTGTGTCTCCCTTTGCACACATTGTGAAGGACATGTGTGACATGTGCACTTCAACCTTTAGGCCACTTTTTGCTTAAGAATTATACTATTATGGTGTTTGTTACTAAGTTCCTAAATCAATATTTTTTACTTAAAAAAAAAAGTGTGTTGGGTGGAGCTTGAGCCAGGATTTAGAGTTCAAAGCTAGTCTGGGTTACATAATGAGATCCTGACTTGCAAGGAAGGAGGGGCCATTAATGATGATGATGATGATTTGAGACAAATCTCACTATGTAGACCAGGTTAGCCTTGCATTTGAGGTGATCCTGCTACCTCTTCCTCCTGAGTGCTGGGATTATGGGTGTGTATCATCAGGCCTGGATTAGATTTTTTAAAAATTTCTTTTCCCCCCTTTTATTGAAAATCGTTTCTTTTCTCATACAGTATATCCTGTTTATAGTTTCTCCTTCCTCACTCACAAGGCCTGGATTAGATTTTCTTATTTCATAATGCCAGTGTCTGTGGGAAGGCTCCATGCTCTGAGCTGATAAGCCTCCTCTCCCTGTGTGTGATTTGCTTTGTATTTGTTTAGCTTTAATGGAGCATTCCCTGATGTTTCAGTGGTGTTTTGATATTTGATCTATCTAGCAGCTGGAATAGATTGGACAGACATTCTTCCCATTTCCAGAGGCAGAAAGTGACGCTTGGTGAATTAATAATTTTAGGAGGTGGGTGAGTCAGAATTCATTTGTAGTTTTGTGACTAGAAATTCTGTTCAGTGTTGATATGCCAGTAAGTGGTCAATGGCAAAGAAGTAGGGTGAGGAAAACATTGATGTATCGATTTTAGAACCACTTATCGGCTACCATGGTGGATTACTAGTATGCTGTGTGGTTGGCCACATGTGGCATTTGTAGTAACAGTGGGACTTAACAGTTCAGACATGCCAAGATCACACATGCATGCTGTGTTGACACACGTGTCTTCTCTTCCTTCCTGTTCACCAAAGCTGTGGCTTTGGTTTTGAGGTTGAGTCTCACCTTGTAAACCTGACTGGTTTGGAACTCAGTATATGGCCCGTGGGCTTTGAACTCATGGCAGTCCTGCCTCTGCCTCCCGAGTGCTGGGATTGTAGGTATGAGCCACCTTGACCAGCTTCCCCTTTGTTTACGTGGTGTGAAGACCCACCATTTCAATAGCTGCCATGTTTTCCATCTGCTGTGAACGTGTGACATCGAGTGGTTGGAAATAGTTGGCTTCTCTTTGACTCATCTGAGGATGTCTTCCTCTTCCATGGAAAACGGATTCTGCCAACACCCTCTGTGGGAATGTGGCTTCCACGGGACGTGGTGACTCGGAGCCATCCCACAGTCCTTCATTAGACACAGTGCCAAGGACAATGCTACTTTTGCGGGCCAGTAAAACTGTTTTAATTTCTTTTAAAATTAGAAGAGTGAACTTTTAGGTCAAAGAAAGGCTTTGAAACATTAGTATAGTCCTCTTTACACCACCATAGTTAAATATGACTATGTAAATAAGTATGTATGTGTGCAACATATGCATGTACATAATGTGTGTGTGTAACATGTAATGTATGTGTGTATGTATGTATATAAGAAAGGCCCATGAAAGCCAGAATGGAGCCTTGAGTATATGCAGCATTGGGAGCCTTGGACTGGGGTTCGGTCTTCTGCAGACTCTGGTCTTTTCTTCTCTTCCCAACCTATTTATCTGATGAGATTGGATGTGTTCAGGGTGGTACGGCTGTGAACCCTAACCTGTTTGTCCGCCTGCCTTCCCTCCCTTCCCTCCCTCCCTTCCCTCCCTCCCTTTCTTCCCTCCCTCCCTCCCTCCCTCCCTCCCTCCCTCCCTCTCTCCCTCCCTCCCTCCTTCCTTCCATCCTTCCCCCTCCCTCCCTCCCTCCCTCCTTCCTTCCATCCTTCCCCCCTCCCTCCCTCCCTCCCTCCTTCCCTCTCTCCTTCCTTCCCTTCCTGCTGGCTAAGCAAAGAGATTTATTAAGGAAAAGTAGGAAAGAACTCCAGAGAGCAGGAGAGGTTCCACAGAAAACTTGCCCATAACCTATTTAACTTTCTGGTCATTGGATTGCTTGATTGCAAAAACCCCATGCAGGGATGGAGAGATGGCTCCGGGTTAAAAGTGCATATCATTATTACTATATTTTTTTCTTTGTGGTTTTTCAAGACAGGGTTTCTCTGTGTAGTTCTGGCTGTCTCAGAACTCACTCTGTAGATCAGGCTGGTCTTGAATTTAGAGATCTATCTGCCCACCTCTGCCTCTCAAATCCTGGGATTAAAGGCGTATGCCACCCCTGCCTGGTGGTACATACTATTCTTGCCAGAGAGCCTGAGTTCAGTTCCCAAGTTGCTCAAAACTACCTGTAACCCTATCCCGGGGTGTGTGTGTGTGTGTGTGTATGTGTGTGTGTGTGTGTGTGTGTGTCTGATGCCTTCTGGCCTCCCGAGGGCACCTGTACTCTCTTTTACATACCCACTCCCAACACATAATTAAAAATAAAACAAATCTAAAAAAACCCCAAAATACCCCAAACTGCGTCTATGTGAAAAGCACCACAGGAAAGTGAATTTAACACACACAACACAGAATTAATAAATTAACATATTATGTGTATAGCTTTGTTACCTGATTTTCATTCTGTCTCTGAATGATTTTTCTTTTCTTTTCTTTTTTTTTTTTTTTAAAGATTTATTTATTTATTATGTATACAGAAGAGGGCGCCAGATCTCATTACAGATGGTTGTGAGCCACCATGTGGTTGCTGGGAATTGAACTCAGGACCTCTGGAAGAGCAGTCAGCGCTCTTAACCTCTGAGCCATCTCTCCAGCCCCCTGAATGATTTTTAAAATGAGAGACAGAGGCAGGAGAATCATGAGTTCAAGACCAGTCTGGATCACATGATAAGGCTTGTCTCAGGAAGACCAAAGAAGGCAGGATGTGGTAGCTCAGACCAAAATCCCAGCTCTTGAGAGGTTGAGGCAGGAAGATCCCTATGAATTCAAGGCTAGCTTGGGCTACATAGTTCCAGGCCAGCCTGGGCTGAAGCAGGAGACTGTGTCCCAAACCTAACCAAACATCGAAGGAAGGGGGAGAAGTACAGTGAAAACATTTAAAAAATAAGCCTGTTGGGGACATGCACTCACAGTCCCTAGGGCTACCTAATGAGACAGAGTCTGAGATGCAGGATCAGAGGGTGTGCTACCTTCTGAGACAAGACTTGCTGGGCACAGTGTTACTGGCAGGAAACATGGTCTACTTTTCTGCTTTTGAAAAGTATCTTATGGACCGAAGAAAACTTCTTGTTTATTGTCTGAACAGTAGCATGGAGGTCTGTTCAAACCCTGGCCTGCCTTCCTCTTCTGTTTGGATTATTTAAAAAAATTAAAAACCTTTATGTGTTGTCTTAGGCTTTCTATTGCTGTGAAGAGACACAGTGACCACAGCAACTCTTTTTTGTTGTTTTGGTTTTTTTTTCTTTTTTGTGACAGGGTTTCTCTGTGTAACAGCTCTGGCTGTCCTGGAACTCACTCTGTAGTCCAGGCTGGCCTCAAACTCACAGAGTCTTCCTCTGCCTCCTGAGTGCTGGGATTAAAGGCATGCACCAGCCACACTTGGCCCATGGTAACTCTTATAAAGGAAAACATTTAATTGAGGTGGCAGCTTACAGTTCAGAGGATTTACTCCATTATCATGATGGGACATGGCAGCATGCAGACAGACATGGTGCAGGAGGAGGAGCTGAGAGTACTACATCTTGAAGGCAACAGGAAGTGAACTGAGACACTGGGCATGGTTTGGGTACACACACACACACACACACACACACACACACACACACACACACACGTATATATGAGACCTCAAAGCCCACCTCTACATGACACACTTCCTCCAACAAGGCTACAGCTCCTAATAGTGCTACTCTTGGGAGTCATTTTCTTTCAGACCACCCCATGTATATAGGTGTTTTTCCTATATATGTCTGTGTACCACATGTATGCAGTGCCCAGGAAGGCCAGAAGAAGGCTGCAGATCCCCTAGCAACTGGAGTTAACCATGTGGCTGCTGGGAATTGAACCCTGGTCCTCTGGAAGAACAAGAAGTGCTCTTAACCGCTGAGCCATCTCTCCAGCTCCTTTCTTTCACTCTTACTATCTTAACAAAAAATCCACTGTGGTGTGTGTGTGTGTGTGTGTGTGTGTGTGTGTGCGCGCGCGTGCGTGCGTGCGCGTGTGCGTGTGCGTGTGCGTGCGCGTGCGCGTGCGTGTGCGTGTGTGTGTGTGTGTGTGTGTGTGTGTGTGTGTGTGTATCCACTTACTAATTTACTTTCACCCTGGAGCTGAGCCTGGCCTGGAATTTATGGCCTTCCTCCCACCTCTACGTCCCAAGTGCTGGGATTACAGGTGTGCGCCGCTGTGCCTCTGTTTTTAAAAACTTTTTTTTTTTTTAACTCATAACACAACAATGAAGGTGAAATGATTTACTCTATAGAGAAAATATTTAAAAATAGAAAAGCATAGTGGGAATGAAGGTGTGTGTCTTCCTGTTAAGTCACCATGGCTCATTCTCACGAGCCTGAGGCGAGGCAGTTTGCGTCCCTGGTTCTTGCTTTGCATGGGACCTTTGTTACTCTGTCTTCCTTGTGACCTAGAAAGCAGTTTTCCAGACTGGCCCGATAGGTATCTGAGATGACAGAAGCTGTGGCGTTGAAAAGCTGAGACAAGTGGGAACTTAGTTTTCACGACTGAGTATAAAGGATCGGTTTTGGAATATATCTTCTTGCCTGTCTTCACACACTAGTAACACTGTCCCTAAGCATTCTGCTCAGTTTTGCAGCATTTAAAATTTCCATTTGTGGTGAAGGGTTTCGTGGACTCGGGTGATGCCTGATTCATGGTTTCTACTTCTTGTTTCCTGAGGGACAGCGAGCGCACTGGCTGATGCTTCCGGGTCAGTCCTCCCAGCTCCTTCCAGCCCTTTCCATAAGCCTGACACTGTCTTTTGTTCGCCATGCCCTTGCAGGAGTTCGTAAGTGTCTGGGTCCGAGACCCCAGGATTCAGAAGGAGGACTTTTGGCACTCTTATATCGACTACGAGATATGTATTCATGTAAGTACACCGTCAGTAGGAAATGGGATTCTAGGTGGTGAATGTTTTATGTGATATAATGATGCT
Source organism: Peromyscus maniculatus bairdii (assembly GCF_049852395.1). NCBI lineage: Eukaryota > Metazoa > Chordata > Mammalia > Rodentia > Cricetidae > Peromyscus > Peromyscus maniculatus. Next base: position 74,482,923 of record NC_134854.1, read on the forward strand.
AAGAACTAAACAAACAAACAAGAACAAAAAAGGCCTTAATTCAAAGAACCGGGTCAGGATGACTCCAGCTGAGCTTGTATTTCAAACGAAACAGTAAGATGATTCTTGAAGTTGAAGAATTACTTATTGGAAGCTCACATTGTACTTGTTTTTTAAAAAACTATTAATATTTTAATGTTTATTACCTTTCCTTATGGAGATGTGAGTACTTAAAAAATGGTTAAAGAATATAACACATCAATGGCATTTCTTTGTGATATCGTATCTCAAGATAATATATTGTTACCGGGCGGTGGTGGCGCACGCCTTTAATCCCAGCACTCGGGAGGCAGAGCCAGGCGGATCTCTGTGAGTTCGAGGCCAGCCTGGGCTACCAAGTGAGTTCCAGGAAAGGCGCAAAGCTAAACAGAGAAACCCTGTCTCGAAAAACCAAAAAAAAAAAAAAAGATAATATATGATAATATATTGTTTAATAAATCAGGTTTTGAGGAGACAGAATTTTGGGGCAAAGGGAGATGTAGTATTAACCATTTTAAATTAATAAAAGGTATTGGTTTTCATTATAGCATTTTTCTTCATAGGTGCCTTTATATTTTATATATGGAATCAGAAATTTTGGAAGTGACTATGTACATTTGCTTGCCTTAGTCTAGATTTTGAGTCACTAGCACAGAGTAAGCATCCAGAGGCGACATCCCCCAAGTGGAAATAATATGGAACCATAAGCTCCTGAAATGCCTGTGTGGTGAGAGGCCTCTGTGCTCGCCTTGAGCAAGGTCGGCACACCTGTCCTCCATGTGGCCGCATGGACAATGCCCTGTGCCAGCTGTGCCAGCTGTGCTGCAGCTGTGCTGCAGTCCATCAGGGGCAGCCTAGACAGTATGCAAACGCACCCCCGTGATCGTGTCCCTCGGAACTGCTGGAGAAAGACGGGAGGTGGGCAGACTGGCCCCAGACACTGGCCTTGAAGATACTCACTTATCTGAGCCGGTCCGGAGCTGATGCATCTGGGACCGCACAGGGCAAGTGAAGTAACACGCAGCATCATTCAGTGTCATCTGGGATGATACTGGAATCATACTAGAAGCCCAAACACCACCTAAAATGGTTTCTTTCAAGAGTCTCCAGTTTAGAAAACCAAACTAGACAAAAGCTCTCAGTGGCTTCTTCCCGCTTTTCTCTTTTTTCAGTTCTTCTCTAAGCCATTGCTGCATAAGTTGTTTGCTTTTGTTGTTGTTGTTTTCAGTTTTTTGTTTGATTGGTTTTTTTTTTTAAATATTTATTTATTTATTGTGTATACAGTGTTCTGCCTGCATCCCTGCAGGCCAGAAGAGGGCACCAGATTTCATTACAGATGGTTGTAAACCATCATGTGGTTGCTGGGAATTGAACTCAGGACCTCTGGAAGAACAACCAGTGCTCTTTACCTCTGAGCCATCTCTCCAGCCCTGTTTGTTTGATTTTTGAGACAGGGTTTCCCTGTGTAGCCCTGGGTGTCCTGGAACTCGCTCTGTAGACCAGGCTGGCCTTGAATTCAGAGATCCACCTGCCTCTCCCTCCTGAGTGCTGGGATTAAAGGTGTGCGCCACCACTGCCTGGCACTGTATAAGTTGTTATTTTGCTTTTGTTTTTACTAAAAAGCTCACACTGAGGATCCATTCTATGTGGGAAATGATGGACGTATAAGAGTAGGCATTTGGCGAGACGGCGCAGCAGTTACGGCACTCACTCCTTTTGCAGAGGATCTGGGGGTTCGGGTCCCAACACTCATGGTAGCTCACAGCAGCTGTAACTCCAGTTTCAGGGGATCCAGCCCCTTTTCTGACATCCCCAGGCTCCAGCATGCACAGGGTGCATAGATTTACACTCAGGTCGCACACATGAAATTAAATGAATAAGATTTTAAAAAGGAGTAGGCATTTGAATCAGATGTGGAGGTCCAGACCTGTGATCCCAGCAAGTGTCGGGTAGAGGTGGAGGATCAGTTCAAGGGGATCCTCAGCCGTGTGGTGTATTCAAGGCCAGCTTGGTCTGCTTGAGAACCTGTCTCAATCCCTGACCATCCCCCTCCCCCCAAAAAAAGAAGGAATGTGCAAAAAAATAATAAGCATTTGCAACAGAATGTGCAAAAAAAAAATTGGAACAGAATGTGCAAAAAAAAAAATAAGCATTTGGAACAAAATGAAATTATTTAGTTGCCTTTTAACGCCTCTAAAAATGTTTGTGAGCCCTTGTCACATACTTGGGGGCATCATGAAATCTGATTGTTTTCAGGAGGTAATGAAATATAGATCATTCTGTGCTAATAAACTGCACGATGTGAATTGAGAACTCTACCTGGACTCAAGAGTCGTGCTATTTTGGTGGTGTTCTGGTATTTCTTGAAGTGCTCATCAGCTGACAGTGAGTACGTCTTGGCTTGGTGGAGGGCAGAGGCAAGCATATGGACTTAGAGGAACCGACTTAGCCGGTGATCTCAGTGTAGACCTGCTCCTGTGGTACAGTGTACAGCTGGTAGATGAAGGAGGCTTTTGGCTAGCCTTGGTTAGCTCTGAGGACGTCAGCTGGGAATCCGTTTACCCCAATGAACCTCAAGGGAAAAAATGCCAGATGACTCTGGGATGTCCATATTTACTTGGGATTGCAGAGCAGTGGAGGACAGAGCTGCCTGCCCCTGGTTGAAGGAATCACAGATGGGCCTTACTCTGGTATCAGGATCCTGTGGGTTTTTGTTACCGGCACCCGTGGTGACTGTGAGCTGGGAAATGGGATTTAATGGGTCCAGCTTGTACTGGCGATGTCCGAAGTCCCGGCAGGGGCCTGGAGCTCTGTGTGGAGAGTGCAGAGGGGATGTCTGCTTGGGCCTCATTAGGGCCCTGATTCTGGTGTCACAAAGTCTTGGTCTCCAAGGAGTGCATTCGAGTCAGGCTGTGTTTGAAGTTGTCCTGCAGAATGTCACCATGCTGTAGGTCTGTTTCATTTCTGTAATGCAGAAGTGGCTGGATGTAGTGTTGTGCAGCCCTTGCAGGTGAGGCTCTGAACCTCTCTGCACCCAGGAACTTTCCCCAGTGTGTTATGGGGCCAGCTTCCGGACAAATGCATACAGTCATTTAGATGTATTCCCGAGGATACAGCTGAGCTTCCTTGGCAGGATAGTTTTGTAATAATACACAGATCTTAGTAGCAAAAAGGTAGTTTCTCATTTAGCAATGCAATGGTTATGAACTTCATTTAAAATGAATATAAAGCTGGGCCTAGAGCCTACACCTTTAATCCCAGGACTTGGGAGGCAGAGGCAGGAGGATCTCTGAGTAGCTTGGTCTACAGAGGGAGTTTCAGGACAGCCAGGGCTGCACAGAGAAACCCTGTCTTGAAAAACAAAACAAAACAATATACATGTGTGTAGAGGTTTTATTTATTTTTTTATTTTTTTAATTTTTTTTTAAAGGGGTAGTGGTTGAGATTTTATACAGGATCTCACTTCATAGCTCAGACTGCTTGGAGTTCATTTATAACCCAAATTGACTCCAGTCAGGTGGCAATCCTCCTGCCCCAGCCTCTGGAGTCCTTGCATTCTAAGTGTGAGCCTTCACACTCGCAGAGATGACCTTGTGTTTTGAAACTAGTAGCCACAGATGTTTGCCACCTTTGCATTTTAGCCCAGGGAGACTATTTACTCATCCGTGTTTACCCAAAGGAGTGACATTGTATGGCTCAGTGGAGGCTGGGGACTCTGGACCTGTTATTTCCCGAGCCTGTCTCGGGGCTGCCACAGGGAAACAGACAGCTAGTAACTAATGGTATTAACTGTGCTTGCCAGGTGCTCTTTGCTCATCTTTGTATCCACCCTGTTTTCCCACTCAAGGAACCAGAGCTGATGTCATTTTCCTGGAGCAGAACCAGGGCCGACATTTATGTCTGCCCATCATGGATACTGATGCTGAACCGGGGTTCCATTGCTTTCCTGACTCAAATCCCCCATCCGTCTCATTGCCAAGCAGGATGGGAAAATGTTGTCTAGTTGGGCAGTGACTTCAGGATTCCCAGTGACTGGTGACATGCATGTTGAGATGCAGATGTTTGTGATGCCTTGTGAAGGGCTGTGGGAGGTCAATTCTTTTCTACAAAAGCTCCCGGATGCTGTTAAAAATGCAATGGATGCCCCTGAGCATTTTACATTTTAGGGTGTGTGAGTGTGTGTATGTGTTTATCAAGATAGGGTTTCACTTTGTAGCCAAAGGTGGATTTGAACTCCTGGCCCTCTTGCCTCAGCCTCCTGAGGTGAGATGACAGCGTGGGTTACTATGCCCACCAGAATTTATTCCCTCATCTTTGGAAGCAGTGAGTTACATATGTAATAAGAAAGTGCTTTTTCCCTGAGGCGAGGCTCACGTTTTTCTGTTTCTACACAGACTAACAGCATGTGTTTCACCATGAAAACATCTTGTGTACGAAGAAGGTACAGAGAATTTGTGTGGCTGAGGCAAAGACTCCAGAGCAATGCATTGCTGGTGTAAGTGACTTATGGGTTAAATTGTGGAGATCTGTCTTGGTAGTCCAGAACTGGAAGCTGATAGTATCAAGATGCGCCAGGTAAGGATAGGCCACAGGCTTCCTTCCTCTGGTTAGTTCTGTGCCTCCTGCATCTGAATTTAAAATCCATCACGTGACTTTACCAGTTTTTAATGGATATTGATTACAAACAGCCCCAGGATCGTTTGAAGACAGATTTTCCTTTAAGTTAATATTATACAGCAATAATTATGTGATAACTGTGTGATAATTATTACCAGGCACAATGTGCCTTCACTTTGAGTGATTTCTATAGCCGAGTCACCTTTATTTACTGATTGATTTTTTTTTTTCTCATCAGACAATTACCAGAACTTCCATCTAAAAATCTATTTTTCAACATGAACAATCGCCAGCACGTTGACCAGCGTCGTCAGGGCTTGGAAGATTTCCTCAGAAAGTAAGTAAGGGTCTGTAGCCGAGTTGGGCGTATAGGCAGAGAGAACCTGTGTGGAAGATTCCATCTCTGAAATGCTGCTGGACTGTGGCCCACATATGTTCATATCCTGTATTAGAGCGCCATCTTGTGGCTCACATTGAATGGTACTGATATGAACAGAGACTTCTAGAAACAATGGATAACTGAATCAGAGAATAAACACATGATCTCTTAAGAGTCAAGTAGAGACCGTGGCAGCTTACACTTCTAATGGAAGCACTCATGAGGCTGAGGCAGGAGGATTTCTGTGAATTTGAGGCCAGCCCAAGCTTTGCAGTGAGTTCTAGGCCACTCCTTACCATAAAATGACAACAATAACAACAGCAAACCCAAAGCAGCTGAGGTAAAGTGGATGCACGTTCCTCGGGAGTCCAGCTGACAGAAGTAACATTTCCCAGGAAATAAGTGTGTCCTGTTATTTAAAAGAAGCCCTTCCTTAAAACTGGCTTTGTTTACAGCAGATAGAATTGACGGGCCGAATCGTCTGTCCCTGAGCCTTGATGGCCCTCCTCTGTCTGAATGGCTTTATTCTTCTCGCAGAGAATGCCTTGTCAACGCACGTGTCCTCGGGAGGTTGGCTCTGGATTACACTCCTGCGGGAGCCGCCCGGGTCCTCTCCGCCATGAGCTCCCTTGTCTCCCTTGCTCTCTAGAATGCCAGCGCAGGAGGCTTGCCCCACTCCGGGTGGCACACAGACTCTGAAGCTAGGCTCCTGGGGTTCAAATCCTGGACCTGCCACTTTACTGGCTGGGAGTTAGGCAAGCCTTTTCCTTTCTCTGTGCCTGTGTGGTTGGTCCTACCTGTAAAATGGGGACAATGGTAGCCCTTCCCATAAGGACTGAGACAGTGACGTAGGCTATGCATTGACAGGGGTGCCTGGCAACCTAATTTACGGGTGCTGACCGCCATTGTTGTTGTTGTTATTATTATTATTATTATTATAGCACACTCAGGGCTGAAATAGCTGTGAGCTCATATATATATATATATATATATATATTTTTTTCTAGATAAGGAAGTAGGCAGAGTCAGGTGAGTACCAGTTAGAAGCAGGGGTCTTCAAGGGTCCATTCTTCTCTAGTGGCTTTGGGATCTGAAATGATCTCCTTTTGAGTTCACTAAATAGGACCCCGAGCTAGTCCTGGAACAATATGCTGCTTTCCCCATATGGCTCACTTATAAAGGGCCTGGGGATTCAGTATGCACATGAATATTAATACTTATTTCTATTAGATTGACCCAGTGCCTTTCCTTCCAAGAGGTCACTGGGACACGCGGAGAGCTGGAAGCTTATGAATTGAGAGAGGGCAGGGGAAGGACAGGCACCAGAACGGTCACTGTGAGAAGAGTCCTCTGAAAACATTACAGCGGTGTCCTCCGTGGCGTCACAGTGGTGACCGAGCAAAGAGCTGGTCGGGGCTTCCCAGCTGTTCCCTTTTGTTAACTGTCGTCGCCCAGGTGCCCAGGTGGCCGAGGGCTTCTCCCTTAAGATGGAGCTCATGTCCACAGGGCAGCCTCATTCCAGATGCTCTCCCGGGGAAGCCTGCAGCCTGGCCACCACCTGGGAGGCCTGGGCAGGGAGCAGGCGAGCAGCCCTGGCTGGCAGCCCTGGCTGGCACCGGGGAGCTGTTGGGCTAGTGCAGCAGGTCCAGGGACAGAAAGCACCTTTGTGTTTATGTCACTAGGTCAGCGCAGGGCACTGATCATTTCTGTCGCTGGTCTTTTGAAACGGGGTCTCCTGGAGCTTAGACGGGCCTCAAAGCCACTACGTACTTGACTCTGGCCTTGAACTCCCGATTGCCTGCTGGGATCACAGGCGTGTGCCGCCAGGCCCAGCGTCTGGTTTTTGCCCTCTGCACTGTTTTTAAGCACTCTTCCGTCAACAGCTGCTCCCCCATCGTCTGCTCCCACGGGACTGTGCTAGGGCAGAGGGGTTTGGTACTGTGTATCGTTTGGCCGTTCACTGGCTGTGTTTGAGGCACGTTACGGTGGCGAGCATCCTGCTTCAGGATCTCGAGGGACTTGGGGCTAAGGCTCCCGGCAGTCCTGGCTCTTGCTATTCCAGGCTTTGGAACCCAGATCCTTGTGAGTCCCTTAGTTGTTTTGGTTGTGGCGTGGAGCAGTGTAGCCCGTGTGTTGCTGTCCTTGCTGGTAGCTGTGTTCGGATAACTGGTTGGCAAGGATCCTGAAATGCATGTGCTGACCCTTCATCTGCCAGCTGTGTGCCAGGACTACAGGACCGAAGCCTACGAAGCTTCCACTCTCATTGGGAGCTCTGAAGTAATTCACATTTGATCTGGGAGCTGGAGGGATGATGGTTCAGTAGTTAAGAGCATGTACTGATCTTCCAGAGGACCTGGGTTCAGTTCCCAGCACCGACATGGCAACTCACAACCCTCTGAAGCTCTAGTTTCAATGGAGTCAAAGCCCACGTCTGGCCTCCTTGGGCACCAGGTACGCACATGTGCACCTGTCTGGTGTACAAGTGTACATAGAGGCCAAATACACGTACATATAAAATATGGATTGTCATCCGAGGATCAAATCACGGAGCAGACGGCTGTCTTGGGATACTGTTCACGCCATGTGAACATTTGTTTCTAATGAATTAGTTTCACATAAACAATGACGTGGGAGGGGCTAGAGAGGCAGCTCAGTGGTTAAGAGCACTTGTTACTATTGCAGAGAACCCAGCGTTTGTTTCCTAGCAACCACATGGTGGTTCACAACCATCCATGACTGTAGCTCCAGGGGCTCTGCTACGTTTTTCTGACCTCCATGAGTACCACGCACACATGCAGTGCCCATACATACATGAAGGCAAAGCACACACGAAGTAAGCGGAATAAATCTAACTTAAAAGTTTAAAAAAAAAAAAAAAGTGGGTAAAGGTGCTTGCCGCCAAGCCAGACAGCCTGAGTTTGATCCCCAGAACCCCTGTGGTGAAGGAGAGAGCAGACTCCCACAGGTTGTCCTCTGAACCACATGCTGCGTGGTGTGGCATGCATGCATCCCCCACAAGTGCACGGAATAAATAAATAACGGTTCCCAGTTGGCTTTGGACTGGGCCCAATGGCTGAGCCCTCCTTTATCATTGCGCAGTTCTCCTGTTTGGTTCAGTTTGGGCATGTGTGGCAGCCATCCCTGTCTTTGCCCCTGGTGCCCCTCCTACATTCAGCCGTAGGTCACTAGGGCAGCTGGGTGAGCTGTACCCTTCAGGATCTGAGGGATCAATGGTCCCCCATTCAGTAGGGTCATCCATCTGTAGCCGACCCCTTGTTTGGTGGAAGGCCTCTGGAATCAATAGCATTAATATGTGACATGTGCTGGTTACAGACTCTAAGCATATATTTAAAAATTTTGATATTTATGTAATTTTTGAAGTCGTTAAAACACCATGAAAAAATATTTCTGCATATGTATGTGTGTGCAACGTAAAGTGAAATTTTCATTTTAAGGTTGTGTAATAATATGTACTCAATATGAGCACAATACAGATTCTGGCTGACGCTCAAGGAGGAATCAGAGATTCTTTCTCTGTTTGGTCGTCGGAGAAGACGATGTGTTGATCTTGTCCGTGCTGGACGCTCCAGGTGCTCTGTTTCAGTGCTCGCTGGTCTTGGATGGTGGGGAGTGTCGTCTCACCTGTACAAACGAGCCACCTGTAGGAAGACAGGCCGGTCCTGAGTGCTAGGAACTGCTGTGTTTATGATCAGCAGAGCGGCCACGGCAAGCTGAACCGGCCCGTGTGGTTGTGAGACTTCAGACGTTCCCTTTCCCCCGTGACTGTAATTGTCCTTTTGTATTCTCTCTCCTAGTACTAAGTTGTAGGCTCTTCCAATAGGAACGGAGGCAGAAGGTTATGGACTAGAGTTGTGAAGTCTGTGGGAGTCTCCGCCTGGGCTGACTCTGCTTTACGGAATGCATCCCAGTGAGAGCACACACCGCCAGTTTAGACGTTAGATGTGCTTTTCTGTAATTTTTATTCACGTTTTGTTGGTGTTTGAGGACAGCCCAGGCTGACCTTGAACTGGTTATGTAATGGAGGATGGCTGTGTGAGAAAGTTGTTTGTTTTTAAACAAAAGACACGTACACAGAGGCGTGCACACAGACACACAGAGAGAGACACACATCCCACACAAACACAAACACACACAGGTACACACAGTTTTTTTTTTTTTAAATAAATCTCTATGTTCAATAGAGGGCACCACAGCATAGATTATGAATATCTTTCAATGAATATTTATAGGTTTAAATTATTTCTCTCGTGGTAAGAAGAGGCCAAGTTAGTTTTGTTTGTTTGTTTGTTTTCAGCATCAACCTTCCGTACACTACAGCTGTGTGTAGGGAGCATCATATTGAATTCAGAATATCCAGGGCATTTGTAGAATTAAATGATTTTGTGCATCATATTGTTCTTCAACTGACCCACTGTATAATATGCTTAGTAAAATTGCGTTAAGGAAAACCAGACTTCACTGTGTCCACTGAGGGGAAGCGCAGGCCTTGCTTTGTCCAGCATTGTCAGGGTAGAGGGTCGAGGAAGAAGCAACTTTGGACTTGCATTGTAAATATATTTCCAGAAATTCCTTTAAAATTCTACAGGCTGCTTTGTGAAACTCCCACTACGAAGGCTTGAGAATAATATACATTTTATTTTATTTTATATTTTTTTGTGTGTGGTCTCAATATATAGGCCTGGTTGTCCTAGAACTTGATCTATAGACCAGGCTGGCCTTGAACTCAGAGCTCTGCCTGCCTCGGCCTCCTGAGTGCTGGGATTAAAAGTGTGCCGCCACCATCACCATTTATTTTTGTGGCAGCTTCTAATAATTACGTTTATTGACTGCTTTACAAAGTCCTTGTTGTAGTAAGCTTGAAGTTCATTTTCTTTTTATTTATTTATTTTTTATTTCATGTGCATTGGTATTTTGTCTACATGTATGTCTGTGTGAGGGTGTCAGATCCCCTGGAACGGGAGTTACAGTTGTGAGCTGCCGTGTAGGTGCTGGGAATTGAACCCAGGTCCTCTGGAAGAGCAGCCAGTGCTCTTAACCGCTGAGCCATCTCTCCAGCCCTTGAAGTTGATTTTCTATTATTAGATTTGTTTGTGGAAAATGTGGCACAGATATGCCTGAGGAAAACAAAGGCTTTTCTGTTCTGATGGTGGTAGACACAACACTGATGGAGGGTAAAACAACTATCACTCAGAAGAGGCACCATGCCCTCTCATCCTCCCAAAGCTTACATCTTTTAAATTAAAAAATATTTTTAAAGTTATTATTATTTGAGATGGTCTCACTCTTGGTTCTCCTGCCTCAGCCTCCTGAGCACTGGGATTACAGGTGAGTACCACCACTCCGGACTCTAAGATTTGCATTTTAAATTTTACAATGTAAACTACCTGACCATAAAATGAAAACACGAATATATTTATATATATTAAAGTAGTTTTTTATTTGTTTCAAATTCATACCTGTACAGTCCTGGTGGCCTAAATTTAGCCATCAAGGCACAAAAATTAAAAAATAAAACTAAACTCAGCAGGCACAGTGGTTCCGAGCTCTCTCGGGGCCCTGTGAGTGTGAGCCTTCAGGGGGGTGTCTGTCTCCTGTCCCCCACGCTTACCTCTCTTCCCAGTGAACTGGGTGGCCTGGACTCTCGCTTTTCACCCTTGTGTCCTCCAGGTGGCAGTATTCAGCAGAAAACCGAGAGCTAAGGAGACTAATGCACAGTCAAATTGGAAATTGAATTATGGCAGAAGAAAAGGGACAGTAGCCTTGAGGTCTCCATCAGCCTGCACCCTGATCACTTTTGTTTGCGGTACCCATGTGTTAGGTACCCAGCGAGTTAATAACAGCACGTGAGCAGTTCAAGGCTCAGTAGAATTGCTTTAGACGTGAAATAAAGCTAAAATGAATTTGTGTCCAATATCGTCGCCATTAGTGCACATTACTTCTGTGCTGTGTAATGCCTCAGACCATCTAAAATCAATTTTAAAGATCACCCATTATTTTATAGAGAAAATAAAACACATTTCCAACAGAAACAAAGCCGTGTGTACAATCCTATGAACAGCCACTTGTCCTGTGGCTGGCGGGAAGCGGCCACCAGGACAGCCACCGGAAGCGCGCGGCCCAGACTGCACAGCGGGTCCAAGTTCGTATCGGGGGCTTATGGCCATAAAACTCTTTCCTAATTTGGATTCTTTAGGGCATGAATGGGAAGCATTTGTAAACAAGGAAGATAGATTTTAGTGCAGTCCAAGGCTTTTACTGCTTGGCAAATGAACCTTTAGCGTACCCTACGGCCATCTTCTGGGAGGACCAGGGCAGAGGAGCACAGCGTTGAGCACTTAAGACGTTTCCTTGAGATTTTCTCTTTGTAAAGCACAACAGTCTTGCTTTTGCTTTTAGTAGAGAGCCCCCCCCCTCCCCTCAGATTACATTTATCAATCTGTTGAGGCAGAAGGGATGGGGCTGGACTTCGTGCATTTGTAGACATTTGCCTTCTTCAAGAAAGAACGGTGTTGTCTGGAAGAAAAGGATGTGGTATTGTGATGCCCTTGGTGTTTAACAAAATTGGTATTAATGTCCAGAGGAGAATTACTTTTCTAATTACTTGTTTAAACATGCAAGCTATAAAGCAAGTTTCATTTCATCTGAAATGTGTGATCTGGTTTTCATAGTCTCTGTATGAGAAAATCCCATGTCGTGCAAAATGATTCATGGGTTGTAGCATCTCCCCTTTAATTCATACATCCTGGTCCTTGTGTGTCCTGTAATGTCACCATTGAACACCATTAATAGAGACTCAGTATCATATTTCAAAAATATTTGCTAAAAAGATGAAAAGCCAGTTTTTATTTAAGTGTGAGGGGACACTGTTTTGGTTTCTTACTCTGAGGCACCCCAGAAAAGCACATACTCAGCTGTGAACACGAACGTGACCATGCTAGATGCTTGCTACGGGGCCAGTTTCTAACCTCCATCTGGTTCTGATGCTGTAGTTGAAATTTGTGCTGTCTTGGTAACAAGTGTCAAGTCTGTCCTGTTGGACCACCAGTGTGTACTTAGCACCAGATTACCCTTCTTGGGGACAAGGCTTAGGAGCAAAATTACTTGGTTGCTTATTTTGACAAGAGATGCACTGCTGCAGAAGTTTCTAGTTAACTTTAGATATTGGAAAAGCCGCCTCAAAGGAGCCTTGTAAACGTGTACTTACATACACAGCACACTAGTAAAGTGCAGAATGTGCTGCGGAGGGCATTGGACTTTTCCTGTAATTTTAGTGGTAGTTGGAAGTCTTGATGGTTCGTGACAGCTCATTCAATAAAGACGGCGGCACTGACATGCCGTCGGTCGTAAATTTTTAAAAGTAGGATAAATTTCTATAACCATAGAAGCAAAACATTTCCATAATTAATCCACATGGTCTTAACAGATGGTTAAATTGAAGAAATGTCCTTGAAGTTATTCTTTTAACAGATGTCCTTAACCATTAGCTTCGTGTTTTTACTCACCTAAGATTCCAAATAATTGAGTAAAAGTTAGCATATGTTTTCACCCCGCTGGTGGGCAGGGCCCAGTGTCGGGGCAAAGTTCTCAGAGGAGCGGAGAGATCAGTGGTACCGTTGCAAGGGTTTCCTGTCTGCTCCCCATCTCTGCCCATGCCTGCTCATCAATTATTTTCTTTCCTCTTTTTTTTCCCCCCCGTGCAGAGTTCTGCAGAATGCACTTCTGCTCTCCGACAGCAGCCTGCACCTCTTTCTGCAGAGCCATCTGAACTCCGAGGACATTGAGGCATGTGTTTCTGGGCAGACCAAGTACTCGGTGGAAGAAGCAATTCACAAGTTTGCCTTGATGAATAGACGGTTCCCTGAAGAAGACGAAGAAGGGAAAAAAGACAACGATGTAGATTATGATTCAGAAAGGTATTTCTCTGCACTTTGATTTAACAGACATATTTATATAACACACAGTGTCCATGTGCATGCACATAGATATATACACATTTTGCTTTTTGTTGATGTAATACTAAGATAATGAAAAAATTAATTGACTGAGATTTTATTGAGCTGTGACAGCTCATCATAGTGGTCTTCACACACACCTCCACACTGAATTAATGAATGCAGCAGAAATTCAATTATCTGCATTCTGATTATGTGACTTTCATTTAGTCAGACTTGAATTATTCGCGTTTAAATTATCTAGCTAAAAAAATATCCAACTGCACTCCAAATGGCTAATTAAAAGTCCAAATTTCCTGTCTCTCTTTGTGACTGGAGATAATTAAAGTTCCCCTCTGTTACTCGGGCTTTGAGTGTGTTGTGAAAACCAATTTCCTCTTTTTATTATTTTCCCCCTCTCTTCTTTTCCAGTTCATCCTCTGGGCTTGGACACAGTAGCGATGACAGCGTCTCCCAGGGATGCAAAGCAAGCCCAGCTCTGCAGGAGTCCTGAGGAGGAATCCCCCGGCCGCCACCTCAGGCACGAAACCGTGCCCAGCCAGCGAGAACGCTGGCTCATGATAGATCCTTACCTAACGCCACCGTTACTATCTTAGGTAGTCAAATACTTACAGTGGTGGGTTATTAGTGGTAGTATTTTTATGTTGTCTAATTTTAGCCAGGCTTCTGTACAAAAGCTGTACGGTCTGTGAATGCCATACGACCCTTTATTGCCATATAATACTTGTAAATATGATCCTGCTCTCCAGTGAAGTGAGTCATATGCTGTGTATATAAGAATAAAGCACAGTTGGTCTTAACTGAATTTTAAGGAGCTAGGTGTACCAGTAGCATTTAAAACCCAGACAGAGCATCCTTGCAGGGTCCCTGGGGAAGTCAGGGTAAATAGCGTGTGACTGGAGCCAGGGTAGAGTCACCGTGGCGCCACACACTGCCTCTTTGACACGTGGCTCTTGTTTTGTGGAGACGTCCCCTACTCTGGAAAACACTTTGTTTGACTGAAATATTTAAGAGTATTTAAGCTTTCCAGTATACTATTTCACATGTAAATGGAAAATATGTCTTACAAATAAAGACGTACTAAAATAATGTTTACATCTTAGGGGGGAAAAGAATAGACATGTTCGTAATTTTGCTTAAATTTGCCATCCGTAGATTTAGAAATACATTCTCACTGTCCAAAATCAGCTTAAACATGGCTTCTGGCAAACAAGGCATTTTATCACTGTGTAGTTAGAATCATAGCTTATGATTTATTTTCTGACATTAAAAAAAATGTGCATTACAAAAAAAATCACCTGGTAACTTTCACAGCGGTGGCTCCTCACTACTTACTTTTAAGTTGGAAGAAGGTATTTATGAGTTAAAATAATTTTATCTATAAATATTTCAATAATTTTGGAGTGGAAGTCAGGTTGCTAATGTCAGAGCTCATATTTGTGTTTTAGAAGCCCTTTCTTTTAAAGGTATCTACCCGAAGATTGGCTTAATTTGGATAGTTATCTCTCTCTCTCTTTGTGGCCCAAAGATAAGATGCCTTGGGTCCGCTGTGAACCTCCCGTTTCAGATGAGGCAGCATTTTCCTGGGATAATTAGCCAGGTCCTCCCCACCAACGATGCACAGTATCTTCGGTAGCTAAAAGAAGGTATTTTCACTTACGTGAGATAACTTGTTGCTTTCAGTGAATGGCTCCCACTCTCACTGGGTGTAAAAGCTGCTGCAGGAAGGAGCCATTTACTTGGGTGTTTAGAAGTTATTGTATTAATAAAAAGTTATTGAATTGTCCTTTGAAATGCTTGTTTCAGAGAACTGGTAAAAAAAGAAACAAGTATTAAATTTAGAATAAGAATGGTTTCTTTAATTTCTCCTTTTAAAAAAATTTCTGACACATTATTAAACTTCTATAAATATTTTGATTTAGTGTCTTAGATCTTGTCCTCTAGTATTAATTTAATGCAGGAAGATTTAGCAGCTGCTAAATTCTAGAGCCATCCCCACCCCTCAGTAATATATATGAATTCACAACATTTATGTTCTACAGCACGTGTGAAGAGCATATACTGTGCCACCAGTTATCATACTGTTTCTTGACGAGATTATGTAACCATCCAAGTTAATATTAAGTGATGCTTAATATTTGCTCTGTAAACTTCACAAGGTCATTGTTTTCACATTAAACATAGAAAACAACATTGTTGGATCAGATCACTTATTTTACATAAGAGAATACATTTCTTCTGACTCAGACCTAAATTCAATATTTTTAAAATTACTGGTAGTTTTTTATGAAGAACTTTGATAAGCCTTGGTTTTGATATTTGCTGTGTTTGTATTTGCTCTGCTGTAGCCACACCTAAGCACTTGCTTTTTCAAACTGGCTTTGAGGGGCCTGGATATTTCGATGAACTTCAATGGGTCACTTGCTTTGCCTTTTCCTTTTCTGTCTGGGGGAGAGCGAAGTAACTATACCTGTAACTAAATAGATGGACATTTAGTACTACTTTTAATGTGAGTTAAGCTTAGGGATTCTAATTCTGATTTACATTCAGCAAAACTCTGTTTTCCTGGATAATTCTGCAATAGCCCTTGCACCTGGAAGGTCATAATCCTATGCATTTGTTTTAAAGCTGACTTTATAGGTAGCTAAAGGTGTCAACAGTGAAAGTCAACAACCTATTACTTAAGACTTAAAGTCTCATTTGCTAAAAACTAATTTTAATTCTAGTTAAAAATTTCAGTTAAAAAACAAAAACCACCAGGCAAACTATAGATGTTTGTTGAGTCACATTATATCCGATAGTGGTAGCTGGATGTTGTTTTAAACTCAGTTTCTTTATTTTGGTGCTTTATCATTGAGTTAAATGTGTACAATAAGATTTTAAGTATTGAGCCTTTTGCACGAAAGGCCTCTTTTTTTCCCGTTCAAAAATTAGGAAGGCTTATTCTGTTTCTAAATCGTCTTCCTCTTAATATTTAAATTACTTAGCTGGTACCCTATGAATACAATGCAGCATCTTTTTTTTTCACAGAGGAAACATTTTATTTCAATACAGTTTTGTTTTGGAAGAAAACTGTTTCTTAATTTGCTATGAACACATTTCCAGATATAAAATGTCTGAACTTTGTTGTGGCAACTTGACATTCATTAAAGGCACGGATACAGTTTTCTTTGCAAGTCAGCACAAGAAATGCAGACATTTTAATAGAATGGAGCTAAAAAAAATTAGCACGTAAAGAAACAATAACTTTGGGTTTTGATGTATTTACAAAGGATTTGGGGCTTTGTTCTTGGCCGTATGCATCTTACAGTCTCGTCACCATTGTCCCTCTAAGTCAAACACAATTGCCCTTCCCTCTTGCTGGAAACTTCTAGGTCCTTGTTAAGCACAGTGCATTGGACACTAATTTATTTTAGCTGCACAGACTCTGCTAGTTCATGACCCTTTTCCTTCAAAATCCAAAGACTTCTTTTCAAAAGATAAAGCAGAAAAGAGGGAGAGAAGAAAACTAAGCTACAAAAATTTCCGCAGAATCCACTCTGCTTTAAGCGGAAGAGAAGTGTAGACGCCGCCAAAGCCAGCAGGCTCTGCGTGGCATCGCACGTGGAATCGCGTCTCTTACCTGGGCCTTCTTTATAGCTCAGCCCCCACCCCCGTGGGCCTCGGCTCAGCAGCCCGCACGCTCCCGCCATCCCACGCACGCTCCCGCTTCCTCGGTCCGGTAACCCATGGCAACCGCCCTGGTAACCCATAGCAACTGCTCTGCGGAACCGGGCGGGGCGGGGGAGCCATTTGGAGTGGGCGGGTGGAGAGCGATTTACCACGGCCCACCTGCCTCGGGCACCCACCGCCAGCGTCCCGCACCGGACAGCGAGGACCAAACAAAGCCTCCGCACACATGCCGGGCGCGGGTGGGGGAGGCACGTGGGCCTTTGTTCTTCAGACGCCGCCCGCCCGCCGAGAGCGTGCACATGGCTCCATCGGCTCCATGACCCCCACGCTGCTGAGCGCGTACCCTCAGGAGCCTGGAATCTTCCAGACTGGAGCCCAGTACGCTAACATCCATCTCTCCCCTGACCCGGCGCGGACACTTGTGCCCGGTGGCAGAACTGGGACGCTGGGGTAGGGGCACGTGCTTCTGGGTCTTGGGTGAGGCTGGTGTGTAACGCGCGCGTGGGGAGATAGAGGTCCCCAAGCTGCCGAGGCAGGTCACTTGAGGATGACCAGCCGTGCGAGGCCACGGGTGGACGGATGGGGTCGCTGTCGGGCAGCGTGGCGCAGCTGGTACCCTGCGGGCTCTGCCCAAAGCATCATCTGCTCGCTGGTGCTTGCCAGATCCCAAGGCTGCCGTGAGATGGTTCAGGAAATGGTATCTCTGCATCCGGGCACAAAGCAGTACCGCGGCGTGAAGGGGAGACGGCGCTAGGAGTCCAGAGTCACAGTTTCAGATCACGGTCTACCTAGCTGACACCAAACTCATTTGGACGGTTTTTAATTTTTTTTCAAACAAAACAAAAACAAAAAACAAAACTTTTTGCCTTGATGATTCTGTGGCCCCCTGAGTCCTCAATTCTACCCTCTATATGTGCACATCAGTTACAAATCCAAATAGCAAAGCCATCAGGAGCATCCTTTTTGGCGACGAGAACTACACATGTACCGTATACACGTGTATAAAGTGCCTTCCTTTTTAAGTTAACTAGGTCCTCCATGGGTTACACGTTTAATTGTAATTTTACTGCCTGACAAGAGAAGCTGAAGTCAGATCTTAATCCCTTCATTAAAAAAAAAGAGCACCTTTAACTGTCTATCTTTGCCACTACTGATCTTAGGGGGACCGGGTTTATTCCCATAAACCCAGCCTTCGGCTTCTTTGTGCAAAGCATGGTTACAGAAGAAAGTCTGAGTTGTAGGAGTCAGAGCACAGGTACTGACCATGCTGGTGCCCAGTACAGTCCCAGCCCTCAGCACCGTGGTGTGTTAGGAGCGGAGCCCCGCACTTTAATTTTTTTTTTTTTTTTTTTAACAAAAGCAATTACAGAAAAGTGCACATTTAACGTGTGACATTTAACATTGTGCCGTGGCAGGCAGCCTCCACTTAAATGGGGCCTTTCTTCGGAACAACAGGAGCCAAAAGGCCTTGTGTCATGGAGTAATGTAAGACACAATCTGGGCTGCAAACGCACAATGAATCGGGAAGGATTTATGTAATTAATTGACCAGTCTTAACCTGTTATCGTGATGTAAGGAATTTGGAACTCATTAATTTGGGCTCTGACAGATTTCATATTAGAGCTGGCAAATATGGATTGAGCCTCTTATTCTTGGAGCAGCTGGAATTTCCACGACAGTGAGGGTTACCAAAGAAGGCCTATTGCTGGAGTCAAACTGCTTTTTTTGTAATCAGTGGCCCTGCTTTGCATTAAAGGGATAATGAAAAAGAAATTACCTGCGTGGCAAGTGGAAGGGGCTGGGTTCACCCTGCCACTGTGTGTGGTGAGTGCAAGCATTTGCCCCTGAAAGAGAATACTAATTTCCATCTTAAAGTTAGGTGGTTTCTCAGGTACCCCGAGACAAACGATGCAAGAGTCTTGGGGGTCAAGGTTCCTTTTGTTGTCAAAGTTAAGAGGGAATTAAAAGAAGGGGGTCTTGGAGTCTCCTCCACGTGGACAGGGACAGTTGGGGGTTCTGGTAGTGCCTACCCCACAGATGGACAGTTCAGAGCCCTGAAGGAGACCGGCTCGCTCAAGACGTCCTTCCTGTCTCCTGGCCAGAGCTCCTTAGCAGACCTCACAAGGCCAGGGCATTAGTGGATAATCTAATCTGATTCCCTTCCCACTGATGAGTGGGTCTCCCATTTGAAAACATTTAGCTTCTTTGTGATTTTACAAAAACCCAGTAAAAGCCCAGCTTTCATTTTTCACCCTGCCTGACAGTCAGAAAATGGCTAGGTTAGAAAAAGGTCCCTGAGATTCAACGGGATGTTTTTCCCTTTCTTGCACATTAGGCCTCCCTTATTGCTATGCTGTGTGATAAGGTTAATACAGCAACTGCCATAAGGATCATTAATACGGGGAGATAAGCAAAGTTGCACATTTAAAACGTTCGCTGGGATCGTTTGCCTCCTTGTGCCGATAAGGAAGACCTCCTAAGGAATCTGGAGTAGAGGCCCAGAATACTTAGACCAGAAGTCCAATTGACCTTTCCTAATGCATTATTATTCATAAATGCTCTTCAAAGTTGAGTATTGGCTGCTCTTGAAATTTATTTCCAGTTGTCGCCTTAAGAACTTCCTGCCATTATAACAACTTGTGTTTTAATAGAACAAATATGGTTAATAAATTTGGTGGAAAAGGAGCCGATTTCTACTCCTTTACCCTTGCGTTTTTTTGCTGTTTTGGAGGTCTTGATTCCGACCGAGTGCCGCAGTAAAGAATTTTAGTGAGGGCTAAGAGGATTTGATCTATCAAAGTACTTGGTGAGGAATTTGTTTGGGGTGGCCTCGTTAAGGAGTGACTTCTTCAGCTTTGGTTCCATTGGAATAAATGTGCGATGATAAACACTCGACATTTGCATCCATATATTAACATTATCCTTCATACTGAACAAGAAGAGCTGGTGGTTGGTATTATTATTTCAGTGGGATGGCAATGAAGATAAACAGATGATAGCAATGCTTGGGCAACGGCACAAACCTGACGGGTTATTAATAGTGTAGGTGAACACAGTAGAAGTTTATGTACATGATCTCAGATTTCATATAGGGATTCTTTTTCTTTCTTTCTTTTTTGGTTTTTGTTTGTTTGTTTGTTTTGAGACAGGGTTTCTCTGTGTAGTTTTGGTGCCTGTCTTGGATCTCGCTCTGTAGACCAGGCTGGTCTTGAACTCACAGAGATCCACCTGCCTCTGCCTTCCGAGTGCTGTGATTAATGGTGTGTGCCACCACTGCCCAGCTCTCTCTCTCTCTCAACGAAGGGGGATGTATGTGTAACTTGACAATTGTGATGCTATCAGCTCTGTGTGTTCTGTTTATGTAAAGCAGGAGTATAGAGCAGACAGACTGAAGCCCAGTTAACTAGAGACGATGTTGATATGGAAGTCTGCTAAACCAGATTCTGTTTCGGCTGCTGGATTATACTCAAGGGCAGTTCCCAACTCTCTGGACCTCCATTTCCACATCGATATCACAAGAAATCTGGGTACAGAGTATCCTCCAGATGTTCCCTAGAGTGCTGGGTCTGAGAGACCCAAGTAAGCATTTCTAAAAGGAAAAGGATGGAGGTTTTAATGGCTGACCGTGCTCCAGACACATGGGAGTAACATTAAAGATTAGCATTAAACCTGTAGGGGATTTTTCATTGCCTTTGCATGTCACAATTTCCCGTGAACCTGTGTGTCAGGAACAGGAGGGGATTGTAGGCAGTCCTTACACTGTTTTAAAGAAGAGAATCTAAATATCTTTGAAACTATGGTGCTTTGGATTCTTTCTCAGAACAATCCAGAGGCTCTTGTATTCCCACTTGGTGTTCTTGAGGCCAGGGTGCCAGGGACAAGTGGAGCTGTGAAAGAGTCCCCTTCCAAACCTGTTATCACGCTGCATGCGTGTGAACCCAGCACTCAGCAAGTGGAGGCAGAAATCGGTCATCCTCGCCTACATAGTGGGTTTAAGGCCAGCCTAGACAGCGTGACATTCTGTCTCAGAATAAGGGAATAGTCGCCCTTCAAGACAAGGTTCTGCTGGAGAGGCAGGCCCTAGGGTGGTAAGTTGAAAGTGAGTACCCGGCCAGTCACTTCACCCTTATTCTGATGTTGCTTCTTTGAGAATAAAACTGTGCTTGAGAGGCAGTGTTCGGTGCAGGCGGATCCCCTCTAAGGTGTGCTGGTTCCTCTGCCTGCAAAGAACTCACCCACGTCCTTCCCAAAGCCCCTGGACTTGGTCAGTTTCTATTAGTCATTTATGCCTCCGAGGAAATGTTCCCATGCTCTGACCACACCCACTGAAGTCTGGTGCCCCGCCTCTCTGTTTCCGTAGTCCCGCCTTCCCCATCTCCAGGTGTCTTTCTGGCAACACTGGGAATCTTTAATCATGCTTTGTCACCTGACCATCCCTGTCTTCAGGCGGAAGCCGCTGGAAGATGGGGACCCCATTGCACCTTGGATCCCTTCTCCCTCCTGTGACACTAGGCACAGCTGATGGAGGCAGAGCACACTGTGGAATGACTCCTGGGGAAGCGAGAGGCCCACAGGCCCTTCCCAAAGCCCCTTTTCCTGTGGCACATCTGTCACCAGCAGGCCTCAGAGCCGGGTGAGAGCCTCTGTGCAAGGACTTGGAAATCTCCAGCCATCCTGAGGGCAAACAAAACCAGCTGCGGCTTTGCCCCCATTCTCCTCTGGAGAGGCTGCTGGGAAGTGGTAACTCATTCCTTTCATGAGGCTGACCGTGTAGTCAAAATCATGCTCCGGCTGTAACTGCCCTTCTCTTTGACTGAAGGAGAATTCTTTGGTCATCCCCTGGAATATCTTGCTTGGCTACTTAGGTCTACCTGTTTCTGGTTAGGTGCTGTGTCTCCTCTAATGTGTAGGAGGTAGCATGGCCACTCAGTACAGAGGTGGTAAGTTGAAATATTCACCTATGCAGATGGGGAGCATTTTCTCCAAGTGTCTGCGGTTCTGTCACAGAGGCCCACGTAAGCTAGGAGCCAGGGTGACTCTGACACACTCACTGAAGGAGCTTAAAGCCTGACTAAGACCTAATACCATCAAGAATGGAATCTTACTTAACCTCTTAAGCTTCTTAAAAACCTGGCTTCTCTCTCTTTCTACACACACACACACACACACACACACACACACACACACACACACACTCACTCCATACTTCTGCTGCTGCTTCTCAGCCTTCTTGCACACTGCCAACCCCAGTCCCACCGGCTCTTTTCTCTGCCACCCCCAGTTCTGTTCCCTCTCAGTAGGGCTCGGTACGTGTGACCATGTACCCCCTCACTCCACTCACACTAATTCCAGACCCAACCAATCACAGCTTAGCACTGGTCTGAGGGGAAGGAGAAGGGAGGGTGGAGTGTGTGTGTGTGTGTGTGTGTGTGTGTGTGTGTGTGTGTGTGTATATGTGTGGTGTGCAAAGGCTGCCATTGGCCAGCACAGTGAACAGAGTTCAGCCCGGAGCCAAATTCCCCATTTTGCTTAGGTTAATGAGCACTACTTGCGTTTGATTTCAGCTTTCCACTTGCAGATCTGTCTGTCAAATTTATTCCCTGACTTTAGAAAACTGGCCTCTAAAACCTTGGTGTCTCTGGCAATCCGTGACAGAGATGGACACTCCTCTCAGAAGGTACCTCCCACCCACATGGCCCATCCTCCTGGTGAAGCCCAGGTTATGGCAGATCCCTCAGGGCTGGTGTCCATGCACCACGAGGCTACCAGGATGGACAGGCTGCCCTCCGAGCACACTGCAATACCCAAGTCCTGAAAGCGGTGTTGAGCTCTTCCCAATTGAGACAGAGAGAGAAAAAAAAATGTCCCAGCTACAAGGTTGCTTAAATATAGCTGTGTTTAAAGATAAAAAAGAAGACAGATTTAATTTTCATTTTTATTGGTGTTTGTGTGGGGGAGAGTTCAGATTCGGTATGTGCATTTAAGTTCAGACCTGCATAGGCCAGTAGAGGGCGCTGGCTCTCCTGGAGTGGGACCACAGGTGGTGGGAGATGCCCAGGTTAGGTGCTGGGAACTGGATTAGGGTCTCTGAAAGAGCAGTATACTCTTTATTATTATCATTATTCAACTTTTTTTATACAATATATATTGATTATGTCTCCCCCATCAAACTCTCCTCACCTCCCTAACTTTGTGTTTCCTCTCTCTTTAAAAGATTTATTAATTATGAATACAGTATTCTGCCTGCATGTGTCCTTGCAGGCCAGAAGAGGGCACCAGATCTCATTACAAGTGGTTGTGAGCCACCATGGGGTTGCTGGGAATTGAACTCAGGACCTCTGGAAGAGCAGTTGGTGCTCTTAACATTGAGCCATCTCTCCAGCCCTCCTCTCTCTTTAACAACAACAACAACAACAATAAAACACACACACACACACACACACACACACACAATAATGACAAACAACAGCAGCAAAAGAAAAAAAAACTATCACGTCACCAATAAGTTTAAAAAAAAAAAAAACTCAAACGAAACAAAATTAAATAAAAAGTCCCAACAAAAAACAAAACAAAAACAAAAACAGCCACAGAATTTGTTTTGTGTTGGCCAACTACTCCTGGGAATGGGGCCTGCCCTGGAGTGTGGTTGATAACCCCAGTGACATTCCACTGGAGATCTCCCCATCTCTCTTTTGATACAGGGTTTCTCGAGACAGCCCTGGCTGTCCTAGAACCCACTCTGTAGACCAGGCTGGCCTTGAACTCAGAAATATGCCTGCCTCTGCCTCCCGAGTGCAGGGATTAAAGGTGTGTGCCACTACTGCCTGGCCAGTTCATTCTCTTAACTGCTGAAAGATCTCTCAAATGAGTGACATTTTTTTTTTTTTTTTTTTTTTTTGAGAGAGAGGGTCTCATTACATAGCCCTAGCTGGCCTAGACTCATGTAGACTACATACATATTGGTTTTAATCTCACAGAGCTCTGCTTGTCTTTGCCTCCCAAATGCTAGGATTAAAGACATATGTGGCCATGGCCAGCTTTAATTTTTCTTCACCATTTTTTGTTTTGTTTTGTAACTTTCTTTTTATTTCTTGTTTGTGTCTTTCACATCATGCATCTTGATCTCATTCATTTCCCCTCCCTGTGTATCCATCCTCTGCCCTTGCAGCCTTCCTCTGCCAAAATAAAATAAAATAAAATTTAAGAGAAAAAGAAAGAAAAAAAGGAAAAAAAAATCTCATCATGGAAGCTACAGTGTGACACAGTGAGTCTCGCAGTAAACCCTTTTGTTTTCTGGTTGAAATGTTCTCAACTTTACTATTTCCTCCTAAATTGTTCCTTGTTGCTGTTTGTGTGTTTTGTTTTGGTATTTTTGCATGCTTGGTAAATGTTTTACATTCCCAGCCCTCATCCTTAGTCTTGATAAAATGATTTATGATATTTTTCTGGATCAAAAGTTTGCCTACAGCTATGTGAAAGAATCAAGTTCCAAGCTCCAAAATGTGATGTTTGTGTACAGGGCTTTGCAGTGAGTTCTGTCAGGGGCAGTTTATTTATTTATTTGCTTGTTTTGTCTTAAAGACAGGGTCACACTCTACAGCCCAGGCTTTCCTGGAACTCACTGTGTAGCCCAGGCTTTCCTGGAACTCACTGTGTAGCCTAGGCTTTCCTGGAACTCACTGTGTAGCCCAGGCTTTCCTGGAACTCACTGTGTAGTCCAGGCTTTCCTGGAACTCACTGTAGCCTAGGCTGGCTTTGAACCCATAGTGGTTGATCTTGACTTGGTCTCTATAGTGCTGATGTTGCATACAGGTGGGAATCACAACACCTGGCTAGAAACAATTTAATTAAGGTTGCCATGGCAGCCACATGGTGAATTCTAGGCAAGCCTGGGCTATAAAGTGAAATCCTATCTCAAAAGACAAACAAACACACAAAAATAAAAAATAAGGGCTGGGGAGCTGGTCACTGGGTAAAACACTACTGTCCAAGCCTTGTAACCAAGCTCGGTTCCAGGAGTCTCCATACTTGTGGCGCACATCTGTCATCGAAGCACCCCTATGCTGAGATGGGAACCAGAGGCGGGAGAATTGTCCAGGAACCTGAGGACCAGCAAACTCACAGGACACCTCAGACAGCAGAAATAAGCACAGCCCCACCTCAGCAAGGAGGGAGGCAAGAACCGACTCCTGAAAGTTGTCCTCTGACCTCTACACTTGTGCAGGGTCACAAGTGTGCCTGCACACACACACACACACACACACACACACGCACGCACGCACGCACGCACGCACGCACGCACGCACGCACGCACGCGCGTGCGCACAAAACACAGGAAGGTTGTTTTAGGAGAGTCTAGGTATGTGTGCAGCTCCATCTCCAGAGTAGGAGATGACTGACTGAGAACCATACATGACCACAGAGGACATCAGCACTATGGTGTTCTAAGATGCCCTGGCCTATAAACCGACCAGAAAAAAGGACGGTTGGTGAAAGCTGGAGACAGTATGTGGTTATGTTATTGTTAGAGTAAAGGAGAAAGGTGTCCACTGAGTGGAAACGGATGAGGAGCTTGACTTACCTGGAGGCCTGAGACTGGTAGGAGACATCGTGAGCAGTGGCTCTCGTGGCTGAGAAATCGGCTTCTCTTTCAGGCAGCTCTCTCAGGATCGGAAGGCAAGCCTGGCTCCAGGAAGACATCCAGGGACCAGGAGGAGCCTGGGGTCTGCAAAGTGTGTGTTAGTCACAACTGGGGCAAGCTGTGACTTCTCATTTCTGTTTCTCTCTTCCTTTGCTCTTCCTCCCTCCCTCCTCCCTTCCTCCCTTCCTTCCTTCCTTGTGTGTATGCCACAGCTCATGTGTGAAGGTCAGAGGACAACCACTGTCTGAGTTGGTTCTTTTCTCCCACCATGTGGGTTCTGGGAATTAAAGTCAGGCCTTCCCACTGAGCCATCTCACTGGCCTCCTAGTGTTTTTTTTTTTTTAAGCAATTAAAAACACCATTGCACGATGTCATATCATACCTCTCCACAGCCACGTAGGCCAACTACTTACTTTCAGAGGGCCCCACAGACACTACTTCTATCTTTCAAAGATGCCCCATGCCCTACCTCCTCTCTGAATTATTTAAAACAGAGCCCTTGGCATCTCTAAACAGATGATCTGGAAGTTGTACCCATCACTGTATTACTTAATGAGAACTCTGTCACATGGTACACCTACCCACAAGCAAGGCTGGGCAGGTTTTTCCCCAGGGAGGAGGGAGGAGGGAGGAGGGAGGAGGGAGGAGGGAGGAAGGAGGAGGGCTGTTCTTAGGATCACAGGTTTTTAGGGTGCATGTATGAAGGTCAGATGTCAAACCTTGAAGGAGATGTCTACCTTGTTTTTATCTTCTTTTTCTGAGGATTTATTTGCAGATCGATGCATGTATTGTTGTCTATTTGGATATATGTGCTTGTCAGGTGTGCTCTTCCAACACCTCCCTCTGGTTCCTTTGAGGCAGGATCTTTCCCTGAACCTGATGTGTGTAGTTTCTTGGCTGCCTGGAAGATAGCAAGCCCCAGTGATGCCTCTGTCTCTCCCTGCCTCGAAACTGGAGTTACAGGATTGCACTGGACTGTTGGTTTCTTAGGTAGGTGATGGAATCTGAACTCAGTTTCTTCTGATTGTGGAGCAAGAGGAGCCGTCTCTCCAGCTCCTTGTATCTTGAGACAGGGTCTGTCACAGGTCTCTCACTAGTAGGCTGGGCTGTCTGACCAGTGAACTCTAGGGATGCACTCTCTACTCTGGGATCCCAGACGTGCCGCCATCCACCACATTTTGCATAGTCCTGGAGACTGAACTTGGGTCCTCCTGCGTGTACGGTATCTCAGCCCCAGAATGGGCCCTAGCTCAGCCCTATGGTTGCAAAATTTGAAGATGGTGGTGCTTAAAAAGGGCTTTAGATTGAAATTAAATTATTCAAGGAAAGGCCAAGGTCATTTCTACTCTAGTAGAATCCAAATGATGACACTGCACATGGAGGCCTCTGGAGAGGACACAGGGAATCCCGTGCTTTGCATTTTTAGCAAATGCAACATTTACTGAGTGGCAACAACAGCAAAATCGCGTGACTTAGGAAGGCCGAGTTGCACTCTCCTCTCACCTGTGTAAAATCTAAGGCCATGAGGATGTCAGAGGAGAGAAGGTCCCTAGGTGTGCAAGGAACCAAACAGCGTATCTGCTTTTGTTGTTGGGATCCTGTCCCTCGGGTGTGACAGGGTGCATATTGGTCTGAGACTTTGTGCAGTTTTGTGTGATAAAAAGACAAGATGTCCTAGAAGTTGAAATGAGCGAACGAATGTGTCTAGAGTAGCTTAATGAATGAATTCACATGAAAAGTCTGAGCACGTGTCTGGGCCTGGGGGACGCAATGATAAACATACACTCCTTATTCTGAGGGTTTCCACTCTGAGGGTAGACACAGGAACATATATGACATGACTGTTCTAAAGGACAGAACGAGCTGGGTTCTTTGTCTTGCTCACACTGTGCTCTCAGAACCAAGGCTGCCATGAAGTCATGAAAGGCAACGAAGGTGAGCTTTGCCAGAAACATCTGGGATTCCTTATACGTGTGATGTTGAATTGATGTTGGTCATCAAATCACCACTGGTTACTGTGCGCTCAGGAGTCTCACTATTGCCATTTTTTTACATCCCCCAAATTCAGGTATTGCCACCTCATACCTGACCCACAGTTTATGAAGCCATGTTCTGACGAATCCACATCCTTGGGTTATGACTAACTCCCTTCCGTGATAACAGCCTCAATCCACTCATGGGGCTGCTACTGTCATAACCTAATCACCTTTTAGGGTCCTACTCCTTAGAGCTGTCGAAGGGGAATGGAATTCCAACATGGTTTTGGAGAGGCACTCAAGCCACAGCCGTGTGCTGACACTTGGCCTTCAAAGTCCCACGTGAGAGTTTGAATTACTGTCCTGCTATTTATGGGTTGTGCAAGTTTGAGTAAATCTCTGCATTTTGGAGCCTCGGTTCTTTACGTGTAAGAAGACTATAACTGACCATATCCTCAAGCGTAATTTTGAGGATGAGCTGAATTACTGTCCACATATGGGTGAGTCGTTGCCATTACTGATCTTCGATGGATAGAAAAAAAAAAACAACAAAACCCAAATGAAGTTCTGCAAAGGCCTGTAGCCATTATTATTTGAAATAATCGATTTCAAGACAAACCAAATACATGCTGAGTCTTGCTGACTCCTGAATATTTATTTGAGATTGAGCGCTTGTATTTAAGAGTTTGAATTTGGACATTTCCTTTATTGCATGTGTTTCCGGTTTGTTATCTGCCTTTCCCCCCGTAGGCTGTTTATGCACATGTGTGACCTCAGCGACAGGGTTTTACTTCTCTGCCAACCAGGCTGGAAAACTTCACAAAGCACCCCTCCCCGCTCCCTCACAGGGCATCTTGTTTTCAAAAGAAGCTTCATTATCTCCCATCCTAAAAAACAAAACACAAAAACCATACATTTTATTTTTTTGTTGGCCTTTGATGTAGATTTTGAGTTAGATGTAGTCCCTGTGCCTGGAAGTTCAAGGTTTTCTGATATTTTCCTCCAAAATCACAATCACGTTTGGTAGCAAAAAAGTCAGAGGAATGAGCGCCCTTCCCTGTTGCTTGGTGATACCTAGGGACGTGCTGGCAGAAATCTGAAAGCATTTGCATACATGCAGTTGTCTGATGTTTGCCTCCCTGCTCGCTCTCCTCCGCTGGTCCTGTTTTCTTTGTGCAGTGAATTACCAATACAGATACAGATAATGAAATCTCTGATCCAGCCTGCAAAGCAGATGTGCATTTTGGAAGGCATCTGGGGAGAATGAATAGGTTCTCCTGCTCTTGTTGCTTTATCCAGACAGGGCAGCGGAGAGGAGAAAGTAATTACAACGACTTGTCTTTGGAGGTAGCCTGAGTGGCGCTGACAGGGTCTCTTTTCAGGGAATCTTGTAAAGATGCTATTTTCTGGTTAATAGCAATAGGTGTTATTCCTGGAGATGGAGTTTACAGATTAAATGTCGGTCCAGCAGATGGGACACTGCGGGCAGGAGGCAGAACCAAGTCCCGTGCTCATGACTTCAGAATGGATGCTGTCTGGGGCGTGTCCAAGTTGCCCCCAGCATGAGGGTCTGTCTGAGAGGAGGGTGAACAGCTACCTGCTCCTGTGTGTTTACGAGTGACCGAGTCCCCAAGCAGAAGCACAGTTTGTTTGGGCAGCTAGCTGGGCTGGCTCCATGACCCTGATTGGGCCACAGTTATGTCAGATCCCCTCATTTCAGAGCGTGTTTCTATGAGCCGCTAGAAGGTTCCTCAGAGACCGCAGACCCGAAACAAGTTTAATTGATTTTTTTCAAGGTAGCAAACATTTTTTTTTTCCTGCCTATATCCTTGTAGTAGACCTGAAGTCAATACTCTGGCAAGCATAAAATTAAAATGAAGCCAGGCATTCTGGTTAGTGGGGAGCGGGTTTAAGACAGCGTCTTGCTTTGTAGCCCTTGGATTTGTCCACTGCTCTGCCTCCCAAATGCTGGGATTATAGGTCTGTATCACTACACCTAGCTTTAAACCACACTTTCTTTTTATGAAAAAAAAAATAAAAAGTATTAATGTATGTGTCTGTGTGCATGGTATATTTGTATGTATGCCCATGTATATATAGCATAGCACATATGTAGAGGTCCAAGGATAACTTTGTGTAGTTGGCTCTTTCCTTCCATCTTTAAATGGATTCCGGGGATTCAACACAGGTTACCACGCTTGCATGGCGAAGGGCCTTCACATGCTGAACCATCTCACCAGCCCAATGCATGCCGTCTTAAAGAAGCAAACAAAAAGCCGGGCGCACGCCTGTAATCCCAGCACTCAGGGAGGCAGAGCCGGGGGATCTCTGTGAGTTCGAGGCCAGCCTGGTCTGCAGAGTGAGATCCAGAACAAGCACCAAAACTACATAGAGAAACCCTGTCTCAGAAAACCAAAAAAAAAAAAAAAAAAAAAAAAAAAAAAAAGTTTTAGCTGTCAATACACTCGGTAATTTAAAGGCCAACACAACACCTTTGATTCCATAAATGCATGTTACATCTCCTTTTCTTTCAAATAAGCTCCGATGTTACCTGTCGTTGACCTTTTAGCATAGATCGTGTGGTAAAAACCAATTCTGTTTGTCTGAACAGGTTTCTAAACAACCCAAGTTTCTACTGACAGCTCGTATGAAAAGAACAAATATTTGCTTTTTATTTCACGTAAATATTGCATGCCGTCAAGCAAGATGGGCTTAAAGAGGCTAAGATTTTATCTTTCAAAGCTCACTAAGGGACAGCTAATCTATAGCAGAAATAATTTTAAATGTAGCACTGCTGTGTGGAAACATAGACCTCCCACTGGCTGAGATGACATTAGTAGAAAAAAATTTTAGCTGAAAAATGTTATGAAATGTTTATTTTGTCATCCAGCTTGAAATATGCTGAGGATAGAGGAAAAAAAAGAGAGAAATGGTTTAGAGATGGCTCTCCCAGCCATTGCTCTGTTGGAAATTAGTTTAGAAGCATTATAACATTTTAAATAGACATATGAAATGATGTAAGGACGCTAGAACCCAGCTACGTAACAGCGCAAAGCGACAATAGTCTTATTTTGGAATGTATAAACAAGTGCTATGAAGATCTTTGGGCGGCCACTGGGTTCTGTTTCCTGTCTGCTCTATGAGCTCTGTTCTCCAGCCCAGTCATGCTGTTGGACCACACACTGTGAGGGCTTAAGCTAGTATCCGAATTTCATTTGCGGATATCACACACACTGGTCTACGCAGGAAATATGAATTCTGTGCCTTACTGCTTCTGTTTGGATTCACGCTGTCTGCCGCCGCCATAGGGGTTGTGGCCCACCTTCCCTGGGGCTCATTTCCTCTTTCTCAAAGCCTACTGTGCAGAGCTACTGGCTTGTCAGCCCCTGAGCTACCTGACGGGTGTGACTGGCGTCCCCCCCCTTCCCCCCGCGCTCCCCCCACCATTGTGCCTTGAAGAATGAACTGTTGGGCACTGTCAACAGCCTTCTGTGACACACTTTGTAACACAGAAAGAGAATTTTAATAAGGCCTCCAAGGGTTCTGCTGCCATCTTTAGAGGGAAGGCTTGCTTGGAGGAAGTGCATGGGAACTCCCAGGAGGCAGCTGTGGCAGCCTCCCCTGCTGAGAGGAAGCCCTGTCATCCGATTTTCCTTAGCTGTCACTGCAGCCCTAGCATGATTCTGACAGGCTGCTCTTTCCTCTTATAGCCAGTGCTACTTAATGTCACTTTCTTGGTTGAACATCTTTATTTCTGACTTGTTACAAGCCATTAACTAGTTTTCAGGTTTCAATGTCCTGGCTACTTTTGACTAGTCAGTCATTTGGCATAACAAGGTTTTTTCCCCTTTATCTTCTTGCTAAAGCAAATCTCTACAAGAAATGATCAATGTTCCAATTTTTATGAGTCCTAGCAGATAGGAAGGGCCTGTCATCGGATGCAGGGCATCTTTTCTGAAAGCATATTCTACTTCAGATAATAGAACTTGACAGACACTCTAGGTACCGTTGCAGTCACGGAGAAGGCTTCAGACAATTTGAGTGCGGAGAATTTTACAAACACACTTGCGTGTGATTGTTTCAAATAAACACAACAGCGTGGTTATTAATTTGACTTCCCAGATGCAGTTTCCGCAGCTAGAATTCCTTGAGTCTGTTTTGAGAAGCATTAAGCAGATGTCAATCTCTATAAGCACGTCTTTAAGGTGTTAGTTGTCTATTGCATGGCTAAAATGAAGACTGGCTGCTGGGATATTGATGCTAAATATAATCTATACAGACACGGAGTCTGATGACATATTACTAAAGCATTAAACACGGAGGCTTTAGTTTGCTTTTGCATGGAGTTCCTCACACAGAAAACTAAGGAAATTGAAGCTTAAAACTTTTTCTTCATTATTCTGTATTATTAAGGTTTTAAAAAATACATTCCTTTAAAATGTCCTTAAATATTATGGGCACCTCTATTAATCAACTAGTATATTATCTAAAGCTCAAATAAGAATATTTTTATTATTGCCTAATTAATGGGCTAAGGAGTTTCAAAGGTCAGTTATTGACCTAGTGATTGCTCTGATAGGAATCTACCTGAAAGTAGGAGGTCAGCGAATTCATAAATGCATGTTCAATATGTATGGCATTTTGTGGCTGGTTTTTGTTCTTCAGACAGTTTTGCTATGTAGCTCAGGCTGGCCCTGAAATCCCAACCCTCTTGCCTCTGATTACCAGGATTATAGTCTGGCCTTGTTTTTCACTTAGGAATGCATCAGGAAGGGTGTAGGTAAACACGGCACAGGGCATCCATCAAATGGAGCACTGATTTTAAAAATGAGCAGCAGACAGATGTGCTGATGAGCTGGGGTATCTGTGTTACTGTGTTGAGTGGGAGGACCAAGTCGCAGCACAGCATGTCAGTACCTTACCACTTCTGAGCACAGAGGGGACATGCGTTCCCCACCTCCTCTGTCCCTGCATGAACACAGAAAACAGTCTGGAGACACTACCACAACCTGGGTGTGAAAACCTGGGTGTGAAGACCCAGGGCACCCAGGGAGAAAGAGCTAGCTGGCTTTTGTTTTATCTCCCATACTATTTGAATTGAGGCTCTGTACTATTTATGGACACGATGAGTTAACAATGCGATTAAATAATGTTCAAAGGAAATCTCCATGCTGTAGATGGAAAGAGATAAATGCATTTGAAATTTCTAACAAAGGTGCATCTTTCTTCCATTCTGCTAACCCTGACACTTGGAGTGTCTGCATCTCTTTAGAGGTTTTAACAGCCTCAAAGTGTGGGTGCACATGTTGTCAGCCCCTAGTCTGTGTCGCCTTAGGCAACAGCCTTGGTCCTCCATTGGTTTCCTGGTGCTGTATTTCAAATCCATTCATAAATTATTAATCATACATGTGTAGGTCAGAGGCACACTGACCCTGACAATCATTCTATAATATTCTCTCTTTAGCACTCAAAGAGAAGAGAAGGGAGTAATCAATATGCAACATCAAAGGCACATCTCACACAGATATGGTGCCTGCACCGAGAAAAAAAAAAGAGGCAGATCTTTACAAAAACCTGTCAGCCCAGCATTAATCTTGTATTATGAGTAATGTGGCTATCTATGAATCTTTAATATTCCTTAAATGATGAAATTGTATGGTGTGCTCTACCAAAGCAAATCAGATAAAATGTGAGAATAGTTTGATCAAGGAAGATGTTGATGTACATGACGAGAAGACCTTAAAGCCACTCATGGATGCAGAAAGAGCAACAGCTGAGAAAACTCGGAGCCCAGAGTCATTGAGTTCTGCCCTCATCCACAGTGCCTTGGATTTAACTGCATAGTAAAATAACTGGTTAAAACCATTGTCCCACAAGGCATGGCGTCTCTGGCCAGATGCTACTAGCTGCCAATATCCTACCGGTTTCCAGCGCATAGTAAAAACAGCACCTGAAAATTAACGAACACACAGATGCATGCTTCAGACATAAGATCTGCAAGTGAGAAATTGTGAATCCAGTGGTTTGCTGAAATACTGCTGTGTTCACTTGTGCCCATGAAATAGCCCTGGAATAATTTGTTCCAGGTTTAATTTTTGATGAAATAAAAGTGGACCGGGAACTTTGCTTACGAAATTTTCCTAATGAAGAAATTTTAATCAATGCTTGTTGAACTGAAGATAAAAATATAGTTTGTTTCTTCAGATTTGAGGAGAATTAACATGTCTCTGATTGTTAATATTTGATTCTTGTTTAATTATTTATGATATCAAGGAATGAATCTGTCAAGTAAATAATGAAATGCGTACACGCGGCATATGTAATTAGGTTAGGTGCATAAATCCAAAGTGTTCGCTTTAGACTTGTCAGTGCAAAATTTATTAATAATGAGCAACGTTAAGTGAAGAAAGTTCCTAACATATTCTCCCTCATTAGTGTGGATCGCAGCAATTGTTGGTCAAAGAAGGAGAGGAGAAGAGGAGAAGGGGAAGAAGAGAAGTGGTGGTTAGGTTTCATTTCCTTAGCTGTGCTTTAATGGTTTAAAAATCTGAGTGAACTGGAGCACATCCTAGATCTTTCTATTTAGAGATGTATGACTTGATCAGAATGGCTGGTGGGCTTGAAAGCTGCTAATGGAAGAATTCCGTACCTTTTCAATACAGGTTCCCGGGCCTCCAAATCCAAACCCTGATTGCAGGGGGAACATCCAACCAAAAAGATGAGGTTTAAACATGTACTGCGTGGGGTGGAGGGAGAGCTCAGTGGTAGAGATAGCTCACCCAGCGTGTGCAAGCGCCTGGGTTCCACCCCAGCCCCACAAATGAAACCCCCTGTTCTTAGGGCTGACCCCCTGAACCATCAGACTCTCATCATACCATCGGGCTCTAATTTCACTGTGATGGGGAACGAAGGGTCAGCAATGCTCACTTCCATCCTGTTTTCCTCATTCTTCTCGGGCAGGTCAGACTGGGAGCCAGAGCCTGGCTAAGGATGCCCTTGAGAGCTAGATTTGAAGAGACGCAGAAATGAGTAGGCGTTAGGGGCTAGAGGAGATATCAGGGAGCTGTGTGTGAGACCCGAGGGGGTAGAAGGTAGCATCCCCGGTTATGATGGGCTGGGGGCTAGAGGATGCCCTTTGTCTCCAGGTCCTCACCCTTCTGAGTTGTGTGGGAATGGGCACTACTACCTCGAATTAAGGGTCTAATGGGTTGACCTGGTTGGAGGGAATTCTGTCCTTCAAGTTATTCATCAAAAGCATCGTTGCCCTTACAGACCAACAAGAAAAGAAGGAAGCTTGCTCGCACTATCATTAACTAGCGTAATTTCCAGAAAGTTTTTTCTTAAACTCCAGGGTCTCAGTTTCTCCACTGGATTTAATGGTCTCTGGTTCACAGAGATGCCACTGTAGCACACGAGAGTATATGTAAGCAACGTGGTGGTGGGGTCTTTAAGACAAGGGGCAAAGAAGGTAGAACTTGGTGAACCCTGCATCTGCCAGCTTTAGTTACAGAGGTGGCTTACACCTGCTTGTCGAATGAAGTGGATTTAAGGCGGGCCTGAAAGAATCTGCAGTATTTAAATGGTTGGAGATGGAGTTCAAGGGCACACTAGAGATTGTGGACATCCAACACAGTGCAGTGCATGTCACGGGAAGGGGCACAGCAATGTGATAGTGGTAGATAAATGAGGTTAGGTTAGGCGAAGACCAGGAGGGTCTTGAAGGTCTTGCTCAGGAATTTGGGTTTCTTTCCTTGGCAGAGGGAAACAATCATTTGAGGTTATTGCCACCTGACTCCAAAACTAAAACACAGTACCTTTTTTACCTTTTTTTTTTTTTTTTTTGTTGCACAGTTTTGTTTTTTGATGAAAAAATGCACACGATTTAAAATAAACTATAAAAATCTTTTATTTTTTTCTTTTCCTTCCTCCCTCCTCCCGACCCCCCCCTTTTTTTTTCAGACACGGCCTTGCTCTGTAGTGCTTATTCTCATGTAGCTTTTAAAACATAAAACTTGGCAAGTTTCCAAGGACTCAACTCTCCCATGGCAAAGGGCAGCTTTGTCGCTTTGCTCTTCCGGGGTTACCAGGTAAAAGTCACACCCCACCCAGCCGAGGAATGGGAATCTCTTCCATGAGACACTTTCTTAGGACAAGATGTTCCTGTTCCTCAGGGTCTTCCGGCCGATGGCCCTTCAAATGGTGTTTAGGACTGGTCACACTCTTTCCAAACTAACCCCTCGATGCGGCAAGGGACGGATCGTGGAAGATTGAGAGAGCTTGCCCCGATCTCAGGTCATAGTAGGAGAAGGGGGTTGGGGATGGCCGGAGTGGAGTGAAGTGCGGGTCCCCTTCATGTACCACAAGAAGGGCTCATGAAGAAACTTCGCGGAGCGGTGGGGAGTATGTCCCTTTCCTACCTGGGTTCCCTTGCGCTTCTTTCCATTATTTCCTAAACCGCAGTTTCCAGGAGAGCCGTAGGGTGTGTGGCACACGTCGCGTAAAGCAGGCGCAGTGCCTTGCACTTAATGTAGAGAGAGCCTCAAAGGTGCGCTCGGTGATTGCAGCGCTACCTTCACGCGGATGGACTAATTCTACCCTCCATGGCTGTCACCAGGTGTGACTTCTTGCTAAGGAGGGGGTCCTCCCTTTTTCTGTGCCATAGAAGGAAGGCTCTAGTAAATACCGCTTTCCTCTTTGCACATGGCTTGCCTTAGTTTCCATCCGGAGGAACACAGGCCTAGGATTAGGGACGCGGGTCCTGCAGGTGCCTGGGTGTCCTCCGGGTGGCAGTAGGACCTGAAGGGCTAGGGAGCCGGAACTGTAGTCCCTCCCTCCCTGCTGGGTAGATGAGAACCCTCCTTAAGGCTAAGGCCAGGCGTCCCTGGGGGTGGTGACCCTGGGCATGGGCAGGACCCGCGCCATCAGGGTTCAGGGTTAGGACCGGTGCCCGGATGCGAGCCGAGAGCCAGGCTCGGGAGACACTGCCGAGCCTGGGCAATGTCCTGGCCGCCGACTCGGCTCTGCCCGCCGGCCGGGAAGGAGGCGCCTTGGGCCGCTCATTACCCCGGCGCAGTGGCTGCTCGGGGCCCGCAGCCGGCGGCGGAGCGGGGGCAGGCGGCCGAGACGCGCGAGCCATTTGCATTCCCCGGCAGTCATTTTTATATGCGGAGGTAATGAAGTTGTCAGCGGCGCCCCGAGTGTGGCAGAGCCTGATATTCAAATCGCCTGCCGTGTCGCCTGCCACCCCGCCCCCGCCCCGGCCGTCCCTTGAGTCCCGGGGCTGCGCCGCCCGCGCCCGCATCTCTCTCTCTCTCTCTCTCTCTCTCTCTCTCTCTCTCTCTCTCTCTCTCTCTCTCTCTCTCTCTCTCTCTCTCTCTCTCTCTCTCTCTCTCTCTCTCTCTCCAGCCGCTTTGTCTCCGTTGTCGCGCCTCTCCCTCCCTTTGTGTCTCTGACGAGACTCCGAGTCCCACATCAGCGACGCCCCCAGGTCTAGTGACCCTGCGACCCCGGGCTGCACATCTAACCACCTAAGCGCTGAAGCCCATTCTGCCCTCTTCCCTCCCTCCGCAGCCATCCCTGATCGCCTTCAGCTTCAGCTGCAAGAAAGATGACCTAATCCTGGCGTTAGCGATAGGGCTGAAAGGATTGTCCTCTTCTCCTTCTGAATGCGTATTTATGAGCATGTTTATGATTACAAAACCCATATCGGACCTGAACACCCAGGCTGCTAAGGAAAGACTAGCAGCCTTGGTGAGGAAGGAGGGGGAAAGACAGGCACACTTGTCTAGACACGTAAGGTAGACATGACTGCTTACATACCTGTTATTCATCTCTCTAGGCCATGACAGCTGGGCTGCTCACCAGCGTGTCCTGGCCACCTGGGACCTGCAGTGTGGTCAGGCCAAATCCTCCTGCAGAGGAGATACAGTGTGAGGGAAAGATCGTGAACTCTCTCAGTAGTCGTTGTAAAGTACTGACTGGATGTTGAAAGCATCATATTCTGGATATAGTGTGTGAAATAAAATACGGTGTTATGATCATATATTGCTTTCTGTTTTTTAAAGATGTGTGCCTGTGTACAAGATTTACAATTATGTCTGTGGCTCCTTTTCTATTTCTGTGGACAGTGTTAGTCTGGAGGTGGAAGAGCCAAGGAACTTTCTAGCTCTGATTGTACCAACTCACTTTCCTCTGCAGATGGTTCGAAACTGAGCAGGGAAAAGGAAGTCAAGAGCGGTTGTCTTTGCGTGGAACCTCCTGAAGACACAGAGCAGAGTCTGTGGCTTAAAAGGTGTCTGTTCTTTCCTTTGTTTTCTGTAGGGGTGGCCACAGCCATGCCACAATCCTGTTGTGTACGAAGTTGGCTTCCAGGAGTGCTTTGTGCCTTTTAGGAGTTATTTGTCCCACACTCCACTCACTGATGTGCCGTTTACAAGAGTGAATACTGTGTATGTGCTGTGACTATTTCATAAGTACTGTTGGTGTGTCTTGTTCCTCATCGTGCACAGGCAGCAGAGTAAGGACTCCCGGAGTATGCATTGGCACGTTGCGCTGCAAATGATGCGGCCTGGGGGAGTCCCCGAGTGTGTGCTGATTCCACATGCGGCCATGGCTCCTACTGGGCTCTTATGGTATGGCTCACCAATGATCCGTGCACTAAAGACTCCCGGAATACACATTGACACGATAGACTGGAGTTGTTTGGGTCTTTCGTGGCAATGATCCGGAGATAATGACCATATCTTGAGATTGGAGTGCTCATGGTCCTAAGGCACAACCAGAAATGCCCCAGTTAAGCCCTCCTGTGGCTCCCAGTACAGGGTGTCTGGGTCTTTGACCTCCTGCATCCAGACACTGTGGTATCATCAATGACTGTTGATGTTGTGACTTTCCCCCTACATATAAAATCTGAAACTCAGTGCTTACAGTGGGGTCCATGTACTGAGGTTTTGCCTGGCTAATCACAGGTTAAAGAGCCATGAAAGGTCATATTTAAAGGGGAAAAATGGTTTGGTAGAACACACTTGGGAAATAGATTTATGTTAGAGAGAATTAATATAAAATAAATAACCTCAATCCTGAGAAAACCTAGTGAATAACTCACAATGGATAAAAAAAGGTGAGTAAGAAGATGGAGGAAGCTAGAAATCACGAAGGCAGTATATTCAATAGTAACAATTCAATTGTATAAGACACAAGATAAAATCTCCTCTCTTCTTCTACTATACTTTCAAATGTCACAGCCACTGTTAATGTTTTGTATATTCCTTCTATTAATTTTGTACACAGACAATTGTATGTCTCTGTTCTTTGGTTACATAAGCGAGTTGACAAGAAACATTACTCTTTGCAGTCTTGCAGTTTTAATTAATAATATATTGAACATCTCTCCTCACCCTTTGCAATGACGGCATAGAATTCGGCAGCATGATGAAACAGTTTTTAAAGGCCTACCATTTCTACCCTCACAACAATGAATACTCTTTTTTTTTTTTTTTTGTTTTGTTTTTTTGTTTTTTTGTTTTTCGAGACAGGGTTTCTCTGTGTAGCTTTGCACCTTTCCTGGGACTCACTTGGCAGTCCAGGCTGGTCTCGAACTCACAGAGATCCGCCTGGCTCTGCCTCCCGAGTGCTGGGATTAAAGGCGTGCACCACCAACGCCCGGCTAACAATGCATTTTCAGATTTGGACAAGCATGTTCATAGGGAAAATTTTCAGCAGTGGAAATTCTGAGGTAAAGAAATGCACAGTTAAATGTGGATGCATACTGCCAAGTTAATCATCTTGCATTCCAACTAACAGCTGTGTGTCTACTTCCCGCTCCTGGTCCAAGCCATGTTTTGTCACACAGCACACTTCTGATGTGTGTGACCCTGAATTCTCCCACCAAGCTTTCTCCTCAGCTTTCTGGTGCGAGTCCAGCCCTGGGCACTGTGATAAATACAGTGCAGTGTAGAAGTCACACTATGGAGTAGGAAGTCCTGTTAGTCAAGATAAAAAAGAAAGATTGAGCCACAAATCACAGTGAGATTAGCTGAATCTTGGCAACAGTTTCCCACTGTGGGAGAACTAGAATACGGTCACACTAATTTGTCTTTCAGCAAATATTTATTGAAAAGTTATAAACAGCAAGAGAGTTCTCTTTTCAACAGAGTTCTGCTGCCCTTGACTTCTGGGAAAATGAAAAGATA
The DNA here is from genome assembly GCF_049852395.1 of Peromyscus maniculatus bairdii. NCBI lineage: Eukaryota > Metazoa > Chordata > Mammalia > Rodentia > Cricetidae > Peromyscus > Peromyscus maniculatus. The sequence goes on from NC_134854.1 coordinate 74,522,390, forward strand.
TTCTCGCTGGCCAGACTTTGTTCCACATGAATGAAATACCAGATTTGGTTCAATGAGGAGTCACCCCTACAGGACTTCATAGTGGATGCAGGTATAAGGCCATCTCACTGGCAGCTATTTGGAAATCACCAATATCAATGAATGAGGCATACGGCTAGGCTCTGCAGGTTCTCACCTAGTCTCTCCGGCTTCTGGCTTTCTTTTGTAAAGTTCAAGTCTCCAAAAAGCCAGGTGAGGCCAACAATAGAGCCTTCTTCACTTATTCCAGAATTCCACCAAACTCCTTCGTATTAGGCAAGCCATGCATCCTAAGAGATGATAATTTGACACATAGTTGGTCTTACAGGTGTTCTACTTAGGTCTATTTTGTTTCTGTCTGGATAAACTCAGATACATGGAAAACATCTTGAGTCTCATAGTGGTTTGAATGGTGTCCCCTGTAGGCTCATGCATTTGAACATTTGGTCCCCAGCTGGTGGTGCAGTTTGGGGAGGCTTAGGAGGTGTGGCCTCCCTGAAGGAAGTGCGTCACTAGGGGTGAGCCTTGAGAGCTTAGAGACTCCAGCCATTTCCAGTTTCCCCCTTTCTGCTTCATGCTTGTGGTTTGAAATGCGAGCTCTCAGCCTGCTATCTCCAGCCCTCAGGCCTGCTGCTTGCTACCCTGCTGCCGCGCTGACCCAGAAGCTGTGGCGGCTTGCGTAAGAATGACACCAATAGACTCAGATCCACGTTGGTGGAACTTTTTCGGAAGAATCAGAAGGTGTGGCCTTGTTGGAGAAGGTGTGTCACTGAGGGCAGACTTAGCGGTTTCAAAAGACTGATATCATGCCAGTGTGTCCTACTTACAGGTCAAGATTTGAGCTCTCAGCTGTTTCTGCCACCATTGCCCTTGCTACATCATCTTAATGAACTCTTACCTGTTAGAACAAAATCAAAGAAGCTTCCAGTAGCCGGGCGGTGGTGGCGCACATCTTTGATCCCAGCACTCGGGAGGCAGAGCCAGGCGGATCTCTGTGAGTTCAAGGCCAGCCTGGTCTACATACTGAGATCCAGGACAGACACCAAAACAACACAGAGAAACCCTGTCTTGAGCGCCACCCCCCAAATTACATTTATGTGTTTAGTGTGTGTGTGTGTGTGTGTGTGTGTGTGTGTGTGTGTGTGTGTGTGTGTGTGTGTCTGTGCATGCTCATAGCACATGGGAAGTTAAAGGACAATCTGTGGAGTTGGTTCTATCCTTCCACCTGTAGGGCTGGAAGAATGAGCTTCCATCAGGCTTGGTGGCAAGCACCTTCACTATCTTGCTAGCCTTGTTCATTATTTGCAACAACCAAAGCCAAACAGGGCTTGGCACAGCAGTGCATGCTTGTAATTGCCTGGCACTTGGGAGGCGGAGGCAGGAGACTCAGAAGCTCCAGGTTCACCCTTACCTACATGTAGTCTACTTCAAGGCCAGCCTGTGCTTTATGAGACCCCGTCTCAAAACCAAAGCCAAGAACAAACAAATGGCGTTGGGAAATACAGCAGGGAATGTTTTATTTACTGTTGAAGATCTGTGACATTAACTCTTTGATCACCATAGTCATTGTTAATCTTTTGCCCTTTTCACCAAACTTACGGGGCTTTACATTATTTATGGTTATCATTTGGCCTTTTCACCAAACTTACAGGGTTTTACATTATTTATGAAATAAAATTTATCGAGTTTTCCCTCTTTCTGTTTCCGGCCTTTGACTCATAATCGGATAGACGGCCATTTCTCCTGGGCAATGAAAGTCTCTATCTGTTTTTCCTCTATACTTTTACCGTCCCAATCTTCACATTTAAGTTTTTGATCCCTCTGGAGTTTGCATGGCATGAGGAAGGACTCTAGGATGAGTTTATTTCTTCCAAATGGCTAGCTAGGTTTCCCAAGACCATCCTGGAATAATTTATCTTAGCCCACTGATGCACCATTCTCCTTGTCCACATGCCCTTCTGGGCCCCCGATGGTCATTTGCTCAGTTTCTAAGGCAGTGCCATACATGTCAGCATCTCATTTCTCACTTTTAGAAATTTCTGGGCTATTCTTGAATGTTTGTTCCCTTAGAGGAATGTAAGGATTATTTTTCAAAGTTTCCAAAAAGATCCTGTTGGGGTTTTTATTAGAGCTGTATAATTTATGCCATTTATAGCTAAATAAATCTATGGACTAATTTGGGGAGAATTTTCATAGTTCTGAGTGTTATATGAGAATCAAATGTGTGTGTGTGTGTGTGTGTGTGTGTGCTGCGAAATGAATTTTACCTATTCTTTTGGGGCATGGGATTGAGACAAGGTCTCATGTAGCTCAGTCTGAACATAAACTTGATATGTAGTTGAGAATGACCTGAATCCCTGATCCTCCTGCCTCCATCTCCTAAGTAAGCCCTTGGACTACAGGTGTGTGCTGCCACACTCAACTCATTATCCTTTGATTTGCTTCCTGAAGTTTTTTTCTGGGAATCTTTTTGGAGTTGGTTGGCTGGCCACGAGTTCTTAGGCATGTGCATGACAAGTCTCTCTCCATCATAAATGTAAGCTTGGAACTGGAATGCAATGGCTTTGGGATCTACCAAAGGCAGCGTGAGAGCCACGCACGTGGGCCTTGGGGACACCGCTCGGTGCTGAGTGGGTCATCAGACACAGGAACTGCTTGAAGGCTAAAGCATCTGTTTCCAAATCCTCCCAATGCTGAGATTCCCAGAAGCCTTCACAGAGAGCTCCTACACTGTGAAAACCCATTTGCTGCGACTCTGAGCCCATCCAGGGGCTGGCTCTGTGCTCCATTGCTGAAAAGTTAGTGGCAGCCATATCACAATGGGAAGCCTGGCTCCTTCTTCTCTGGTTAATTAATGATCCACTGGGGCCTTGGGGGTGGGGCTTCAAAATGGTAATGGCTTAGAAAAATGCATCAGAGGCACATAGACCACTTGGAGTACCCAGTTAAGAATGATTTGCCACATACAGGAGAGCTTCACAAAGACTTTCACAAACATGGGTATTCAGCTCTGCTGATAGCCCCGCATCCTTAATGGCATAATCACCAACATAATCCATTCAGAATAATGGCCTTTTAATACAGAAACAATTACTTCAGATAATAAAATAACACTTTAATTTGCTTGACACCAAGTTTGACCTATGCGGATCATCTGATGGGGAGGTGAGGGGAAGGGAAATCGGCTGAGCTCTAAATACATTATAAAGTGATAACGTACCACGTACTTCAGGCCTGAGATGCTTTAAAAGGCTTGGCAGGAAAAGAAAATGATAATCAGAGTAAGTTATTGCTTTGGAATTTACAAAATACTTGGTAATTTGAGTATCGACTTCTTCCAGTTTCCTTAGAGAGAAAGCTAAGCCTTCCAGTTAATGCACTTGGATTAAATTTGTTCATTTTGAACACCTACTGTGGGAAGGGATTTAAGGCATGCAATCGCTCAACAAATTGTTATTGCATGAAAACTAATACTGCGTCCTAGGAGGGAAATGCAAACAAAATCCATTGCTCCGCTACATTCTCATATCTTTAGAGCTATCATCTGGCGCTGGTAAACTATTTCTATTCTGTCTTTAATAGAACTGTTTTCTTAAGTGTCTTCAAATTCTTTGGGGAAGTAGGTGAGTTTTAAGTCTTAAATAATTAAAAGCTTCCCTAAGTAAACCTCCTAAGTTGGGAAACGAGACAGCCATTTACTTACTTAGTTTCATGGATTGTTGGTATAGGCAGGGACTCGTTCATTCTTTGTCATTTGGAAAGAGAAAAGCTGGGACCAGGGTTGGGAGTAACATCCAAAGTCTCACGTGATGGCTGACTTCCAAGTACCGTTACAGAGCCAACAACTGAAGTCTTGACTGTGAGTTTCTGATAACTAATTCTGTCTCTTATTAAGTTAAATATTTCTTAGTATATAAGAAGGAGACATAGTCATCATTTGTACTTTAGTGAGAATTAATTTTTAACGACTTTCCTGCAATAAGTAAATGAGAAAATTGGTATATGTTTTGAAAAGATAAGTACAAACTGCCAGTAATCTACCACTCTGTAGTTTAGGACAGTGTGGTTCATAGTCTAAACACTAGGCTTTGGTGCATTGGAGGTGAGATGATATTTATTATAGAATATTGTATGCTCATCTTGTTTCCTTTAACATTTTAGGGTTTTTTCCCCTTTAAAAATTCTTTGATACAGACTGCCTTCTAAATTCAAGTCTCTCTACCCAGTAGTACCAGATAGTACTCAGCCCTCATCAGAGAAGTTTCTCAGTGCAGTATATCATGGTTAACTCAGAAACTCACAACTGGCCAAAGTGCAGAGAAGAAATGGCTGTGGCCTGCTCAGCCACACATGGGACATTGATATCACAGCCCCTCGTGCCAAGACTCAGGGATCACTGCAGAAGAGGGAGCAGGAGGGCTGTCAGAGCCAGAGGTCAGGGAGGTTGGAGCGAATCAGTGTCTTATGGGCATGATAGGACCACCGCACTCATGAGCTCAGAGCAGCTGCACACGCCTGCACTCCATCAAGCCAGTCTTCAATCCAGCATGCAATGGGGAGGGGTCTGCGAGTCCACCCATGGCTGAGGAGCTACTGGCAGTTAATGGGGAAAGGAGAATCAGTTTTGTTCAAGGATGTGGCCCCTGGCCGTCAGTCAAGTTCCGGTGGATGTCCCCACACCTAGGAGTATGTGGACTTGGGTTCTAAGAAAAGGAAAAAGAAAAAGAAAGGGGAGGACATGAAGCTGGGAGTGAGTAAGGGTTGGATCTTGGAGGAGTTGGGGGGAGTGGGGTGAATGTGATCCAAGTACATTGTATGCATGCATGAAATTCTCAAAGAATTAATAAAATATTGTATCAAAATATTTGATATCACCACTTCTCTGGACTGAATTATATCCCCCACCCCCAATTCATCAGGTGAAACTGTAGCCCTCCGAGCCCCCCTACCCACCCATGTCACAGTATGTGGAGGCAGAACCTTTATGAATAGGATTAAGGTATGGATGTGGTTAAGGTATGGATGCGGTTAAGGTATGAATAGGATTAAGGTATGGATGGGATTAAGGGGATAAAAGGTGTGCTGGTTAATTGTTCACCAACTTGACAAAAGCTAAAGTCATTTGGGAAGAGGAAATTTCATTTGAGAAAATCAGACTGGCCTATAGACAAGCCTGTGGGGACATTTTCTTGATCAATGATTCATGTGGGAAGGGGTCTGTTCTAGTGCCTCCCTACACGGTGTGCTGGCCCACATGGCACAGACGCAGAAACTGAGAGAAGCTTGGAACCCTTCGTCCTCGTTCTGTCTAAGAAGTGGTCAGAGGTGGCTTTGTAGGATATAGAGAAGGTTAGGTTATGAGTATGATGTGGCGAGCATAATTGTCCACGGGAAACGGACTAAACAGATAAACAAACCGTTCCTCCCTGTAGACAGGCTGAGAAGCACACCCTGATCAGAGAGGAGAATGCACGCACAAGGGCCATGGAACTCCACTGACCCTCAGAGGGAGGAACAGAGTGAAGAAGCTGAAACTCCGCCTCTGCCTGTCCTTATTCTGAGACCTTTGCTAGAGTTTTTAAACTCTCTGTCTCGTGCCTCCACACACGCAAACATGGCAATCACGACAGAATTAACTCCATGACATGATGCTACAGGTGAGGAGCAGAGCGCAGTCCCTGGCTTGTATTAGGAACCTGTGGAAGAGGCTGGAAGCTTTGCCTTTGCTTCTTGTAGCTGCAAAACGCAGCTTTCAGAAGTAACTTTTTTTTTTTTTTTTTTTTTTTTTTTTTTTTAAATCAGCCTCTCTGTGGCCTAGAAGCTATTTGTGTTTGTCTTTTATGGAAGTCAGGGCCTCATTCTTTTCAGGGCAACTTGGACCAGGCCTGACAGGCCAGGAAATCACACACCCTTCAGAGTACTGAGCCCTGCTCTTTCCTTCTCTGCCTCCAGCGCATCAAAAGCTCCGAGTGTTTATCTCACCCTTGCCAGAGGCCATCCGTTTTGGATTGTCCTGAATTTTACTGTCTTGTCCTGTTTACAGTCATCATGTGCACACAGTGGCCCGAGATGAGGTAGGGGATGGGTGTCTGTGACATGTCCATATCAGGCGTGCTGAGATGTGTGTGTTCCGCTTTGCTCTGACACCACTTCAGACCTGTTTCCTAGGCTGCTGGCTTGGTGCGCCCAGAGGCCCGAAAGAGATGAAGTCAGACCTGGGTTCTGGCCTGACTGTGGTGCCCATGCTCTCCGCGTCTCAGCGTTCTTATGGGTAAGATGGAGACCTTAAAGAAACCTTAGCATGTGACTGTGGTGACAGAATGGGACAGTCTTTGAGAATTGTTCTCACACACAGTAAATGCTGTTTCCTTCTCACTCTGCCAGCTTTGGGTATCTTCTTTCTCCCATGTGGGTGCACTAAATACACAAGGCTAACACAAATGCACAGGGTGAATTTACTAATTCACAAAGTCTCCGCATTGGCAGGGACTTACTTATTTTATTTATTGTTCTGTGTCCAAGCTCTATGACAATATAAGCAACTATGGATAATTAATTAACAAATTCTGGACAAATAACAGTGAAGGCCACAGTCCCATGACCTGCCAGCTCCTGCCACACTTGTAGATCTGAGCATCAGAAACCCTGACCCATAGTGAGACACGTATTATCTCATACAAATGGACGTTTGGAAATACAGTTATGTGATCGGTTATGTTGATAGCTCCGTAACGTCATTCCTGTTCCAGTTCCATCTCGTCCCTCTGCCCTGCTTAGGTGCCCTCATTGCCATAAACAGCTGCTGTATCTCCAGGCATCACATCTAGGCAGCGAGAGCAGTTGAAACAGAGAGGCTCTCTCCCTCCCTGTCTTGAGTCTTTCCCAGAGTGGCAAAGCCCACTCCAGAGATCTCTAGCTGACTTCTGCTCACTTGCCCGTGTCTAAATCAGTCAACAGCTTGGACCAGTCAGGATGAACTCTGAGTCATGTACGGGGAGAGCAGATACTCAGGCCCTCTCCCAAAAGGATGATGCAAAGGCAGTAAAGACTGCTGCATACACCTTCTCACAGGAGTCTTGCAGGGAAAGACAGCGACGAAGCAAACATACATTGAACAAGCGCACAAAAGAGGCCATGTCTGTTATATGCCAACGGAGGGCTACGGGCGATGAATGATAAAGTTCTAGTTCTCTGGAAGCAGAGATGCTCTCATCGGGTGGCAACTGGAGTTGGGGCCTTCTGTTGCTTAGAGTTGAGACTATATAAAAGGGACAGCAGGAAATGTAACTGTGTGCATTAATTTGTCCAGTGTATATTAAGGGCCGGTGATAATGAGAGAATTTCGTTTGGAGGCAATTTGACGGAATGTATTCTATCCAGCTACCCAAACTAACGTGCAGTGCAGCCAGCCGACTGTGTGAAAGGGGATGCCTCAGTGCAAAACGATCTCAGGTAAGTCCTAGTGTATGCACTGTTACAGTGTCTCCTGGGTTAAGGTAGAGATTCAGATACCCCACGACAGTTGCAGTCTAGTCTCATGAATGCATCCTCCCTTAATTCGGAGCACACACTAGGTCATTTGGTCAGGCTGGTGTTGACCAGTATTGAAGAGAGGAGTTATATGCAAAAGAAGAGATTCTCCAAGCAGGAGTATAGAGAATGTGTTAATACTCTGTCATGTGAAATAATCGTATACAAATAATATTTACCTTATTATTTAAACAAGACTCCAGAGCCTGTAGTTGACACATTAGTGACTTGTGGATGAAGGTACCATTCACACGCAGAATTATCCGAAGCGGTATATCCTAAATATGTAGCAATGCAAATCCTTTAATCAGCCACTACCCTCCCTGCAGCCAGTTGGAATCTGTGAGGTTTCCTGGAGGCCTCAGACCTCAGGGCATGAAGTTGGCAATAACACCATAGCCCATGCATGCCTTGGTTTCTGGCATTGCCACTGCTGAGCGGTTGAAGTTGGACTACGGCCCACATGTGGCAGTGTGACATCTGAGTGTGAAGCCTGGTTGGTCACACTCCTGGTGGCATGCCTGGCTTGGCTATGTGTTATTGGTGAAAGCTCAAGGAAGTTTTACTCCATCTCCATCCCTCAGTTCTTCCTCTGTAAGATGGGAATGTTGGTAGACACTGCCTTCTAGTGTCGCAAAGGATATATAAATTAGTAAATAGAAAGTTTTTTTTTTTTAAATAACAGCGCCTGGTTCATGGTGTTATTGAACTGTTTACTATTTATATCATATTTTGAACACATGAGTTCAGCCTGAATGGATCGAATCACATGTAGTCTGATTCAAAGAACGAATTTTTGACCAGTTATATTAAGTCCCTTGCAATGTGACGGGCAAGTTCGCCCCACATGCCTCCAAGCAGCCACGGAACAGCAGAGGTAAATGCTTAATGAGTCACAATATTTTAATAAAGTCTGTTGTCAACAGATGGCTCAGTCCTCTCAAGAAGTTCACAGTGATTTGGTTAGAGTATTCTGGTAGGTAGTTTTTTACCTTTGTTTCCCACTGAGTGAAGCATAGTAGATTGAATATATGGTTCCAGCATTGTGTTCACATGAACTTTTTTATTTGGGCTTGAACTTAGTTGACTTAACAACTATCATTTGTTTAGAAACTGTTAGTACTTTGCCACAACAGACAGAAAAAAAAAATGCATTGCTCAGTGACCCCTTTAGATATCTTAACTTTCTTCTCCGTGAACTATCCTGCTGGAGGTTAGGGTGTGTCTGACTTTGGCAATGAATAGAGACACTCTGCATCCATGGATCTGGGGCTGGACCCACTCTACTAAGGCTGGTGACCTCTCATGGGCATATAAGTCGCACCCTGAATTATTATCTTTATAGTCACCAGTGGTCTGAGCTGTGGGAGCCGAGAGACACTGTCTCCTACATTCTGAGAGGACAGGAAAGCCATTGACCTCTTGCCTGTTTCTGGAATTCTTTGCATCCTTCCAAGCATCAAGATATTGTCTTCTCTTAGGTTCTGGCTTAGTCTGCAATGGGAAATCAGTCAGTCTCTTTCTCTCACACACACACTACTATATAAGAATCTCACACACAGCACCTTCTGGAAAAAGCTAGGAACTTAGAGACCTAGAAAACTCGTTATCAGTTTAACATAGCTCTCCGGTTATTTTACAGACTAGTCTTTTGATGAACCTTCACAGGATGAATTTGAAATTAGAGGCCCTACCCACAAGTTACTCCCCCACCCCCATATTGACCTTATGTTCCTATCTGTTGCATACCTTCTATGCTTTCCTATGGTGCTTATCATAAAATCAGCTGTCCTTTGTGGTTCCTTTTCCTGAACAGTTGAAGGAATGAGTCAGATGTTCTCATAATATATGGGCAGCCGGGAGAAAAATGCTGTTATTTTAAGAGCTGGCCAGGAATTCCTTTCAGGGAGGAGACAGTCTGCCACCTTAATGGAGGCATTTGGCCATGAAGATAAGGCCCAGAGGAGATTGCCCGGACAGGCTGGAGCTAGCTGAAGAGATAGTAAACTGCTCTGAGGAAGAAGTTTACAGGAATGTGGAGATGGAAGAAGAGGTGGGAGATGAAATGCGGGAGCAAGCAGGACAGCAAAGGATGGGAACTTCTGAAAAGGGAAGGTCGGCTTCCCATGGACACTTTGAGTCTTTAAATAAAGTGGAAAGGGTTGTGTACAAGGTCTAGACTCTAACTCGGCCACAGGAGATGTGAGACAAGTGAGCCATTGGGGAGAGAGGCAAGTGACCCTGAGAATGTTAGCTCTCAGCCATTCTCAGACATCTAGGGGGAAGATGCTGGCCTTCCCACAGGATGTGGGAAGGAAGCTGGAGCCAGTTTTTATTTAGGCCTAAGGGAGAGAGTGATCGTAGCTGACAGCCATGTTACATCTGCTCCAGGGGAAAAAAACAGAAGAGTGTTTGAGTTTGAGAATTTTTGGAATACCGCTCTGGAGATGAATGAAACCATGGAGTAAATTTTATGACTTGTGTCCCCAAAGAAGAAAAAATGCAGCAGCAGCATTTAGAAAAAGTTATTTTAAAGGATTTCTTCATTCTAATGGATAGAGATTGTCTTAAGATAATACAAATATTCCAAAGATTTAATGAAGTTATCGGGAGCCTTGTTGACATTAATTAGAGTTCTGTAATTAGAATTATAGTTATAGAAGCTCCTTCCTGCAAAACAGAAGCCCATATTTCAGCATCTCGGGTTCCCAGCGCCATCGGGCTCAGTACCTGATGCATTTTTATATAGCAGGGCTTTCATAATTCTTTTTAAATAACCACATTGATAGATATTTAATCGTTTTTTAATTAATGGTAGAGTAAAACCCATTTATACTTGTGCTCATCTTCTTTTGCCTCGGCTCACGAGCGAACTGTCAGCGGCTGGTGTATACTGCCGCCCAAAGCGACAGCGACACCGAATCCAATCAGGAAAGCAGTGTAAAGATGAAAGGTCTCACCAATGGGAAGTGAACTTGCTAAAGTACGCCTTTCAATGAATTTGGACAAAACTGAAAAATGTTGTTGATATCAGATCCTTAGGCCGATTACTGAAGCGTTCGATTTTTCAGTATGTCAATTCATCACTGTCCACCTGGTTATATTTAACACTTTCTCCCATTCCCAGTGTGTCTGCTGAGATAGGCACTTGCTGTCACGGGGTACTTGCCTCTCTAGAAGGTCAGCAGACCAGGGGGAGGCAATGCCCCCCCTCCTGCTCCCACCACTGCCCCCATCCTTTCTCAGGTATTGGTGATGGCAGATGGAGCCTCAATGTCTTGTGGGATCTAAAATATTAATAAGGTAAGGCTTTTATCCTTCAAACCGTTTAGCCTTTCCTTTTAGAGGCTCTGTAAAGTGTCCTGTCTGTTAATGTATGATACTGGCTCTCCAGGAAGATCTGCCATCACTTCCGCACCCCTGAACCCCACTTTTCCCCATGTCCCTCCTCTTCATCACGTCAGTGTGCTGGTTCACACTGAAAAATCACTCTCGTCTTTCAGGGACACTTGGATGCATTCAATTTCATTTTGAGATTAGAGGTCTTGGGGTGCATTTTAATAAATATTTGATGGAGACGCTAGCCTTGGGGGTCATTCTTATTTACAAAATTAGAGATGGCATCTCAGAGGAGAGCTTAACTTTGGGAAGAAGTCATGCTCCTGAAGATGCACAGCACTAACTCATGGTGTTCCCTGCCCTTTTCAGAACACAGTAGTTGTCCACGGCTCCATTCTTAGAAGCAGTGATTAAATTGCAGAGCGCCGTTGGGTGATGCCAATCAGACCAACAACTGTCTCGTCGACGGTCATCTGATTTTTAAGTGGAAAGCCAAACTCACTCTTCGGCATATTTTCTACAAAAACCCATACACCGTGTGGTGTGCAGTTTAGATTGTTTTAAAGGACTGGAATGGTTTTGGTTTTAGTTAGTCCATTCTAGCCAGGCAATGAGTATCAATTTTGTTAATTAAGAGTTTCAGGCTCTTTAAAGTTATGATACAATTACAATTTACCTCATGTTGAAGACAGTCTTTACCCAGGGGCACCATCAGGAAGACGCCCACTTGCGTTGTTTGCTGACAATTCCGAGGCAGCTGACTTTCGGGGGAAGAATTTACCTTTTCGGCTTCTGCACTGAAATTTCTCATTGGGTGTCAACTGCTCCTCAGCACAATGTAACCATGACGACTTTTGACTTAAATCTTTCTTTCTTTTTTTTGCCTTGTTGGTCTCTCCCCTAAAGAAAAAGCCAATTCATCAGGTAGGAAAGGACTGCCTTCCTTAGTCTCAGGTCCTGCCAAAGACAAATGACTGTAAAAATTTAAAATCAATCATTAACAGATTAGCTGTTGGCCCAAAGTAAATAGCAATCAGCTTATTAGGCATCAGGCGGAGTGAGATAAAGGGGAAGAGTTATTGAAAATGAGGATGTTGTCTGGGGCTCTGCTTGGGCCATAGCTCAGAGGAGGCCGTTTCTTTGTTAATGTAACAACTCGCAGGAAGCCGGCAGCGGGCTAAGTTGAATGCCTGTTTGTGCTCACCAGGCTCCTGTGGTTTTCTGTTCTACACCTTGGCTTTACACGCTTTGGTTACATGGACGCTGGTATGTTCCTAGCGGTTCTCTGTATTGACGCCTGTAAGACCCGGGAAAGGCTGTTCGCTTGGCTCTGCAAAGCCGTGCAGAGAGGTGGCTGAGAGTCAACCAGTCCGAGGAAGGACCGTTCTGAGCGCTTTTGCACACTTAGTTCGCGTCTCTTAGTGGTTTGGTTGGGGATGGATTCGAAGGGACGGTTCCTTAGTGGCTCCCTCTAGCTTTCGGTGTGCAAGCTGCTGTGCGCAGCAGCTGTAGTGTCTCAGCTAAGGTCAGCTGCTAGAGGTTCAAGTCCACCGTGGAGGGCTGGAGGAGAAACATGCTGTTTGTGGTCTCTTCCCCAAGGCAGTCACTGACTTCAAAAGGAAACCGCTGACTGGATGATGGTGAGTTCCTGCAGAGACGCCTCGACCAAATAGTCAAAGCTGATGTCACCGCAACAAGACAGTGTGCCCCAGCACTCCAGAGGGACACGGCAACATTCTTACGGTTTCTTAAACTAACACACACACACACACACACACACACACACACACACACACCGTGAAAACACATCAGATAAAGTAATTCTATAAAAGAAGTGATCAGTGTTTTTTTAAAAATGCCCCAAGTCATAAATGTCAAGGAAGATTGAGGAACTGCTGGGATGGGAAGAAAAGAGCAGAGATAAGGCTTCTGGGTCAAATCCTAGAGCTCAGGCGGGGCACAGAATGAGAAATGGTGAAGCACCAAGCCAAGCCTAAAGCACACCCAAGCATGTCTCTCCAAATGTATGCCCTGGTTTGGATGGTAAGGTTATGTAGGCTTATATAGTATTAGAGGAAGCTAAGTGAAGAATATGGGAACTGTCTATTTTTTTTTTTTTTTTTTTGGTTTTTCGAGACAGGGTTTCTCTGTGTAGCTTTGCGCCTTTCCTGGGACTCACTCGGTAGCCCAGGCTGGCCTCGAACTCACAGAGATCCGCCTGCCTCTGCCTCCCGAGTGCTGGGATTAAAGGCGTGCGCCACCACCGCCCGGCGGGAACTGTCTATTTAATTATTTTTTTCTGCAAGTGCAAAACGATTTCAAAATAAAAAGTTAAAAAAAAAGGAAGATACACTGAGATGATGCAGCGACTATAGATGCCTCTGAGATGGGACCCAGCTCACATCTGGGCCAGTTCGACCTTTTAGTTATTGTTCTGTTCTCTTTTGCTAAAGCTAGAGTGAACAGTTGCTTTGTTCTAGTATATGTATTTTAAATGTGTTTGGATTACTGTATGCTAGTTGTTCAACCACTGCTTCCAGTGGGAACAAAATCATCTTCGTGTGTACCCCTTCTTCTCAGCTTCTTTCCGGGGACCACACTTTTTTGATGGGTAGTAAGTTGTTCACTGAGGCACAGTCACAGTTTATGGGATGCTGGATTCCTGTTCCAAGTGACTTGGATTCTGTAGGTGAGGGTTATATTATGCTGTTTGTTGTTTATGGGATGTTGGATTCCTGCTCCGAGTGACTTGGATTCTGTAGGCGAGGGTTATATTATGCTGTTTGTTGTTATGGATCTACAGGCTGGCTGACTTGGTTCTGTCTCATTCTGCAGGTCTGAGTCTGCACTGTGTTGGATGGACCAAGGGATAACTGAAGGTCAAGACAGAAATATGAGTGGGCAAGCCCTAACACACAGCACATTTTAAGCCTTAGCTATGTCCCATTTCCAGTTAGTGAAAACTATTCTTGTGGCCAAACCCAAAGTCCAAGTGTGGGGAAGGATCCTCTTCCAATCTGCTGTAGCACTACACACACACACACACACACACACACACACACACACACACACACACACATTATATAGATTGTGTATATGTGTAATTTATTTATTTAGTGTGTGCATTTGCATGTGCACGTGTGCCTTGATGCTTATGTAGAGGCCAGGGCAGGAGTTAGTTCTGCCATCCCACTTGGCTGAGGTTGGGTATAGCTAGAGTTTTCCTGCCTTGCCCACAGTCAGGACAAATCTTTATCACCCGCCAGTCCCACAGCCGCTCAGACCCAACCAAGTCAACACAGAGACTTATATTGCTTACAAACTGTATGGCCATGGCAGGCTTCTTGCTAACTGTTCTTATAGCTTAAATTAATCCATTTCCATAAATCCTTGCCTTGTGGCTCATGGCTTACTGGCATCTTCACATGCAGCTTGTCATGGCGGCGGCTGGCAGTGACTCCTTCCGCCTTCCTGTTCTTTCTTTTCTCCTCTCTGTTAGTCCTGCCTATACTTCCTGCCTAGCCACTGGCCAATCAGTGTTTTATTTATTGACCAATCAGAGTAATTTGACATACAGACCATCCCACAGCAGTCGGGTTTCTGGTGTATCTGCTATTGTACCAGTTTTCTTTGTGGGTTCTGGGGATCAAACTTGGATGGTCAGATTGGTGGGATGAATGCTTTTACCCACCACACCATCCCCCAGCTCCTTGCTGTTTATTGAGACAGGGTTTTACATAATCTAGAGTGGCCTCAGGACTTTTGAGGTTCAGGCTAGCTTTGAACTCCTATTCCTTTTAGCTTAGCCTCCCAAATGCTAGGATTACAAGTGGAAAAAAAAAAAAAAAGAAAAAAGAAAAAAAGTTACCATGTCTGGTCAACTGGCTTACCTGGCTTTTGTTGTCTCTTGCTGGCCTGCCTCCTGGGCTCTCTTTCTTCTGTAAACATAGATAAAGGACTGGACTGCCAGGATATAATCTATTCTTCCCATGCTGCAAGGGCTTAGTCAGCAGCCAGCAGTGAGACAGACGATGCTCACCCACTCTGCGGCACAGTCATTGGAACACTGAACTATTAAAGCTGTATCCAACGCCCTCCCTCAGAGTCCGCCTGGGTCTGAGGCTCTCTGGGTCAGAGGCTCCAGTGAGAAGGCGGATCTGCAAAGCTACCACTTGTATTTGGCTCTTTCCAAAGACTGGCTGGCTTTGTCAGGCCCTATCCACACGGAGAGTTTTCTATTGCTGTGAAGAGACACCATGACCACAGCAACTCTTGTAAAGGAAAGCATTTAATTGGGGCTGGCTTATAGTTTCAGAGGTTTGGTCCGTTATCATCAAGGCAGAAAGAATGGTGGCACACAGGCAGACATGGTACTGGAGCAGCAGCAGAGAGAGCTTGGCTTGGTCTTTTGAAATCCTCAAACACCACCCCCCCCATGACACACTTCCTCCAACAAGGCCACACCTCCTAATCCTTTCAAATAGCCCCACTCCCTGGTGAGTAAGCGTTCAAATCTATGAGCTATGGTGTGTGTGTGTGTGTGTGTGTGTGTGTGTGTGTGTGTGTGTGTTCTTATTCAAACCACCGCATTACCGTCCCTTCATCTCCTCACACCTGGCTTCAAGGCTGCCTCTCTCCAGATATAATGACGTGGTCTGATCACATTGAAAAACATTTCAAATTGGGCATGGTCACACGGGCTTGTAATCCTAACTTTTCAGGAGGCCAAGACTGGGGAGCAGGAGTTCAAGGCCTGCTTGGGCAATTTGGTGAGAATCCCAATTCAAAACAAAACCAGAAAGGAGGCTGGGCCATTGCTCAGTGGCAGGGCACTTGCCTAGCATGCTGTGCAAGCCTTAGATTCAGTCCAGAGCACCACAGAAACAAACAAACAAAAAAAGCGAAAAACAAAAGATAGTTCCAAAAAGATTTGGATCCCCAGATGATCCCTCAGCTCGGCCTCCCCCCATCAGGGGATACAAACAGTGCCCCTACCCCAGGAGATCCTGTCTTGGATTTTACTGCCTCTACCTTCCAAATGCTGGGATTACAGGTTTGTATTCCCACACTTGGTGGAATTTTGGGCTTGAAATATGATTTTAAGCACATAGGAGGCACTTAAGAAATCCATGATGCCTCAAAATATAAGTTGCAGAGTAAACTAACCTTTTCAGTGAAGAAGTAAAAGCTAGGGGAGAATCAAGAGACACAGTCAGTGCTGTTGCCCCAGGCACAAGGACCCGAATTCAGATCCTTGGTACACAGGTAAAAAGCCCTGCGTGGTGGCTCATGCCTGTAATCCCAGTGAGGGGAGAGGGAGACGGGAGAGTCCCTGGGGCTTGCGGGACGGTTAGTCCAGCCAAATTGGTGAGCTCCAGACAGTGAGAGATCATGTCTCAAAAAATAAGGGGGACAGTGACTGGAAAAGACAGCAGCCTCAGCCTCTAGCCTCCATCCCCAATGGCCCCTGCCCCCACATGCATGTGCACACATGAACATACACGTAAAGTCAGAAGTGGATATTTGCAATGAAGAAAAATAGTCCATGTTGTGTTCAAGTATTAAAAAGCAATACTTTTCCCAGCCCAGGCTGCCCTGTGCACCTGGGCCTTCCTTAATCGGCTACGTTCACCTAGGTTCCTGCTTCTCTCTCTTTCTCGTGGTCCTCCACATGTAAAAATGACATGTATTTAAGGCACATGGGCAAACTGCATAGGATTTTGGTGACTCTATGAGGGGAGTGGTGTGGGGAATCAGAACATATGCCTGAGAGTAAAGAGAAAACGAAAAAGCATTTCAATAAGAAAAGAAAGAATCAAGAGCCAAGTGTGGCGACACAGGTCTGTCGTTGCAGCATCTGGGAGGCAGATGTAGGAGGATCAGGAGTTCAAGGTCATGCCCAGCCACCTAGGGAACTGGAGGTCAGTCTGGACTTCACACCCTGCCTTAGAAAATACCAAATCAAAACAAACAACCAAATCATAACAGAGCAAAAGAAATCTTGCCAAAGTGTAATCAGAGTTCCAGGGCGCAAGCACAGGTTTAGCCACCTGTCCCGATATGCCAATCAAAGACAGGAACAATGGTGAAAAACAGAAAAAGGACTTTAACCAATGCCACTGGGAAGAGGAGCAAACTAGAGACCCTGAGTTCATCTTAAAAGGCATCAGTAGGAGCTTTTGTTTTCAACCGAGGCTGAACTGGGGCAGGTGGCCAGCATTCTGCCTCGTCAGGCGGGTGGTGCACACATTTAACCCAAGCACTAAGGCAGAGGGAGGTCGAGCTCTTGTGAGTTCAAGGCCAGCCTGGTCTGCATGGTGAATTCCAGGCCAGCCAGGCTACATGCTGGGACCCTGTGTCAAGGCAAAAAAAAAAAAAAAAAAAAAAAAAAAAAGTATGCATAATTAACAAGTCCTAGTAAGGTATGGTCCTGCCCATCACTGTCTCAGCTCTGGTTCTGCAAGAGGTCTGATAAATTATTAATCTGTTAATTGCTGTCATCACCTGAGGGGACCAATCTGCTTCTGACAAGATGATGTCCTCCAGGGTGAAGGCTCTTCAGCAGAGGTAATTGTTTCCATCTTGGGATGGTCTGTCCTGTACGGATTTGTTTCTAGATGCGGAGTGACTGCAGTTTAGGACAGTGACTTATCTTTGTGCCTTCAGCCCTGCAAGGAGAGGAGACTGGCGAGGAAGACAGACAGACTCTCCGGTGATTATTGTACCTGCACAGAGATAAGCAGGTGTCTGACCTGGCGTAAAGCAGACAGACACAAAGAGGGGGCGGAGGCCCCTGGCTTTCGTCCTGCTTCCGGTTTCCTTGTGGTCCCAAGTGAAGACTCAGTGTTTGTCAGGAAAAGCAGTTCCTCTGTGCTTGTTACAAAGGCATGTGCAAGAATTTCCAAAGGGATAGTGACTTTATATGTGAAAGAAAAGAGGTTCCCTTTGAGGTCTGATTTACCTTTTCTCCCACTGCTCTTCAGGTGCCCCTGACACACGTCTAGGGCTTCCCCCATCTCCTCTGTGAAGATGTCCCTCTCTTCTGCTGAACCCGGGCTCCATAGCTTCGAAAGATGCCCCGTCTTCTGGTTCCTTCCCTACCAGCTGTGCCACGCACCTCCTTTCCCATGGTAACCAGGCCTGTTTTCTCCTGGAGACTGAAACCTCCCAAGAAGGCTTATTGGCCCCTCACCTGCTGCCTGGCCCTCAGCACCCCTCAGCTGAATACTAGTATAGTATCCAGTACGTATATCATATAGTATAATAGTATTAGAAATATTTGGGAAGATAAACATTTTACCTAGTCTGCTGGCCAGAAGGCTCTGATGCACCATTTTATCCACCACAACCTCACTCAGTGCCTCACGTAGAGTGAGAAGATTGTATGTTAGTTGAAAAGAAAGAACATACACCAGGATTAAAGAAAGCATTAAAAAAAAAAAAAAAAAAAACAACCGAGGAGAGAAATGTGTGGGATACTGAGGTGAAAATCAGTGTGATCACAAGTCACTCCAGGCCCTTGAAAAGGATTGTCATGTCACACTGCAACCAGTGTACAGCACCCTGCCTGTCCAAAGAAGGCTTAAGTGTAAGAATAAGAAATATACACATTCCTCTCCCCTACTTACGGCAATACTAAACTTAATAAGTCAATATCTTACGAGTCATACCACTTTGAAAATTTTCAGGATCTTAGTATCTATATTGTTGTAAGTGTGGCATTTAAAAGCACAGACTTCAATTAATTAATTGTGATGCTGCAGATGGAATTCAGTATGCCAGGCAAGCTGTGTACCATTGAGCTACATCCTTGGGTTGTCGAGGCAGGGTCTTGTTCTGTAGCCGACGCTGGCCTTGCGGGCTGGAAGTCTGGGTGTGCAGGGAGCACACCCGGGAGAAGGTGGAGCCCTTGCCGCCCTTGGGTGAGCTGCTGCCTCCTGCTGAGAGCTGTTTCCGCACACTCTCTACTTCTGCTCTCCACGTCCTAGCTTAATAGTGAGGCCGGCTTTTCATCCACGTAGCTTGGACCCCCCAGGGCCAGCTGTTGTCTCTGGCTCCTGATGAAGACATCTTAGACTCAGAGGGAAAGGTGGAGCTGGGCTGCTGCCCTGGACATCGGAACAGAGGCACGGCAACCATATGCACAACCTTTTCACAAAGCACTGATATTTTGGAATTTATTTCATATAAGCCAATCTGCAGAATTTCATGCAATATTTTCATCTTTGTAATCATGTCTCTTTCTTAAAATATGAAGAAAAAAACCCTTAGAATAAGTTCTCCAAAAGCTTTGCTATGTTAGCAGTTCCTAAGCACAACTAGTCAGGCCCAATTCACCACACTGGCAGCTGCAGTACTAAGCATTTGAAAATGCTCTGCCTGACACAGGCCAGGGCGGCAGGTAGCCTAACTGCAGAGCTTCACCTCTCCCTTCTTGCTTCCAAATCCAACCCCTGCCCACCCCCTCCGTCCTACCCCCGGCTCTGTAGCAGACTACCTGCTGCGGCCTCCCCTCCCTCTCTGCCCCCACTCCCAGGGGACTAAGCAGATTCTGGTAGAATTCCTCCCTCCTCCCTCCCCTCAGCTCCCCCCACCCTCTTCTAGCCCATTCCCATTCCCAAGCATCACTCCCAATAAAGACAAGACCAGATATCAGCACTTACGATCATCCCAACCCCAGATGCTTAGACGCTAGTATAAAAACACAATCAAAACAAGCAGAACAGTGTGTTCTCACTAGAGTCTGGGAACCCGACTGCAGTAAACCTTGAGAAAGGCAGCATAGTTGAAGCATAAGACAAGGACCTTAACATAGCTTTATGAATATGCTAGAGGCCCTGAAAGGGGGAACAAACAAATTCCTTAAAGAAATCTGTGAAAACACAGCCAGTAGAAAGGAACGAACAGAAGAGTTCGAGACCGTTCAATAAAGAAAACCCAAACTAAGGGACATTAGGAACTGAACTGGATCAGGAACCTCCGAGGCAAGCCTCAGCAACAGAATACAAGAGATGGAAAGAGCTTCTCAGGCACTGGGAACAAGGTAGAAGACATGGAGACCTCAGTCAAAGAAAGTGTTAAATCTAAAACCTCCAGGCACAAAACATCCAGGAAATCTGGGACACTACGAAAAGACCAAATCTAAGAATAATAGGAATAGAGGAAGGTGGAGAAACCAAGCCAAAGGTATAGAAATACTTTCAACAAAATAGAAGTAAATTTCCCAAAAGAAAGAGGTGCCTATCAGGTACAAGAAGCATACAGAACACAAAAGAGACTGGGCCGGGAAAGTTAAGTCCTCTTGGCATATAATAATCAAAACACTAAGTGTACAGAACAAAGAAAGAATATTAAAGACTGTAAGGGGAAAAGACTGAGTTACATATAAAGGTAGATCTACTAGAATTACACCCGACTTCTCAGTGGAGACTCTAAAAGACAGAATGGCCTGGACAGATGTTTTACAAACTCTGAGAGACCACAGATGCCGACCCAGTCCAGACTACAATACCCACAAAACTTTCAATCACAATAGATGGAGAAAGAAGGGCATTACAATACAAAACCAAATTTAAGTAGTATGTATCTACAAACCCAGCTCTATCGAAAGCACTAGAAGGGAAACCTCAATCAGAAGAGGTTAATTACACCCAAGAAAACACAAGGAACAAATAATCCCAGACCAGCGCATCAAAAGGGAGCAGTCAGGACAAACCAGAAGAACAAAATAACAGGAATCAGCAAATACTGCTCAATGATGTCTGTCAACATCAATGGTCTCAGTTCCCCAATAAAAAGGCACAGATTAGCAGAGTGGACATGAAAACAGGATCCATCCTTTTGCTGCATCCAAGAAACACACCTCAACATCAAGGATAGACATCAATCACCTCAGGGTGAAGGGTTGAAGAAGATATTCCAAGCAAATGGTTCTAAGAAGCAAGCTGGTGTAGCCATTTTAATATCTAACAAAAGACTTCAAACCAAAACTAATCAGAAGAGATAGAGAAGGACACTACATAGTTATCAAAGGAAAAATCCACCAAGAAGATTTTTCAATTCTTAACATCTATGCCCCAAACACAAGGGCACCCAAGTTTGCAAAAGAAGCACTACTACAGCTTAAACCACATATTGGCCCTCACACACTGATAGTGGGAGACGTCAATATCCCACTCTTGCCAACAGACAAGGTCATTCAGACAAAAACTAACCAGAGAAATACTGAAGCTAACTGACATTTCAAGCCAAAGGGACCTAACAGATATTTACAGAACATTTCACAGAAGCACAAAAGAATGTACCTTCTTAGCTGCTCATGGGAGTTTCTCCAAGTTGATGACCTGATCCGACACAAAGCAAGTCTCAACAGACACAAGAAAATTGAAGCAACATCCTGCCTTCTATCTGACCACCACACATTAAAGCTAGACATCAACAACAAGAGAAACGACAGAAAGCTTGCAAACTCAGGGAAACTGAACAATTTACTACTGAAGGAAAAACTTAAAAATTGACTAATACAGAGGTTAAGAAAAAATTAAAAATGTTCTAGAATTGAATGAATATAAAAACAGGACATCCAGACTTATGGGACATGATGAAGGCAATTCTAAGAGGCAAGCGGATAGCACTAAGTGCCTATACATGAAGAAACTGGAGAGATCCCGTACTAACAACAGCACTCATGAATGATCTAGAACAAAAAGAAGAAATAATTCTACACCCCAAAGGAGTAGAACACAAGAAATAATTAAACTCAGGACTGAAATCAACAAAATAGAAACAAACAAAAATAATACAAATAACCAATGAAACAAAGAATTGCTTTTTTGAGAAAACCAGTAAGATTGACAAACCCTTCTCCAAATTAACTAGAAGGCAGAGAGAGAAGATCCAAATGAGCAAACCTAGGGATGAAGGCATAATATCAGACACTGAGGAAATCCAGAGAACCCTAAGGGCATTCTTTAAAACCTGTACTCAACCAAATTGGAAAACCTAAAAGAAATGAGTGGTTTTCTCAATAAATACCACTTAATAAAGTTAAATCAAGATCAGATAACTAATTTAAAAAGACCCATAACCCTCAAGGAAATAGAAGCAGTCATTAAGAGTTACCCAGCACCCCCTGCGTCCCCCCAAAAGCCCAGGGCCAGATGGTTTGGGTGTAGACTACTATCAGATTCAAAGAAGAGTTAATGCCAATACTCCTTAAATTATTTCACAAAATAGAAATAGAAGGAACATTGCCCAATTCATTTTATGAGACCACAGTTACCCTGATATCTAAACCACATAAAGACCCAACAAAAAAGAAATACAGATCAGTTTCCCTTATGTGCATAGATGCAAAAACTTTCAATAAAATACTTGCAAACCAAATCCAAGAACACACCAAAAAGATGATCTACCATGATCAAGCAGGCTTCTTCCAAGAGATGCAGGGATGATTCAACATATGTAACTCAATAAATGTGATCCACCATATAAACAAACTAAAAGACAAAAACTACATGATCATCTCATTAGATGCAGAAAAGGCCTTTGACAAAATCTAATACCCCTTCATGATGAAAATCCTGGAGAGATTAGGGGTACAAGAGACATACCTTAACATAATAAATATAGTTTACTGCAAGCCCATAGCCAACATCAACTTAAATGGAGAGAAATTCAAAGCAATTCCACTAAAATCAGGAACAAGACAAGGTTGTTCATTTTCTCCACATCTATTCAATACAGTACTTGATGTCTTAGTTAGAACAATAAAACAACTGAAAGAGACCAAGGGGATACAAATTGGAAAGGAAGAAATCAAAGTATCTTCATTTGTAGATGATATGATAGTATACATAAGTGACTGTAACATTTCCACCAGGATATTTCTATAGCTGATAAACAAATTCAGCAAAGTAGCTGGGTACAAAAATAACTCACAAAAATCAGTAGCCTTCCTATATACAAATGACAAACAGACTGAGAAAAAAAATCAGGGAAACAATACCCTTCACAATAGTCTCAAGAAATGTAAAATATGTTGGAGTAACTCTAACCAAGCAAGCAAAACAGTTAGGCGATACAAACTCTAAGAACTAAAGAAGATACCAGAAGATGAAAAGATCTCCCATGCTCATGGATCAGTAGGATTAATATAGTGAAAATAGCCATGGTACCAAACACAATCTACAGATTCAATGCAGTCCCCATCAACATTCCAACACAATTCTCCACAGACATTGAAAGGACAATTTTTAGCTTCAGATGGAAGCATAGAAAACTCAGGATATCTAAATCAATCCTGAATAATCAAACACTGCTGGAGGTCTCACCATCCCCAGCCTCAAATTGTACTACAGAGGTATAGTAATGAAACCAGCATGGTACTGATACCAAAATAGACACATTGGTCAGTAGAAGTGAATTGAAGACCCAAACATAAATTCACATGCCTACAGACACCTGAGTTTTGATAAAGAAATAAAGAAGCCAGAAATATAGACTGTTTACAAAAAAATGAAAGAAAGAAAGGAAAGAAGAAAGAAAGAAAGGAAGGAAGGAAGGAAGAAAGAAAGAAAGAAAGAAAAGACAGCATCTTCGATAAATGGTGCTGGTCAAACTGGATGGCTTCATGTAGAAGAATCCAAATAGATCCATATTTATCACCCTGCACAAAATCAATTCCAAATGGATCTAAGGCCTCAACATAAAACCAGATACACTGAACCTGACAGAAGAGAAAGTGGAGAACAGTCTTGAACTCATTGGTGCAGGAAAAGAATTTCTGAACAGAACACCATTAGCACAGGCATTATGATGAACAATTAATTAAATGGGACCTCATGAAACTCATGAAAAGTTTCTGCATGGCAAAGGACACCATCATGTGGACAAAGAGTCAGCCTACAGAAGGAGGTGTTTTTTTTTTTTTAATCAACTGCACATTTATAGAGGGCTAATATCCAAAATACATAAAGAACTCAAAAAATTGGATATCAAGAAAAAAAAACCAATTAAAAATGGGTACAGATCGAAATAGAGAATTCTCAAAAGGGGAAACTCAAGTGGTGGAGAAGCACTTAGAGAAATGTTCAGCATCCTCACCCATCAGGGAAATGCAAATCAAAGCTACTTGGAGATTTCATCTTACACCAGTGAGAATGGCCAAGATCAATAAGACAAATGACAGCTCATGCTGGGGAGGATGTGGAGTAAGGAACACTCATCCTTTGCTGGTGGGAGTGCAAACTTGTACATGCACAATGGAAATCAGTGTGGTGGTTCCTTAGGAAGATGAGAATCGATCTATCTCAAGATCCAGCTATGCTGCTGTTGGGTGTATACCCAAAGGATGTTTCATCCTACCCACAGCAACGTTCATTGCTGCCCTATTTATAATAGCCAGGAATTGGAAACAACCTAGACGTGTGTCACTGGGTGAATGTATAAAGAAAATGTGGTACATTAACACAACGGAAGATTGCTCCTCTGTTAAGACAGCAAAACAATGAAATCATGAAATGCAAAGGTAAATGGGTGGAATCAGAAAAAATCATCCCAAGTGAGTTATCTCAAAACCAGAAAGACGAATATGGTATGTTCTTACTTATATGTGGATATTAGCTGTTAAGTCAAAGATGATAAAACTGCAATCTGTACAGCCACAGAGTGGGGTGGGGGGACAAAAGGGGAAGAGAGTAGAGTAGAAGGGAATAGATAGTCACGGATGACTGGGTGTGGCAGCTGGAATGGGAGAATCAAACAGAGAGGGGAAGGCCGAGGGGGATGAGGGAGGGAATACAGGGGGAGGCAGAGAAAATTAAGGGCCCTTTGAGGGGTTGTTTGGAAACCTAATACAGTAGAAGCTTCCCAAGTATATACATTTATGGAGGCAATCGAAATGAAATTGCCAAATGACAGGAGAGACAGAGCCTCAACTGGACATCTCTTACCACCAAATGAAGCTTCAGTGCCAGGAAGGCTTATATCCAATCCAGTTGTTGGCCAAAGGGGTCCCATGGGAACCCCCAAACAACACAGGTTGTTGCACAGGCTATGGTTTGCTCTCCAGAAAACAACAGCAAGACCCTATGTCTGAAAAATGACACCCACACAACTCATTAAACAAGGAGAAATTGAACTGGTGCCGACCTAGAGCCCTCACCCCTATGGCCTAGTCTTTATGTACTGGAAGGTCCTCTGCACGCTACCAAAGGAGAACCATAAACACCAACCCAGCTACAAACCCTTCAATCTACAGTGGTGACCTGCCTGCAAGATGTGCCAGAGCAATGACGGCACAAAGCATGTGGGAGTCACCAACCAATATCTGATTTAATTTAAAGCCCACTCCATGAGATGGGACCCAAACCTGATGCTGCTTGGGTGACCAAGAACCTGAGACTAGATAGCCCAAGGACCTAGGGTAAAACCAAATACCGCTGTTTTCCAAGAGGAGCATAGCAATAACACGACTCCTAACGACATTCTGCTATACCCGTAGATCAGTGCCTTGCTCAGCCATCATCGGAGAAGCTTCCTCTGGCATCAGATGGAAACGAATACAGAGACTCACAGCTAGACACTGTGCAGAGAGCGAAAGACCTTGGAGTACTCAGTTCTACACAGGATGTCTCCATCAAATCCCTCCCGTCAGGGCTCAGAGAACCCTGTGGAAAAGAAGGTGGGAAAAATGGTGTAAGAGCCAGAGGGGATGGAGGACATCAAGGCCTTCTAAACACAGCAGGACCAATGCACCCATGAGCTCACAGAGTCTGAGGCAGCATGCCCAGGATCTGCACAGGTCTGTACCAGATGGGGTCCTAGAGCTGAAAGGAGAAGTGGACACATGTCCCATCCCTAACCCAGAAACTATCTCCAACTGATAACGACTTGCAAATGAAAATTTAGTTTTCTCCAAGGGAGTCTCACCGGGGAAACAAACTTTTTGTTGTTGTTGTTTTTCAAGATAGGGTTTCTCTGTGTAGCCCTGGGTGTTCTGGAACTTGCATTATAGACCAGGCCAGCCTCGAACTCACAGAGATCCATCTACCTTTGCCTCCTGAGTGCTGGGATTAAAGGGTGTGTCACCAGCACCTGGAGAGGACACAAACTATCCTTAAGGGTAGGCTCCATGCCCAGCAGTTGACGGCCAACTCCAAAAGAACTCAATGGCATCTTTGAAGGTTCCTTGACTATAATGTCATGTTAGGGCTTTTTTTCTTTACTTTTACTTCTTTTCTTTTCTTTTCTTTATTTATTTTTCCCCTAAAGGTTTTAAATGACTTCAGATTTTGTGTTTTTATGGTCTACTGGCTGGTTTTGTGTGTCACCTTGATACAAGCTAGAGTCATCAGAGGAAGGAGCCTCAATTGAAGAAATGCCTCCAGGAGATCCAGCTGTAAGGCATTTTCTCAATTAGTGATCAGTGGGGGAGGGCCCAGCCCATGGTGGGTGGTCCCATGGCTGGGCTGGTGGTCTTAGGTTCTATAAGAAAGCAGGCTAAGCAAGCTCTGGGGAGCAAGCCGGTATGCACCACCCCTCTATGGCCTCTGCATCAGCTCCTGCCTCCAGGTTCCTGCCCTGTTTGAGTTCCTGTCCTGACTTCCTTCAGTGATGAACAGCAATGCTGAAGGGTAAACCAAATAAACCCTTTCCTCCCCAACTTGCCTTTTGGTCATGGTGTTTTGTAGTAGTAACAGAAGCCCTAACTAAGACATATGAGATTCCTGAATGTACAAATGAGCATGTCTCTGCGTTTATATGTTTCTTGTACCTTTATTTGGGCTCTTTTCCTTCTGTTTATTTGTTTTGTCTTATTTTGATTTGTTCGATATTATATTTACTATATTATTATCCTTTAGATGCCTGTTTTCTTTCTTTCTTTCTTTCTTTCTTTCTTTCTTTCTTTCTTTCTTTCTTTCTTTCTTTCTTTCTTTCTTTCTTTCTTTCTTTCTTTCTTCCTTCCTTCCTTCCTTCCTTCCTTCCTTCCTTCCTTCCTTCCTTCCTTCCTTCCTTGCTTCCTTTCTGCATTGTTTTTTGAGACAGGTTTTCTTCATGTAGCCTTTATTGTCCTGGAACTAGATTTGTAGACCAGGCTGGCCTCAAACTCACAAAGATTCACCTGCCTCTGCCTCCTAAATGCTGGGATTAAAGGTGTGTGCCACCTGTTTATTTTCTAATGTGAGTCAGATGGGGGTGGATCTGGATGGAAGGGGAGGTGGAGAGGAGTTGGAGGAGAAACTGTAGTCAGAATGTATTATATGAAAAAAGATCTACTTTCAATAAAAGAAAAACAACATCAACAAAAAGGCAATGCTCTACCTTAATGTCTGTATCTTAAATGTCATTAGTGTGCAAACAGGTATTAAACACCAGATTCGGGGCCTATTTTCCATGGATATTTTACTTATTGGAATTGCTGCAAAAAAAAAAAAATCTGTGTCTGAAGGTGGAACTGACTTAGGATGGATCCCTTTCACATCTCTCTCCTTCCCCCATACATCCCCTTCCTCTCCAGTAGGGCCCACACATCTGCCAGGCTTTCCCTGCATGTCAGTGTTACAGCAGCCTGCCCAACAAGACTTTCTAAGGGGATGGAAATGCTCCACATCCTCACCATCCGGTGTGGCAGCCATTAGCCATATGTGGCTATCGAGACCCTGAAACGTGGGCCAGTGTGACTGAGGAACTGAATTTATTTTATTTAAATTAAGGTTTACTTATTTAAATTAATTAGGTGGAAATAGCCACATGCTGCTGGTGGCTGTAGTGCCAGACAAGTCAGATTTGGGGCCTCTTGCCTGGGTTACCACTGGCCTGCAGTTAAAATTGCTGGGATAGCTGGCCACATCTGTGCTTCTGGGGTGGGGGTGGGACTCCTCCTGCAGCCTCAGAGGTGTGACTAAGAGGAGGAGGAGGGGGAGGAAGAGGAGGAGCCAGGTTTAGTCCTCGAGCTTGTAAGTTCAGTCTTTTCCTGTACCTGCTCACACGTTTTTGTTAGGAGCGCTCCCCTCCTTCTTTTAAACAAAAAGTGTGTTTGTGTGCATGCGTGTGTGCGTGTGTGTGTGTGTGTGTGTGTGTGTGATGTTACCCCTTTCTCCTCTAGCACTAAGGATATCCATTCTTGTGTTGTGCCATGTTCTATATTGCACAGGACTTAACTGATCTCTCAAAGCCTTGCTCCTGCCGATGCAGCAAGGGATGCGGATGAAAAAATAAAACAATTAGAGAAATCATACAATGGGGTGAGGATGGAGAAAAGGGGCATTGTCCTGCTTTAGATGAGGCACAAAAGCTTTGCTCCCGTGCACAGAGCTGGAAATATGACAAGTAGAATTAGCGGTAAGAGTGAGTTTCCTTATATAGCCTATAAAGCTCTTTGCAGCGTGTGCCGCTTTTGGGCTCCGGAGCAGAGGGCCAGCTGTCTCCATGGGAGCACAGGAACTCATGTCATTACCTTCCTGTTCAGGAATGACCACAGGACAGCTGTCCCACCCTTACCTACACACAGCCCAGCCTCAACTGGCCATTCCTGCCATTGCCATGGGGGTGTGGTACACAATGGCTCCTGAGGCCTCCAGAGGAAGGAAGTCTGTAGCATTTCAGGAATGGCATGTTTTGGGGGGAGGGGACAGTGGTAATTACCAGCCCATGATTATTTTATTTTGCCTGAATTATTTATGATGGGAGGAAGCAGCTTGGAGAGAAGGGAATCTGAGGGAGTAAGTTCCCACTTGCATTGATCCCACCTAGAGTAAGAAGAGAAAACCTATTAAGAAAAAAAATTACTTCCCCTTCTTCCTCTCCTTCCTCCCCCACCCCGGTCTTAGAAAAATAAATAAATAAATAAATAAATAAATAAATAAATAAATAAATAAATAAATAAATATAAATAAGCAAAGGAAAGCTGTGGGTGGCTGTGTGGGAGTGGGGGTCGGGCCTGTGTTGGGGCGGGCTCCTAGACCGTGTGGGAGCTGGGCTTCAGTTCTCTCTGGGCCCATGCCCGTGTATAATAAACAGTGCCCATGTATTCAAAGCTCAGTTAGGCAATGTCTTATCACCAGTCCCGTAGTCTGGGTCACTGGGTCCTAACCCCTGAGGCACCAGCCCCTCACCAGGTTTTCCGTTTCAGGTGGAGGGCGCTCTGACCTGTAGAAGAACTTGGGGATGGTTTTGGGGACACCAAGGCGGGGCACCAGGGACCCTGGACGGTAAACCAGAAGCGAAGCAGCCTGAAGGAAGCAGGGTGTGTCCCTGGTCTCAGGCACCAGAGCGAACAACAACAGGTTGGCCGGTTTCTTTGTGAAGCAGGGAATGCAAACCCCCCTTCTGCTCTCTGGTTGGCGGGCAGGAAGGCTCCTGAGGAGAGGCGGCCATTTTGACAAGACATGGCACACTTACGTTTAGAAAATACACAAAAGTAACAGTAGAGCCAGAGCACTGCTTGACTGGACTACGTACATCGTGGGAGAGAGGGACCTGTAGGATCAGGTACCTGTAGGATACAGCCCTCCCATAAGGGATGAGATGCTGGGTCAGGAAGAGCCACCTGAGATGAATGGGCTTCATTTTTATGTAAGGGAGGGGTTCTCTAGCTTTTTCTTCATTGAATGGTGTTGAATGCCATGTTATAATGTATGTGAGTTGTAAAACTTTGCAATTAAATGTTGAAGCACTCACATGTCCGAACTAAGAAATATCATTAAATATTAAAATAAATATCATTACTGTTCTGAGACTCCAGTAATCGTTCCAAAGGTATGGGTGATCATGATTTATTGTGTATCTTTCTTTTGCTGTTGTTTATTTATTTGGTTTTTGGAGTCAAGGTTCTACTATGTAGGCCAGGTTGGCCAGGATTGGCCTTGCATTCCTGTTGTCGTGTGTCCCCCCCCCCCCTGCTCCCAGCTCCACACACATACCTTGAGACATGTAGTCCAGGTTGGCCTTGACCTTGAACTCCTGATCCTCCTGCCTCCACCTCCCAAGTGTTGGGATTACAGGTGTCTATAGAAGCTCATAGAAGAGAAGTAACTTGTCAAGATCTTGCCTGGTGAATGTAGATCCTGGAGTTTGAACTATTGCTATAAACCGCAGGCCTAAATGAGCCAGTAATAAGGACAGCCATGGGTGACTGGTTATCCTGATAACTGAGGATGGAACTTCCCCATCTCACTCTGTATCAAGCACACAGTTCATATCACATCTCGTCACAGCTCCCACTGAGAACTTTGATGTTATTTAGAAATTTTGTCATTAAGAAACAAGGTACAAACATAACTTCTTGGGTAGCATGGAATTCGGACATCTTTAGTTAATGTAAAGAAAACAGTGTGAGAAGGATCCAGGCATCCTGAATCTGAACTTGATATAACCCGTGAAATCAATGCTGCTATTGGTAATTGATAAGACCAGAAGAGAAATTACTCTTCTTCAAGACAGCTGCTGTGGTTTCCCCCGCAACAGGGATGCGTGTCGACTATATAAAGGCTGTTAAGAGCCGGGCGTGGTGGCGCACGCCTTTAATCCCAGCACTTGGGAGGCAGAGCCAGGCGGATCTCTGTGAGTTCGAGGCCAGCCTGGGCTACCAAGTGAGCTCCAGGAAAGGCGCAAAGCTACACAGAGAAACCCTGTCTCGAAAAACCAAAAAAAAAAAAAAAAAAAAAAAAAAAGGCTGTTAAAATGACTAACTATGACATAACAGCACTGTCATGACATGCTGACATTACCAGGGTTTTTACAAAGGCATCTGCAGAAGTGAAGAATCAGATACACACTCATACTTCAGGATCAATAATATTATATTTTTTGGGTCCAAATTATACTGATCAATCACTTACATAGCATTTCTGATCCTCAACTTCTCTCCTTCTTTTGTCTGTGCAGACATACATTTAATCAGGATGGAAAATTGGTTATTAGTAAAATTGAATAATTGGAATCTTCTTTATAGTCTGTCTTTAAAAGTAAACATATTGTCAGAGACGATTAATAGCAATATTCTCCAGATACCTGTTCGTTTGTATAAAAGAGGGCTGTTCATATGAAAGCCAGTATGAGGACCAAATCCTTCAGCTCTTTCTAAGCCAAAGTCGACATATTTCATGCTAAAGTGCATCATTTTTAATGTCAACAGAAAAAAGAAAGTCTTTAAAGATTTGGCCTATGGAGTAAAGTCCAAAAACGGGAAACAACACTTGTCCTGTAATAAATGTAAACCATAACCCAGGCATGTACCGGCTGGTGAATCCAGTTCTCTGCAGAAGCATGAGGGAAAGGGAATACTGGAAGCAAAAGTGATGCAATCAATGCCTCCACAGAGCGTCAGGCTACTGAAGACACAGACTCCTTCTCTGGAAACATCAAAGTTTATTAGTATATTTACCATTTAAATCTCATCGGTCCGAGGGATGCTGGGCTGTGAGACAGCCACTTCAACCCTGTAAATGTCGAGCTGGGGAGATAGTTCAGTTGGGTAAACATTGAGGGCATGAGTTCATATCCCAGAACCTGCATAAAATGTGCACACATAAACTCTTAGTGTTGGTGAGCTAGCTTAGTCTAATCAGCAACCCCAGGTTCCAGTGAGAGATTCTGCCTCAAGAAAAACCAAATGAACAGCTCCTGAAGAGAGTACCTAGGGTTGACTTCTGACCTCTACACACACTTAGTCTCTCACACCTGCAAGCATTGGGACACACACACACACACACACACACACACACACACACACACACACACACACTGCAATTGTTTTAGCCAATGGTAAGTGATGTATCATTTGCACACGTATATGAGTTGGTTTACTCTGATCGTTTTATTTTAGGCAGTAAGCTGTGAGCTTTGTTGAGGATTTGGAGTTTATACGCAAGATAATTTAGGGTCAGAAAGCAGAGGATGGGTAAGAGTGAGAGGTCAAGGGTGGAGGCAGGGGTGAAAGGCAGAGTATAGAGGGAGAGATGTGAGCACTGTTTGTTTATTATTTTAAGTGTATGGCTGTTTTGCCTGTATATATATCTGGGTACCACGTGTGTGCCTGATGCCCACAGAGGCCAGAAGAGGGCATTGGGTCCCTCAGAAACTGTAGTTACAGATGGTTCTGTGTTGCTGTGTGATGCTGGAAGCCACAGCTTGGTTAATGGAAGAGCAGTCAGTGCTGAGCACTCTCTCCAGCTCCCATCTGGCCTCTATCTTAGGAAAGGACAGATAAGAATGGGTGGGAATCTCTTTTCAAAAAAAAGATCTGTTTATTTTTTATGTGTATGAGCATGTATGCATGTGGACAATCTGTGTGCAGTACCCACAAAGTCCAGAAGAGAGCATCAATTTCCCTTGGAACAGGAGTTATGGATAGTTGTGAGCCACCATGTGGGTGATGGGAAGGGAACCTTGGTCCCTTGGAAGAACAGTAAATACTCATAACCACTGAGCCCAAGAGCAGTCCCAAGAGCACTAGTCTCTTAATGGGACTTCTTTTGCGGGGGGTATCTTCCCCCCACAAATTAATGATAGAAAAAGAACCTAGCTTGTTACCCTGTAGGAGAAAGATGAACAAATCCTATGTTGCACCTGCTGGTAAGCACTTAGGGCTTTTGTACACAGCAGTGGTTTTCAGACACCCTGTGAAGTTCTAGGCTCTCCAGTGAAGTTCTAGGCTGCCTGGGGAGTCCACTGCTCTCTCCCTCCTTCATTCAGTATCGTTCTGAGCTCAACTGTTAGAACTGTTCTCAGTTGTTTTGTGCACCGGGATTCCTTGTAAGACTTTTGTCCATGTAAAAGGTTAAAATGCATTTGAAAACCAGCAGCGAGGAGCCGGGTATTATTCTTGGAACTTCTTGTTCTCCGTGCTGTTCCTTCTGCTTTGTCTTCCCTGCCGTTCTTTGAAATTGTGGCTATTTAAAAATATGTCCACAAGTTCTTTTCCCTTCAAAATATGGGACCTAATTGCCAATCTCTTTATGCATTATTCGTGTGTGTGTGTGTGTGTGTGTGTGTGTGTGTGTGAGAGAGAGAGAGAGAGAGAGAGAGAGAGAGAGAGAGAGAGAGAATGTGCCTGCGTGTAGTAGTTTGAATGAGATCCGCCCCCCATAGGCTCATATATTTGAGGTTTCAAAAGCCCAAGCCATTCCCAGTGCCCCCTGTCTCCCTCCCCTTCCTTCCTTTCTCTGTCCTTGTGGTTGCGTCTCAAGGTGTCAGCTCTCAGCTACTGCTCCAGCGCCGTGCCTGCCTGCTGCCATGCTCCCTGCCATGGAACTGTAAGCCCAAATGGACTCATCATGACCATGCCTTGGTCATGATGCCTTAGCAAAGCAATAAAAAAGTAACTTAAACACCTTGGAAGCCAGAGGTTGATGCTGGTGTTTTCCTCAATTGTTCTTAACCTAATTTTTTGAGACAAGGTCTCTCGCTGAACCTGGAGCCCACCAGCTTGCCTAGGCTGGCTGACCAATAAACTCCAGGATCCATCTGTTTTTCTTCCCCGGCACTGGGATTATAGTCAACGTGCCTGCCTTTTTCATGGGTGCTGGGGCTCTGAACTAAGGTCCTCATGCTTGTGTGACAAGCACTTGGGACTGACCTCCCCCGAGCCCTGCTACTCACCATCCTGTAGCATGTAGGCAGTACCTGGGAACCTATTTGTTGATTTGTTTTTGCAACGGGGTTGAACCCAGAGCCTTACACATGCTAGCCAAGTACTCCATCATTGAGCTGTAGCACAACCCATGATTTTATGTTTCTGTTTTTTGAAATAGGGTTTCACTAAGTTGTCCTGGGTGGCTTTGAGTCTCTGTGAAACATAGGTAGGCCTTGAACTTGTGGTCCTCCTGCCTCATCATCCAGAGTACCTGAGATTATAGGCGTGTGATGTCAGGCCCGGCTCCTAGCAAGTTTTAATGAGCAGACTATGTAGGAAATGATAGAATAGAGTGTTTCCCACATTAAGACATGAAAGACATTGGTGTTCTCTCTCTCCCTCTTCCTCCTCTCTGTACTCTCTGGCTGAGCTTTCATGAGGATGCTCAAACAGATCTGTGGAGAAATCAATATGAGAGGAAACAGAGGAACCAAGCCTCGTGCCCAAAACCACACGAGCTATGAGATTACAGCCTTGGAAGGACTTTGAGGTAACCTTTGAACTCCTGTCCCACAGAAACTGTGAGGGAAGAGTTTACTAATTTTATGTGTGATTTGGAGTAACTTGTTACACAGACAAATGTAACTTATATAAGTGACCCTGTGCTGGAAAGGTTCCTTCCCATGACAGACAACCATTTGAAGCCTGAGTAAGGACCAAAGTATTTTCCTTTAACACACAGCTTGTTCTCTGAGTTTATCCCATTATATCAACTATTTGCATATGTGTCTATTTAATTAGACCATGAAATGTTTGTATTCCAAGATGCCTAGTAAAATTTTGGGTATCTTACATATTGGATAAAAGGGAGTAAAAATACTCGAAGGATAATTTAGACAAAGGGTGAAAAGCATTCATCTTCTTCACGGCTACAGTACTGTATTGGTTACTTGTATGTCTCTGAGCAAACGCCTGACAGACGCAACTCAAGGGAGAAGGGCCTTATTTTAGTTTCCAGTCAGGATCCGTCACGTCACAGGAAGGAAGGTGTGGTAGCTAGTGTCTCCACGGTTGCCAAGGCATCGGCAGCCGTTTTTCCACGGTGCCAACCAGAAACAGAAAACTGGAACCAGAACTGGACTGTGACCCATAAGGACCCCCCAACCCATGTGGATTGGTATGTCTGCATGTGTGTGAAGGTGTCAAAACCCCTGGACCTGGAGTCACAGATAGTTATGAACTATCATATGGGTGCTGGGAATTGAACTTGGGTCCTCAGGAAGAGCAACTAGTGCTCCTAACCTCCGAGCCATCTCTCCAGCCCCCCCACAATAGGCATTCTTACTCAGAAGATGTGCCTGAAATTGTAGGTCTGTATCAAGTCTAGCACTACCCAGAAAAGCCTGGGATATATGGCTTTGACCAAGAATACACTGATGATGCAGAATTTACCAAGCTATAGAGAGCATTCAGCTTTTCAGGACCCGAGCAACATAGTCATCTCAGGATGGTGGAGGTGACATTCCCTGTGGGCCCGTGTGAAGTGAGAACCTCTTGTCCAAGACAGACTGAGTCACAGTGATGGCCACGGGGATCTGGGCCTTTATTTTGCTGTTCATCCAAATACCAGTGAAAGAATATTCCAGGTGATTCGACTAACAGCCTAGAGCTGTGGTATTTCAGGTCCTGTGCTTATGATTCGACATAGCTCCCCTGGCCCCTCTGTGGTGCCCTGAATGACAAGGCTTTACTCTAGTGTACTGTGTCTGTTGTCAGGACCCACAAGTTCTCACAGCTGTCGTGATGGAGACAATAAACGCTTCCTCTGGGGAGAGACCATCGATTTTTCACCCAGATAGTCAAGGGGAAGCTTTATGAAGGAGCTGGCCCTCAAGGACAGACCCTGCACGTTTCCTCTTTAATGAGTGACATTCAATGTCCACTTAAGCTCTCTGCTTGATAAAACACCCCCTTTCCAGAGGCCATCCATTTCTTCCTGGTTAGTCTTTGGAAGCCTCTAGGTGTTCGCTTTATTTAATTATAGCTGTGGCCCAGAGAGAAGATGGAGTGTCAACACTGAGTGGAGGAAAAGACCGGGAAAGGAAGGATGGGACTCAGACGGGCAACAGGAAACAGGAAACAGGAAACAGCCCTGTTCAGCACAGCACAGCAGAGGGTCCAAGGCAGGCAAAGGCCTGCTGTGGAGGCCAGTCTTGCCTCTGTCCTGTGTTCATTCCTCTCCCTCTGTAATTGGAAGGAGGGGCTCCTGCAGGTCTGTGTTGGTGTGGTCTTTTTTCATGGTGGGCTTGACTTTGACAATTCCAAAAGACTACTCTGTTGAATAGCCATTTCCACACCTTTGGTCAGGTAAGGAATTCTAGATTCACATGTTATCTTTGTTTCTTGTCGGAAATATAGTAGACCCATGTTTTTAGTATGTGCTTGACCTTGCTCAAGGGTGGGCCTGCCCAGTCTTGTTTCAGCTATATGACCTAGGAGCTGGAGAGAAGAGTCAGCAGTTAAGAGCACTGACTGCTCTTCCAGAGGACCTGGGTTTGATTCTCAGCACATGGTGACTCACAACCATCAGTAACTCCAGTTCCAGAGATGGGTCCAGCTATCTCTTCTGACCTCTGCAGGTACTGAACACATGGTGCATAAATATACACACAGTCAAACACCCATACAGATAAAGTGAAAATAAATAAATCTCAACAACATTCCCCCTAAAACACCACAAAACAAAACAAAAGCTACCCCACCCGGTTCACAGCTCCTTACTCAAGTGACTTACAACCTAGCTCATTAAATCCAGTTGGGCACTTGACCTTGAGAGAACCTACCAGGGCTAAGTTGATTCAACTGGCTTTTAGGGGACACTAGAATCAGTATGTTGAGAAACTGAGCAAGATGTTGCCAGAAGCGAAGGGCATGCTAAGTTCAGCTGCGTTGGAAGCAGAGGAAGCTGCTCACAAGAGAGAGAAAGAGAGCCGACAGGCGCGGAGGAAGCTGCTCACTAGAGAGAGAAAGAGAGCAGGCAGGCGCGGCAGAGGCAAGACGTAGGTGTCGAGGAGGGCCCTGGGCTCTGGGGCTGCAGCTCCAGGTCTGGTTCCTATTGGCTATACATGCACTTGTCTCCTGTCCCATTTCCAGTTCTTCAGGACCACATGCTGTATCTGTACAACAGAATGTTTCCCCCTTAGGCTAATGCGGGTGGGCTGTTATATCCTGCATACACACGTAATCCGGGAGTCCTCCTGAGTTTTCAGATGAAGCCATCGGCCCTCAGGAGACCACTCAGTGAAAGCTGTCCTGGTAGCGTCACCTGTTAGTGGCCAAAGCAGCCTGGCCCAGTGAGCTGCCAGGAGGACATCGTGCCTTTGGCTGGTCCCTGAGACTCGAGGAAACAAGTTGAGAAACGGTGCCCCTTGATGTGATCACAGATAGACCTTAGGTTTCCGACTTTGGTCTATGCTGATTGTAGCGGAGAATTTTTTTACAAAAATGTGAGATGAGTCAGCACAATGACTATATGTGCATATGTGTGTGTGTATAGACACACTCACTGTTTCTTATTAGCACAATCTCATAGCTGAGGTCATTGGCATTCTTTTTGGTGTCTGCTGAGATTTAAAGGTCTCTTCATACTAACTATAGTATGGCTGTAGATCCTGATTTCATCAGGATTGGGTAATGTGAACGGACGCAGTTAAGAGTCTCAGAGCTTACCAGCTGCAGACACCGTCAGGAACTGGATTCCCCGTCTATGAGACTTGTAATTGGAGATATTTACATTTTAGTTTCACCTGCTGGTTTTTTTAAATTCTATCCAACAAATCTCTATTAAAATAATACCTTTTATCGGTTTACCAGAAATTATGCTTTAGTGGGAATGCATATGGGAAAACATTAATTCTAGCACATTGACGATTTGAATTTTTTTTTGCAATAATTTGGTATTTTTTTAAATGTTATTGAAACTGTAGGATGGATTTTCATCCTGAAGAGTGAAACATCTAGTAAATACAGCAATGAGGAATATTAAGGTCAGTTTCTTTGGGATGCTTTCACATGCAGCTGAACTATCAGGGACTCAAACAATGGGGTTGAGGACCCCGGGGTTCTTTCACTGTCTCCCTGAAGTGGCTTTGTTCTCTGCTGGTCTTCCCTCTGTCTTCCCTCCGTGGGAAGCCTGCTCTTCAGGTACAGAGGATAATGGCGGCACAATGAGAACCTTCTCATCCTCTCTCCTGCCAGAGTTCTTCGGGTGTAGAAAATTTTACAAGGAATAACCAAGGAATAGCCAAACCCCACCGCAGAACGGTATTGATATTACGGGACTGCATCAGTAGCATCGGCTGTTTCATTGCCATGCACTTATCAGACATATTTACTTCTCAGCTATTTCCTTAACCGGAATTGACTGTACTATAATTGCCTATTTCTTTGGTCCATTGGCTGTTAACCTTGAAGTGACTGGGGTAGAGCTGGCGAGGCCTTCCCTGTCAGGCCTGACCTCTCACTGTGCTGGAGAGTGCGCTGCCATGACAACAGCGACAGATGTCAGCTAAGCAATGTGCACCCTAGAAAGACTCCTGTATTGAGAAAATCGATCTTGTAATGGTGCCACGGAGCACATTCGCGGAACTGCCAAGCGTTCTAGGCTTAATCATTTATTTCATCTAGCAGAGAGAAGAAAACATAAAAGAAATGGAATGAATTTGACCTCTGTCTTTTGAGTGACTTTAGTGCTACGCTGAATTCTAGCAAGTGCCTCTTATGAATTTTAAAAAATTACATTAGGAATAACATTTTGAAGTGAAATGACTCTTGTAATGCCAACCCTCCAGAAACATGTTATTTCAAATGTCAGATACATAATAGTCATTTGCTATTTTCTGTGTATGTCCAGGGGTGAGTTCCATCTTGGGTATGTTTCAGGCAAATTATTACAAAGGAGCCAGGAATAGAGCAGACCAGACTATCTCGCTTTGGTTTTCGGCTTTTTTTTGTCTCAGCACAGGCTGGCTCCTTTGGTGCTGGTCATTCCTGGGTTTACTGAGTGGCGTGAAGAGCCTCGCCAATCGACAACCTCCAGATTCTTCTCCATTTCGCAGTCTCCCGTTGGAGTGCATGTTCTTGTCTGTCTCCAGAGCGAAGTTTGTCTCCCTGACAGTTAATCTGGAGACAGCCTTCCATCGCCTTGATAAGCTTGTCATTCATGCCTTGACACCTCTCATTCATCTGAATCTGGCCGGCTGGATATGCAAATGATCAGAGGGCTGAAAGCCATCATCCCTCA
Organism: Peromyscus maniculatus bairdii; assembly: GCF_049852395.1. Taxonomy (NCBI): domain Eukaryota; kingdom Metazoa; phylum Chordata; class Mammalia; order Rodentia; family Cricetidae; genus Peromyscus; species Peromyscus maniculatus. The sequence continues at coordinate 74,561,155 of NC_134854.1, forward strand.
AGTGTGATGGCCAGTATGTCAATGTCACTGTGCTGAGGACAAGCCACTCTATCAGTAGCCAGGAAGAGGCAGAAGCCACTAAACCCAGGAACCCAGCATACTCATGACCTTTCCTCGGCCAGGGTCAGAACTAGATTTCTTTAAAAGCAAATAGCCCCAACCTAAAGCAACCCCCACAGCTTGGAGGCTGCAGACAAATCTCTCTGATAACCTTGCCCATATAAATAAATATCATTGAGAGTGATTATGGCGAGAGAGATCTCAGAAGATTTTCAAAGCGATATGTCTGTCTCTTGTGCTGGGGGATATTTTATTGCATTTTTGCCCTCAAGTGGAGCTGACGGGAGCCAAGCTTGTAATTTAAATCAATAAGAACCCTTTACCATGGCCATAAAATACTTGGCTAAACCTTTGAAGTGGCCACAGTTGAATGCACAGTGAACACAGTATAAATGTGCCTTAAGATGTATTGTATGGGACCACTACTAAAACAGCATTCAAAGGCACCGGCCTTAAGCATCTTTTGTGAAGGATGGGAGAGGGTCTCAATTGCTTTTGATCATTTACATACCCCGATCACATCACCATGCCAAGTCACTCCAAACAAGCCGACTTAATGGGTTGTCTTCTCTGTCCTCTCCACTTTCTCCTTGGTGAGGTTGCTGGGCTTTGGATCCTCTTTGAAACCAACAAGCCGTGGGTTGTGCTGGCTTCTCCCCTTTTAGGGGGAGAACAGAACAAAGGCTGGTTGTTCAGACCCACCCCTGAGCACAGCATGGGTGACCCACACAGCTGGCTAGGAAGTGTTTTGTGTGTGTGTGTGTGTGTGTGTGTGTGTGTGTGTGTGTGTGTGTGTGTGTGTAAAATCATGGGGAGGTGGAGGCTTCTCTGAAACTCTCTTTTAGAGTGGTTTGGTTTGGGGTTGGTGGTCTCCAGAAAGCTGGTTTTTATGCCCGAAATGAGGTGCATCTGCCTCCATCTTGTGCTTTCCCATCTCACTCTGGCCGTCTCTTTGTCCGGCCCTCTCTGCCTTTGTCTCCTGGTGAGAACTGGTAAACAGATACATGCTTCCTTACCTTTCTCCTCAGAGTCTCCCTGTCTGTCCCTTCTCCTGTCTTCCCGTCTCTCAGATTCCAGAGTCCTCTCCATCTTGCATGAGCACTGATGGTAATCATCTGGATGTGGAGCTAGTCTTCCAGGAATGCCATACTTGGTTGGTAGTATGACCAACATCATGCCAAAGGCTCAGACTTGAACCCAAGGTGACAGTCACCCCCTTTCAGAAGCACAGATCAAATGACTTTGCCAACATACGGGCCACTGTCATGGCATGACGGCACACACCATCCCCAAGGTTTCTGGGTCTCAGGATGGTACTACATGTATCCCGGAGACTAAGGAGATGAACACTGGTGCTATAGACACCTTCTTTGAGAAGACATTTCTGAATAGTCTGTCTGAAGGGCTCAGGTCTCAGAGTCTCAGACTCTTCACAGACCATGTCATATGTGTTTGTTGTGTGTAAGTTGGATGGACATTTTACCATGTGGCCTCTGGGAACCTAACATGATTTGGTAGATCCTGATGTTTCAGATGTTGTTGTAAGATTTCTTTTGCCTTAGTGTGAGGTCAGAGTTTGGCAGGGTTTTAAAGTGTGTTACTCTGTGATTGCGTTTAACAGTGAGTGTGAATACATGATTACGGCTACAATCAGACTTTATTTACTTGTTTTTGAAACAGTGTTTCCCTAGGTAGAACAAGCTCACCTCAAACTCTTGATCCTTGGGTGCTTGCCTCCTCACTGCTGATTGCCAGATGTGACACTGTGCTCAGCTGCTTCAGGCTTGGAGGGTGTGTGTCAACAGGATTTGATGTTCAGACCTTGTTTGGGTCCCGGTTTGAACAACTCTCTGTAAAAAGACATAGATATATAGACACTAGCCAGCTGGCCAACTAGCAAAATTATCTGGGACTTTGGCTGATTATTAGATTTAAAAAAAAAAAAAAAAAAAAAAAAAAACCACTACAGGGAAAGAATGAGACAGAATGGAAACCACCACACTGCCAGGCGGCAGTCATTGGGAAGCTGGCGATAAACTGACTGAGTGCTCTTTACGGTATCTCTTTGTTACAGAGTGAGAAGTTGGTGTGGGCGCCCAAGGTTCTTCACTCACCATCTTTACCCCTGTTCAATGAAACTTGATGTCTTTCTTGATTTTACCTCCAAAGTAAAAAGCACTCATGTTGTGAGCTCTCCCTGTCTGAGGACTGGCCATATCCATTTGACAACTTGGCCTCATTTCCTGCTCAGGGCAATCATGGTAATGACCTGCCGTGGAAACATTCTCCTCCCCCAGCTGAATTCCCTCTGGTCCCTCAGTTTAAGCTCCAAGGTTATGGCCTCAGAAAGATCTCCCTCTAGGTAGGCAAGGTGGTTGCTGCTCCTTTCCTGATGTTTCTGTTGGAATGAACACTCTGGTATTCCAGAATTTTTTTTCTTAATTAATTCACTTTAAAATAGTTCATGCTGGCCAGGCGGTGGTGGCACACGCCTTTAATTCCAGCACTCGGGAGGCAGAGCCAGGCGGATCTCTGTGAGTTTGAGGCCAGCCTGGGCTACCAAGTGAGTTCCAGGAAAGGCGCAAAGCTACACAGAGAAACCCTGTCTCAAAAAACAAAACAAAACAAAACAAAACAAAATAAACAAACAAACAAACAAACAAAAAGTACATGCTGAGCTGGGTGAGGTGGCACAGGCCTGTAATCCCAGCACTCAGGAGACTGAAGGAAGAGGATTGTGAATTTGGGGCCAGCCTGGGGGGCCTAGGAAAAGAAAGGAACATGTTTGACTTACAATATGTACATGTACAAAAGCATGGAAAAAAAAACACAAAAAGAAGTATACTAATTGAAAAAGACAAAAAACAAATAATCAGATCATGTTACCTTGTATATGGATAGATCTTTGATGAGTACTTGAAGAAAATTTAAGCTGCATTTATTTGTGTGTGTGTGTGTGTGTGTGTGTGTGTGTGTGTGTGTAAGAGAGGACAACTGGTAAGACTCAGTTCTCTCCTTCCACTATGGGGATCCTGGGGATTGAACTCAAGTTGTTAGGCTTGGAGGCAAGCACCTTTACCTGTTAGACCATCTCTCTGGCCCATGGATAATTTTTGAATGAAATAATGTAGGCATTTTCCCACACTACATGGTAAATTCTTACAATCTTGCAGCCCCATTTTATGGATGAGGAAACAGAGGTTCCAAACACAAAGCAGGAGATCACAGGGCCTCAGCAGGAATGCCATGGACTCCTGTTTCCTCTGACCGACCGAGATCCCTGTGGGTGCATCAGTTCTGGTGTGCATGGACTCACACCCTGTATTAACTAGAAGAGCAAGACAGATGCAAGCTGCGACAGGGAAATGCCTGCTGTAGGTGCATCTAGAAGTTTCCATAAGGAGAGGAAGCTGGGGCTTCCCAGAGAAACAGCCTGCCCAGAAGCCAAGTATGCTAGGGCCACTGAGCAGCCAGGGTGGTCCTTGGGGATGCAGAGGCCCCTTGGCCCCGACACCTGATGAGACGGGTAACACACTGGGTGATTGCTGAGTGAAGAGAAATGAGATTAAAGCACCAGGGTTTCCCCAGCTCCCTACAAACAGCTTGTGCTTTGTGGGGTGACTGTGGGAATTACGGAGAAAAGCATATAAAGCGTGAAACCCATTGCTGGCTTGTGCCGTTAACAAATATTTGTGATCTTCCCTTATTAATAAGCCACTGGGAAGTGTCCCATCTGCCTCCTGTGTACCTCTGAGGGGTCTGAGGGGCTGGGATCCAGAAGGCCTTGGCTAAGAGCATTAGGGACAGAAACCATGAAGACACTCCCACCTTAGTTTTCTTCATTTGTTCAATTAAATTTACGTAACAGGTCTAACCACTTTAAATTGTGGAATTTAACAGTCCATTTAGGATGCTGTCTCACTACCACTCCTATCTAGTTCAGACATGTTTTCAACATCCTAACAGGAAACTCGGTGCCTACATAGCAGTTACCATTTCCCCATAAATCTATATTATGTTGTAATGTAATGTTCTTATTTTGGATATTTTCTATAAATGCAGTCATGTACTGTGGTAGTTTGAATGTAGCTAGCCCTTATAAGCTCAGAGGCACTATTAGGAGGTGGGGCCTTGCTGAAGTAGGTGTGGTCTCAATGGAGGAAGGATATCACTGTGGGGACAGGCTTTGAGGTCTCCTATGCTCAAGATACTGCCCAGTGTCTCAGACTACTTCCTGTTGTCTACAGGATCAAGGTGTCGTTCCTGCTCCACTCTCAGCTTCTCCAGCACCATGTCTGCCTGCGTGTTGCCATGTCCCACCATGATGATAATGGACTGAAGCTCTGAAACTGTAAGGCACCCCATTAAATGTTTTCCTTTGTAAGAGTTGACACAGTCATGGTGTCTCTTCACAGCAATAGAAACCCTAAGATGGACACCATGTGATTTTTAAATGTCTGGATCCTTTGACTTGGTGCAAGGTTTTCTTAGGTTCTTGCATGCTTACCATGGGTCAGAACGTTATAATTTTTATGGAGAATATTCCACATTTCATTTATTCATTGATGTGGGGGACTACCAAGCACCCCCACATTTCCCCAGAGTACTCTTGAGTAGGAGCAGCAGGAAATATTAGTTAGAAGGATAGAGGAGGGGAGAAACAGATAGAAAATACAGGATAGCCCCGAGAGGCCCTGGATCCTAATCCATCAGGCCTGACTGTCTCTGCCCAAGGGTATATAAAGGAATGCCAAGGGGTGGAGCAAAAGACCTCGCTGCAGCAGCACAGCCAAGTGCAGAGCATCTCAGACACCTGCACGTGGCCCAATCATCCTCTCTCTGCAGACCTGCTGGATAAAGCCACTAGGAAACCCAAATGGGTCCCATACATTGATGGGCATTTGAGTTGTTTTTTTTCTTTTGGATATAGTGAACAATTTTGCAAGAATCTCCCCTGTGAAAGTTTTTGTTTAAGATCTATTTTCAGTTCTTTCGGTTATATATCTAGGGTGGAATAAAATCCAGGTCACATGACAATTTTATTTATGGTTTAGTAGTGATGTGTTTGTGTATCAAGCTGACAAGGGTCTATTGGGCTGTTTCTTTTTTTGTCAATTTGACACAAGCTAGAGTCATGTGGAAAGGCAGTTGAGGACCATCAGATAGACCTGTAGGCAAGTCTGTAGGCAATTATTTTTGGATTAGTGATTGATGTGGGAAGGTCCAGCCCACCGTGGGGGTGTTACCCCTGGGAAGGTGGTCCTGGGCTGTATGAGAAAGCAAACCGGGGAAGGCATGAGGAGCAAGCCACGGGCAGTGTTCTTCCAGACCGGCCTCCGTTCCTGCCTCGGGTTCCTGCCTTGACTTCCTGGGCTGGTTTCCCTTCACGATGCACTGCGATGTGGAAATGTAAGACAAACGGACCCTTCCGCCTCAAGTTACTTTTGGTCATGGTCTTTATCACGGCAACAGAAACAAGCCAGGATGGTGGCACCCCAAGAGCTATGTGCTGAAGGTTTGGGTTCTGTGAATGGCACTGGGCTGAGAAGGGATAAAACCAAAAGGTAAACACAGAGGAGCAAAGAATTCTTGGAGAGGTTTCCTCCTCCGGCCATGTGCTATGAAAGACATCAAGAATCCAGATGTTTTCCTTTCGAGTCCTCGCGACCTGCGTCGGCCTCTAGTTCCAAGCACATCCCTTAGAGGAGCTCCATGCAGCTGTCCTGGACTTCGTGCTATCCCAAGCCGGACCCTAGATGGTTCCAGTTGCCAGCCATGCACTCTCGCTTTGGGCCTTTTGGGGGCAGAAGCCTGAACACGCTACCCTCAATGTTCTCTGTCTGACCCTCCTCCCCGACTTGGCCTCTGTGAGAGTGAAATACTGTTACATTCTGGGATGAAGTCATTGACAGGACAGAAAATGACTCTTAGGGTGACCCTAGATATCCTGGTGAAGCAGGCATGTCTATGGAATAATTGAGCGACTAGGACTCCACTTGGTTTGGCCTGTGGGCACATCCCTCTTTTAACAATGCACCGAACAATCTGAGACCCTTGCTTGCATTTTCTATGCACACACACCCTCTCTGAACATTGTGTCTAGAAGCACACTGGCATCTTAGGAACCCCATCTGTATGGAGCTACATGCGCACCTAACTGTGAACAATGGAATAAGTTTCTCCTCGCCTAACACTCACGGAACGTAGACAGATTGTATTTAATTGTACTCTAGTTATGTCTGGGCACAAGGATGGGCGTGCTGATCTCCCTTGAACTAGTTGTGGGTGTACTCATAGTAAGGCGAACTATATCCTTTACGGGAACATTTAGGGAGGAGTCTCTATTTTCAACTTATGCATATGTACATGGTTGTGCATATGATTAAAATCAAATGCATTATGGGAGTAAATATGCACAGTAGAGAAAAGTTATATAACGCAAACCTGCCAATCAAAGTAGAGAACCACCCAACTTAGGTCCCTAGTAACCAGACTGCTCCCTTTAGATTCCATAAAAGAAGCCTCAGGCCATAACCTGGGCTCTTGAGGACTTTCACTCTTGTGGCCCTGCTGTCCTCTCTCTTGATAGTGTATCTGCCCTGTGCTACAGTTTTGTGTGAATAAATTTACTTTGCTACTTTCGTAATTCCTGTATGCTTTTGTTTCATTCTTCTATAAGATACCAGGAATCTGGAAATGCCTGGTTGGCGGTCAATCACCATTAAAAGAGGAGACTCTTCCACTCAGGGTGTGTCCTAGGGTCAAATGTGAGATGTGAGCATCATGCTGCTGGCCCCTCCAAGGCCTGTGCTCAATCCTGCCCCTCCTCTAAGTTGAAGCCCGCTGAGGTCCTCTAGCTTCAGAATCCAGCCTGAGCAGCCAGATGCCTACACTCTTTTGATCTTTCCCTTAGCTCCGGGGTAAGCTTCATGTTCTGGGCTCCCAGCAGCCTCTCCCCTCTGCCATTTGAGACAGTGCAGCATCCATCAGGGACTGGCTAACACCTACTGTGTAAGGCCTGCACTAAAACTCCAGGCAGTGAATGAATTGCCGTCTCCCCTGCCCTCTCTCTGTATTTGCCAGGTGCCTATCTAAGAGCTCTGTGGTTGCAAATCTCAATTTTAAGTCCCTTTGATTGAATCGGGAAACTAGTAAAGTACTTCTCGGGCTGTGTCTGTGAGTGTCTCCAGAGAGGACTAACTAGAGGGGAAGGCTTGCTCTCAATAGAGACAATGGTGTCCCACCAGACAGGTCCTGATGGAGAAGGGATGAAGGAGAAAGCCTTCCTGGATGATGTGGAGAGGGCTGCTCTTCTCTGCCCTCCACTGTGATGGACTTACACCTCTGAGACCAGCACGTGTCCTTCCTCTCTGAAGTCGATTTCTCACTACTTGGTCCAAGCAACACACAAAGACCCGATCTAAGCTCTTATCATCCTGCCCATAGTGGATGAGCAGTGGTGGACGAGTGACTAGATGCTGCTGAGAGGGAACGACACCGTCCTCCAGCAGAAAGCATGAGCGGGGTGGGAAGTGGAGAGTGGTCAGTAGACGGTGCTCTCTGTTGTCTTTCCTCTGTTTCCTGTCATTTCTCTCTTGCCTTGTTCATCTCCCACCTAGTTTTGGTACATCCCTAATTACCTAGAGACGTCTGTACCTGATGTGGGTGTTTGAACGTGGACACCCATGGACACCTCTGTACCTGTTCCATGGAGGATGAGTCAGAGACACATTTCTATTTTACATTTATTCATTGAACAATATGAGGAGATATTGGTTACAAGGAACATGAGGCAGGAAAAGCATGATTCAGTGTTCTGGCACTAGGCTGATGTCTATGGTCCACGGGTTAATTTATTATTATTATTTTGTACTTAGAATTAGAAGCTGATGATACTCTTACCTATTCCCTTAGGAAAATGTTTATGGATTTAGCCGTCTTACTTTAGGGGAATTCCTCAATGATTCCGCCTAAATGCTTCTCCTTTAATTGCATCCCAAGGCCAGGTGTTAATGCTTGAGATGATTGGCTCACCCTGAGACTAATTGAGATTGGAGTTCATGCAGATGTGTCTTAGCTCTGAAATGGCCTCTTTCTTCCAGAGTTTCAGGGTTATTTACAATGTGCAGCATTTCATCCAAAGTGTCATCGTTTTACAAGCCAAGGGCTCAAGAAACCAATACATCTTGGGACAACAGAGCCTCCCGACTGTTCCTGAAGACTTCAATGCTTATGATGCCCGAATCGAGGCTCCTTCAGCGTAGGTGTGGTTTGTTTAATTGTGCTCTCCTGAAGCCCACGGTAACTGAAATCTTGGCCCTGTTGACAGGAGGCAGAGCCTTTGTGGGGTGAGGCCTAGTAGAAGGTACTTAGATTGTTGAGGGTGTACCCTTGAAGGGGAGGGACCTCTTTCTCGTGCTCTCTGTCCTCCAAGCATTCCTGTCATGGTGTGCTACCATTTGCCACCAAAGGCCAAACCTACAGGGCCATCAGACTTTAGACTTTGAACCACCAAACTGCATGAAATAAACCTTTCTTTTACTTCATAAGCGTCCTGTGTTAGGGATTTCATAATGATGGAAAGTCGACACATACACCTTGTCTTAGGCAGGGTTTCTATTACTGTGATAAAACACCGTGACTATAAACAACCTGGGGAAGAAAGATCATTTCATTTTCAACCCTCAAGTTATAGTCAGTCACTGAGGGAATCAGGGCAGGGACTCACAGCAGGAACCCAGAGGCAGGAACTGAAGCAGAGGCTATGGAGGAACACTGCTTACTGTCTTGTTCTCCATGGCTTGCTCAGCCTGCTTTCTTATAGCACCCGGGACCACCAGCCCAGGGGCAGCACCACCCACAATGGTGCTGGGCCCTCCCTCATCAATTACTAACCAAGAAAACATACTACAGGTGTGCCTTCAGGCCAATCTTATGGAGGCATTTTCTCAGCTGAGAGTCCCTCTTCCCAGATGACTCTAGCTTGTACCACGTTGACATAAAACTAGCCAGGACACACCTATTACACATTTCAATTGGTCAAATGATCTCAACTGTTTATGAAGAGTCATTCATGAAAATTCAGTTCAGCAGTATCTGCAGAAGGTAACGTGGGCCAAAGAGTTTTGAGCTGGAGAACCAGATGCTACTTTTACATTCTATAGCTGTCTACATGGGATTTATGTACAAGCAGTATTTTTAAGAAATGTAGGCAAACTAGATACATTTGCCTACTGTTTCTGTCACAAATACAATTTTATTATTTTCCACAAAATGACATCATCTAGGTGTGGTGACTCACACCTGTAATCCCAGGATTTAAGAGGCTGAGGCAGGAAGATCACAAGTTCCAGGCTGCCTGGCCTGTGTATTAGGATTTTGACTCATAAATCATAAACTTTCCAGATCTTTCTGTGTCCTCAGGGAAAAACAACTTGTCTCCTAGCTGCCTGCATTCTTCAGTCAGCCACAGAACCTTTCAACCTGGCCGTCTGAGGAGCCCTCCACTGGTGGCAAGCTGTGGTTTAGACATGAAAACTATCACCATCCCTTCCACAAAGCACTTCCTGCCTCATCTTATTCTGGAAAAGCTGGTTTGACTCTTCCTGGCTTTGGCTGTGGCTTCAGTGGCTTTGGGACAGTCATGTCTCATCTTAGTTTTTTTCTCCTAGTGCCGGTTATTGAACCCAGGATCTCATGAATGCTAAACAAGCATGCTACAGCTGAGCTATATACCTTTGTGTGTGTGCAAGAGTACACGTGCATGTGTATGCTCACAGGCATGTGGAGGTCAGAGGCTGGCATTGGGCCTCTTCCTCAGTGTCTTTTCATTCTATCTATCTATCTATCTATCTATCTATCTATCTATCTATCTATCTATCTATCTATCTATCTATCTATCTATCTATTAGTTAGGGTTCCTTACTGACCTTGACTGGTGCAGCTAGACTGCATGACCAGGAAGTCCCTGAAGTGTTCTGTCTCCACCTCCCCAACACTAGCATCGAACTCAGGTCTTCATGCTTGTGTGGCAAACCCTTTACAGGCAGAACCATCTCCCCAGCCCCCAGTTACTTACAGATGATATTTAAATGCTCACTATTTTGGTCTTAGAATTCCTAGAGTTGTAGGTGAATTATATAATGACTCAGTCTTCTCCACGGCAGCTGCAGCCATCTTAAAGATAGGTATGTGACATCTTTACCCCCTACCTTCCTAGTCCAGGTGTATGACTCTCACTATGGTCTGAAAGGTCCTTCAGGATCCTTGTTCCCTCTGCATCTCTGGACCAAACCTCCTCCCACTCCTGCTGCTCTGGACCCACTATTTAGGTTGACTCGCTAAACACCAGACTTTCTCTTCAGTGGCTCTGAGCACTAGGTTCCTTTGTCTAGGACACTTAAGATTTCCCCCTTAGGTCTCAGCTTACCTGTCTTGACTGGCTCCCACAAGCCTTGCCTGTCTTCTTGCCCTAGATCTTCGTCTTTATTACAGGACCACCTTCACCCTTTCCTGGGCCTTTGCATTTGGCTATTGCTTCCTGACTTAGCTGTTTTCTTCCATACACTAGCAGAAACTCTGTAGGTGTGATCATCACAGGGGTCAGAGCCCAGCAGGATGACAGGCTCTGAGCTTTCTAGAGCCCGTGTAGCTTGTATAGTTGCCCTTGTCAGATATCCAGAGAGAACACACTTCTCAGCTTCCTTTAAGGCCATATTCCTGGGTGATGACGTCACCACCTAATGGGGTGTAAAAGGAATAGATATGTCTAATTCTGCATCATTTGCTCAGAAGGAACCCATAGTTCACACTTCTTTGCTGATGCCAAGAGCACAGTGGTACCCGTGTTCAACCTGACTGTGTAGGTGAGGATAACACTTGTTCTGGAGTGTGGTGGGGCACGGATGGACGTTTGCATTTGGACTAGCTTCCCCCAACCTGGACTACGTTTCTTCAGGTGCTACATGAGCTCAGAATAACCCAGGCTTCTCCCAGTCACTCGATTGGGTGGTCCTTTGGGTGTGTGGCTTAGCGTTCAGCTTGGCTGTTGAGTTGTTATTGAATGAGCAGCGAGTCACTGGGGCGTGTCAGTTTCACCTGGTACCACTGCCAACGCCGGGCCAGAGGGGGCAGGGGCACCATCCGCCGTGAACCTCCACGCATGTTCCGGTGCAGGCTGGTTATCTTCACGTCTTGCTGCACCATCGGCAAATTTTACTCTGCCACCGAAGAGAAACCAAACTGGAAAGAATGCCAGGGCCTGGGCAGCACGTGAGTAAACACTCCTCGTGTGAAGAGCCCAGGTGTGACAGGGGACCTTGTGTGAGATGGAATTCCATCTCACAGATGGTGGCAGCCTGTGACTCCTGTCAGAGCTGAGAGTTCCATCCAAGTAATAGCGTCAACTTCCAAAGCGAACGTCTGTGACATTTTTGTACCTGAACTTTCAAAGGCAGACAAATGTTCTTGAAACTGGGCTCCTCGGTGGGCGGTTTTGTTTGTTTATTGAACTCTTGAGGGAGTATTAGTCGGGAGTGTGAGTCCCCTGAGAATGGTCAGCTATGGCTTTAATCTTCAGGGAAGAATTGGCCTCTCCTTTCCAGTGAACTTTCTTGCCTCAGGTCTTGGTGTATTTTTAAACTCGACTCTATTTAAGGAAAGACGATGCAACCATTTGGCTAATGTCCTCTCCTCCCAGAGGCAGAATCTTCAACAGAGATTTTAGGGGTTGGGGCCTGTTTGAAGCTAGTTCCTCCAGCAAACAGATTTTGAGATGGGATTTGAGCCTGAGATGTTTAATAGAGAACATTCTGGAAACAATAGTCAGTGGGTGGAGGTTTCACTGGGTAAAGGAAGACTTGAGTCGTAATGAATCCAGGATCCCAAGCGAGGATGCTCCCGACTTGAAAATATTGTCCTCCCACCCACAGTCACTCTATGCGACTCCTCAGACCCTTGAAGAAGACACTGTGACTTCCGTGAGGCAGCTCCTTTTGGCCAGGAGCGAGGCATAGGGAGGGCCTCAGAGAGGAGCTGTAGGTGGTAAAGACTCCCGGGGCTGGGGTGCTGGGCGCTGCAGTAGATCTGGGCAGGGAGCCTGCGTCTGCCTTGGAGTCTGAGCAGCACAGGGTGCTATGGCAGGGCCCCGTCCATCTTGCTCCATCTTGTCTCCCCTGGACTTAGACCCACACCCAGTACCAGCCCATAGTAGATGCTCAGGAGACACTTGCTGGGGAAGTGAATGAAAGAATAAGATGCAGGACTATTCAAGGGATAGATGAATTAGGATACTGCTGAAATTGAGAAAGTCTACTAGACTTTAATCTTCTCAAACACTGACTGAATCTTTATGGCTATATTAAGCCTACGTTTTCCCAAGTCCTGCCATGCACTGTATTTCAACACATTGTGAAAAAATGTTTTGAATCTATTCCAGTTGTTAGGAAAGTGGCAGATGGTTTCTAAGTCAGAAGAACTCAATATATTTGCAAGGAAAGTGCTGTTGGAGTCAAAAGAGGTCACGTGGTGCCGTGAGGCTTGACAGCAGGGTGGGTCCTAAGTTGTGTAGGGAAAGTGAAGTGAACAGAAAGCATCCGTGTTCTCTCTGCTTTCCGCGCACGCAGTTGGACCAGCTACTTCAGGCTCGCCCAGCGTCGCTCTGCCGCAATGGGCAGTGCTCCTGAGCAGAATAAACCCTTTCTTCCCTAGGATGCTTTGGATATTTGATCACAGCCGGAACAAAAATGTGGCCATCTTAGTGCGTCGAGGAAACACGTGGCAAATGCAGTAGTCTGAACCGAGAAAAACTAACAGGGCGATCCTTCAGCCTGAGGAAACGTCTGTGAGAAGAGGACAGGTGGCATGTTCGGCGCAAATATCTTAAACGTCACCCCATAAGAGTTCAAATACAGCAGAGCATGTCCAGTCTTCCTGTTTCACGCCACACTCTACAGGAGCTCTCGGCTAGAGTTGATATGGCAAGGAAGGAAACCATGCAGATTTAGAGGAGGACGTGGAGATAGAGTGTAGAGTTGGTGTGACTATATATTTATGGTCACTCTAGAGGAAAGTGGGGGTCAGGAGACTGACCTGCGTGAGTTCATATTGGCAGTAAAGGATGGGGTTCATGCTTGAATCCAGCTCCCCTGACTCCAGTGTGTCAAAGGGAAACAAAATGATGGAGGTGAATCTGCAACGCAGGGATTTTATTTGGGAATGAATCGCAGTCTGGGACACACATACACAGGCCGTGTCAGAGAACCAACGGGAACAACTGGTACCATAGGTGCTTTGACTGCCTGAGAGGTCTGTGTCTGGTGAATGGAGGCGGTTACTGCAGGCAATTCAGTCTTGAGGTCAAAGTGGGCAGGTTTTTAAAGTCAGCGGCTAAGGCTGGCTCCAGTGAGTGGAGTGACACTTGTCAGTGGTCCCAGCTGAAGCAGGAGAGTCATGAGTTCAAAGCCAGCCTGACGACATAGTGAAATAAATCCTGAAAAACAAACAATTACTCAAAGTAACAATAACGACAACAACAAAAAGATAAGGCAGGCTGTTTGGCTGGGTGGGTTCTGTGAGACTGTTCCTGGAGTAGGGTGTCCATGACCTGAGTTCTCCTTTCTTTTCCAGGGTCCCTCTATTCCATTGCAATGGAGTGTGACAGAAGTAACTATTTTGTATCATGGATTTTCACAACTGGTGTAAGAGAGGGATGATTTCATTTGCCTTAAACAGCCCAAGGTAGTTAGTTCCAGTTGTTCTTCTTCAAGCACCCCAGCACTGACCAGTGGTCTTGGCCTGCACAGTAAGTCAAGGAAAATAACAACAACAACAAAAACCAAACAGAATCAGTACCTCAGCACCCACATGGTGATTCACAAACATCTGTAACTCCAGTTCCAGGGAGATCCAATGCCCTCTTCTGGCCTCTGCGAGTACACTGCATGCACATGGTACACAGACATACAGGCAAGCAAAACATCCGTACACATAAAAATAAAATAAAATAAAGCCATATAGATTGGTATTGGATGTTTACAAAAAAAAATCAACCACAATGAAAATGAGGTTAGAGGATGCTTATCAGCCAGGGTAGACTAACAGTCTGGCTCATGAGCCAGAGCCTATCAAAAATATACATGATCTACAGCTCCGGTGAGCGTGGATCTATTCATCAGACCCTGCGGTGGGAAAACGGAGGGAAACCTTTAACCTATGACCCAAAGAAGGTCAGGTGTTCAAATTTGTTTCTTTCACCGTAACATCAACAGACTTGAAAAGTCATCATTAAGACATTAAGAGGTGGTACAGGACAGGAAAGATTTAGAAAATAAAATGTTGGGATGCACATAAGCCGTCTTGACTCATTATCCTAACTGTGGCCTGGATGAAAGAAAGGGGGTGCTGACAGTGGTTACCCTGTGTTGGCTGACGTAAAATCAGACTGCCCCGGACAAGCTTGGACCTTTGGTCCTCAGTCTACAGGGGCTGTAAAGGAAACTGGTGAGTTTGTGGGCATAGCAGTTTTTGGCTTAGTCTGGCAGGCTATGGGGTTCGTGGAATGTTCTAGGGCCTGCAGTCTCCTTCAGGAGGGTCACAGCATTGTTGAGCCCTGGTGTTTTCCCTGCCTTTGGGCTTACTGATGCCTGGCACCATGAGGAGGGCTTCCTGTCCACGGTTTCATTCAACCATGCCGGTAGAGGATGCTGTCATATCTCCAGTCTCTTTTTGGGTTGCCGGCCATTTCAAGGGCCCAGGTGTCTGGCGTAAGATGAGTGTACGGTTAGATAGCACCAAAATGGAAACAGGACACTTGGCGACACTCCAGCGGCTGGGCCAGCTCTGACCCTGCACCAACAGAGATGCACAAATGCAGAGCAGCTCTTGGCAGCTCTCCAGGGCAAGCGCGGCTCCGGCTTTCAGCCTGAAGCAACCACAGGTTCGTTGTGTCTATGACTGCGTTGTTATTCTGTGTGGGCTGATGCCTGCTTCAGATGGGAATCTCATCCCTCCAGATACTCTGTCTCCTTCCTCTAACCATGCAGGTCATCACCGGGCCAGGCGGTCCACACTTAATTCTTTTCCTCTCTTTCCATCAGTCAATCTGAAGGCCCCCTTAATTATTTTTATTGCTTTTCTCTGAACTCTTTTCAATTTGCTGGCATATCGCTTTTCGAGTAGCGGGATACCCAGAAGTGTTCTTCAGAGAAATTATAATCTCCTGTGCATGATGTAATGCTTTGGCCTAGGAAGTTGGAAATCACGGCAGCAGTTTGAGCTGCCATGGGTATTATAACCTGCCATCAATTTGGCCGTCTCCAATTAGCTTAATTTTATTTTCAGTTAAGGTAAGTGCTTGGCTAAAAGTCAACAAATTTATATCTGGAACGGTCATACCTTAGTATGTCTGTATGCATGTGTATACTAAAAGCAAAGATAAAATAGTTCAGGAGGCAAAAATGAATTTCTCGACCTTTGCCCATTTCCTGGTACCCACAATGCACCAGACTCTGGATTCTCAGCTCAAGGAGAATCTTATTGGATTGTCGTAAGTATTTGCAAAATTTTGTTAATTAGATGTTATTCTTCTTTTCTTTGACACTAACTCTTATTATTTTCTCTGACTTGATTCTTTTGAGTCTATATGTTTTGGCAAGAATGGACTCCATTGACCAGGACACCACATGGTAATGCTTTCCATATCTCAGTATTTTTTTTCCTTGGGAAAAAATGGGGAATTAACTTGGAGTTCAAAAAACAACTTAAGCTAGCCCAGTCCAGTGGGCTATCCTGGTAACTACACTGGGAGGCTGAGTCAGGAGAATTGTAAACTTGAGGCTAACCTAGTCTACATAGTGGAATCCTGTTTCAAAACCCAAACCAATGTAAAAACTGAACTGGAGCTCAGTTTTATAACACAGTCTCCCTCAGATTTCAGGCGGGCTGCTTTTAATATTCTGTTCATCTTTAGAGCGGTTTCATTTTTTACTTTGTGTTATTTGTCCACAGATGGTTCTATGTGGGTTACCCAAAGGTCTATCTCAATCAAGGAAACAGCAGATGCAGTTTCAAAGGCCAATATTTGGAGTGGGGAAGGTAGCTGAGCTGGTAAAATGCTTGCCACACAAGCAAGTGGACCTGCCTTTGGATCCCCTGCACCCCCCAAAAAAGTCAAGCATGGTACAGGTGCCTGCAGTCCCAGAGCTGGGCAGCCAGAGACAGGAGGGTCCCTAGGGCTCGCTGGTCTGCCAGGCTAGCCAAACTGGTGAGCTCCAGGGTCAGTGAGGGACCCTGTTTTAAAAAATAAAGAGGGGAGCAATTGAGGAAGGCATCCAGTGTTGACCACTAACCTCCACGTGTAAGGTACACGTGGTCATGCACCCACCCACCAACATGCACGCACACACAAACATGCACATACACGTGCACTCTCCCGCTACCCCAAAGGCCCAGGACCTAAGACTTTGTCAGCAGGCGATGAAAACATGAGAACCCCTGTCCCTCAGCAATGGAAGGTCGCAGCTTACAGGGTTCAGTCATGCACAATCCGATCTGGTGGCCTCTGAGAAAGTCAGCGCTGACAGAGGCCTTGCCACAGCGCCAAGAGCTCTCTGCAGCCCCGAGAGCCAAGGGTAAAGAGAACCATTTTCTTTTGGATTTTAGACCCAGAAAAAGCCTCAACTTGTTTTGTTCATGGTATAAGAAAGCTGGCTTTTTTTTTTTTTTTTTTTTTTTTTTTGACAAGGTCAGCCTTACTCAGGAATGGGTGAAGACTGGTTCAGGATATAGATTTCATCTCTGAATTTTGTTTGACAATGAATGCAGACCACATTCATTTCCTCCCTCCCTCCCACCCGCTCTCCCTCCTCCCTCCCTCCCTCCCTCCCTCCCTCCCTCCCTCCCTCCTTCCCTCTCTTCCTCTCTTGTGTGTGTGTGTGTGTGTGTGTGTGTGTGTGTGTGTGTGTGTGTGTTGTGTGTTTGGCTGAAAACGCTACCACTGTCACCCTCATCCAGGAGCTTCTCTGCAAAGTCACATCAATACCCTCTTCCTGCAGCTCTCCTGCCTCCGCGTCTCTCTGTAATATACAGTATCATTTATAAAAGTGTGAGCAACTGTGGAATTGTTCTCCTAATAGATTCTGAAGATTCCAATTTCCATTCTGCCACACAAGACTGAAAACCCACTTGTGCTCACTTATCTGAATCTGCACCTCATCCCCGTGCTGCGGCGAGAAGCAGGTTCAGGTGCAGGTTAAAAGCACACGCTTCCCTCCCGAATACGGGGCTTATTAAATATCTCCCCACAATTAACATCACCATATCAATAAGAATCATCATTAGGTCCTGTCAATCAGGTGCTGAATTTTGCTTCAGGGAAACAAAACAATTTAAATGATGGCAAGCGCTCCTCTTCTTTTTTACATGCTTCTCTTTAAATTGGATAATTATGTGGCTTTTCATTAGATTCCTCTAAGCGTAATAGATCACGATATTCACCCTTTGACCTTGCTGATGAATGTCTCTGGTGAAAACATGTGACATGCAGTGTTCTAATGAGAACAAAATACGGAATAAGTGGAAATCTTGTATAATGAAAGCAGATAAAGCAAGGAGAAACACAACAACCTTTAAGGTTGGTGAACAAAATGTATTTGTAATGTGGCATGATATGGGCTAGAGATTAAAAGAGCTATTTTTGGTCCTAATAATGTGATGGAAACAGTTCTTTTTTTTTTTTTCTTTCTTCTTCTTTAGTATATAAAAAAGGAGAAAGACATTTTGGGGAAACGGTGCATTAGAAACCCCTGGTCTCAGCTGAATTGCAAGTGCAGATGGAGTGAATCCACCACCGGCCTGAGGGGGTTTGGATGACTCGCTGCATCTTCAACACCTGCCCATTGTAACCCTGGGTACCTCTCCTTCTATCGCTGCATCATCTTCAACACCTGCCCATTGTAACCCTGGGTACCTCTCCTTCTATCGCTGCATCTTCAACGCCTGCCCATTGTAACCCTGGGTACCTCTCCTTCTATCGCTGCATCATCTTCAACACCTGCCCATTGTAACCCTGGGTACCTCTCCTTCTATCGCTGCATCATCTTCAACACCTGCCCATTGTAACCCTGGGTACCTCTCCTTCTATCGCTGCATCTTCAACACCTGCCCATTGTAACCCTGGGTACCTCTCCTTCTATCGCTGCATCATCTTCAACACCTGCCCATTGTAACCCTGGGTACCTCTCCTTCTATCGCTGTCCTGATGGGGGGTTTCAAACGGGAGGGCAGCTTAAACGCAAACAATTGGCACTTGGAGGTCAGTCATCTTCCAGGGTGTGGAGAAGGACGGGAGAGGGAAAAGGACATCCTGAGTACGTTCCCCTCTTTAAGAAGCCTGTCTGCTGGAACTGGGCCGCCCTTCACACCCCCAAAGTCCCCATTCTGTGCTGTTAAAACGGGGTGGGCCATCCTGCTGGAGGGCAAGGAGAAGTGAGTAACCTCCTTCCCCCCGAAGTTCCCGCTATGCCACCCCTCCTGTGCTACTAGTCTGTGGGGTGATATGCCACCCCTCCTGTACCACTACTCTGTGGGGTGACCCAAGCACAGCTCTGTTCCCAGTGGCAGTGGATTTTTTGCTGAATCCTCCTTGACCCTGTGATATATAGAGAGACCATGGAAATGAGTTTATTTCTTAGATGCTCGCCTGCCTGCGTGGTTTTAGCTTACGCCAAGAAGAGCAGCCTGTGAAAGTCACTTATGAAAGGCATGGCTTTGCGGAAGCATCTGGGGACACAGCGTTGAGGTGGGAGTGACTTGATAGAACCCTGGATAGCAGGCTATGCTTATCTTGTGGATGTAAGAAAGAGAGATGGCACTCAGGGTTTATTAGGCTTCTCACATGCTGAGTGCCCTGCCACAGCTTTGATACATTTTCCCTCATTTAATCCCCCCATCAAACCTTATTATGCCATTTTATGATTTAGGAAATGGCCAACTCAGACTCAGGATGGCATGACAGAAGGGCTTGGATTTGGCCACAGGCTGGATCGTCTCCCAAGACCACATGCTTCACGTTGAAGGTTCCTCAGAGCAAGCACACTGACGGCCTCCCGAGTCCCATGGCTTTACCTTAACCTCCTCCAGCTTGCCTTTCCAGGTCTTGACGGAATTAATTTGGATTACCAGGGACTTAATATTACTACCATCAATCTTGCTAGTTATACAACATGCTTCCTTAGTAGAAGACATACAAGAAAAGAAACTGCTGCCTCCATAAATTGATTTCTTCCGGTGAATTCCAGTATAGGCCAAGAATTTGCAAGAAGTGATGTGTGTGTTTACAGAGGATTAAGAAGCCAACCAGGTTCAAAACCATGGTTCTTTCTGTTTATCTGTAGAACAGATCTGCTTAAGGTAAAATTGACCCTAGGTCTTCATGCCTTGACCCCTGCCAGGTGGATTTCCATGGAGACATCTTCACTGTTAGCAATCCTTCATTCCACAAGAGCCTGCCAGGAAGAGAAATATCCAAAGTCCATTTTGAGCTTTCAGCCTGGGATTTCCCTGAGATTTGTCATGGATGCTGGGGCCCTGACTGGCATGTAGGGCGGAAGGAGAAAGAAGAGGCCAGACTTTGTACACATCATCTCTGCACCAGGCACTGGGAGGGACGGCTCTGCTTTGTACTGGCTGCATGCGTGCTGAGAAACTGGAAACGATGGGGGGCAGCAGTTGCAAGGTTTTTGGGGGCCTTCAGGAAGTGTCTGCCCCTTAAAACTCAATGAGGAGGGATAGTCTTCTTCTTTAAGAATCCAACCTTCAATGGAAAATGGATCCAAGAGTCATTTGAAGGAATTCCCCAGCCCACACACTCTAATACCACCAGCTTGAGCACCCTGACAATAAATCTAAAGACAGAGGGTTTGGATCAGAAAGGAGGAATGACATTGGCCGTAGTGGAAAGACGGACCAGGGGACCTGCTCAAACCAGAGGAGTGGAAGCTGCCGGGGCTGACTCTGGGCCTCCTGAAGACACACACTCAAAGGTGCATTCCCCAGTGATGTGAGCAGTAGACATAGGACAGGTTTCCAGATTCCAAGTCCCGTGAGGGAAGAGCATGCCCTCTTTGTTTTCCTTGTCTTCAGTGAGCATTCCCTGACAGCCTTCAGGCTGGCCTGATACCTCCCAGGAATAATTGCCAACAGAAAGCCCGCAGGAGATGGTACTGACTTAGGGTGATTTGGGCACTGGCTTTCCATCATCCGCACAACCCCACCTGAAACAGGTTGTCTCTGTTTATCCCTGGCTATCTTGGAACTTATTCTGTAGCCCAGGCTGGCCTCAAACTCAGAGATCTACTTGCCTCTGCCTCCCGAGTGCTGGGATTAAAGGTGTATGCCATCACATCTGGCTTCCACATCATTTTTAATGCATAGTTTAGTGGCATTATGTATATCCACATTGTGTGTAATCAGCATTGTTAGCCATCTTTTCCTTTATTTCTTTAGATAGAGTCTTATTATGTAGTCTAGGCTAGTCTGGAACTCTCTACATACCCCAGGCTGACCATGAGTATTGTGATTTCAAGTGTGTGCTACTAGAGATGACGAGATTTTTTCAACAGTGGCAACGGAAGCTTTGTGCACCCACAAGCTCTCTCTCCCCCCATAAGATCTACTATTCGACCAGGAACTTCCCTTCTTCCTCTGTCTCTGGAACTGGATGAGTCTAGGTACTGACTCTAAGCGAAATCACAGAGTACTTATGCTTTTGTGTGTGGTGTGTCCATCAGCTGACTGTTTTCAAAGTTTATTGAATTCTGTTCTTTTTGAGAACTGGACAAATATTCCATGGTATGTGCATGCTGCCCTTCGTTTATCCATCTGCTGATGGACCCTGAAGTTGTTTTAACCTTTGGGGTCTGGTGACTGTGTTGCTATGACAAGGATGCTCTGAGCATGTATCCATTCAGGTCCTTGCTTTCAATTATTTCATCAAATAGAGCACTTATTTTTTTCTATAGTGTTCTATGATTTTCAGAGCACACCAAAAGCATTTGCTGAATCCCACGAAGCAGCTAGGTAGGTAGAGGCTTTGTATTTTTGGTGACAATAAACTAAGGCTTCAAAAAGTAAACAGGGGGAATAGATTCAAACCCTGGCCTTCTAACCAGTCTAGGGCTCCTGTTACCACAGAGCACACAGTGTGAGGGTTGTAGTGATGTCTCCCGTAATCACTGCCTTTACCTCACATTCTGGCACAGGGTTGATCCACAGAGTGGCTAGCATGGGCATTTCATGGATACTCAGGGAAATACACTTGGTAATTTGGATGAGAACCTGAGTGAGCCTTACAAAGTCTGTAATGTCTCTGAGGGAAACTTAGCTTGATGACTGATTGATAGTGGGCCATCGTGGTACAGAGGATGACGTCATGTAAGCCATACCTTCTCCTAAGCCAGGGCCTCTGTGAGCGTGCTGAGGAGATGGCCCCAGGGCCTCTGAGCTGCACCTGCCGGAAACCTGAGTTCAATAAAGAACACTTAACTGCTGGCTCCTGCCCTGTAGTTACCGGAAAGCAAACTACAGGTTCATCCTGCTTTGCTTGTTTAAGAAGGCATAAGTCATAGCCCCGAGAGGAAAAAGAAATCTCAAGAATTTTATGAGCATTGTCATAATGTGATATGAATGAAGATATCAAGAATGTTTGTTACGGTAAAGTGCAAAGAGAAATAGCCCTGAAAGGAGACAGGCTTTGTCCTCAAAAATATCTAGAAGCTGGAGAATGAATGTGTATATCACTTACTTTTTTTTTTCCCCCTGTGATGAAACACCACGACCAAGGCAGCTTACAGGAGGAAGCGTTTGTCTGGCGCATGGTTCGAGAGGGCTGAGTCTGTGGTGGGAATGTGGCAGCAGGAATGGTGGCAGGCACGGGATGCTGAGGTCACACATCTTGACCTGCCTGTGAGTACAGAGCAGAGAGAGCAGCTGGAAGTAGGGAGAGCCTTTGATCTCCCAGAGCCCACTCCCACTCCCAGGGACACACTTCCTACAGCAAGGCTGCACTTCCTGAACCTCCCCAAACAGCGCCACCACCTGGGGACCAGCATTAAACCATCTGTGCCTATGGGGGCAATTCTCATTCAAAACACCACCATGGGTCGTTGAAATAGATCCAGAATGCAATGGTGGGGGATGCAGAGGGCCAGAAAGGGATGGGGTGAGGGACAATGCTGGGAGGGATGAGTAAAAAGGAAGGATAATAAAGAATTCCACACTTCTTTATATACAAAGCAAAACGGTAACAAAAGAAAACTCCGAAGGATCCAGCGTCACTTCTAAGATGCACATACGTTCTTTGCCCTCATTATCAGAACACCGCACAGTCTGGAAGCCCCTTATTTTGACAAGTTTTATTGAAATTGAAGGTAAAGAAGTCGACTTTCCTGGGGGAGGCTCTTTCATTCATGTTGGACTCAGTTCTGCAGTCGGCCTCATCCACAGCAGGTCTGCAACAGCCTGGGCACAGCCAGAGCCACCGTCTCTCTGGGAGAAGCAGATCAGTCACTGGTCTTTCCTGCCTTTGTTGAAGGTGAGAAGCTGTCAGGGGCCAAGGGACGCTAACTTCAGCACCGGCCTCTTACCTCCCAGTTTATTCAGAGGCCCAGGACCTTAGCCATCCTGTTTGGAGAGCAGTGGGAAGGAGAATTCAAACTGAGCTTTCCAGGGTGCCTGGAGATTTAGCCAGTTTGTTTTTACTAGATTTATTATTATTATTATTATTATTATTATTATTATTATTATTATTATTATTATTATTGCCTTGGACAGGAAGGGTGGTAGAATTCATGCGAATTGCATGTGTTTACAAGAATGTGTTGGAGGAGAGGTAGACAGACAAACAGCTTCACTGGACTTCCCTCCCCCTCCCCTCTGACCCCACATGTGTCCTGGAAAGTTCATGGGGATGCTGCTGGACTGAAAATTCCAGGCAACACTGGCATTTGTCAAGCATGGAATAATTACTGGAATTTGTTAGATAATTTCTAGCTCTCCCTGCCACTCTCCTCAGTGGAGACCTGGCCTGAGCATTCTCCAAGTCTGAACCCTTAGAGATGAACCCCAATCAATAGAGCACGGAGTAATGGAGAGTTACTGCAGAGAGCAATCCACTTAAAGATCCCTGCCAGCATCCGCACATAACGATGCTACAGAAGCACATGCATATTTAAAATCTCTGATCAAAGCGTAACATGAGCATTCTGCCTTGTGACACCCCACACCTATCATTTCAAGTTAAGTCATTTGGCTTTTCAACAAGGGCATCCTTTTATTTTACAACATGCAGTATATTTGTAACAACTTGTCGTTTTCCTGAATTCAGTTCACCACCCTTGCAGGATGGAAAAGGAGTGCTATAAATGGATGTGTGTGTGTGTGTGTTCGTGCCAAGGGCAGCCTGACTCTCTGTGGGAGAGGGAGGTGGAGGGGCCTAAACAGCTCTAAACAACCCAAGGGACTTATCTGTGTTCATTCTTGACCACACATCTCTGGGACCATGACCAACTGTCAGGTTAAAGGTCATTTCAGAGTGATACTAGGGTCATCTTCTGATAGGAGGAAAAAGAAATGCAATGTTTAGTAAACTCTGCCAAGCACTGTCCATTTTTCATGATGACCCTGTCAGAGAATCTCACTTTTGTAATCTGGTAACAATTGGAACAACAACAACAACAACAACACACTTTAGGAGCTGATGAAATGGATCAGTTGGTAAAGTGCCTGTGTTTAAGCAAGGGTGTGGATCCTCAGAACCCACATAAGATCTGGACACAACAGTGCACATTTGTAACCTCAGCACTGAGGAATAGAGGGAGCTGTAGACAGGCAGATCTCTGGAAATGGCTGGCCAGCCAGTCTAGCCAATTGGTGAAGTCCAGGTTCAGTGAGAGACCTTGCCTCAAAGAAACAAGGTGGGGTACAACCAAGGAAGACACCCAACACTGACAACTAGTTTCCACACACATGAAAACACAGGTACACATATACTTACATACACATGTGCACACATATAGGAATACATTCAACACACACACACACACACACACACACACACACACACACACACACATCCCTTAGATCAGAGCAATTTAAAAACCTGGTTAAGGGCTGGAGAGATGGCTCAGCCGTTAAAGGCTAGGCTCACAACCAAAAATATAAAAAGCCTGGTTAAAATCACACAGTAAGTACATAGAAGAGCTGAGATCTGATGTCGCAGCCGCTGCCCTCTCTCATCTTGATGGATGGTGACTGGGGGTTATGGTCTGTTAGTTTTGTTTTGGAGGGAGGCAATGAGGCAGCAGCTGGCATCAGAACATGCCTTCCCTAGGCAAGGAACGAGAGGGCAGAAATAACCTCATCTTGGTGGTCCTGAGGGACTTGAGGGTGGAGGAAAGGTAGATGCCAGGAACGCTGTGTGTTCAGAGTGTTTTCACGGCATCCATGGGACCAATCAAAGCCTGGCATGAGCCACTTAGCTGTGGACAGCTGGAGCAGAGGTGGGCTCTGAGGTTTCTTCACAGATGGCAGATACTTTAAAAGGAGATTCAAATAAATACTGTTTACTTGACAAATATTTATTGCCCTCTCATTTTATTCGGGTATTGACATTGGAGTGAGCAGATCAAAGTCCCTCCCTTAAATGGGTCTCTGGTCTAGTGGGAGCCAGGGGACAACCTTAACCCTTAACCCCTGGATTAACAAACAGGCAGTGATAAGGTGGAGGAGGTGAGTTTGCTGGTGTGTGTGTGTGTGTGTGTGTGTGTGTGTGTGTGTGTGTGTGTGTTCATATGAAGTGGATAATGAAGGCCTGACTTATGAGGTGACATGGAGCTGGGCCTGGACATGCTGAAGGGTAAATCCTGGGGCTCCCAGCTGAAGAGACAGTGAGCACAGGTAATGAGGCAGTGTACATGGTGTGTTTGAGACCCAAGGGACCAGGGTAAGCTGAGCAGAGGGAGAGGAGAGCAGGGACTATAGGATGCGGGCCCAAGAGGCAGACAGGGCCAAAGAATAAAGGATGCATCAGGCCAGTGTGACTGTAAGTTATGGTCCATTAGTTTTGTTTTGGAGGGAAGCAATGAGGCTGCTGGATGTTTCATTTGTTTGTGATAGAATCATTCCATGCAATCTAGGCTGCCTTCAAACTGTGATCCTCCTGCCGCCATATGCCGCCATACCTGCTTGGATGTTGGGATCTTATTCTGAGGTATCTGGGAAGCCATTGGGTTTTGAGCAGAGAGGTGACACCATCTGGCTTTTATTTGGACAGATTTGTTCTGGCTGTTGTGTTGAGAAGAGCCTGTATTAGAACAAGGGTTAAGACACACTACCACTCAGGAGGCTGTTGCAGCCATCCTGGAAGTGGGAAGATGAGATCTAAGTCTGGTTATTGTAGCTAGAGTTTTCCTGCCTTGCCCACAGTCAGGACAAATCTTTGTCACCCGCCAGTCCCACAGCCACTCAGACCCAACCAAGTAAACACAGAGACTTATATTGCATATGAACTGTATGGCCGTGGTAGGCTTCTTGCTAACTGTGCTTATAGCTTAAATTAATCAATTTCCATAAATCTATACCTTGCCACGTGGCTGGTGGCTTACCGGCATCTTCACATGCTGCTGGTCATGGCGGCGGCTGCAGTGTCTCTCCGACTCAGCCTTCTGCTTCCCACAATTCTCCTCTCTCCTTGTCCCACCTACTTCCTGCCTGGCCACTGGCCAACCAGTGTTTTATTTATTGACCAATCAGAGCAATTTGACATGTAGACCGTCCCACAGCACTTCCCCTTTCTTTTTTTTAAAAGGAAGGTTTTAACTTTTACACATCTCCAAAGTCAGCTTGGTATATTTGGGAATTTGGGCGTAGCTTCTCTTACTACTTCCTGCTGGAGGGGGGGCGCTGTATCTTATGGGGACACAAAGAAAATTTTAGGATCATGGAGTAGTCCGTGACTTGAAACGATTCTGGATGTTGGATCATCTGGGCCATGGTGTCATCAGAGACCTTTCAGGTGGTCTTGGCTGGTCAAACCTGATGTATCTTAATCTGGAACAAATCCATAGCCTCTGGCTTTCTGTGGAAACAAAAGCAGAGCCTCCTTTCCAAAGCAACATATCCTTACATCCAAATTTTGAAGTTAAGGTACCTTTAAAATACACATTTTGGCATAACTCAACAGCTTTTGCAATCAAATGTTTCTCTTCAGTTATGAATATCAAAGAGAACATAATCCAGATTCTCTGTGTGGTAGCCATCTTTATGTGGCTTATTTTTTATATTACCTTGAGCCTATTGCTTTAAACTGCAGCCTTTTAAGCCTGAAATGGTGCTGTGGCTGCTGGCTCCACCCCCTTCAGCTTCCCAACATGGCGGTGGTACATTTTCCACCAGCTCTGGGAGCCATCGTGGATCTATGCTTTTATCCAAGCAGTGTGTAGCCCAGAGACCTCTTTTTTTGTTTTGTACTAGCAAAGGCTAAATCTACCACGCAGCTTAATGTGCCACTTGCAGAGGCCTCATTCCCGCCATACTGCAGACCGAGCTCGAACGCTAGGAACCCACCAGTAGCTCAAACTGGCAGCTGCCGCTCATTTGAGAGAGACAATTAGGAAGCTGTTTTTACCTCCATTTTAGAATCTTTTCTCAGGTTTTAGGTAGAAACTTTTGCCAACACGTTGGGCGCCATTTGTAGCTAGAGAAATTGGGTCAATGGGGTTGGGATGTGAGGGTATGACAGGCATCAACATGACTAAGGCCAGTTCTGAGGGAGAGTCGGGGGAAGAGGACGGTAACTACGAAGGCTACTGATGGATGCTTTGTGTGTAGAAGGCTACCGATTGGATGCTTTGTGTGTCGATGGGGAGCATCTTTGTGTGTCGGAGGTGGAGCATCTTTGAAGCTATTGAGTTTGAGATGCTTTGACATCCCTGCAGAGATCTCCCAGAGTCTAGGGAGTTGGAGGCCAGTGATTTAACGGTGGGACTTACTAACAAGGAGAATTCCCAGGTGCGGGAGTTTGCGATCAACTAGGGCTATAGTTTAGACAGGGGCGAGGTCCACGACTCATCCTGGGGCACTCTGACTTTTGGAGGCTGAAATAGAGAAGCAACCAGTTAGAGTTTGAGAAAGAACAGAATCCTGGGGACCCAGAGAAGGAAGCAGCATCAAGAGGGTAAGCCTGGAGAGGACGGAGTTTCCTGTCACACCGGGCATCACAGGAGTGGTGATGGTTTTGTTGGGAGTGGGCAGTCAAAGCCTGACTGGGGACAAGTAGGGAGGGGAAGAGGCAGTGGGGTCAGCCAGTTAGTGTAGACAGAGCTGCTGAGCAGAGTGCTACAAAGACGAGCGGGGAGAACTTGGAATGTAGCGCAGACGTAGATTGCTCGTCTGGCAAGCATGAGGCCCTAAGTTCGATTCCCAGTAAGAAAGTGGGGCTAGAGTTACAATGTGAGCTCAAGAAAGGATTTTATTGCTGGGCGGTGGTGGTGCATGCCTTTAATCCCAGCACTTGAAGGCAGAGGCATGTAGATCTCTGTGAGTTCGAGGCCAGCCTGGTCTACAGAGCGAGATCCAGGACAGGCTCCAAAACTACACAGAGAAACCTTGTCTCGAAAACCAAAACAACAAACAAACAAACAAACAAATAAATAAAATAAAAAGAAAGGATTTTATTGTTGTTGTTTTAATACGTGGGAACATTCTACAAGTTTCTGTGCCTGTGGAATTGAGTGATAGAGAGGAAAAGACTTAAGCATGTTGCTTCAGGAGGCAGAGGCAAGAACTGGGATGGCCAACGGGTAGGAAAGGTTGTCTGAGAGTGAGTGGGGAGCAGTGAGCCTACGTGCAGAAAGCCAGGAGTGGGGGGGGGGGCAGGACCAGGACCAGGGCAGATGTGATGGAGGATGGTCAGGAGGCAACGGACAGCTGCTGAGAACAGGGTGGGACGAAGGCTGAGAGAGAAACATGGACAAGTGGGTGGGGCTGAGGAGGTGAGGCTCAGTTCAAGTTAATGGCGGTGACTAAGCTGTTGAAATTTAAAGGGAATTAAAGTGCAGTGGCTCCAGTCTTTACAAAGGCAGAAACAGCCCTTGGTACCCTTTGCCCTTTCCTCTGTGAAACCACTTATGTCCCGCTATTCCCCTTTCCCCTCTTCCTAACACGTTATAAAACACAAAACGAATCCGATGTAAGGGGAGTAAAATTTCTAACGGTGTGCGTCTTCTTCTCCAAATCTTCCAAATATCCCTTAAGTTAGAATTCAAACTCCAGCCATGGTTCCCAGAGCTGTTAACCCTGGATGTCCCAGCTGACTGTCCGCCGGTCCTCCGGAGAAGCCTGGCTGGCCTTCTTCCCATTCCTGCCAGCCTCTGTGTGAGCCTGTGAGCGGAAGCTGACACACTCCCTCCACCTGCCCTTTGCCCAAGCATCTGGCCTTCTGAGCTCATGTCCCCTGGCAGCTCCAGGCTGCCTTTCTCTGCCTTTGCATGATGCTCCATGCGGAGCAGACACTCAACACTGGGCTCTTTCTGAGTACTTTACATAGAGTTCTTGTTTCCTGCCTATGTCGGGTGAATCTGAGGTCAAGGATAGCTCTCCTTCTAGCATGGAGAAATATGCCGTGATCTGACCAAGGCCCCAAAAGAAGGCAAGACTGGTAGGTTAGTCTCAGGCAGGGCCCCAGCTTTCCTCCTAGGGCCCTGACAATGCACATTTGCAAATCTCAGTAAGCCATTATTTACAAAATGTCCCCAGGTCAGAATGACCTGTGATTGTCTCCAGCCTCCTCCCTTCTGCAGCTCTTCCAAATGCTGCACGGATTCAATCGGAGCTGATGGCCCCACGAGGCAGCCTGGGTGTTGCTATTTCCTCCAGGATGGTTGCTGGCACAGAGAATCGTCAGCATCCCACAGCTGGCAGGGAGGTCACCCATATTGAGGCCTCTCTACCCCCTGGGTGGCATCAAATTGAGCCCCACACAGTTATTAGAGGCATAATGGGATTCATTTCAGCCAAGACTGCCTGGCTGGGGCCGAGCTTATTTTAATTTTCAATGTTAATAAACTCATGGCTAGTGCCTCCTCCACACCGATGTGCCGCACACCCCATTTCTTCTGCCCATTAGGCAATTACCAGTGATGCCTCTGTTCCCAGGCCCTCTTAACCATGGAGCAATTATGCTTATTTGGAGAAGGATGAGGGAACTTCGTGGGGGAAGGGGGGTAAATGCAGTGGTGTAGAACTCTTTCCCACCACCATCAGGTGTACCCTGGGCACCTCCCTGTGGTAAGAAACCAGGGCTGAGACCCCCCCAGTCTTTACAAAAGCAGAAATAGCTCTTGGTCCCCTCTTGAGTGCCTAGGCATGCCACCTGAGCTGGCCCTGGCCGCCCTAGGCCTCCAGCTCTCTGTGCTGGGCTGAGAAAACAGCCCCACCAGCCTGGGAAATGAGCTGCTGCTGTCCTTCATTTATCTTGAGATGGGGAAGTTTTCAATAGGTCTTAAGTGTGTGTTAATGCATCGAGAGTAATGATCCCTTTATTTACAAAGTTGTTTAATTCCTCACTTTTGTGCTCCTTGTGGGTCTGAGTGGATTTTTCATTTACCAAGTTACTCCATGATTTTCACAGCTACTTAAGCAACCCTGTCTCTCCCATCCCCTCCCAATCTGATTGAAAGTGGAGCAAAGTGATTGCCCATGAACTTAGAGTCTGCTGCAAAATCTTCCTGGGTCGGCAGAATGGTTCACAGGAAGGGCCAGGAGGCCAGGTGTGCCCTGGAGCCAAGACCAGGCCAGAGCTCTGCGCTCAGGAAGCAGAGTCCTCATCCCAGGCCAGCATCGAGTCCCCTACTGCTCTGAGATGCCCACCCGATGGTTCTCCTCTGCCTGACCTGGTTACACCCTAGTGCTTGCCTGCTTGTCCCCCACGTCTCCAAGTCTCTGTCCTACTTGACAAGTTTCAATAATTTCCAATCATTGGTGCCAGCTTGTGCGCAAAGGTCCTTTCAGAATATAGCAGCTAGGGGCCCCTGGCTGAGAGAATTCCAAGCGGAGGTTTCCTATTTGTTAATGGTTGCCATGCCATGTTAGTGGCTTGCAACTGGTTACTTTTCTATGTTTACCTTTTACATCTATTTATTTATATTGTGTGTGAGGGTGGGAGCAGGGGGGTGCTTGAGTGCCAGGCACTTATATAGGTCAGAGGACGACCGTGGGGAGTCAGTTTCTCCTGCCACCATGTGGGTCCAGGGGAATCTAACTCCTGGTCAGGTTTAGCAACTGTCTTTACTCACTGATCTGTCTTGCTGGTGCACAGTTTCAGTTTTGAAGACAAGGTCTCCCTGTTGTACAGGATGACCTCAGCTGGACTCTGACTCCAGTCTCCAAGTAGCTGGAGTTCGGATACTCATTACCACACCCCGATAGTAACTTGGGACTTTTCACAGAGATGAAAAAGAGCAACACAGTACAGGGAACACTGGAGAGCATCATACTTGGTGACAGGGGATACTCGTTGCTGGGGTCTTGTTTGAATTTGTTCTTCCTCTAAAGAACCACTGAGTCTCCAGTCTCCCTCAGGCTGAGTTCTCAGGAACAGATTTCAGTCACGTGCTTCTGTCTGTATCAGCTTATAGATGGATTTCCCCTCCCTGGATTCAACCAACCATTGATCAAATAAAGCATTTATCTGAAACATGTGGACTTTTTCTTATCACTATTTTCCAGTGATCCAGTAGAGCAGTCCATTTACGTAGCATCTATTTCATAGCGGATGTAAGTAATCTAGAGATGATTTAGAGAACAAGAGGGTGTGTGCTGGTTACAGGAAAATGCAAGATGCCATTTTCCATAGGGAACCTCAGTACCTGCAGGCTTTGGTACCCACCAGGTTCTGGAAGGAGCACTTGATGGACATCTCAGAACTGATACGTTTACACTGGCTCACAATACAAAATGTATCTCTTATTCTACCTCCATGTAAAGGATCTTGGAGAAACCCTATGCCATGAGTTCCTGGCATAACCCAGGATCCATGCATCTCTGACCTGTTTTGACTCAAGGCTCTCACCAGCCA
Source organism: Peromyscus maniculatus bairdii (assembly GCF_049852395.1). Lineage (NCBI taxonomy): Eukaryota > Metazoa > Chordata > Mammalia > Rodentia > Cricetidae > Peromyscus > Peromyscus maniculatus. Next base: position 74,592,344 of record NC_134854.1, read on the forward strand.
GTCTGGACCCTGATTCCAGTCTTTAGTCCTCTTGGTTGCACAGTGCTTGACCAATAGGATCCAGACTTTGTGCTTTAAACATTTCTCCCCCAATAGGGGCTGGAGAGATGGCTCAATGGTTAAGAGCACTCTAAGTTCTTCCAGAGGACCCACATTGGGTTCCTAGCACCCACATGGTAGCTCACAACTTTCTGTAACCCCAAGTCCAAGGTATCTGATTTCCTTTCCTGGCCTCCCCCAGCATACACATGGTACATTTGCACTATATAAATGCAAAGGACTTGTCAAGTAAAAAGAGAAGAAAAAAATAAAAAAAAAATAAAATAAATAAAATAAATAAAATAGGACACTGTGAGACAAGGAACCTCCAAAGATGACATTGAGTTAGTTTTTGGTCTACCATCTACCGCTGGGCATGCAGCCTACCCTTGAGTAGTTTGCCTCCCCAGTGAGGCTCCCTGGGAGAAAAGCTAAATTTTCACTTGCAAGTGGTTATCAATTGGAGACAGCTTCCGAGTTAGGGATAGGGGCATGTGTTCACTTCTTTCAGCTCTAGGACCCCATTTGGTGCAGACCCGAGCAGGCCCTGTTGGTTTAGAGGGCCTTGTTTTCTTGGTGTCCTCCATCCTCTCTGGCTCTTTCACTCTTTCTGCCTCCTCTTTTGTAGGGTTTCCATGAGCCTTGAGGGGAGGGATTTGATGGAGACATTTGATTTAGGACTGAGTATACCAAGACCTCTCACCTTCGGCACATTTTCCAGCTGTGAGTCTCTGTATTTATTCCCATATACCGCAGGAGGAAACTTCTCTGATGAAGGCTGGGCAAGAAGACATTGATCTATGGGTATGGCAGAGTATTTGTAGGAGTCATATTATTGTTGTTAGGAGTCATTTATTAGCAGAACAGTAGTATTTGATTTTCTCCCAAGTCCTTGCTCTCTCTAGTCTCAGGGTCTTGGTCACCCAAGCAGTGTAAAGTATGGGCTCCATCTCATGGATGGGACCTTAAGAAAGACCAGATATTGGTTGGTTACTCCCACAAGCTTTGGACAGTATCTGTATGATAGCTACAGTTGGTTTGATTCAGCCCCCTGTGAAGAAACACTATTGGTAGCCTTATACTCAAAAAGGGCATTGTGTTTAGACTTTCCACACCATCTTAAGCAGAAGGCACTATGCAAGGTTCCAAAGGAGGGAAGCAACCAACAATCCTACCCAGCTTTGACATCTATGAACCATAACAACCATCAGTATCGCATGATGACCCCAAGGGTACGGTAGTGACATGCATTCCTTGGCTGTAACCAACAGCTCTCTAATGAATATATGGGGGTATTTCCTTGTTATGGTTAGAATTGGAGGAGACTATGATTCCCATTGGGTGGAATAGGGAATAGTATAGTTAAATACTCTGAAACTTGTCAGACAGCCCTACCCAACCTGCTGGTCATCTAGAGACAACCACACAGGATCAACTCCCCAGAGTAGCACAACGAGACCTGGGTTGGCTGTAGTGTGTGGTCAGCAAGAGGACCTGGGGAAAGAGTGGAGAAAACCTTAGCTCAAACCTTTATGCTTCCATTCAGAATGCTCAATGACAGCATGGCACTTTGTCCTCTATCTGTCAGCTCTTTAGTGCGTCTCCACTGGTTTCAAACTCTGAAGTGAAGAGAAAAGTATGATTAATTATCAGCCCCTAATATAAACTTTAAAAAATAATATATTATCATTCAATAAAGATTATTTATCATCTTGATTTTCTATAGAGGGCGTCATCCCCCATTTGGAAAATAACCATTTCTTTTATTGTTTGAGAATTTCAAACAAGTGTTTTGATCAAATCTACCCTTATCCTCTGATTCCCTCTCCTCCAATTCCTCTCCTGTCTTCCCACTGCTTTCTCCTTGGAACTTCACGCTTTAGTTAAAAATAGAAAAACCCACTGAGTTCATTCAATGCTGCCTGTGTGTGCAGGGGTGTAGGACCATCAACTGGAGCATGGGTAGCCTTGCAGGGGCCGTGTCCCCGAAGAAAACTGACTCCTTCATCCCCTCAGCAGCCATCCATCACCAATAGCTCATCACTATGGGTGGACTTTGGAGAGCATCCACCTCCTGCTGGGGTTTTGGTTGGCTTGATCTTGTGCTGGTCTTGTGTGTGCAAGTCACAGCTGCTAGGAGTTTCATGTGTGCACTTATGCACGTGTGCACTTACAAGTGCACTGTTATGTTAAACACTGTTTCACTGTGGACACCCATTGCCTCTGGCTCTTCCAATCTCTCTGCCTCCTTTTCAGAGATGATCCGTGAGACTTTGGTGATGACAGTGTGACATGGATGTCGTATTCAGAGCTAAGTGGTCCACAGTCTCTTATTGTCTGCGTGTCAACCGATTGTGGGTCTCTGTATTAATCATCATCTACTGAAAAAAGAAACTTCTCTCATGATGCTTGAGTGATGTTCTAATCTACAGGTATTTTTTTTTTCATGACCACATTTTGTACATACAATTCGACGTAACCCATTCCTGGAACTGGAGGCTTCATTTGTTGATGATAAACATTGAGTTGGGGTTCTGTCTCCCTTGGTATTTGGTGATTCTGTTTAGCTCACCTTCACATATGTATCTATTTTAAGAAGTTTCTGCTGCATTAGGTTTCTATACTGCCCCTCAAATGGCCCTTAATTTTAACAGTCTCTTCCTCACCTTTCCCTCCCCCTCTCCACTTGATCCTCCCATTCCAGCTCTCCACCCCCATCCATCCATAACTGTCTTTCTGTTCTCCTGTCCTAGGGTGGTCCAATCCGGCCCACTAGGCCCTTACTTTATACCTAACCTCTGAAGTTACATGGATTGTACCCTGCTTATCAAGAACTTAACAGCTAACACCCACATATAAGTGAATACTATATTTGTCTTTTGGGGTCTGGGTTACCTCACTCAGGATGATTTTTTTCTAGTTCCATTCATTCACTTGCAAATTCTGTAATTTCATTTTTTTTTAACAACTGAGTAATTTTCCATTGTGTGAATGTACCACATTTTCTTTATCCATTCACCCACGGATAGACTAGGTTGTTCCAATCTAGGTTGTTCCAATTTATGACTATTATGACTAGAGTAGCAATGAATATGGTTGAACAAGTGAGACTATCCATTTTTAAACACTTGGTAAGCTTTGACATAGATGTGCCTCAATGAAACCTTACCATGATGGGAGAGTGAACATGCACAATGCCCTTGCACCCCACTGCAGCCTCCTCCCTCCTGATGGCTGCCCTCCTGTACCTCAGGGGGATTTCTACTGCACTCTGATCTACTGACTACCACTACGGATTAGTCTGTTTATGGAGTCTCCTGTAAGGCGCCATATACAATATATCTTCTTGGTCTGGCTTCTTTCACTCAGCGTACTATAAGATTTGCTCATGTTGCTAAAGGTGCCAACTCTTGTACAGCTAGAGTACACTTTAGCCATCTGTTCCTATATTGATGGTTCTTTGGGTTGTTTCCAGCTTGAGGTTATTAGAGATGAAGCTGGTGTGAATATTCGTGTCCAAGAGTTTGTATAGATTTTCTTTGGGTAATATTTAGGTCATATGCAGATGTATGTTTAACAGTTTAAGAAATGGCCAGATGGATAGAGTGGATGTATCCAATTAAGATTTTCATTGTTTAATTAAGGTAATGCAAGTGAATTTGAGTTAGTCTAAGGTGCTTGTAGGTCAAAGCACAAGATTATAAAACAGCTGAGCTGGATGCCCTTGACATCATACATCTAGTTTCTTGCTCAAGAGGAAGCAATGACCCACAGAAAGGACTTTCCCCAAGGTTTTTAGCTCATAGGCTGGTCTCTTTGCTCTCACATCTTTGCAATTGGAGAGAGATACTGCTGGTCATGTTTCAGTTTTCCTCGAGTTATAGCTGCCTGTGGCACAGATCTCTCAAAATTGGTCTTGTATACATTATTAAACTTTGGGCACAGGGCATTTTGTGACATTGTGGGACTTTTTCAGGACACAGGATGAAGAGAGGCAAAGGGAGAGTAATCTAACGGGGTTCAGAACTGACCACAGAGCATCTCCACATCAACTCATAGTTACGACAGAAACGTTCTGTGGTCATTAATCCTTGGGCTGTATGAAAGATCCCTCCAGTTCCTAAACCAACCGGTGCAGCCAAAGATTAAGACGACCAAGCAGTCTATTAAAACAGCGTTGCCAATTACCCAGCTCTACGGTGTACCTTCCGGTTCGCCCCTCTCATTAGCATATTCATAAGCGTTGTCTCTAATCAGTCTTCTTAAGTAAAGTTAACAAGTATATGTGTGCACTCTCTTGAAATTGTTTTGCTGAGCCTGAGAAGTCGTCATGGGGCTGCACAAGCTGCCGCTTTAACCAGATTTCATCTCTGTGTGTCACTGCTCATGTCAAAGAGAAAATTCGCTGAGACATGAGTTGTCCTGCCTTCATCCCGAGCGCCAGCCTGCCTGAGCCTCGTTCCACTTGGTTAAGCTTGTTATTTAAATTGTTAAAATTGAGACATCGGCAGTAAATTTCAGAGGAGATATAACAATTATTAGATACAAGCTGGGCTCTTGTACTTCAGAACATACTATGCCCTCCGTCCACCAGCAGAATTAGCCACAAATAATTTACAATGGTTTCTTTAAGAAGTGTGCCCTGTAGTACTTGGATGGCATTAAATCACAGTCTGTCCCCCACTGGGGCATATTTCCAACTTCAAGATGGATTTGGTTCCAGTCAGCAGAGTGGCAGCGTGCTCCAGGGGACCACCGATTAATGCCCATAACTCTTGAGGAACTGAGAGAGTAAGAGTTCCAGAAGCGGCCTTCTGGCTATGGGCTTTGTGTTTAGGTGACTTTGTGCACCAGGAGGCAGGGGGGTTGTGACCCAGGACAATTGCCTCTTGTGTGGGGGGAAATAAGGCAAAGCCAAGAGGTTCTAAGAAAGACCTTATACCATTCACTGACCCCATTAAGGCCTTATAAAACCACTTGACCTTGAATCAAATGTGCCATATGCCATGATCTACTTGTACTCACTGGGCCCAGGTAAAGACCAATGGGCAGAGAGCACACAGATGAAGATTGTGGGCTTCGCGAGATCCTTGGAGGCCTCATGAGCGGCTTCCCCACTTCTCTCTTCTGGTGAAGGACGTCTAATGAGCACTGCTCACTCATTGATTCACTCTGTTTCCTTTGAGGTCAACATCATCCCCAGGGGTAGCTCATGCCGTTTAACTCAAATGGCTCTCAAGCCGAGTTCTCCCAGTCTGTACCCGTGGAGCCCGTTGGATATAGACCTGATGCTTATTCTTTTAGTTAAGCTGAATTTCACCGTATTCGTTTCAGCCTGTTATTTATATTAATGAAATGTTGAAAAATTCTGAATTTGATGTTTAATGTATCTGATGTGTGTACACCCTGACACCTCAGAGTTTAGAGAAATCTGGCACGTTTAATTCAGTGCTCTCATTTTAAACATCATTGAACCAAGAGCTGACAGGTTTTCCTGAAGTCTTGCCTCTAGATAAGAGCATGAAGCCACGAACTTAGCAGGGACTATGTATCACCTTGCTAATTGCAAATGTGCACACATTTCTTTGTGTTATCCACAGGGGTGTTTTAGGAGGCCTGGCCTGGGCATTTCTCATCATATCAGGCCTTACCTCAGACCCTTGTGTCTGCCTTGCTGCTGTGGCTTCCTTGCCCCACTGGTTTGCCCTGGATGGCTACTTGGTGGGGTGAAACCTCACAGGACCTGCCTCATGGCCGTCCATGGCTGCCCTGTGGATACTGATGGATGGGAAGACTACATGAACTCTCACATGAACAGTGTGGATGTATGGGGAGTGTCAGTGAAGGCTCTGTGGGAAAATAGAGCCAATCAGTTGCTATGGCCTCCTAATACATGCCTCAAAACTCATGTGCTGGAGGCTTAATCTCTATGGACCCGTGTTGGGAGGTTGAGACAAATAAGAAATAATGGATTAATGTCATTATCATGGGAGTTGCTTAGTTATTTCAAGAATGGATTTGTCATAGTTTGTCTCTTCTCACCCTCTCTTGCCATTCTGCTGTGGATGACAAAGCATAAAGGCCCTTGCCAGAGGCCGACAATGAGCTCCTACTTCTTCCAGCTTCCAGAATCATGAGCTAAATTACTCTCTGTTCTCTACAAATATCCCAGTTTCAGATATTCTGTTATAGCATCAAAAAATGCACTAGAACTATGTGCGTATTTGTACCATATGCATATATACACTCACGTTTACCATATCTGCACGTATAACACTGTACTACGTTTACATATGTATGCATATAACGGAGACTGGCAGGCCAAGATCGGTGGTGTGAGACATTCAGAAATGCCCTGGAACCCGGGACAGCTGGTAGTGCAGCTCCACTCTAGGGGCTGACAGCTCTCCCTGATTTAATCACACATTCCGACGAGTAAAATTAACCGTGACAAGGGGCAAATATCTGATGAAACACAACTTTGACGTGCAGGTATGGGAGTCAGAGGATAAATGTTCTTGCCTCTCCCTGCTCCCCAGCAGCTCCCTGCTGCCCTGACAGGTGGGCTGACATCTGGAACCCAGAGGGCGGCCCGGAGACTAGTCTGCACAACTGGCAAGCATCTGGGCTCAGGCCAGGTGGAGCCCAGCTCAGTGTTTCACCTCCTTACGGCTCCACCTCGCTGGCCCAGTCTTTTCCCTTCGTGGCTACCTAGGGATCATCCTGGACAATGTTTCATCATGGTAGCGTTTGCCTCAAGCTCCGTTTTCCTGGAAATCTGGGTTACTCACCTTTCTATCAACTAGGAAACCTTATGAAAACCCCGCTGAAGCCAGAAACCCTCTGAGCACAGTCTATCCCTCCAGCTTTTCATTCTTCTAACTCTAAGAACCCCTTCCTGCAAAGGGTCAGCTCATTCCTCTGACCTTCTACAGCCGGCTGTAGATTACGGAGCAGGCTTCGAGTCAGGGACTCTCATTACCGCTCCTGCATGGATTCTGGACTTAAACTTCATCAGCTTGACTCACACAGACCAAATCAATCCTCTCTGTCTAGACAGAGCAATTTAACTTCTTGGTAACTTAGCAATTACATGGTGCTTATTTATAGGAGAATTTGTAAGTGCAGGACTTGATGAAGGGTAGGGGAAAAAAAGATGGGATTTCCATTCTCAATTTACTAATAGTCTACCATGCATTTTGCTCAAGCAATTGAAAATATACTTTCTAAAGTAAATGCATGAAATATTTTATTTATTATTATTTTAATTTTTGAGATTGTAATTTAATCATAACATTTCTCCCTTCCCTTTCCTCTCTCCAAACCCTCCCATGTACTCCTCCCTGATCTCCTTCAAATTCACGACCTCTTTTTCCATTAAATGTTATTACATGAATATATGTGTATGACTTAAGACTCATTCAACAAGAGGGAGCCCATACTTGGTACTGGAAACCAAGCTAACCACTCAGTGCTAATGGAAACCATGGTTATTGGAGGAGAATTTACAGCTCTAATTTCAAAGCCAGCACAATCCCTCACAACAATCTATAAGTATTTGTCCTTATATCCACCGATAAATGTACTCTTCACCCCTCATCAAAGAAAATTCTCTTTGCAACAGACAGAGACTACTACAAAAAACCATAGCCAATCAAATGCAGAGCCCCATCCCGATGGACACATCTACAAAACACTCCTGCATCTAAGACTCAGGGAACACTGTAGAAAAGAGGACAAAAATACTGTAAGAGCCAGAAGATCAGGGAGTTTGCTGTGAGATTGTGTCTCCTAGTAACATCAGAAGTGCTACCTGTAATGTCTCACCAACATGCGACCCAAATGTGAGCTGAGGAATGATGACATCAGTGGACATGCTAAACTGGATGGGGAAAAGCCCATGAGGCCTCAACCCTACACAAAGAAGTACAGGCAACTGAAGAAAGCTGGAAACAGGAGAGGTGGTCTTCCCTGGGGAAGAATACACTGACTGGTTGTCCAGTGCCAAGATGGTCAGCCCTGGAAACATGTATAGGGAACATCACTGTACAGACTGAACAGGTTGCATTTAGAAAATACTTTTATGAAAGTTTTCTGATCAAGATGTTCGCAAATTCCAATGATTTTGTTGGAGTCATTGACAACCTTGAAGTCAGCCTGAAGACTGGGGAGAGGGAAGACGTGGCTGAAGCTGGGAAAAGATATTCCACCTTCCTTTAGCTACTTGCTGATGCTTGGAGGGAAGTCAAAGGTTTACAGGGAATAAAAGGCCAGCACGCAATCTACAGCAGCGGTTCTCAGCCTTCCTAATGCTGCAATCCTTAAATACAGTTCCTCGTGTTGTGGTGACCCCAACCTTAAAATTATTTTATTGTTACGTTGTTATTGTAGTTTTTCTACTGTTTTGAATTGTAATGCAACCCACAGGTTGAGAACCACTGATCTACAGGCAAGGTTTGCTTTAAAACACACAGAATAATTAAAAAAAAAAAAAAAAGCACAGGCCTTGTGTATCCCAGGCTGGCCTCCAAGTCCTTATGTAGGTGAGGAAGATCTTGATCTTCTGATCCTCCTGCCTCTGCCTCCTTGGCACCGGGATTCCAGACATTGTTTATGTGGTGGTGAGGCTTGTATCCAGGCCTCATCCAGGCTAGCAACACTGCTCACCGAGCTACACCCACAGCCCTGGAATAACTGTTTCACGGTGTGAGTGTGAGCCTGATTGCTCTCTCCTAGGCACAGGTGGGTTCACAAGATGGAGAAGTCAAGAGCTCTAGAATACATTCCAGCGATTTTCTGCCATCTGGCTGTAGCAGGCACAGAGAATCCAGTCGGGGCACTTCAATTTTACGTTCCCATTAGCCATTTACCTTGTTCTTGAGGCTCTCAAAAACGTAGATAGCATCTCTTGAAATAACAAGCCAAATAGAAAATCTTTCTGAGAAACGTTCTTCCTGAACTACAGGAGCATTCACACCCTCAACATATCTTTGAACTGTAAAAACTGCTGTAAGATACAGTATCTTTAGAAACATCCCTTTGTCTTATTATGTCTTTCAATAATTGGTCTTCACCCTTATTCAGGCGAAACTCCCACAGACTTTCTATTGATCGGCTTATTTGACTTGAGTAAGGTCAGCTGTGATGGGCCCCTCTCTACTGCGCATTCAGATTGCATGATGCCATGTGTCATAATGTTGCAATGATGTGTATTGGCAACCTTATGCTGGTGATTAATTGCTGGGAAAGTAATTTCTTTATAATTGCACGTTACAACTTCTTTATAAATGCTTTTGGTAGCCTGACATCACAGGGAACTCAGGTATGCTGACTCAGAATGGCCTCCAGAAGTTGAGAATACTCCCATCTCGACTCAAAAAAACAAACCCATGTCTTTAAGAAGTCTAGTAGCAGTGAAAGTTTTTTCGAATGCTGACTCTGTGCCCAGCACAGTGTCCCATGGTCTGCAGACACCATTTCGGCTCCTGAAATTGTCACAGTAGCCCTGGAGACAGGTGCTTTGAAGCAGATGCTACCAGCACAGTTGGGGGCCACTGGGGAGCTTAGCTGCCCAAGATCACAGAGGTTGGGAGGCATTAAGTGGAGGGCTCTGGGGCCAGAAGCCTTAGGACAGCTGTTTCCTTCTCTCCAGCCAGGCTGGCTGGACCTTCCCTCTAGCCTGGCCATACAGGCTTTTGAGTCTCAGCCCTAACTGGACTCCCGAGGCTCAGTGCCCTTGAACTCTAGGTTTGTGAACTTTCATGCCTGCCACTCCTGCTTATCTCGTGGATGGAGTCTTTGTACACTTTCGGCATCAGTTCACACGTAACTTCCTTGGGCAGCCCGACTCTGGTCACACCAAGGCAAACGGCCCTCCCGACTGGGTAAGCTTCACGTGCAAGTCAAGTTCCCTTGCTGGGCGGCATTTATCTTGATCTGCACTGATCTTGTTTGCAAAAGCATTTTTTTATTGTATGTAAATTACACAGGGGCGTCTGATGGATGTATCACTGTAGCGCTGGTGTCCGCGATGGTGATGGATACTTCCTTGACGCTCAGCCCCTGTTGCTGAAGGACCAGGACAGTAGGAGTTTGATTAAATGCTGGCAGTGACGTGGGCTGGGTAGGCAGAAAGGGATCAAGAGTGCAGGCAAGGGCAACGAATACCTGGAGAGGGAAGACACACTTTGAACACAGGGAGCTTGCCTGTGCCTACCTGCTGCCCTGTCCTTGGCTTTCTCTCGCATGCTTCTCCCTGACTCCCACGGCCTCTCAAGCACCATTTCCCCTCACAGCAGGATGTTTACTTCCCTGTGTAGTGGGAGATGTTGAAACAGGCTTTGGTTGTCTCATGACTGATTGGTCCTGGTGTTTGCTTTGCAGAATCACTCTGGACAGCGGACAGTTTAGGAAGTCAAAGGGGACAGCTAACCAAAGGCATTTCAGCATCTCACAGGCTAGAGGGCGGTGGGAGGGTGCTTGACAGGGCCTTCCACTGACCACGCACCTCCTGGAAAAGTGTCATGGCTCATTACTAGCCTGTTTTCTTGGTGAGAAGTGACTGGCTTTAATGCCTTGGTCTGTGTGCACTGGCTCAGGAGGATCTGCTGAGCTAACCGAGTATGAAACCACGAACCGGGCAAAGTGCCTCTTTCCCGCAAGGTCACCAGGGAGACTAGAAGAGCCAGTTGGATCCATCTGCAGGGTCTGCCTGCTCCTGACCTTGGCAGTGTGCAGGAGGATTCCAGCCAGAGGAACCCGGAGCAAGCACATTTGCATTCTGCAGGTTCTAAGTACATCCTAGCCTTTCAGAGAACCTGACATCCTTTCAAGTTAGCTGCTACAAAGGCAAATGGGTGTTCTGTCAGTCAGCCCTCAATCTGTATGTTCTTCCAGACACTCCTTCTCCTGCCTGATTTATTTCATATTAAAGGGGCTGTCAGTCTGTTTCACAAGAACAGGTTGATGGTACATGAGGGACGCCAGACGAGTGGCATTTTTTGTTGTTGTTTGTTATTGTTAAAAAATAATGGCCTCCCTCTCTCTGGCCAAGCTCCCGACTCACCCACAGGCTCTCCCTGGCACTCCTCACCTTGCCGACTACACCTACACATCACTCTGTGAATTCTGTGTACTAGGGGTATTTTCATCAGAAATGTTTTCTGCGAGTTCATGGCAGATCCTTTAAAAAATTATCCATCAAATATATCTCTTTTTACCATCTGATGGCTTGGCAACAGGACCATTCTTCTTTCGAATAAAATAAATGTGCCTGCGACGTGGTGAAAAAGTCCGCTTTGAAGAGGCTTCATCTTGGCTAATGTGAGCCGCGTTCTGTGGCTTCATTACAGCAGGACACTAACGATGCTCTCCATCGCTCCCAATGGGATTGAGCTATTGTGCCAGCTGCATTATCGTTTTATGTTAGGATATTGATTATTGCCTTCTCCTGTCATTTATGCTAGGTTTCCTTACTCTTATTCGTTATTTCAGCCAATGAATAGAGTCACTCTGCCATCCTATACGATTAATTTCTCAAACTCTTGAAGGAGCTGATGTGCAGCCAGGCTTGAACCAACGGAGGCCATTTTCACCCGCCATGTGAACACTCCAGGATTACAGAGTAGCCGGAAGTCAGATGGTCTCCAGCACAGAGGCTGATGGCCTGGCCCTAATTTAGATGCTCACACACGTGATTTATGGGAGCCCCCAGGAGCCTCTAACTGTGGCATGTGCGGGAGTGGGACCCAGGATTCTGCATCCTAAAAATGCTCAGGAAAAGGCTGAAATGGGGCTGGAGCTGTGGAGGAGGCTCATGGGGCTGATGAGAGGGGATGGCTGGGAGCTGACTAGGGAATTACAAACTGTCCTCACCAGGCTCTGCCTCCTCTCTCCAGGCTCCCTCAGCTTCTTTCCTATTCCAGCCTTCTCTCTCCTCTCCTTCCCATTTGGAGAATCCAGAGTACACAATCACTGGGAAAAAAAGTCCAAACTGGAAAATTCTGCATCCTTGCACACATTATCAACATCCACACTTGGATCCTCCAGGAAGGCTTTACTATTCCCCTGAGCCTGGCCTGGGGAAGACTTTGCCATTTTCCCATGAGTCTGAGGCTTTGGAGACCTTGGCATGGTTGTGCCCAGTCAACAACACACATTAGCTCAGGACTTCCCCATGTCAACAACACACATTAGCAACTCAGGACTTCCCCATGTCAACAACACACATTAGCAACTCAGGACTTCATTCACTCAGAGTTTCCTCTGCTCCCTATAAGAAAAGATGCCAGGCAGTGGTGGCACACACCTTTAATCCCAGCACTCAGGAGGCAGAGCCAGGTGGATCTCTATGAGTTTGAGGCCAGCCTGGGCTACAGAGTGAGTTCCAGGAAAGGTACAAAGCTACACAGAGAAACCTTATCTCAGAAAAAAAAAAGGAAAGATGTTAACATTGTCCTCTCCTTTCCAAGGGAACTAGCCACACATAATACTATTTTTTAGTAACTTGAAAGGAGAAGAGAAAAAGAAAAGAATATTCTAGATTTAAAAATATGTGTAAACTAATGGTGGTGTAGTCAAGTCCTGCAGAAAACTGAAACAAATGCTGCCTTTGAGGGAGCAATACAATGGACTCACCTCCATGGAGGTGAGGGAATAATGGACTCACTTTCTTGGAGGTGGGGGACCAATGGACTCACCTCCAATTCAGTGGAGGAGCAATGGACTCACTTTCTTAGAGGTGGGGGGGCAATGGACTCACTTTCTTGGAGGTGGGGGGCAATGGACTCACTTTCTTGGAGGTGGGGGAGCAATGGACTCACTTTCTTGGAGGTGGGGGACCAATGGACTCACCTCCAATTCAGTGGAGGAGCAATGGACTCACTTTCTTAGAGGTGGGGGGGGCAATGGACTCACTTTCTTGGAGGTGGGGGGCAATGGACTCACTTTCTTGGAGGTGGGGGAGCAATGGACTCACTTTCTTGGAGGTGGGGGAGCAATGGACTCACCTCCATAGAGTTGGGTCACTAGGAATAAAGGTCAAACATTCAGGAGGATCAGAAGTGAGAAGATTCTTGGCATGGAGGAAGTGACGTTTGGGGCCAGAGCAGCATGTATCTACCTCTGCTCTCAGGTACCAGCTGCCAGAACAGGTCTTGTGGAGAAGAGTGCATCTATTGTGCCTTGGAAGAAAACTCACTGTATACTTTCAATTAAGTATCTTACTAAAACCCAAAGATTTATGTAGTATACTCGAAGTTCAGTGCTCCCCGGTTGTCCCACATCTTCCCTCCTCAGCCGTGTTCCGAAGGTTATTTGGGTCTATTGTGTTTGTAGAGCTGAACCACATACAATGGTGGGCTTAGATGTGACGGGTCTCAGTCCAATTTTACTTTCAGCAACTTGGCACCTTGAAGTTGACTGTGGTAGTGTTATAAAAATAGAAACGAGCAAGGGCTGAAAACCAGCCCGTGTGTATTGTTTTGGTGACTAGCTAGACTTAAGAAAAAGGTGGAGAAAAAAATCCCCAGTGCAGAGAGCTTAAGTGTGTCATGTGTGTGGTTGTTACAGTGTAAAGATGACTAAAATATCTGAGGAAATACTCTGTGAGAATTTGAAAACTATGTCCGGCTTAGCAAAGATGCTACGGAGGTCATCCACAGACCCAGCTTTGGACAGATGTCTTCACCTTTCTCCTTTTGTTCCAATCATTGATGGGGATGAAAATATCAACCACTGTGCCTGTCAGAACCACATCATTCTTCATTTGGAGCCTCGAGTGGGAATAGTGGGAAGAGTCTGCCAAAAACAGGCAAAAGCTTTTTGGGGAGGTTTGTTGACTATGTGGAGTTATAGACAGTGTTTTGGTCAACTTTATTTCTCCTTGTGAATTATATACCTTCTCTAAGTCGGCAAAGTGTTCGCTAGGCTTGCCCCTTCTGCATCCAGACAGCTTCTCTCTGTCCTCGGCCCCTCCACCTTGAGCGGCGTGGCATGGCCCCATGACACTCACAGATTTAAACTTGGGGACTTTTCTTTGAGTGTCACAAGTAGAGAGCAAACTTATTCAGGGGTTTACGCCACCTGGAGGATTGTGGGTCCCTTGAGGAAAATGCCTGTGTCTGACTCAATTTATTTATTTAGCATTTTCTTTTCTTTCTTTTTTGAAAATCCATGATTTCAATCTACTGCATTAGCTATTCTTCCTTATTTTTAAAACCATGTTTTTAGTTGAAATAGAATTACAGCACTGTCTCCCATCCTTTTCCTCCCTTTAGCCCCTCCCAACTACCTTCCCTCCCATATACACACCACCAGCAGAAAACAGGCTCAGCAGGTTGTATTTATATGTATCTGTGTGCGTGTGTGTAACCAGTCTTTCTCGGTCCCACCAGTCAGCTCCCAAATAATGATACAGAGACTTCTTATTAATTATGAAAGCTTAGCCTATAGCTTAGGCTTGTTCCTAACTACCTCTTATAACTTAAATTAATCCATTTATATTAATCTGTGTTCTATCACATGGCATTACCTCTCTTCCATCTTGTACCTCCTGCTTCCTCTCCACATCTCCTAGCATCTCCTGTGAGCCAGGAAATAGATCAGCAAAGATGAAGTTGAAATGAAGAAGAGAAGACAGGAAGGAAATGGAGGCCACATTGGCCACTCTGGTTACTCGACTTGCCAGTGACTCTGTTGCGCACCACATTCACAATATCACATTTAAATTTCACAACCAGTGTTGTGAATCACCCTACCCATTTTATATTATATTTAAGAAATTGAGGCTCAGAAAGAATCAATAACCAGTTGAGCCTGCCATGGAGCTGAGATGCCTCTCAGCCAAGCTGGCATAGGTTGTGCCTTCAAGTCTTCCTCTTGGCTGAAAGAGGCTTGGCAATAAGGCAGGGCTTTCCGTTCCCAGGGCCCCTGGTGTCTGGTCCATTAATAATGCTTTGGGTTATGCTGTGGCGCACATGGCCCTGCTTTAAGAGGACATTTGAGTGTGTTAGAGCTATGCACACCACGGACACACTGGGAATAAGGAAGTTGCTATAGGGTGCTGCTGCTCTGAAGGGGGCGGGGAGGCTACTGTGCGGAGAATTCACTCGACTTTGTCCATGGAGGTTAAGTCCCTGGACCTTGGAGAAAAAGGATCTCAAGGAAGCCAGTTGTGTGACAAGTTCTCCTTTGAAGTACCAGAGAGATGGAGACTCTTTCCTTAAGCGGCTCGTTCACTGTTAACAAAGTTTCCTTCTGATGATCTTAAATTTACATCTACCCCAAATCCCTCTCTACATTTGATTACGTTTCCCAGATCAAAAGGACCCGTGACCAGAAAC